>NC_137790.1:80099758-80699758 GCF_963383645.1 Muscardinus avellanarius | reverse complement strand
AGACAGCAGGCTAAAGCAGTGATTTAGCAATGCAACGAATCCCCAAATGTTCCTGAGGGGGCTCCATATAACCTTGTGGAAAAACACACAGCTCAGTCTGGATCTACAACACTCAGAAGTATCCTTCAGACTCATGTTGCTTATGGGAATTGGGTAGAGAAATGTTCACTTCTCACAAACTCATTTGCATGTCTCTCCCACTAGTAATCCGAGGCTAGCGCCGGATCTGTAGAGATAGGCCCACTTTTTAAGGGAACATTATTGGCATTGCCCCAATTTCTGGTATCCAAGGATACACAAAAGGTCAATTCCAGCTGCAGTTCAAAATTCCAGAGGTTTTCATCATTTAAACCTAGCAGAGGACTCCACTAATGGTTGCAGAAGAAGCTGGTGATAGTAGGAAACACCTTACATTAGAGGGAGGGTACACTGACTAGTCCCAGGGATGTCCTCTTACACACCCAGGATTTGGCTATGATGGAAGCAAATAGGCAGGAGAAATGGGACATGAGGATGGAGATGTACCATGGCCTCCCCAAACCTCATCTCTAACACTCATCTTCCCCAAATTAACCAACCTCTTTGATGATCAGCAAATACGCCAGGTACGCTCCCACCTTAGTATTTGTATTTGCTGTTCTCGAACTGAACTGCTGTCCTTCAGACATGCCATTGCTTGCTCATTTACTTAATTAGTCCTTGTCACAATGTCACCTCTTCAGAGAGGTATACTGTGATCCACATAATTAAAATTCCAAATGAACGCCCCCACTGTCCCCTAGAATCCTCTACTCCTCTTTTCTTGATCATTTTTATGGTACCTTGAATGTGTGACAAAATGTTTTTGTTTATTTGATAGTCTCCTCCTACTGCATAAGATAAATTCTGTTGGTTTTGCTCACTGCTTTATTAAGATCAGTGCTTAATACCCAACAGGTCTCAAGAAATACTGGTGAATGACTAAAAAAAAACTTCTAATTTATTAACTAACTAATTAACAATAGATTCACTCAAGTATTAAATCTGAGGTACTGTGGTTGCTCATGATAAATCTGTGTCTCAGTAACTAACAAAATCCTTTACTCAGAAATTTAGTGTTCTGCACTGAGATAAAGAAACCTGGTTATGTCCAAGTCTGTTCGCAATTTGTAGCTATGTAAGTGATAAACTTACATAGGATTATTTCCTAGCCTCCTATACTGCAAAATGTAGAAGTTATGCCTCATTCTAAGTCCCTTCCAAATACCAACATTAAGTAATACTAAAAAAAGCATTGCTTTTCTATATAACAATAACAAAAATAATTACCAAGTATTTAACTACATGTCTGACACTATCCTACCAGCATAAAAAAGCTATAAAGGGACTAAACAGATTGAGATTCCAATAGAGCTTACTTACCATCAACAAAAAAGAAGTAAAATTACTGAAAAGTTAAATATTAATCCAAATTCTTATATTAAGCAAAAGCAGTGAGTTTTAACATTTTCTATCTGCTCTAAAATTTACCTTTGGTTCTCTGGAGATTTGAAAGGGTTAGACACTTGCCAAAGATGATCAAATAGTGACAGAGATCTTACTGTTATTTTCATCTTCTCTCATAAGAAGATCATTCCCAATTTTCAAAGGGTAACCATGAGAGGATGCCTGAATTGTCAACAGCTCCTCGGCCTTCAAACTGGTCATCACATTGTTCTCTCTTCCTTCATAAAGACTAGTCCCTTTGTCCCTTTTAGAAACATTCTTTTATGTTAATGCTACAAAGAGAATCATGTGTCCTAAGAAAGATGCTCTCCTTCATCCTGTCTAAAAATAAATATATAACTCTGTCTTAGTCTCTAAAAAAAAAAAAAACTACCATTGATATTTCCTGATGAATTCCGATGACATTTCTGTAACTTTCCATTTTTCCATTTTCATATTTGGTCTTTAATCCTCATCTGCTACCAAAAACCAACCATGCCTAGCTTCAGTGTTCATATCTGTCAGATGAGAGGCTGAGAAAACAACATTCATGCCATTTGCAGCTCTATCATTTTGTCTTACTTCGGTGTTCCCCACAACCAGGAAATCTGTTTGGACCTATCCACCCTTCTCTTTCCTACACACAGAACATCACAGCAAAGGAATGAATCAGTGGTAATCATGAATCTCAGAAAGCTATACTCCTGGGACCCTAACACTACAGTTAAATGTAAAAAAAAAATTTGGAGTAATAACCATTCAATCATAATGTGTGCAATATCCCCATTCCTACACATTTATTTCTAGCTCATGAGAGAAAAGTACAATGATATAGGACACATTACAAAAATCCCACAATTCCAAACTGCAAAACACTTCCAATCAACAAATCTATTTCCTTAGCCAAACCTGCAAAGTCACAGATCTGACAGAACATCACCTACAGTACTCAGAAAGAGAAAGAGGGTTCTGAAAGTGTCCTGAGCTTGACCTTCCAACCCAGTGTTGTGTCAAGGCCAAACAAATCTATTGCATGTGTGAGCAGAGGGATACCAAAGCCCTGATGGCAGGCTTGATGTAGGGCCTTGGGGAAAGTTTTCTCTCTGGAACTCTTCCAATTTTCAGCCTCTTATCTGTAGAATGGGGCTTCAGCAAGACAGTTCCTACATCCTTTGAGTCAGTGACTTAATCATGCTCAAATCACTTTCATTGCAAAATGAATACATTTGAATATCTCTTCCCCAAAGGTAACCACAGATCCAAAAGATAACTTAAGAGATTATTTTATTCAGACACAAGAAAAGACAACTTAAAAAACAACTTAAAGATCATCAGTTTTTGTCATAAGAGATTTTTTTTTTTTACGAATGGGAACTGCAGTCCCCCTGGCTGAATCCCTGCTATGCTCCTTCTGTAACTAATGGCAGGTAAGACCAAATCTCTTCTTTTTAAGTGGAAGAAAATACTATAGCGCTCCTCATAAAACCACTTCAGCCCAACGGTGGTAATTAGTACATTTCGTGAGCCCTCTCTTTTTCAGGTTAAGAGACTTAAATTCTCTAACCTGTGATTAAACTGCTCATTTCAGATGTAAAATCTGTATTTTACTAGGTTTTTCTAAACTTCAGAATCCCAAACTGGACATGATGCTTTAAAAATATACAGATATTATAGAATATAATTAAAGAATATGTTTGTGAACCCCCAAAAATATACTTTTAAAATAAAATTAAATTATAACCAAAGTTATTAACATTTAAGATTCACTGTAGTTAATGTGCTTAGCTAGAATAAAATTAGAATTTTATTTGGCAATAAAACAAACCCAAATAGAGTCCCTCAGCATCATAATAAAAACTACATTTCATTTTTAAAAATTTATCACTGAAAATAAGGCAAAATGAAGCAACAACTTTTCACTACCACATCTGGTTTTAGGAGTGGAAGTCCTTCAACATATTTGATTATATATATACTATTAAAAGCATTTGAGGCCACAAGAGTTATACCCTTGAAACCTTAATATTTATAGTAGTAGTAGCTTCAGCCACAGCATTAAGTATTTTAGAAGGCTTTCATGGAAAAATACTATGCTAACAGCAAAACAAAGCCAGCTCAGTTTTACTCATCTCCATATCAAATGAGGATCTGCTTGCACCAATCTTTACTCTGGCTCTGCTGACAAGAAAACTGGTCCAGGAGACCAAATTACAGTCCTGACTTTGCACTTTAGCAAGACACTTCCTTTGTGAAAGTATCTTTTTTAAAGGGCACATCATATTTATTAACTGTAAAGTTCGTTAATTTTTATTGTACATGTTTAAGGCATACAACCTGATGTTTTGATATATATATGTTAATATAGTTATATTTTTAAGTAAGAGAACAAAAACTCTGCTCTTAGCAAAGTTCCAGTGGACAATACAATATTATGTGGTAAGATCAATCTTTAGAACTATTCATCACATATAACCACAACATTTTACCTTTTGACCATTTCCTCCCTATCACTGGGCCTGGCCTCTGATAATCTGATAACCACCCTTCTACTTACTCTGTTTCTAAGTATTTTTTTTCTTTTTTAAGATTCTACATATGAGAGCCATGCATGGTGGCGCACGCTTGTAATTCCACCATTTGGGAGGCTGAGACAGGAGGATCGCGATTCATGGCCAGCCTCACTAATTAGTGAGGCCCTTTATAACTCAATTAGACCCTGTTTCAAAATAAAGAATAAAATATAGGGCTGGGGGTGTAGCTCAGAGGTAGAATGCCCCTGGGTTCCATCCCCAGTACCACACACACACAATATTTCTTCATATGAGGGAGCACGTAGTACATGTCTTTATGTGCCCGGATTACCTCACATAGCTTAATGTTCTCTAGTTTCATCCAGATCATGAAAAATGGCAGGATCTTCTTTTTTAATGCTTAAATATATACAGTGGAATACTAATATTGTATACTTTCCATATCTATTTATCTGTTATTAAATACTTAGGTTATTTTCATATCTTGTCTATTTTGAAGAATGTTAAAGTTATCTAAATGAACTAAAGTTTCTCCAGCTTTGTGATCACAAATCAATGTATTAGATAAATTCACCTTGAAAATATGCCTGCTTTATTACATAAGGAAGATTCTAGCCTTCTCTTTTCTCCTTTCTTTCTTTCTTTCTTTCTTTCTTTCTTTCTTTCTTTCTTTCTTTTTTTCTTCTTTCTTTCTTTCTTCCTTTTTTTTTGGGGGGAGGGGGGTACTGGGTATTGAAATCAAGGGAATTCTACTTCCAAGCTATGCCCTAGCCCATTTTATTTTCTATTTTGAAACAGGGTCTCATTAAGTTCCTGAGGGTCCTGATAAGTTGCTGAGTTTGGTCTTGATCCTGCAGTCCTCTTGTCTCAGTCTCCCAAATATTAGGATTATAGGCACATTCCACTACACCTGTCCTATAGCTTTCTCATTTAAAAAGGAAATGGCAAGTATAATTTTATTAATACCTAAAATATTAAAATAGTGAAAATCACTTCAGGCAAAACCTTCAGGAATTTGAAAGCATTGACTATAGCAACTTCCTTCATTAAAAAAAAGTCTTACCTCTATATTGTCAAACTTCAGTTTTTTAAGAGATTTCAACTTGATTTAAAAATATGGTGTTTTGCTTTATGCCTATCAAAGTCTGTATAATACTTAAACAAGACACTATATGGAAAAACATAATCTACAAAGCACTTTACAGATAGCACATGTTCATGTTTCCTCCTTCTCAGCAAAACTAATCTCTCCCTATTTTACAATCTTGGAACTTTGTTTTACCTTCTTTATTTAATATTATCATATGCTGTTTTCTATACTAGATCAACAGTCCCTTCAATAAAAATTATCTTTCTTGTACAACTACAGCACTTAGCCTTGTGCTAAGGTCTTAATAAATGTTTATTGTTATTACTGAATGAAAGAAAATAAACAATTTTCAAGTAACTAGAGACTATATCACAATAAAATATAATTTAAGTGTTGTAGACAATTGATAAATTGATTTTTCATACAGTATTATATTTGTTAATACTTAGTCTCTTTTTAAATGTACACATTTCTCCCTCCCAGATACAATAAAAAAATTGGTTGATAGAGATTATTGATTCCTTTTAAGTACTTGAAAGATTAAGCCTTGACATTTTCTTTAAAATGATATATTCAAAGTATACTATTGGGGCCCAAATGGGTAGAACTTCTGATTTAATAATCTAAATTTAGAAATGCTCTTAAAGTCATTTTACTCCTTATTTCAATAATTTAAAAAAAACCATAGACTTTTTAAAACAGGAAACAAGAATGTGGATCACCTTTTCTGTAGTGCAACTTATATCACCAGTGACACATCAGAAGCAGGTGAGGTAAAGGGACTCTGCCAAGGTCATAAGAGGTCAGGGCTGAGTGCTGAGCAGCAGCAGAATGGACTCCAGATCACCCGACTCCCAGCCTGGTGCCATTTCCTTCCTCCCTGTCCTCTCCAATTTGTTCATCAGAACTGACCAAGCAGAAACAAATGGGAACGGTCAGCCCTCTATTAGTAACAACTTGCTTTCGTATAGTACTATATCGTCTACAAAGCACTTTTCATATATGCTCCTTCCTGGAATCCTTCTCAAAACCCCTGAGCTGGGGCATACACCTCCATTTACAAGAAGCTAAGGCCTAGAAAGAAAAAGCAGCATATCCAGTTTTCAGAGTTAAACCTGAACTCAGATTTTCTTACTATAAACCTAGTTCTCTGCACATAAACCTATATCAGTGGTTGTTCCCAAGAAAATAAAATGAAAGAATTATTCCACTTGATTCTTATTTGCATTACATTAAACCAAGATTCCAAAGGGACTTCCCCAGAAAGTTTGTGAGGAGTTTATTAATATAGAGGCTGATTATAAAAGAACCTGAACACTAACCAGATGGATAGCTCATAAAAAAGTAATAGATGAGTTGCTGAAAAGGGAGGCAGGACAAACAAGAATGCCCAGCAAAATGCTCTCTCTCTCTCTCTCCCCCCCTCTCTCCCTCTCTCCCTCTCTCCCTCTCTCCCTCTCTCCCTCTCTTTCTCTCCCTCTCTTTGACATTCTACCCCCAAGCTATGCTTCTAGCCACATTTTATTTCTTTATTTGGAAACAGAATCTCATTAGGATTCTGAGAGCCTCCCTACATTGCTGAGGATGGCATTGAACCTACAATCCTTTTTTTAAAAATTTTTTATTGGTGCATTGTAGTCATACATCTGAATGGGGTACAAGATGGTGGAGACATACATGCACATATCACCCAATTAGTCCTTACCCTATTCCCACCCCATTCTTTGCGATCTTCTCTTGTCTCAACCTTCCATGTACCGGGATTACAAGTGTGCACCTCCATGCCCAGCCCTTACCCATTTCTTTCAACTCTCACTTTTGAATTGAGAAAACAGATACCCCTCTCCCCCTACT
This sequence comes from Muscardinus avellanarius, assembly GCF_963383645.1. Lineage (NCBI taxonomy): Eukaryota > Metazoa > Chordata > Mammalia > Rodentia > Gliridae > Muscardinus > Muscardinus avellanarius. The sequence continues at coordinate 80,692,819 of NC_137790.1, read as the reverse complement.
CATGAAATGGAAATACCAAACTATTTTAAAGAACAGAGGTCATAATAGCAGAGTCACCATAAATGTCCCCCAAATCTTGAACTGGTACCAGAAATCTCTTCTTTGGCACTCTCAAAAGGTCCAAAGAAGGACAATCTGTGCCCTGGACCCAGTAATTTTCAGGAGGTAATTAAAGACAGGCCACACTTAGGATGTAGGGAGGTGTTCAGCATATCCAGGCTCAGACAGGAGGGAGGAAAACCAGGACGAAGAGGGAGAAGATGCACAGAGAATAATAAAATGCTGAGGCCTTCTCCATGACATAGGTTGAGGACAACAGAGAAAAGGTAGTGTTTCTCTCTCTCTCTCTCTCTCTCTCTCTCTCTCTCTCTCTCTCTCTCTTTGCGGTACTGGGAATGAAACCCAGGGACATTCATTCTACCTCCGAGCTACACCTCCAGCCCTATTATTTTATACTTTATTTTTTATTGTTGTTTTTTGGGTTTTGGTGGTACTGGGGTTCCTGGAAGGCCTTCTACCTCCAGGCTACACTCCCGGACCTATTTTATATTTTTTTTATTTGTAAACAGGGTCTCTTAAGCCAGCAAGGCTGGCTTCGAACCAGCGCGATCCTCCTGTCTCTGCCTCTCAAGCGCAGGGATTACAAGCGTGCACCACCACGCCCGGCTTTTCATTCTTTATTTTGAAACAGGGTTTCTCACTGAGTTGCAAAGGGTCTCACTAAGTAGCTGAGGCTAGCGGAGAACCGTGATCCTCCTGTCTCAGTCTCCCAAATGCTGGGATTACAAGCATGTGGCATCACACCTGGTGAAATAGTTCTATTTCTAATTTTAAAATCAGCAGAGAAATTTCTTCTAAGAGGGTGGGGGAGACCATTTTTATGCTTACTGGAATTTTCCAGGGAATGAGCATTTACGCACAACAGGAAGTCAAATGGTAGTGAATGGGATCTATTATTTAGAGATTTAGAGATGAGACTAGAGTGTGAGTGTGAGGTGAGTGATGTTTGAAAGAGAAAAAAATGAAGCTGAGGCATGTGTGTTGAGCATTCATTGGTCCCAAGTCTCTAACTACTCTGTGCCCAGAAAATGATGAAAGTATGATGAAAACCAAATAAATATATCAAAGTCTTCACTCAACTAACTTTCTATTGTGTACTTTAGTATGTGCCAAGTCACTAAGATTTCAAGAATAAAGACAAAAGCCAGGTATGGTGGTGAAAGGCTCCATTTAGAAGAAAAATAATAAGCCCCTAGCAGCTAGCTAATAGTTAAAACAGCCAGCTAATAGTTAAAAAGAAAAAGTATATTTTACTTCAGCTTACAGCTTAGGAATGTAAGATATGCGATAAGCCCACCCCATCTTGTCTATACTGTCTGGGCCAGAGCGCCTTGACCCGGGAGCTTACTGACTACACCTGGTATTTTATCTAACACTTGACTACAGAATGTACTTTTCAAATGATTCTGTAATTTTCTGTAAACGCATGCAATTTAGCCCAAAACCCCCTAACTAATGGTCTTTTCCCTATAAATACCCTCAGTTTCAGTGGCTCGGGGCCGGACTCCTATACGAGTCAGCCCCAGTGCACTGGCTCCTTAATAAACTTTTTTACCTTTTGCTTTTGCATCAAGGAGAATAAAGTTTCTCGTGTGTTCTTGCTGTCGTCGCTTATCCCGAGGCTGATTGAGGGTCTCCCCTCGGCGGGGGTCTTACATTTGGTGCATTGGCCGGGAAAGCGTGACCACCCAAGTTCCACGAGACACCCCTTGGAGGTAAAACTTTTACCTTTCTGTCTCTGTTTGTCTTGTACGTCTCCTGTTGCCGGCTGTGTTAATTTCTGTAATTTTTGGTTTGGTTTCTGGTATAGTGGTGAGCAGCTGCCTTCTGGTATTTCTGGTATTTGCAGTCGTCTGTGCCAGTGGTGCCCGCTGGCACAGAACTCCTTGTTCGATCAATCGTGGGTTCGGGTCCCACACACAAGGAGGGTTACAACAGACGTATCCATGATAACCGACTGCCACCCTGGGAGACGTCCCAGGAAGTCTGGGGACCTCCGAGGACGCTCGGAAATGTCCCATCTGGGTCTGAGGATGGTGGGTTAGAGTCCCACTCTCAGCCATCTGGGTGCCGTCTAGGGTTTGGAAGGGCCACTTGCCAGAGGTGGTCAATTGTGTCTGGTCTTAGGAGTCTCTCGGAGAGAGGAGGGGCTCCATTTTGTGTGCTAATTATGTTTCTTTGACTGGTTTCGGGAGTTTTTTGGTAAGAGGTGAGGCTTTATTCTGAGTTTGGTTAAGGGCCAATTGTGTCTCTTTGTCTGGTTTGTTTAAGTGATATTTTTGTGTGTTTAATCTTGACTGTTATGGCCATTGTGGGTATTTTTATTAAAATGTGTGTACCAGCTGGGTTGTAAATAATTCTTTTCAGCCTAGTAATAATATTATTAATAAGAATAATTAATAGTTTGTTAAATATCTGTTGTATAAACAGCTTTAATTTAGTAGATTACAAAGCCTTAATGTTAAAAAGTTGGTGTGTGTGCGGATTTGTTTGGTTTGTTTTCTCTTTTTTGTGTTTAATTTTGGCAATGAGGCAAGGAACCCCGGCTGTCCTTGGGGAAAGGTAAATATGATGTTCTGTGTTCTGTTTAAAATGGCATGTTTTTTGGTATGGTAAAAGTTGTATGATACTGTTTTGTCTTCTATGGTGCTTATAATGTTTTGCTTAAAGTGATAGTGTTGAAATAGTTACCCCATGGTAATAGAATATGATGTTTGTTATTAGTTGTATGGTGGTTATAATATGCTGTTGAAGAAAAAAGAAATGATGATGTGGGTCGGAGAAAGCTTCCAGCCTCTGTTCTGCATTAGATTGCATAGAAAAAGATTTTTTAGTACTGTGCATTTATTTTGTGTGTTTAATTTGCCTTTTAATCAAACCTTGGACAGTGAGCTGGAGGGAGTCTGAGCAAACTGCCCTGGGGGCGGCCGCTGGAAGATTTCTTCCAGCCCCAGAGAGAAGTTGTCAGCATCCCACTCCTCACTCGTCCAACGAAAAAGGGGGGAAGAACGGGTCAAAGTGAGTCCATCAGCCTTTCTCGCTAATAGAATTAAAAGAAATTAAAAAGAACTTGGGAAGTTATACTACTGACCCTGACCATTACATCAAGGCATTCAAGTTACTCAGTTCGTTGTATGATCTTACTTAGAGAGATGTTAGATTACTTCTTGAACAAACTAACTTCTATAGAAAGGGAGAGGATATATAAAGAGGCTAGAGCACTGGGAAATGAATATTTTGTGGCCTCCACAAATGGGGAATTGGATGATAAACGGAATATTCCTATAGGGGAGACAGGCAGTGCCACTCGTAGACCCCAGCTCCTTGCTAGAAAAAAAAAAAAAAAAACTTGCAAAATGCAAAAGTTCTTGAGCCTAGCCATGATAAAGTCAGGCATTCCAGGTGCAGCTTCAGCAGCCTGGGATCCTCAGGGTCTTAGTGCTGCCAGATTAGTTTCCAATTGGTTTTGCCTGCAAGCCTGGAGAGAAAAGTTCACATGCAGTTCTTTCATAAGGATTAAATATAAGGCTATAACACCACCTCAAAAGAATAGATGCTGACATCATTAGTTAATTCTTTACCCCAGTAGAGGGGAAGGCCATCCTCAGACAGACTAATACTTCAGGTGCCAATTTGGTCTGACAAAAACTTAAAAAGGGAAAGATAGATGAACAAAAGCTACTTAAGGATTCTGGCTGCTCGTAAAAGCCTAGGCTCAAGTCTATTTAAGGTGAAAAAGCAAGCACAACTCTGGAGGAAATGCTCTCAACCAGGAGGCCATAAAGGCCCTCTGAGGCCTGGCTCACAGTGCAAAAGGGAACCATTAAATGGCTGAGTGCCCCCAGTTCCAGAGGGAATCGGGGTCCTCAAACCTATGTTCCCAGTGAGTCCTCCCAATTACCACCACCTGAGTTAAAAGAGCCTTAGGCGATCACACAGTGAAATCTCGGAGGCCAGATCGGAGGCAGTGTCCTTCTTTCCCAGCCCAAGGACCAAAAGCTTAGCCAGGGTGGGGAGTCTTTCCAGGCCATCCCTGAGCCATCTGTTTATTCAGCCTGCAGAAATGTTTAAAATAACCTTCCTTTCTACGTTCTTAGCCACACCAGAAAATTCAGCTCCTCTGATAACAAATTTTTTTTTCTTTTGCTGGTTGCACTAAAGTTATTACTCAAAGATATTTTTATCTCAATTAGTCTTAGCTAAAATGGTTACTTCAAAAAATTTGTCCAATTAAACTCCTGTGAGAGGTGATTAAATAAAATCATTTTCTTTAAAAAAAATCAATGTTTTAAAACACTAGGGATGTTTTTTATTATGTCGTGAATTTCTGTGGTAATTTACAACAGTTTTTAAGGTGTGTGCTCAAATAAAATATACAGTGTTTTTAATATTGCTCCTTTTGCAAAATTAAGGTTTTAAGGTGCTATTGATATTTATCTAATGTCTTAATTTTCCATGTAATCTATAGTTCAATTGAGTTAAAAAATGCTAAAGGCAATGCTTTAAGATGCTCTTAACTTCATGAGGTTTAAAATAACACTTAAGTCTTTTAAATGGTTTTTTGATTGCTGGTATGTGAACAACATTAAATGGTATGCTCCTTTTTGGGTTTGTTGATAGATAACAACAAAAGAATAAACGTAGAAAGTCTATGGATATATTTCTTTATATGTTGGTAAATACAGAGAAAGAAGGTTTTGTAAAACTAAGAAAGCATATTATAAGGTCCTAAGGTTGTCCCTAAGGGAAACAAAGGACCAGATAAAAGATTAGAGGGTTAAAGCAAAATATAAAGCATGGATGAAATTTGTTTGGTTGTAAGTTTTATCCCAAGATTTTCCCAAATGGGAAAAAAACAGGATAAAACAAAAAGGTTAAAGCACGTTACAAAAGGTGTGTAATAAGTTGCAAAACAATGTTTGTAATATATTTGCATATGTGATAAAAATAGATTATTAAAAAAAAAGTAGGTTTGTAATAAGCCTACCACTTGTATATTCCCAAAGAGAACATTGGGGAGAGATAATTCTTTAAAACTGGCTTCAAAATTATTTATCAGAGAGCAGTTATGGAAATCAATTTGCTTTTCTTTCCTTGTCATGTTGCTTTGTGGCCCTGTCTGCTAACTATTTTGTGAGTGTTATCTCCTGCATCAGATGGTGTTACAGACAGAACCTGACAGACATCTATCAAAGCCCTTTGGACTGCCATAGAGACATACTCACCCATCTGACTCCCTCACCACCCACCTGCATGCCTGTACCCTAAAGCCGGGCCCCCAACTTCGTCCCTGTTCAGCTCGAAGCAGTTTATGACTGAGTCAGCGTCCTTATTCCTTTGCTAAGGGGTACAGGTATGTGGTAAAAATAAGAAAAAATTAATAAAAATTGGGCTCATGATTGTTAGCAACAATTATAAACATCAAAATGTATTTTCTGTGTTTACCTTTGTCCTGACGGGTGTCAGGAAGTTACTAAACAGAGAGGAACATGTACCAGTATTGGAAAGAGGCATCAAATGTATTAATGTGGCAGTATTGAAAATATAATCAGAGCCTAGGTGTTGTGGATACCAATACAAATAACACAGGGTACATGCCCACTTTGGAATTTGGAGCATGTACTGTCCACATGTGTCCTTAAAAAGTTTTGGGCCATTTTTTACCTGTCTGCTAAAAATTGTTTATAAAAATTTCAAAATACAGAGATATATAGTCCTACAAGGTATAAAGGCTTTGAATTAAAATTACTTTGTATAATTGATAATTAATATTGGATTAATATAACTTGCTTTTTATAATAATTTATATAATAATTTTTCTAAATACAGGTATTTGTGTTTTAACACTTGGTGTTAACTAAATTGAGGGTTAGCTTTGGCTAACCAAGGTCAATGTTAATTATAACTCTACCTGATGGCTCAGAGACAAAGAAAAAGATTTTTTGTCTGGCCTGCATATGAAGGCTTATTCTTGCTACTGACTCAATCCCCAGCAGCTTTTTGTTCTTAAAGAAAAACTTTGTTAAATGTTTGCTAAATGAATAAATCAAACAATAATAAAAAGATACCTTGGGAGGAGACTTCTGGGAAGATGGCGACCGAGAAAAGCGGGGCTTAAGAGTCCCGCTAACAACCAATCTCCATTACCACAAAAAGAGCGCCTTTCATAGCCAGAAAGCACCATCACCAGAAAAACAAAAAAAACCACCAGGCTCCAGAGAGAAAGCGGACTGAGAACAGAGCTCAGGGCCACAGAGGAGACACATGCGCCCGAGGACGCGGCAGCAGCGCCATACTGCCGGCGGCAGCGGCGAACTCAACGGACGGCTACAGCAAGCCAGGTGAGCCGCTGCCGAACAGCCAGGCGGGATCTTTCGGCGCAGACAGCATTTAAAGCTCCCAGTGGCTGAGCTCAGCACACGCTGCAGGGATTCAGAGTGGAAATCAAAACCAGAGAAGAAAAAATACGCCAGCCTCATGGCCGAGGGCGTGGCAGAGGCGCCATATTGCCACTGGCGGCGGCAGCAGCAGTGAATTCACCGAGTCCAGTACAGCTACATCTGCGTACTCAAGAACAGTGAGTCAAATTCCGGGCCACAGAGGAGAAATCGCAGTATTGGGCCTCCTGAAACTTGACCCAGTGAGGGAGTGGTGGTGGCAGAGATATCACACCATAGGAGAACGTGCAACCTGGCACCCCCCATAGTTTAAAGCAGCCTCTATCGACTCCCTGGGTCGGAGACTCTGTGATACAACCCAGTAAAGGAGTAGTGGGGTCTGAGATAATACAGACTCGAGATCCAGAGCACCTTAAGTGAAGCCATAGTGACCCAAGGGAAGAACCCAGAGAAGGCACAAACCTCCGAAATCATGGGAAAGAGGAATAACACTGGAGTAATGAATGTGCACAACCCCACAACATCAGAACCTGATAAAACAGAAAATCAGAGATTTCTAGAAGATCAAATCAGGAAAATAACTGTAGAAATAATAGAGGTGCTTCGAAAAGAACTCAGAGAGAGCCAAAAAGAGATAAAGGATGCAATTAATGAAGTAAAGGCCTCAATTCAAAGCACAAACAACCGATTAGACCACATGGGGAACAGAATCTCGCTCTTAGAAGATGAGCAATCCAAAAATGAATGCATAGTTTCTAATCTAGAAAAAAATATCCAACAGCAGGAATCTGACATTGAAGAAATATGGGCCCATCTTAAGAGAGCTAACCTAAGAATAATTGGAATAGAGGAGGGAAAAGAAAGTGATACCAAAGGGATCAACAATCTCTTCAAGGAAGTAATAGCAGAAAATTTTCCAAATATAGAGCAAGAGGTTGATACACAGATCCAGGAAACTTATAGAACTCCCTTTAGACAGGATCGGAGAAGAGGATCCCCACGCCATATAATTGTCAAAATGACCAATGTAGAAGCCAAGCAGAGAATCTTAAAGGCAACAAAAACAAAGGGCCAACTGACATTCAGAGGCAAACCAATTAGAATCACTCCAGACTTCCCAAACCAAGTCATAAGAGCCAGAAGGGCTTGGAGTAACATATTCCAAACTCTGAAAGAAAACAACTTCCAGCCAAAAATTTCCTATCCAGCAAAACTTTCTATCAAATTAGATGGAGAAATAAGAAGCTTCCATGACAAACAGAAACTGAAGGAATTTATGTCTTCAAAACCAGCACTAGAGAAAATACTCAAAGAGATTAACTACAAAGAAGAAATAGGTAACACTCACCAGAACCAGAGAAACAAGAGTTTCCATCCAACAGACAACTAAGATTGGTTATCTGTGGAGATTCATTATTTATGTTAGTCTTTTACCTATCTCTAAGTTGTATTGTTTGCCTTTATTGTTGTTAATTTTTAGGATTTCTAGTTGGAATATTAATATACCTTCAGATATAGCATTTGGAAATATTTTATCCAATTCTATTAGTAACTTTTAACTCTGTTTACATTGTCTTTGGATATACAATATTTTCTTTTATTTTTTAGGGAGTTTGTATATTCTTCTGTTGCCTGTGCCATTGAAATCATATCCAAGAAATCACTGCCAATTTCAATGTTGTGAGGTTTTATGACCCAGATTTTCTCCTAAAAGTTTATAGTCTTAAGATTTATATTTAGGTCTTTTATCTATTTTGAGTTAATACTTGTATATGGGATTAGGTAAAGGTCCAATTTTATTCTTTTCCATGTAATTATTATTTTTCAACAATATTTAGTTAAAAGATTATTATTTCCACCACCAAATGTTCGTGGAAACCTTGTCAAAAATAACTTGATAATATAGGGAAGAATTTAGCTCTAGGCTTGTATTTAACTCCAATGGTCTATATATCTGCCTTTAGAACAGTACTACACTGTTTCAATTATTGTAGCTTTATATGGTTTGAAATCAGAAAATATATATCTGCTAGCTTTGTTCTTTTTCAAGATCGTTTTGGGTATCTAGAATTCATATTCCATATTAGGATAGATTTTTTTCTGAAAAATAAATATATAAATATGTGATAGTTTCACATAAAAAAACAGAAAAAAATATGCTCTAGTAAGAAAGTAAGCAAAAAGAAATATTGAAATGCTATCTTTAAATCATCAAACGCTTGGTATCAGACAAATGAAACTGTTATGTGAGATTATCATTTTTAATTTTGGATAAATTGCTATAATACTAGATGTCAACCACTAAGCCAAGCATGGGAAGGAGGGATGGGGAGAGAATGGGGTGGGGATCAGGTGGGGGCTGACTGGGTGATGTGTGCATGTATGTCTACAAAAGTTTGTATCCCACTATGATGTATGAATACAGTGCACCAATAAAATAAAATTAAAAAAAAAAAAAGATACCTTGGTTCATGTGGCTTAAATTGTTAAAGGTTTAAGGTCGTTACTGAAAGATTAACATACTTTGTTTTCTTCAGGCTGAGACAACTACCATCATATTGTCTTTCTGGTAATAGATATTTAAATCATAATGTCATTCTATATCTAGAGTTATCTAAATGTGCTAAAAAATTTTCAGAAATCAAAAGTTAAAGGTTAAAGATATGTAAATTTTATATTTGTATGTGAACTAACCAATAAGATTTTGTCTTTTGATTCAGAGATTTAGCCTTAAGACCTGGGTTAAAAATCTGTTTATCCTGATTAGGTAAGTGTTTTATTATTGATAGTAACATATTTATTTTCATTGTTAATGTTGTCATTTAAAAGATAGAGCTATCTGATTTTTATCAATACTGTTAGCTCACATAGACTTATAGTTACCAATGTAGCCCAATATAAAATTAGGTCAATGAACTACTAGAGTGAGGCCAGTATAAATTTAAAATTTGGCTATTATGTTTGATCTAACAAAAATGAGATGCATATCCTACTGTGTCTCTGGGATGAAGGCTCCCATTAATCAGCTTTTAAGTTTGACCTTTGGAGTGTCTCAACAACAGAAATAGGGTAAACAAAGTTAAGCATCAGAATGGACAGATGCAGACACAGAGACAAGCTCATTTAACAGCCCTGCATTGGGTAATAAGTCTTTGCCCCCTCAGAGATACCAAAGGCTTCTTATACAGAGAGGGAAGGAGCTAAAGGCCTTATACCTGCCAGCATGGCAAAGGTGCCTGGGTGTCATGTCAAAGACTGGCCAAAGAGTCTGTTGGCACCTGGGGGAAAAAACATGTTGTCCTCACTTCTGAAGGGAAATTAGATCGGCTGTGCTCAAAGGCTGAAAACTAAGGATGCCCAAGGCTCGGCAAGGCCCCTCTGATCAGCCCTCTGACCAGCTGGAGGAAGTCTGGGTAACTCTTGAGGTGACAGGCAAAATATTGAATTTCTTTAGATACCGTGCTTAGTTCTCTGCTCGCTCTGTCTCTCCTAGAGTTTTATTCAGTAGAGACTTATTTTGTATCTGAGGTTGACAACACTCCGAGGCCAAAGAAATTTATGATATCTTAAGCTTATAAGATAATTTAGCCTAGATTTATATGCTAGCTGGTCTGATCCTGCTGATTTGCCTCTAACCCTAATATGAAGTGAATAACCAAGAAAAACAGCCTCATGAGTAAAGAAACTCAGTGATCAGGTTATATTATTCACGGTTGTTCAAAACATTGCTATTCTAGCCAGTTCTGATTAAAATGTAAGCATCTAGAAAACTAACTCTTTGGGATACAGGCTACTGTAAAACTTAGATCGGTGATGTTACAGCATATTGTTTAAACCCTTAAGATACAGAGTCTGACTGAGAAATGCCAGCCTTGTGCCTAGGTCCTTACAGGTTCTCCAAACGGTCAAAGAGCAAACCCACTACCTGGTGTGAAGCAGATCAACCCAACACCCCTGTTGCACAGCCAGGTGACCTGGTCTAAGTAGCACCCTGGCTGCAGTGAAGATAAAAGAAAACGCCACTGAATTCACCGCTCTCGAGTCAAGCAATAACTGGAGCAGATAACGAGGACATTTGAACCATAGACAGAACTATTAATGGGATTGAACTCTGAAAGCACTCCCCCCCCTCCCCCCCGTGCGAGAAGCACAAACCAAAGGAATGGAACTTAAACGACATCTTACCAACTCATTGAAGCAGCACCTCATTAGAAAGTCCTGTGATGGCAACAATGACTGCTTATCTACACCTTCTCCTACTAGGAGAAATGCTGTTTTTATGCTAACCATTCTGGGGTATTTCAGAAATCTATGGCAAGGTTTAAAAAGCGGCTAGAAGATAAATAGTGGGAACGAGACCTGCAAAAAGGATGATTTAAAGGATAGTTCAATAAGGTCTCCTTGGATGATTGCATTAGTATCTGCTTTTATGGGGCCACTTTTGTTATTACTGCTTTTGCTTACCATAGAACCTTGTATAATAAATAGATTAATTTCCTTTGTTAAGGAACGAGTTAATACTGTTCAGGTTTTAATGCTACATCAGCAGTACCAAAGAGTTAAACCCGAAGTCCTTAAATATGTAGACTCAGAGACTTAGTTCTATGATTAGAACTATTTCCTAAAAGGAGTGGGGAATGAAAGGCTCCATTTAGAAGAAAAATCATAAGCCCCTAGCAGCTAGCTAATAGTTAAAAAGAAAAAGTATATTTTACTTCAGCTTACAGCTTAGGAATGTAAGATATGCGATAAGCCCACCTCATCTTATCTATACTGTCTGGGCCAGAGCGCCTTGACCCGGGAGCTTACTGACTGCATCTGGTATTTTATCTAACACTTGACTACAGAATGTACTTTTCAAATGATTCTGTAATTTTCTGTAAACGCATGCAATTTAGCCCCAAACCCCCTAACTAATGGTCTTTTCCCTATAAATACCCTCAGTTTCAGTGGCTCGGGGCTGAACTCCTATATGAGTCGGCCCCAGTGCACTGGCTCCTTAATAAACTTTTTTACCTTTTGCTTTTGCATCAAGGAGAATAAAGTTTCTCGTGTGTTCTTGCTGTCATCGCTTATCCCGAGGCTGATTGAGGGTCTCCCCTTGGCGGGGGTCTTACAGTGGCACATGCTTATAATCTTACTCTTTGGGAGGCTGAGACAGGGGGATCACAGGACTGGTAGTCAGCCTCAGCAACTTAGTGAGGTCCTCCACAACTTAGTGAGATTCTGTTTCAAAAATAAAAAATACTTCCGGGCATGGTGGTGCACGCTTGTAATACCCGCGCTTGGGAGGTGGAGACAGGAGGATGGTCCAGGTTTGAAGTCAGCCTCACTGGCTTAAGAGACCCTGTTTCCAAATAAAAAAATATAAAAATATGTCTGGGAGTGTAGCCCAGAGGTAGAAGGGTTTCCAGGAACCCCAGAACCAATAAATAAATAAATAAATAAATAAATAAATAAATAAATAAATAAATGGATGAAGGTATAGCTCAGTAGTAGAATGCCCTAGTATAATAATAATAATGATAATAACAACAATAACAACAACAACATTAACAATAATGTCATAGTTCTAGCCTTCATGAAGCTCACAACCAAGAAAAAACTATGGGCATGGTGGTACAGACGTATAATTCCAGTACTATGGAAGCTGAGACAGGAGGATTGAAGGTTGGAGGCCAGAGCTAGGGGTATAGCTCAGACATAGAATACCCCTGGGTTCAATCCCCAGTATAAGAGAGATAGAGATAAAGAGGAAGAAAAAGAGAGAGGGAAAGAAGAAGGGAGAGAGGAAGGGAGGGAAGACTTTGACTCAAGGGTCTATAACACAGTGTAGAAATAAATCAACACTATAGAAAAAGTTCAAAAGCCACATGTGGAAAGAGTTCCCAGCAGAAGAGGACTAAGAAAAACTTTTCTGAGACCATTAAAATCTAAGTATTTGTCGCTATAAAAAGTTAATATATGCCGGGTGTGGTGGCGCACGCTTGTAATCCTGACACTTGGGAGGCAGAGAAAGGAGGATCACGCAGGTTCAAAGTCAGCTGTGCTGGCTTAAGAAAGTCTGTTTCCAAATAAAAAAATATAAAATAGGTCTGGGAGTGTAGCCCGAAGGTAGAAGGGCTTCCAGGAAACCCAGTAAAACAAACAACAACAAAAAAGTTAATATACTTTGGGAAGAGATCAGCTCTTTCCAGTTGTTTTGCTTTGCTTTTAATGAAAATTGCATTACTGCTAAAATTATATTGCTGATAAATAACTGACAATTGAATAATATATTCTTTATAGTTCTTAGCTTCCCCATAATAGAGCATTTGCTAATTGTTAAGTCATGAAACCATAAATTTAACAGAATACATTACATGCTAAAGTGTTCACTGAAGACAGAATTCTCCGCCTCTCCAAAACGCTCCGATTCTATGTTTATACATCTGTTGTGTGCTTTCAAGACAATGTAAACATAAAAACGGCTCTAAAATATACTGCAAAATGGCACATCAAAGCTTTGTTTTGGTAAACTGCTCCCTGAATTTTCTGGATGAGTATAAATTCAATCAATAGTAACCTGTACAAACGAATGAACCCTGTTCTTCCAACTTAACAACTGTGAACTTGCTCCTTCAAAAGGAGCAATGAGAATCCCAAGCCGTTCTCTCTTTATGGCCTTACATGGAAAAGGTTGGCAGCCTCTATCTATGTCCCAGGCACAGCTCCTTCATTTAAATAATTGCTTTTTGTTTTATTTCATTTTGTTTTGGATTAGGGGGGTACTAAGGATTGAGCCGAGGGGCATTTAACCTCTGAGCTACACCCCAAGTCCTATTTTATTTTGAAACAGTGTCTCACGGAGTTGTTCAACAGCTCACTATGTTGCTGAGGCTGCCACAAACCTGTGATCCTCTTGTCTCAGTCTCCCAAGTACTGAGATTCCAGGCCTGTGCCACCACGCCCAGCTAAACTGATATTTTTTAAAGAAAATTTCAGAGGTGTTTAAAATGGGAACTTCCACATCTCTGAGTCTCAGAGCCACTGATTTAAAAAATTAATCATATTATCAGATAACCTGGCTTTAGAGTAGCAGCTCAATAATATTTAGTGGAAAGATTATTCATATGGGCGTGGAGAAACCTGAGTTTCAGTCATTTTCCAGGTAAAATGAGGAAGCTAAAATTCACTTTTGAAATCTCTCTAGCCATAAAGACTCTTTTTACAGTGCTGAGAAGTTACTAACTTTGCCAATTACAATTGGCAAGAGAAATTTTCTGGGAAATTATTGCTTGAATAGTGAGAAATGAGACATTTCCAATCATGAATTTTCAAGGCAGGCTTAATCACTCCCGCCCCCTGGAGCATCTAGCACTTATTAACATCCACACAAAGACATTTACCATATTGCACCTTGGGCACTGGTATATGTCTTCTATGCTTGTGTGGAAAGTTCATGAGGTCAGGAAGTGTCTCTCATTCACTATCATGTTTTGAGAATGCTTAGAAATATGCATGACTCAGGATAAGTATCCAGTAGATGCTGCCATCTCACCACAGTAAGATTGGCTGTCATCAGAAAAGCTAACAATAACAAATGCTGGGAAATATGTGAATAAAAGAAATCTTTACACTGTTGAGGGAAATATAAATTAGTGCAGCTATTATGGAAAATCATTGAAGTCTTCAAATTAAAAAAATAAGTAGAACTGCCAGGCATGGTGGCTCACGCTTGTAATCCCAGCATTCAGGAGGCTGAGACCTTAGGATCGGTTCACGGACAGCCTCAGCTACTTACCTCTGCAACTCAATGAGACCCAGTTTCAAAATAAAGAATACAAAAATAGGGCAGTGGGTGTAGCTCAGAGGTCGAATGCCCCTGGGTTCCATCCCCAGACCCGCAAAAAAAAAAAAAAAAAAAAAAGTAGAACTATCATATGATCCATTCCTCCCACAACTGAGTACATACCCAAAGGAAATCAGTGTGTCAAAGAGATGCCTGCATTTCATGATCACTGTGGCACTGTTCACAATGGCCAAGACACAAAAACAACCTGAGCGTCCACTGACTGATGAATGCATGAAGAAGAGGTATGTATGCACAAAGGAGTATAAGATTTAGTGAAATAAGAGAGCATAAAACAAAAATCAAACAATCAAAGAAAGCCAACAAATGTGACTCCTTGGAAGCTAAAACTCTGACATCAGAAATTAAAGACAAAACCTAACAGAAATTTAAAAGATAAATATGAGGCTATCATCTAGAAAAGAGAGAAATGATAAAAATATAGAAAATAAATTAGGTGTGATGGCTCATGTCTATAATTCCAGTACTTGGGAGGCTGAGATCAGAGGATTGCAGAATCAAGGCCAGCCTTAGCAAATTAGCAAGACCCTCAGTAAATTAGAAAGGCCCTGATTCAAAATATAAATAAAATAGTACCGGTTGGTATTCCCCCTGGTCAATCCCCCATGGAAGGAGAGAGGGAGGGAAGGAAGGAAGGAAGGAAGACAAATTCAGTATATGCATAAATAAAAAGTATTCTCAGAAATCTGGAACAATACAAAACAAAAATAAAAATAGAAAATAGTCAAGAAAATAATTCAGTGTTCTGGAAATTAAGTAATTAAAGGGAAAAAATCTAAAATTAAAAAAACATGACTTTCCAGAGTGAAGGCCCAGGGTAATCACTGAAGACAATACCACAGCAGGTTAGTCATAAATTTTGAGAACTTTAGGAAAAAAGAACTGATGCTACAAATTATCAGTGAAAAATTGGGCATGTATTAAAAATAAACAATCAGAATAATATCAGACCAGAATAACAAAACTAGGAAAAAGAAGACACTGTAATGGTGCCATAGAAATTCTGAAGGAAAATTATTTTAAACCCAGAATTCTACACCTAGCCAAATTATTATTCAAACATGAGGAAAGATGAAGATATTTCCAGATATGTGAAAGCCCAGAAAACTTGACTACTGAAGAATGTATTCCACCAAAGTAAGAGAGAGATCTAAAATAGAATAATGCAGTAATACAGGAAAACAAGATTCGAGCAGAGACTTACAGAGATTCCCCAGGGGGGTAATAAGGGAGGTCGCAGGATCAAACCAAGGCACAGGGTCAGAAGGAAAAGGGCTCACACAGTCAGAAGGTTCTAAGAGACCTGACTTCATAAGATGACCTCACAGGGTATCTGCCTTGAAGGTCTGGAGATGAGACTTGACAACTGATAGGAAACTACACTACAAAAAGTATGGCAAAAGCCAAATAAACAGAAAACAAGACAAGTATTGGCCAGAAAAATAAAACGTTAAGGCAGAAATAAAAGAACGATCATACTTCAACCTGTCTTAGTTGTGAAGAGTGCTTATTTACATAATCAAGATAATACTAATTAGCAAATGCTGATCCAACCAAAATACCAACATATGTACCCTGGAAAGACAGCAGCCTAGAAAGCAAACATGGTGTAGTGAGGACATGAATACAGGACTGAGCTGGAAACACTGGTTCCCTGGTAGAACATGCGGAAACGGAGCTGAGAAACTGAGGATGTTAAGCTGGGTGACTTGGCACAGGCCTGTCATCCCCGTACTTGGAAGATTGAAACAAGGGGGGGGGTGTGCAATTTCCAGGCCAGCCTCAGCAACTTAACAAGACCCTCAGCAACATAGTGAGACTCTATTTCAAAAAAAAAAAAAAGTGCTGGGGATGTAGGAGGAGGAGGAGTAAAAATTATTTATGGGGCTAAATAGAATAGCAGCATTGTAAGTGATTATCTCTGTAAGAAAAAAGAATGGGAGAAGGGACAAGGAAATACAGTCTTTGATGATGTACCTTTTAAAACTGTGACCAAAAACAAAGAAAAATCGCAGGTATAAAGGAGAAAAGGAAAAAAAGAAATCACCTCAAATTTTATGCATTAGGGAATGTTTTTATGCCACTCTTGCTGGAAAATATTTCTAAAGGAACAAGTGTCCCAGGAGGCTTCAGTGTGTCCCCAACACCCTCCCATCTTTACTAAACCATGAATCAGGGTGAAACAAGATCAAAGCGGTGGCTCAGATAAGGCTGTCCTTGCCGTCTGTCCAACCACTGCTATGGTCATGAGATGGAAATCATCTGCTGACCTTCATTTGCAAAATCCCATTCGAAAATCTTTCACCAGCCTGGCTGAGACCTCTGCACAAGGTGTTGTTCTAGATTTCAACCTTTATTATAGATATCCAGTTTGGCAGGATGTGTATTCCTGGAACTGCTTAAAGACTGATCCAAAAGTCATATATTTGCTGTATGTACAGCTCTAGGCTGAGTTACAAGTAAGTTGGAGGTGTCAATTAAACAATTAAGCAAACCTGAATTCATCCGACTCAGCAAAAGCCCATGGCTCTGACTTTGAAACAGAGGTTATAATGAGGCAGTTTTGAGATACAGTTCTTAAAACAGTAATAGCTATGCTTTATTGAATGCTTAATATATGTCAGGTCATGTGGTAAGCACTTTCACATACTATCTCATTTAATCCTGAAAACAACCCTATGAATTAGTACTACTATGATCTCCATTATATAGAAAAGAAAATTCAGGGTTGGGGCAATTAGGAACCTTGTCCAATATCTTTTAACTAAGAAATGGTCTGGCAAAAATTGTGACTAGAACTAGGTTCAGAAATTGCTCTTTTAGACTTCTGGGAAGATGGCGACCGAGAAAAGCGGGGCTTAAGAGCCCCGCTAACAACCAATCTCCATTACCACAAAATCAGTGCCTTTCATAGCCAGAAAACACAATCACCAGAGAAACAAAAAAATCACCAGGCTCCAGAGAGAAAGCGGACTGAGAACAGAGCTCAGAGCCACAGAGGAGATACACTGGCCTCATGCCCGAGGACGCGGCAGCAGCGCAATACTGCTGGCGGCAGTGGTGAGTTCACCAGACAGCTACAGCAAGCCGAGGTGAGCCGTTGTGGAACAGCCAGGCGGGATCTTTCGGCGCAGGGAGCATCTAAAGCTCCCAGTGGCTGAGCTCAGCACACGCTGCAGGGACTCAGAGTGGAACTCAAAACCAGAGAAGAAAAAATATGCCAGCCTCACGGCCAGCCTCACAACCAGCCTCACGGCCAAGGGCGTGGCAGCGGCGCCATATTGCCACCGGCGGCAGCAGCAAGCAGTGGATTCAACGAGTCCAGTACAGCTACATCTGCGTACTCAAGAACAGTGAGTCAAATTGCGGGCCACAGAGGAGAAATCCCAGTACTGTACTCCCTGGGACTTGACCCAGTGGGGGAGTGGTGGTGGCACAGATATCACACCATAGGAGAATGTGCAACCTGGCACCCCCCATAGTCTAAAACAGCCTCTATCGACTCCCTGGGTCAGAGACTCTGTGATACAACCCAGTAAAGGAGTAGTGGGGTCTGAGATACTACTGACTCGAGATCCAGAACACCTTAAGCGAAGTCATAGTGACCCAAGGGAAGAACCCAGAGAAGGCACAAACTTCCTAAATCATGGGAAAGAGGAATAACACTGAAGCAATGAATGACCACAACCCCACAACATCAGAACCCGATAAAACAGAAAATCAGAGATTTCTAGAAGATCAAATCAGGAAAACAACTGTAGAAATAATAGAGGTGCTTCGAAAAGAATTCAGAGAGAGAGCCAAAAAGAGATAAAGGATGCAATTAATGTAGTAAAGTCCTCAATTCAAAGCATGAACAACCGATTAGACCACATGAAGAACAGAATCTCACTCTTAGAAGATGATCATTCCAAAAATGAATGCATAGTTTCTAATCTAGAAAAAAATATCGACAGCAGGAATCTGACATTGAAAAAATATGGGTCCATTTTAAGAGAGCTAACCTAAGAATAATTGGAATAGAGGAGGGAGAAGAAAGTGAAACCAAAGGGATCAACAATCTCTTCAAGGAAGTCATAGCAGAAAATTTTCCAAACATAGAGCAAGAGGTTGATACACAGGTCCAGGAAACTTATAGAACTCCCTTTAGACAGGATCGGAGAAGAGGATCCCCACACCACATAATTGTCAAAATGACCAATGTGGAAGCCAAGCAGAGAATCTTAAAGGTAACAAAAACAAAGGACCAAGTGACATTCAGAGGCAAACCAATTAGAATCACTCCAGACTTCCCAAACCAAGTCATGAGAGCCAGAAGGGCTTGGAGTAACATATTCCAAACTCTGAAAGAAAACAATTTCCAGCCAAAAATTTCCTACCCAGCAAAACTTTCTATCAAATTAGATGGAGAAATAAGAAGCTTCCATGACAAACAGAAACTGAAGGAATTTATGTCTTCAAAACCAGCGCTAGAGAAAATACTCAAAGAGATTAACTACAAAGAAGAAATAGGTAACACACACCAGAACCAGAGAAACAAGATTTTCCATCCAACAAACAACTAAGATTGGTTATCTGTGGAGATTCATTATTTATGTTAGTCTTTTACCTATCTCTAAATTGTATTGTTTGCCTTTATTGTTGTTAATTTTTAGGATTTCTAGTTGGAATATTAATATACCTTCAGATATAGCATTTGGAAATATTTTATCCCATTTTATTAGTAACTTTTAACTCTGTTTACATTGTCTTTGGATATACAATATTTTTTTTTATTTTTTAGGGAGTTTGTATACTCTTCTGTTCCCTGTGCCATTGAAATCATATCCAAGAAATCACTGCCAATTTCAATGTTGTGAGGTTTTATGACCCAGATTTTCTTCTAAAAGTTTATAGTCTTAAGGTTTATATTTAGGTTTTTTATCTATTTTGAGTTAATATTTGTATATGGGATTAGGTAAGGGTCCAATTTTATTCTTTTCCATGTAATTATTATTTTTCAACAATATTTAGTTAAAAGATTATTATTTCCACCACCAAATGTTCGTGGAAACCTTGTCAAAAATAACTTGACAATATAGGGAAGAATTTAGCTCTAGGCTTTTATTTAACTCCAATGGTTTATATATCTGCCTTTAGAACAGTACTACACTGTTTCAATTATTGTAGCTTTATATGGTTTGAAATCAGAAAATATATATCTTCTAGCTTTGTTCTTTTTCAAGAGTGTTTTGGATATCTAGAGTCCATATTCCATATCAGGATAGAGTTTTTTCTGAAAAATAAATATATAAATATATGATAGTTTCACCTAAAAAATAGAAAAAAATATTCTCTGGTAAGAAAGAAAGCAAAAAGAAATATTGAAATGTTATCTTTAAGTCATCAAAAGCTTGGTATCAGACAAATGAAACTGTTATGTGAAATTATCATTTTTAATGTTGGATAAATTGCTATAATACTAGATGTCAACCACTAAACTAAGCATGGGAAGGAGGGATGGGGAGAGAATGGGGTGGGGATCGGGTGGGGGCTGACTGGGCAATGTGTGCATGTATGTCTACAAAAGTTTGTATCCCACTATGACGTATGAATACAGTGCACCAATAAAAAATAAATAAATTAAAAAATAAATTAAAAAAATTAAAAAATAAAAAAAAGAAATTGCTCTTTTAGCCTATCTTCTCTAAAGAAAAGTCATCAAATATTAAAATGTTCCATCGCAAGGCTGTGGCTAAGGTGGGTAGCAAACATATTTATCAGATCAGTCGTCATATATTTAAGAATAGGAGAACTTCATATAACAAAGCTACAAATATATGAGCACTGGTACTTGTAGAGTTTTCATTATAGTTCTGAGGCTTGATAATAATTTATAGGTGTTTGGGGAGTGTTTTTTTTTAAGCCTGGTATATTTTGAAAGATTCTCTGAGCTTTTCCCTTAAAATACCAGTCTGGAAGTTTAGTGCTGGACTATCAGGGAGCCAAGAGCCAAAAGGGAACGAAAGAGTGGTCCATTAAGTGAGGCAAGTGTGTCAGCAGCAAAGGCTGGCCAAAGCCAGAGAGATGCGCGCTGGGTCACTAGCATTTCCTCTGCCCACAGCAATGTGGTCAGAGTGGGCTTTACTTGGCACAGTGCATGTGCTCGTGTGCTCTTGAAGAGCCAGTGAATAACTGAAGCTCTGGAAGTAGAAATGTATTCTAAAAGCCCTGGGAATCTGATTTTTCAAAAATGGCTCCATGAATTAATTTTTTGGAAAGAAAATGAAATCATCACCTGTATTACATAATCTGTAACTAGCTTCCATAATTTATGTTAGGGTTTGGGTTTGCTGCCCTCCCCCACCAAAAAATCTCATGTGTTGAATGCATGTCCTCAGTGAGGTAACTTTGTAAATTTATTTTATTTTCATTGAATTATTTTATACTTTTATTGATACATCATAAGTATACATCATAGTGAGATTCAAAGTGATACAATCATACTGCACACAGCACCGGGGGTGTTTCCCTCCATGTCCCCAACCCACTCCCCTATGCCCTTCCCCATATGCGTTGGTGAGGTTTATAGTGATACCTTCATATATGGACATAAATAACATTATTTGAACTGTTTCCTTCCTCAAGCCTCCATTTCTTCCCTCCCCTCCTTCCTCTCCCAGTTCCCTTCCACTGTTACTCTGGTCTCTCTCCTCATTTAACTGATGTCTCTTTTGCTTCCTATTTCCTCTCTAGCTCCCATATAAAAGAGGAAACGTACACGTTTTCTATTTCTGAGACTAGATGATCTTACTTAGCATAGTTCCATTCATTTTCCTTCATTCTCTAGTTCCATTCATTTTCCTTCATTCTCTAGTTCCATTCATTTTCCTTCAAATGACATAATTCTGTAGGCATCTAATTCTATGCTGAGCAGCGAACATGATGGGGGAGTTTATGGCAAACATTCAACCTCAAACAGAAACCAAGAAGGTAGCAGGGCTAAGGGTAGAATGATAAAACAACAACACATGTTGTTATTGAGTACTGACTTTGTGCTGGGTTCTTTATATAGATTTTCCTTATCTGTCCCATTAATTTTGATAGAGAGCCATTGTACAAATTAGGAAGCAATGACATGGAAATATATCTTTTCCAAGTGACAAAGATTAAAAGTTGCTGGTGGTGAGTCTGATTCCCAGTCTTGTGATCCGTCTACCACACCATAGAGTTTCCCAGATAAGCAGAACAGTTATTCAAAGTGAGAATTAGAAAAGGAGGCTGAACATGGATGCTAATGAAACCCGCAGGGCTGGAAGCCAACTTTAGACATGGACCAGCACTGACTTCTTTCTTGAACCCACCTGACAGCAGGCAGGAGCTCCCAATGACTGTCCAAGTCTGATTCTCATTCATTCAGAGCACTCAACTCCAGAGGCTAGATGTCCTAAAGGTTATCTATATGAAGTCAGGCACAGGTGGTGCACACTTGTAATCCTAGTACTTGGGATTTTGAGATAGGAGAATCACAGGTTCAAGGACAGCCTCAACAATTTACGGAGACTCTCAACAACCTAGTTAGACCCTGTTTAAAAACCAAAATAAAATAAAATAAAATAAAAAGGGCTGAAGGTGTATCTTAGAGGTAGAATGCCCCTGAGTTTGATCCCCAGTGTGTGTGTGTGTGTGTGTGTGTGTGTGTGTGTGTGTGTGTACACAACTGGGCTGATTTTTCAGTAACAAAGGAAAATTGGTTGTCATACCAAACTAGAGTAATTTATGTCTGAGAGGTTCACCAGGGGTTAAACTCACAACTCTGAAATCAGTTCACCTCTTTCTAGCTGTGTGACCTGGCCAAGTTACCTAACATCACTGTGCCTGGGTTTGCCAATTTGAACTAGAGATGACAGACAGTGCCTGCCTCACTGAGTTGTTATGAGGAATAAATGAGTCGATGTATAAAAGTACAATGCTTAGTGTGTAGTAAAAGCTACAGCACCTTTATTTTAAAAGGCTCAGTTATCTTCCTGAGCATCCTCCCAATGTCTGACATGAATAAAGGATGAAACCAGGAAGCATGAAGACATGTATAACAAAATTAAAGGGGTTCTGAGCCAGGCCTCATGGCGCATACCTATAATCCCAGTGCTTGGGAGTCTGAGACAGGAGGATTGCAGGTTCGTGGCCAGCCTCAACAACTTAGTGAGAGGCCTCAGTGACTTATTGAGACCCTGTTTTAAAATAAACAATAAAATATGGCTGGAAGTGTAACTCAGAGGCAGAAAGCCCCTGTGTTAAATACCCAGTAAAACACATACACACACACATAGACACACACACACACACACACACACACACACACACACACACAATATGATTCTGTCTAACGTTTTATAACTAGGCCCAGTACCTAGTGTACTTATGCTTTATTGAGAAAAACTGCACAAAATTGTTAGTAAAATATTTGAAAAATAAATAATCATAATCATCACTAAATATTATCACTTTTGATATTATGACATATTTGTCCATAGACATATTCATTTTATATTATTATAATCAGTGTACATATCTACATTTATTTTTATAATTACTATTATATCACAAGTACTTCTAATTTTAACTCTTGTTCATAGACATGCTAAGGGCTCTTAAATATTTCACTATCCTTTATTCTTTGCATGATCAAGAAATTCAGTTTTAACCATGAAACTCTTAGGCTTTGGATACCTTTCATCTGGAAGCAAAAAATGCTCTTCTGTTTCAAACAACCAGTAGACAAGCATTCGAGGAGATAGTTATCGGTTTTTAAATTGCTTGAATACAAAAAGAGCTAAGTGTATTCAGTTTTTAATAATACATTACTAATGATTTAAAACTAAAATAAGATCTCTTTCTATAATGTCAATGAAAGCTTCGACTGCTTGGCATTCTTCTCTTCCTCATTCCTTTTTTGAGCAGGGAGGTATTGGTTAGGTCTGGAGAAGAGAAAGTACCCTACCAACTAAATCAACTTCACATATGACTGATGTATAAATAAACTAATCTTAATTGTAAAGAGGACACATATGAGGGTGAAAAAATATATTATGAAAAAAGAATGTACAATCTGCTGAGCAAAAATGCCACCAAGTTAGCCAAAGAGAGAGGAAGGAAGGAATAACCAAACCTAGGCCACCAAACAGTACATCTCCACTGTATTCCTACCTAAGATTCCACACAGCCCAGTGCAATGGCACACACCTGTAGTCCCGATATGTGGGAGGCTGAATCAGGAGGATTGTAGGATTGTTGAGGCCAACCTCAACAATTTAGTGAAGCCATCAGCAACTTAGTGAGATCCTACTTCAAAGTAAAAAATAAAATAGAGCTGGCGGTGTAGCTGAAAGGTAGAATGCCCTGGGTTCCACCTCAGTACCAAAAAAAAAAAAAAAAAGAAAGAAAGAAATTAAACACTCCACAAATGTTGTTTCTCATAATCTCAGAAATGAAAGGCATTATGCCTTTAATCCATCTTTGTATTACAGATAAAGAACAATGCCAGAGGAAGAAAATGGCCAACTTGGACTCACATGAGTTGAATGTGGCAGGAATCAGAATTCAAATCTGGGTCTCCATATTTCCATATTTCCACATTAGAGTCTTCTCTACAAGGCCACTACAGCTCTCCATCAATTCAGACATACACCTGTCACATATGTATGGTCCCAATCCTGCCATGTATAAATTTTAGCTAAAAGCAATTTTCCCCTGCCTTAGTGATTTCCCACTTAAGACAAAATTAATTGCCTGACCTAGGTATACAACCAACAGCTTCAGGCACACAATTCACAACATTAAAAAACAGCCTCAGAGGCAGTGACATCACAAGTATGAGGCCAGCTTAGGCAACTTAGGGAAGTCTTGTCTCAAAATAAAATTTAAAGATAAAACAATAGCTGGGAGTATATAGCTCAGGGGTAGAGCACTTGCCTAACATGCTCAAGATCCCTGGGTTTAATTCCCAGTGTGTGTGTGTGTGTGCACGCGCGCGCGCACACACACACACACACACACACACACAGAGTTGGCTCAATTCCACTCTGGTTCCTTAAATTTTTATGTGGTAATTATGTGGTAATTATTTTACTTCTTATGGAATCTCAGGCCTAAGGGAAAAAAAGAATACAAATAAACTGGGAAAGCAGCATCTTTATAATAAAAAAGTAAAATTAAGCAGACAGAGAGTAGATTCAGGATACTGACCTTCAGAGAGAAGGAAAATATTCTTTCCAGGGTTTCTCCACACAGTGGGAAAAAATTTAAAAACAGCCAGCCGTGGTGATGCACGCTTATAATCCCAGCACTTGGGAGGTGGAGACAGGAGGATCACGCAGGTTTGAAGCCAGCCTCGCTGGCTTAAAAGACCCTATTTCCAAATAAAAATATAAAATAGCTGGGCATGGTGGTGCACACTTGTAATCCCAGCATTTGGGAGGCCGAGACCAGAGGATTGCGGTTTGTGGACAGCCTCAACTACTTAGTGAGGCTCTCTGCAACTCAGTGAGACCCTGTTTCAAAATAAAAAATAAAAAATAGGGCAGGGGGTGTAGCCTGGAGGTTGAATGCCCCTGAGTTCCACCCCCAGACCTGCAAGAGAGAGAGAGAGAGAGAGAGAGAGAGAGAGAGAGAGAGAGAGAGAGAGAGAGATTTATAGTAGGTCTGGGAGTGTAGCCCGGAGGTAGAAGGGTTTCCAGGAACCCCAGTACCACCAAAAAAAAAAAAAAAAAAAAGACTGCATTCTGATTTTTTGAGATCTAATTCACTCTTAATTTTACTTCATCAGGACATGCACCATGTTTATTCCAGGCCTCAGTGTATCAATGCTTGAATAATACCACCAGCATACACACTCCAGTTCAGTCTTAAAATATCTAACAAGTAGTAGACATCAAGAAATACTACTCACTAAATCAATCAACCATTCATCTTATTTAGAAAGACGGACACTGGTCAGTCTGTGCCACTGTTTCGGAGGTCTTTCCTCCCTTCGTATTATTGATGGTTTTGCTCTATTTACATGACTACTTTGCTTTTTGTGATGCGGCAGATGCACAGTCCATTGGAGAAAGTACCCATGTCATCTCAGTTTGAATTATTTGTAGGCTTGCAAATTGAGTATAATTTACATCACAGTCTTCATTTTGACATACAGCAAATATTTATTCTTTAAATTTCAGATGAAAGAAAGATCTAAACCAAACTCAACTTTAAATGGGGCTGGAAGTGTGGAAAATATTATGAAATGAAAGGAGAGCCGTTAGGGAAAACTGTCTAATTTTAAACTTCCCAGATTTAACAATTAGAGTGAGCACATAATGGATTTTTATAATTGTCTTATTTGCAGAGCATCTAAACCCAATTTAGTATATGAGTGAGACTAAGGGGGGGAAAGTATCTCAGTAGGTTTGAAAGACATAAACATATCTAGATTTTTCACCCTCCACATAGTTGAAAATGAAATTTCCTGTTTTTTCTTGTATTCAGGTTTGTTCCACCTGTTTGAATGTTATCCATATTAGAGGACCTGAGAAAAGCCTGACTGTTTTTCACAGGTTATGATTGTAGGAGTGGACGAGTAAGGAGAGGTTGACCTTGCAGTTACCTCTTTCCTGCTAACTAAGGAACCCTTGGATGTATTTAACTATCTTTTGAATGGCCTCTGAAAGCTTCTGGATTTTTTTTTTCTGCAGTCTCTCCCTTTGAGATGCTTTTTAGGCTAATGACCAGTCCACAAATAGGAGAGAAACAAAAATATAACCACAGAATAGTGGTTTCTTCCCTTTACTTCTTTGATGTAATTTAAAGCCCCTTTCAAAAAATCTTTGTTCTCAGAATCCCTGGTTATGGGGTTTGTTTCAGGTAACATTCCAGGCAGAGTATGCGCTTAAAACAAAAAAGAAGGAAAAGATCTGTTAAGGACAACAGGTGTCCTTTGGGACTTTTGGCAAGGTACTGTCGGTTGGGTTACAGCAGCAAATATCATAGCTTTTCATGGTAGGAGTTCCACATTCCCAAAGACAAGGAGACAGAGACTATTTCAACAAAGTAACTGGAGAGATGAGAAAACTATAATTAGAATTAGAGACATAGATCCTTGTGTGTGGGGGGGGCGAATCCTCTCATAGTCTACATGCAAGGATGCTAATAAGAAAATGAGGACAAAGAGGTTAGGGAAATGGCATGTCATCTTAGCCTCAGGCTCCTGCCATCTATTTTTCGTATATATTTTTTTTTCTATCCCAAGCCTGTAGTACAATAATTAAGTGTCTCTTCTACGCAGACACTCTTTCACACCAAACACAGTGATAAGAATAAACAAGGCCCAAGCAGAAGCTTATAGTATTCCTGATGGACACAGGTACACTTGCAGTTTTATAGTTACTGCCCTGCAGCTTAACTATTGATTAATAACTAGGGGTGTACATTCTTTTGCCAAATGCTTCTTAAATAGCTGAGTATGATGTACTGAGGGGTGCCAAGTGGTTCTGATGTGCACTCCTAAGAACCACTGTTGATAGCCAGAATTTACACAGACTGTACTTTATTTATTTATATTTATTTATTTATTTATTTATTTATTTATTTATTTATTTTTTGCAGGTCTGGGGATATACTCTAGGAGCATTTGGCCTCTGAGCTACCCCATGCCCTGTTTTTTATTCTTTATTTTGAAACCTGGTCTCACGAAGTTGCAGAGGGCCCCACTAAGTAGCTGAGGCTGTCCACAAACTGCGATCCTCTGGTTTCAGCCTCCCAAATGCTGGGATCACAAGCGTGCGCCACCGCGCCCGGCTCACAGACTGTAGTTCAAACGCATCCAAGGTATAATGCCTGACCCAATGTATCTTCATCGCCAACCCACAAAATTTTACATAACTACCTCAGAATAAAGCCTTTGCAACCAAAAAAGACAAATTTAGATATTACAGAAGTTAAAACTAAATGTGTAGAGTAAGGGGGGGTGGCTCAGTGATAGAACACATTCTAAGCATAAATGAGGCCTTGGGTTCAATCCCTAGCACTCTCCATTCAAAAAAGTACAATAAGCACAAAAGAAATTTCTTTAGGTAAATTACAGCCTCTGTGGAAGTCAGTGGAGATGATTCGTTGTGTGTCTGTGCAATACACTTGCTGCTAAAACTACCCACAGGGCAAAGGACCAAGATCAAGTCTAGTGAAATATAAACAGGACTGATAAGACTGAAAGACAGAAAGACGGGCTGATTTTAAAGAACTCAGTGCTTTACTGACATGAGTTTTATTTCATGATTATGATATGGTATGAGGATTTGGATGGTACAATAGATACTTTGCAGGAAAACTGAAGATAAAGAGTTGCCTGCATCACTTAATCTTTCTGATCCCCTGTCTTATTGTCTATAATGTGAAGTTGAAACAGGTATCAACGTGTTTTAAGGGAGATAATACATATGTAAAGTTCTTTTTAAAGTTCAAAATACTCATAAAATTATACATAGTGTTAATATGTTGCAAATCAGGAAACCCAACATTAACCAGTACAATGAAGCATTGTTTTCACTTAGTAGTCACCAAATACCTATCCAATAGGGCCAGTATCCAACAGGAGTAAAGGACTAAAAATATATCGATAAAGGAATGGTAAGTAACTTGCTGGCCACCCCTGGACTCACTGCTGAAGCCAACAAGCCTCATAATAACTCCCCAAGTCAGACAATAGCTTACTACTAGGTCACCAATCAATTGGAACAGCTATTAGCGTAGATCCATAGTTTGAGCTCAAATGTTCTCCCACACAAGTATTTTGTTTAAGGAAACCAAAGGGGAAGGAAAGAAAAGCATTATTTCTGTAGAACATTAAGTGCCTCTCCTGAGGTCATTAGTCAGGTAATATTTTATATTCTAGCCTCCTGAGTAACCTGTAAGAGTGGTAAGAATAAATGGAGGAAACAAACAGAATGTCAGAAAAGGAGAGCACCCGAGTCTGTTCCTGCATCCCTAGACTGCAAGCTCCCCAAAGGCAGGCCCATGCATGTTTATACCTCTGCCCCTAAATTTAGCGATGTGCCTGAAAAATGTGGCAACTAAGCAAGCATTTTTAATTAAATTAACTGAATTCCCTTTAATACTTAAGAGCTTGAGTCTCAGAGAGAGAAACTGATTTGTCCAGTTACACAATTAGAGCTGGGGTAAGAATCTGGATTTCCTACACCCAATGCCTAATCTGTTATATTGTGATTTTATAGTATCATATTTTCCTAATCCCAACACAATGGCCTCAGCATTTTGCTGTGATTGTTTAACCACAAATAACTTTTCTTAAAATTACTTTCCAGATCTGCTAAAGTAATAACTGTATAGACTTTTCCTTTCTCTCCTGCAGGATGAACCACACTAGCCTCAGAGAAGTGACTTTTCTGTGTCTTAAATATGTTGCTCATACTATTGGCTGGACTCTGATGACTCAGAAACGCAGAACAAGGAACTAATTGTCATTGAGAAGACATGTGCGGGTCTCTATTGAAACAGTGGGCTAGGTCACTGCCTTTTATGTTCTGCAAGCAAACTGATGCTGCTGGGAGCCCTCCATTAGTCAAGGCTCTTTCATCTTGCCCAATTTGCACTCACCCAGATACGTGAACACGGTATGAAAAGCTAACGCTATTTGATTCAACATAGAAAATCTGACTCCATAGTATGTCAACTAAAATTGTCCACCTGAAGCTGGGTGTGGTGGCCCACACTTGTAATCCCAGCATTTGGAAGGCAGAGACAGGAGAATTATGGTTTGAGGACAGCCTCAGCTACTTAGTGAGGCCCTTGCAACTCAGTGAGACCCTGTTTTAAAATAAAGAATAAAAAATCAGGCTGGGGGTGTAGCTTGGAGGTAGAATACCACTGGGTTCCATCCCCATTACTGCAATCAATCAATCAATCAATCAATCAATAAATAAATAAAGTGGTCCACCTGAAGTAGACACTGAGGTAGCTGCAGAAATGTTAGAAGTTCAATTATACTCACAAAAAGGTTTATTTGTAGAGATCACAGGACAAGGTCTTTAACATGAGGGTTACATCCTAGTTTTCTTCTACATTTTTGAAACTAAACAAATTGGGCACATGGCAGGTGCTCAATAATCTTTTTTTAAATAAAGAACCCCAAAGTGGCAATGCTAGTTATAAGAAAAGCAGGACAAATAAGTACTTAAGTTATATAAAATATCCCAATACAATATTAATTTGATGTGGTGGAGGTTGGGGAAGATACCATGGACCAAGGTAATTGTGAAAGGAATCTTAAGAGTTGAACAGAGACATAGGACAATAGAAGCTATATCCACTCCATCAAGATGCATCTTGACATAAGTAGTCTGGTATCCTCACATTACCATGGGCTAACAGCCAGGTATTTTCAGGATCTCAAGAGTAACTTAGAGAATAAATGTTTAAAGATAATTGGGGGCTGAAAGTAAATGGCTAGAGAAAGAACCAAGGAGATCTCTAAAATGAGTCTGTTTTCTGATCCATTCATGAGGAAGGGAATTTATTCTTTTATTTTCCATTCTTTCCCAAAGCAACCAGAATACCTGGACGATGGTCATACAGTCACAGCCTCGATGTCAGTCAGGTGACGTCACAGGTTCTCTACTAAGGTGCCAGAAGTAGTGCCATTTTCAGTTCTCTAAAATTCAGACTCATGTTCCTCAAGCTTCAGTGCCCATCAGATCTTGATGAAATCTGGGTTTTAGTTAGTATTTGAGGGTAGAGCCTGAGATTCTGCATTTGTAGCAAGTCCCCAGATGAGGCTAATGCTCCTGGCCTGTGGACCACTGGTAGCAAAGGCCAAGATCAGTGAAAACTAGAGCTATCCACTAGTATCACATAGAGGGGAAACTATTCTAAAATACCTATGCCAAGGACTGAGAATGTGGCTCAGTGGATGAGTACTTGCCTAGCATGTGCAAGGCCTTGGGTTCAAATGCAAGAACCAGAAAGTGAGGAGAAGAAGGAGGAGGAGGAAGAGGAGGTGGAGGAGGAGGAAGAGGAGGAGGAGGAGGAGGAGGAGGAGGAGGAGGAATAAAACTAAAATTATTATGCACAGGACCTACCCCAAAATCAATTAATCCAGAATCTTGAGGGGTGTGACCTAAGCATCTTTACATTGGAAAAGCTCTACAGGTGTTTCTATAGGTAATATACCAAAGTGAGGTTGAGAACCTAACTAAACAAAGAAATATCTGATACTGGCAGGAAATAAAGAAGGAGAGAGACATGTAAACAGGGCCTATGTTCTCACTCTAAATCAGTGTTTCTCAAACTTTAATGTGCATACAAACTACATAAGAATTTTGTTGTTTTTTAAATTGGATTCTTATTCAATAGACCTAAAGGTCAAAATCCTGCAGTTCAAAAACATCTAATCTGCTAACCACGTTTTGCTTACCGGGAGTCTAAAAAGAGTAGTTCTGAAATTTGTTATACCTGAGCACATTTTTAAAATATCTATGTTTTCCCTCTACTCCAACACTAATTTAATTGGTATGGCATATTACCTGACCCCACAGTGTGATGTTTAAAAAGCATGCCAGATAATTTTAATGTTCAGCAAAGTTTGTGAACTAGTGGTCTAAATACTAAATACTTCAAGTTATTTAAGAACCTCCAGTACTTGAGACTGGCAAGACACAAATTCCGTTAAAGCTGCTCAGACTGTACACAACCCAAATATTTGAAACAATATTAATTACTATGGTGCATAAAGATCAATGAAATGGATCATGAATTGATCTGTTTTCTTCTTTAACCTGGATTACAGGAAGTGATGTAACATAATATGAAATAAAAAGCAAAAATAATTCATCTCATTTGTAAATAACTGAAAGTAAGGCAGCTCGATGCTCTGAACAAGTGCTCTAAGAAAGGCTTCCAAATGCTAGAGATAGTGTGAAGGTTGTCAAATGCTGGTGACAAGATTCGCAATTAAATGGGCTATTTCTGGGAAGGAGGACTCTTGAACCCTCCACTGAATCATGCAATTATTATTTTGGCTCTATCTAAAAATGTTTCCAATATAAAAATATTACATATATTGAATCTGAGAGTATTTTCCTAAAACCATGTTTGAATCTGCTGGAGGAGAAAGTTTGTACATAGCATCATAAAGCATGAAAGATGCAAAAATTAGAATTAAAATACAGATGCAAACTTCTTTTATATATATATTGGAGGTTGAACTCAGGGGTGTTCTATCTCTGAGATATAACCTCAGCCCTTATTTTAGAACAGGTTCTCATTAAGTTGTTGAGTATCTCACTAACTTTCTGAAGCTGGTCTTGAACCTGCGATTCTCATGTCTCAGCCTCCCAAGTACTGGGTTAGAGGTGTGGACCACCATGCCCAGCTACAGACATCTCTTAATATGCTTTTTTCCCTCGAGAATAAAAATTTCAAGTTAGCTAAAATTTTATGGTTTTCTTTTTCCTTGTTATTGTCGTTTAGCAGTGCTAGGGACTGAACCCAGGGCCTTGCATAAGCTAGGCAAGCAATGTACCACTAAGCTCCATCTCCAGCCCTTAAGTTAGCTACAATTTTTAGCTATGTCATTTGCATCAACTTGGAAAGTGAAGACAGCATATAAGTAATTAGCCATCCTTAATGTGATTACTAATTGGCTAACTCAGATTGATGAAGGAAATCCAGGAACTAAGATGCACAAAAACTTCCGTCCTATCTTTTGTCCTAGGAAATTATGAGTATGAGCCCTCAGCAAAATGACCATTCCTGGCTGTGGCAAAAGTCCTCATCTGCCTTTGGTTCAGAGCTGTGATTCACTTATCACTGCTGTCTGGATTGATTTTAGAATGTCTGGCCTGATTCTTCTCAGATCTATTTCTGATATTCCCTCTTTATTCTGAAATCCCAGGACTTGGGGAATAGCTGTAACTTTACTGTGTCCAATCTGAGATACAATCACTTGAACTCTGAGTGGCCGGCAGCATATATTTAGGCAATGATGGAAAAAAATATGAAGTTTTAAAATTATTGTTTAGGGATATATCCCTTTTTTTATAATGGACCAGGAATTAGTATAAACTGTAGGAAAAAATATTACCAAGAGTCCTTGCCAAATAATCAAATTGAATGACAAAATGCCAGCTATCACCTAAGCACAAAAAATGTTTACAGTAAAATGATACTGTTTGTTATTAACCTTTGTTCTAGAAATGTTTAATAAACTAGAACGTTACAAACCTTTATTCATTAGGAGAGACTAGATTTTTCATTTAAGATGAATTCTGTATTAAAGTTTATAACCTCATGTACATGTATGCACATGATCTTCTCATATTTTGACATCATTGTCTGACATGGAAATACCCATGGATGTATCATAAGAATAATCTGTCTAAAGATTGCCAGCTAGTTTAATCCATATCAGTTCTATTATTTTTCATACTATAAATGCTTGCCTAGGTTCAAATACTTTAAGTCTACTAGTTAAATACTCAAAACACCTTATTGAACATATAGCTGATATTATTCAACACTCCAGTTTTTTATTAATCATCCCAGAAATAGGTAACTCACCACCACTCCCTGATCCTAAGTACATTGCCACAGTGACTGACATTCCTGGTTAAAAATAAAACCTTGTTTCAAATATAGCCTCTTCGGTTCTGGGTAATGAATATAGTTTCATAAAAGTTGACATCATTTCTTCTGATTTCGCCAGAATTAAATACATCCAATATTCTACTGGATATCTGACCACATCACTCAAGGCTCTAAAAATCTGGTGGGCATTTTAAGAAGAAAAAAGAGGAAGAGATCTGCAGAGATGGGGTTAAGTACAAAGGATAGTCAATCTTACAATTTTAACGGTCGTTTTGTTTATGTGCAGTAAATATACCACCCAGAAGTTGATTATTACAGCTCCTTTGCCATTTGGTATAAGTACATTATGCAGGTTTGCTTATGAGGAGAATATTAATATACATGTCCAGAACTAGTAAACGCATCACACTTGGGAGCCAAGCAGTACTCCGATACACTGTTCTTCTTAGAGGTCAGTTCTAACGCACGCTCTTTCGAACAGACCCAATTTATCTGCTGATATATATTCAAAATGCAGTAGGATGTGGTCATACACACCCAGAAATAACATGTTCGTGGGGTGGGGGTGGAGAAATCCAAACATTCTTTTTAGCGATGCATTATTGGATATCAGATACAAACGTACCTGTCAGCAATCCTATAGCAAATGAAATATATCTATTTGAGCCCGTCCATTATACAGAAAAGAAATTGCTGTACCAACACATCTCTCCTCCCCCTCCATTTTGGGAGGGACTCTGCCCCTCCACCATCACCTCCCCCCACGGGGGGGTGGGGGGGGACTCATTACACTTCACTACGCAACTGATGGAGTATTAAACACTGTCTTCCAAGCTGTGAGAGTTTAAAGAAGTGGCCTTCCTGCCACACTTCCCGGTACTGCAACGGACATAGCATCTCCTCCTCCTACCGACCTAGTACGATGCTGGCTCCCCAGCACTGCAGTCCCCTGGCTGAGGACTGCCCCGACACACGCACATGCCGCGGGAGTCCCCCGATGGGGACAGCCACATACCTTTGCTCTCCATTTCAGTCCCTTTCGCGTGCTGGGAAGTTCAATGGAAGTTGGCCGGAAGATGTGGGCCCGCTTCAGATTTCCAAAGCTGGGAAGCCAATCTGATGATTTCGCCTGTACTTCCTTCCTTCCCTTCAGGCTTCCTGAAAGATGGAATTTCTTAAACCTTGAAGCTGCAATCAGCCACCAAAGGACACTTAACAGCAGCGGCAGATTGCCTCTACGGGGGATAGGCTGCGACGCGCATCTGATACTGTAATGCATGCACCGTGCCCGCTCAGAATTTTTTTTTTTCTTTTCTTTTCTTTTTTACCTGAGTCCGGAAGCAGTAAGCAGGAGCTGTCCTCCGAGCGTGGTGCTGCAGGTGTAGTGACAGATCATCCCACTTTGCTCGCTGGATGTACAGAAGATTTGCATGGGCGCCGGCACGCATGCGCAGGGCCTTCCCCCCTCCCCTTTTCGCCGCCTCCCGCTCCCCCGCCCCCTTCCCTCAGCTCCCCAATACGGTCCTCAGTTATCCCAGCTGAAGAGCTGTAGCATTCGGTCACAGCGAAACGCTGCTAAAAATAAACGCCGGACCGGATTTTCCTCTGCAAATTGAAAAAATGGATTGGACTGGGACCGCACAACGGTCCCGTACGATTTTCAGGATAGATTGCCGAAGCCTTAGAGGAGGCTAGGGTCTCTGAGCTGGGTAGGGTTCCCCCCTAAAGGCCGAGGGGAGCAGGGGAGCGAGGAGGAGGAATTTACGGATCCTCTTTAGTGATCACAATTGGGATTTCTCTTCCTACTGGCTGCAGTAACTTTCCAGGTGTCTGCTTCCCCTTCTCCCGCCGACTTCCTACTTCTCCCTCCATTCCGCACTGGTTTTGTTTTCCTGGGGCTGGAGTGGCGGTAGCTCTGGGCTGTCAAAGGTTAGCCTCCCTTTTCTTTGCTACTCAGACTCTGGTCTCCCTGCCTGTCTGAAATCCCTTGGCCTTCCACCTCGAAACCCTTCCCTGAAGATACTCCTCCAAGGCTTCAAAAGTTCCCCAAGTAAAGCCACTGAGGACATTTTGAGATGCTCCATTTAGCTTCTTTCCAAAATCAACTAAAGAAGCAAAGTTTCCAAATGTGGGGGGTCACCTTACTGACAACAACTACTTTCAAATGGAATATGTATCATTTTTTATCAAGTGGCAGGAGAAATATTTTTCTTGTTTAAGGCTCTAGAGGATACAAAGCTAAAAATCCCTCGAAGTCCTACTTTTATATTATAATATTTTAAAGGCTCCACTATATTTAGTTTATAAACAAATGTTTGATAAAAATATGGTCTGTTTACTTTTTTATTTTTTCCAATCGTCTAAAGTCCCGTAAGAAACTATTTGCTTCTTGAGAATAATAATATTATTCTTAAGAATAAAAGCAAATCTAGAAAAACTTAGTTATCTGGAATGGCTAAGGAAAGAGACGTGCAGATTAACCACTCCAGGTTACACAAAGATCCTTCCACAGTTTTCCAAATACTGAAATACAATAAGATATACTCCCAACAAGAAACCTAAGGCTGACTATAGTTTAATCTTCTTCTGGTGATTCAGAAGGTATTCTGGGATTTCCCAGTGCCTTAGGGCCATGATTACAAATACTAATCATAAAGGTGGAACCAGACGTGGACATTATCAGTGGAGGGCTCTCATCAGTGAGCGCCTGTGGCTTAGCAAAGCCTGCATTCATTCAGCATTGGGAAATTAAAACTCTCTAGTATGGAGTTGCAGAGACCAAAACCCCAGGACTACTAATCTTTAGGCTTCCAGAATACACCCCAGGTAAGTATTTGGAAAAAAAATAACAAAATTTAGGATGTCTGTTAAGTGTTTAATGCATATAAGAAGTAGGCTAAGTATAGGAGTAGAGCTGTTCCTTGAGATTAATGGCCTGTTTTACAGAGAGAAGTCATTTCTGGCCTTACTACTGTGCCTCATGACATGTTTATTATCTCTCAAAATGTTTAGAGGAGCTAACTTTAGAGTAAATTTATCCATACATTTATTTATTTGTTTGTTTATTGTGTGTGTGTGTGTGTGTGTGTGTGTGTGTGTGTGTGTGTCCTGGAGGTAGAACCTGGGGTATTCTAACTCCAACCTACACCCCAGCTCTATTTTTTTTTTTAAATTTTGGAACAGGGTCATGCTAACTTGCTCAGGGTATTGCTAAATTGCTGAGACTGGCCTCCAACCTGTAATCCTCCTTTCTCAGCCTCCCAAGCACTGAGATTGCAAGCCTATGCTACCATACCCCCCATGCATACTCTTAATATTTACTATCTTGCAGATGAAGAAGCTAAGAGGAGGAGGCCTACTTGATTTGGTAAGAGTCCCACAGTGGTTCAGAACCTGAGGGATTTGCCTTGAAGGCAGAGGCTATCATCTTCTGCAGGATGATCTTTTATATAATTCCCTCCCCATGCTCATGTACTTGAGAACAAGAAGAGGCCCTGACTTTGTGAATTGTCATTCCTTTTACTAACAGCTTAAAAACCAAGATGCCTTATTAAGTAGAAAACAAATAACATTTAATGCAAAATCTATGGTCTGACATTTTAGACCTTTCCATTCTTCTTCAAGCTTAATTCCTAGATGGTAGTTGCATTTATCCCAAGCACACTTCCAGATTTTCCTTTTCTTTTACTTTTAGTATTATTGCTGAAATATCTTCATTAAACTAATACCAAAAATGTTTAGATATCCAAATTTTTTATTTTCCTCAAGATCAAATTAAAATCCCTTTCTCATCCCTATGGCCCTCCTTGATTTTCTCAATGTGAATATATTCTTTATTAAGAACATTGTTGATTGTATATCTTTTGTATTCCTATATCACTTACTACTTTGTATTTTGTATAATAATTATTTATATACAAATCTTATCTCTGTTCCTCATTCTTACTAAAAAGAAAAAAGGGGAGGCTCTGAATCATCTTCACAGTCTGTAGAATGCCTTGAACATAGGAAACACTAACACACATTGGCTACATTAATACCATTTAATTTTAATTAATACTATTTAGTTTTATACATGTTTTGTGCTTAATTATATGACACTGACTACAGGCACTGTGATAAAAAGTAACAATAATAACAATCTGTGTTCCTACTACTAAGAGCCTGCTATGTGCCAGTCACCATGATAAGATCTTCAAATATTTCAATTAATTTATCTTCCCAAAACTTTCTAAAATTAGTACCGTTATTATCTGTATCTTGAAGAGGCACAGAGAACTTAATGTATGGTTTTATTCATACATTAACTACAGAAGCATACAGCTTATTAAAGATGACAGAAACAAATGATTTTAAAAACTATGGTAAAATATATGACAGGCTGCTGCAGGTGGAGCAGGTGCACCAAAGAGGCAGCAGTTAGCCAGCTTGCGAGTGTTACAGGGATTCCTGTCTGGGCGAGGTGGCAGATACCTGCAGTCCCAGTGAGTGGGGGGCTAGGGCAGGAGGATCGAGGATCGCTGGTCCAAGACTAGCCTAAGAAACTTAGTAAGATCCTCCACAATATAAAGAGACCTTGTCTCAAAATAAAAAATAAAATATGATGGCATGTAGTTCAGAGATAGAATGCCCCTAGGTTCAGCCTCCAGTAATCTATATATTTATATACATATATATAAATTTATTAGTATGAATGGATGGAAGTTTCTTGAAGGAGACAGGCCAAGCTACCTGTTGAAGTGTGAGCTTCACAGACTTGGGATTAGATAGGAGGTGGGGAACGCCTAAGACAACAAAAGTGCTTTTGAATATAAGAGGGCATTCTCATAGTCCAGGTTTCTCCATCAGGGTGGAAGAGAAAAAAAATGGACAGAGGCAGAGGAATGCTCAGTATTGGTTTGGGGCCAGAGCTTCAACCCTATTGAGGAGACCAGCCTTCTTTATCTCACCAGAGCTTTCTGCCATAACTCTGAGTAGGAGGCTGTAGGTCCTAAGGAAAAGAAAATAGATGCTGGAACCAGGCAGGCATGAGCTGCGGTACAGCTAGTCTACCCTCACTCACTGCATGGACAAAGCGGTTCATCTCTATGGGCCCAGCAAATTATCCCCTGCGAGGAAGAGCTTCTGCAAGGAGTAACCATGACACAAACAAAAGTGCCTGAAATATGAGTCATTCAACGAATTGGACTCACTACTGGGGTCTTGGATCCAATTGTACTAAACATTAGAGGTTTGATGTCTTTAAGTTTCCCCACCTTTTATAACAAGCAAAAGGTCTACTCCCCCAGACCAAAGTGGGAGATGATTTAAAGGAAGAAGAATTCTTTCATGAATGTGTTAACAGAAAACAATTTGACCTATTATGATGTATTTGCTTGATGATAAACCCAAAATTTAGAAATAAATTTTGGCAATTAAAGCTTGGCAATTTGCTATTTCAAACTGCCAAAAAAATAGGTGGTACTAGGTCCCTTGTATTTAAGGTAGCTTGACATCATTCTGGTTTATCTAAAATGTTCCCTTTTTATACCCATTTTCACAGAACAATTTTTAAAGTAACTTTTTTTTTACCACCAAAACAGTCCTGGTTTGTACAATAAGTTACATGGTCATATTATCCATGCTCTATAGTTGAATGAGAGTAATACCTTCAATACTGAGAGTCTAGCCTATTTCTAATTAACCCATGTAATTGGGCTCTGTATGAATATTCAGATTCTTCTACTGGAATGTACAGAAACAATATACATGATTGGAGTTAATTATAAGCAACGCATTAAATTATAATTAACAATTTAAAGGGCATTGCTAATGTTGAATGAATTTTAAGCCCACACACTATTTCCCCCATATATTCATCCTATCCTTCTGGAAAGGAATATGAATTGAAAGGAATTTATAACCTTTACTTTGTGCTCAATTATTTTCTTACTTTATTAATTTATTTTATTTCCTTCATTGCTGGATGATGTATCATAAAAAATAACACTTGGCCACTTATAACCCTTCTTGCTGATGACACTGAGGGAGGGCCAGTCACCTCTGTAAATGAGTGCTCACTTTAAGATTGGAGAGGTGGTCAGCTCACAGTCTCTACCAAGGTGTCAGCTCCAAATTGTCACCAAAAATGTTAGCTACCCAGGGACAAGAAGCATGTACCTTTTGTTCACTATCATATCTCCAGGCTGTAGAGTGATTGGTGGTACTTAGAAAGTCTTTCTGACATGACGACTATATAAATGAGTTTAATGAGATGATGTTTTTTTTTCATAGCAATGAAGCCAGTTCACATGGCAACTGAGAGGCATCAACCATCAATCTTACAAGCTAGGTTATAAGTGACCTGCAAGATCATCATAAGACAGGAAGTCAGTTAACTAATGTGCCCCGTGTTTACTTCAGGGCACAGAATACAGATCATTATACCTCGGTTCATGCATCTCTGAACTTGAGTTTAGCTGTCCTCCTGGGCAGCCATCCCATCAAAAAAGCCTAAACGGCTGGAAGAAATCAGTCCCAGGAACAGGACGAATGAAGTAGATCACAAAAGTTTGAAAGAACAAGATGACGCTGGGTCAATGTGACAAAGTCATCTGAAAATGGCAATGGTGTAGAGAATAGACAGCATCTCTCAGAGAGAAAATACATTTTGTATACACAGTAAGTAGCCTGTGCTCTAGGCTTTCATTCTCTTCCTTCAGTGAGAGTAAAGAAAACTCCTCCTAAGATGAAAATGGCAAGTGATAGTTTCCGCATAAATGGTTCAGTGTTCAGGTAAGGAATCAAGGTAAGGAAGTCTATGAAAGATGAGAACGGCAAGAGCAGGTGCAGGTCATGTGGGTGTATTTTGTCATGCAGTTACCTGTCCACATGATTAACAGTGATTTCTCTGAGGACTATTAAGAGTCTCTTTAGAGTGCAGGAGAGAAATGATGCATGGGGAAGGCATCTGGAACCAACTGACAAACATTTTTGACATTTCTTGTTAAGGACTGTGTCCACTTGACAATATTAGAGATTTATACACAAGCTATCAACTGACAATTTCAGGGCCATCTGTGATACTGGCATAATGCCCATTTAAAATGGGGTATGCCAATCTCATTAGTGTTTAGATCTCAAGTTGACACAGGTTGAAATAGTTGGTCCAAATCTAAAACTAGGAAATAATGTTTTTTTTAGCTGATTGTCCCTTTTTACTCTGGGAACAGAAAAATAACCTCACAAAACAATATCCAAAAGTAACTCTATGAATCTACCTGAAATCATTATGAAGACCATTCACCTTTGAGTTCTGGTGCTAACACACCAATTGCACATCAGATTTTAGTTGAAAGAGCCATGCGATAAATACTGCTTCTGAAGAATGTAGATTTGTTTGCGGGGGGGTACTGGGGTTCCTGGAAACCCTTCTACCTCTGGGCTACACCCCCAGGCCTATTTATTACTTTTTATTTGGAAACAGGGTCTCTTAAGTCAGCGTGGCTGGCTTCGAACCTGTGGGATCCTCCTGTCCCCGCTTCCCAAGAGCGGGGATTACAAGTGTGCGCCACCACGCCCGACAGAATGTAGACTTTTTAAATTGATGCATCGTCGTCATACATCTTAATGGAGTATAAGATGGTAGAGGCATAGATGCACACATCAATCATTTAGCTCTTCCCCAATGCCCTCTTCCACTCCCTCTACTTCCCTCCTTCTCATGGTAGGCTTAGTAATTGACTTTGATATGTTTGTAAATGTACCTCATGGGCATTAGGGATATTTGAATAAAGTCATTTTCTTATTCTATATTCCACCTCCCACAAAAACACGCAAATCCAAATACAAGAAAGTTTAATAATTTGGGTAATAACATATAATGAATATCCAGTCCAAAAAATTTAACAAATATAACCAAAGTCTATGATTCATTCGATGAATAAATATGTACTGAGAACCTACTGTCTGGGGCACTTGTCTACTAATGGGGCATTGATTCATGATGTTTATAGTATACTTTCAAAGCTGGAAAGAAACTTCATGAATTTTGTAGTCCAAACAGTTACTAGACAAAAGTGAGAAAAGGGGCCAAGAAATGAGGGAAAAAAACTAACTTTTCCCAAGTTGAGTGACAAGTTACGAACAAAACTAGAAGTTAAATCTGCTAATGCCCCTTCTCATGGTAGCCCTCTGCAAAATGATGGGCATTTTGTAAATACCCTTTGCCGAGGAACTGTCCTATTTATACTGTACTACAAACTGTTGTTTTGGAACTCTGTTCATACCACTTAACAAATACAACCAAAAATTTTTGTCCAAGGGCTAGAAAATAAGGATACTCAATGTTTTACCAACAATAAACACCCTCCACAATGTGGTCTACACGCTGCCTGATTGATATGGCACCAGCGTATCATTTGTGTGATGAATAATAACAAAGCTTCCTTTCATTACCAGTGCTCTTACTTGGTGAATATCTTTCTGGTTTATGTTCATACTCAAATCCCAATTCACATAGCGGCTGTGGCTCCCCAGCCAAAGTGAAATGCAGAGATGAAGCAATTAGCTATGTTATGGGTGCCAAAAACACTGCTATTAAAAACGGAGGAAAAGATTAATGAGTAATTTCAGCCAAGTGAAATTAAATAACAGCAGAAGAATACAATAGCATAATGGATCTCACAGGTGTATTAATGCAGGGGCTTGAAAGTTGAGGACCAGTTGCTGATAATACTGATACTCTGTGACTGTGATTTATAAATATATAAAATACAAATGGATTTTATACTGGCTATTCTTTAAAAAAAGAATTTTAGAATTTTTCTACATTGTCTTCTTTTTCTGTTTGATCATTTGCCCCAGTAATATGAGTCCACTGGACCAATTTTTAAGAAAGCAAAAACAGTGTTGTGGTTAGAGGTGGAATCAATACTGTTTCTCGTGCACACTGCTCTCCAGGCTCTGGGTCATAAGACTATAATGCTCATGCTTCCCAGCTGGGAGATAGAATGCCCCTGGTTCCATCCACAGTGAAATAAATAAACAAATAAACAAATAAATAAATAGCAAATAAAAAGCATTTTCATCTGATATCATAAGTGTATGCTTACACATTATGATTGGCAAGACTCTTTTTCAGCCTAACTGATCCCTCCCAAATTCACGCAATAAACATTTTTCCTGCTCTCAGAAGAATTGCAAGCCATTGATAATTAACAGCTGATATAAAAAATATATTGGGAAGGATTGAGTGAGACATAACTCCAGTTTCTTTCTCTAAAAGTGACTTAGAAAATTCAGTCTTTAAAGGTTTCTTCTAGCTCTCACACTGGAAGGCTCTCTATTGGACCACAGCATCACTCCTTGGTTACCACACAGGAGTGTCGCACTCTTTTAGCATAAACCAAAGCCCAAAGGGACTGTTGGGTTCCTCAAGCCCAGTGGCTTCAGTTTATATAGGAGACACTGGAAGAGGCTAAAAGATGAAGACTTTGTATCTGAATTTAGGATCGCCTTAATTCCAAAATCATTGTTTATAATCATCATCTTACACTGTCATTTGCTACCTGGTGCTATAATGCTATATGTTGATGAAATACAAAGTACTTGAGTGCCAAATAGAAAATAGATGAAAAAACATTAGTCTATCAGGCCCCACCAAAGCCATTTAACCTCTGAACAAAGACATACAAACCCATTAAAATGTTCTCATTCCTTCCGCCTCACCTGTCTTGCTTGCTCCCATATGCCTTTTTCCCTGTTCCTTTTTCTTTGCTTCTTACATCATGCCAACACCCAAGATGGTAGATAATTTAAGGATGGAATGAAGAAGGTAAGTTAAGCAGTCTCATAAAACTATAGGATCAGATAGAACCTCATTCTATTTCTCAACCTGGGAAACTCTTATCTTTCAAAACCCAGTTAAAGCATTTCCTGAGTCATCTTCTCTTAATCTTTGTGTTGTCATCAGTATTTCATTCATGTCTGTCATGTATATATCTGTCTCTTTCTAGAGAGAACTCTATCAGTTGAATACTTGTGTTCCCCCAGAATTTATGTTAAAATCTAATTCCCAATGAAATTATACTTGGATATAAGGGCTTTCAGCAATGATTACGTCATAAGGGCAAAGCTCTCATGAATGGGATTAGTGACATTAAAAAAGGAATCCCAAAATGGGCATGTTGGCGCATACTTGTAACCCTAGTACTTGGGAATCTGAGGCAGGAGGAGCACAGGTTTGAGGACAACCACAAGTAGTGGGACTCTCATCAAACTAGCAAGACCTTGTTTCCAAATAAGATATAAAATCAGTCTGAGGGTGTAGCTCAGATGTAGAATGCCTTTGGGTTCAATTCTCAGTATCAGAAAAAAAAAGTAATCTCAAAGAACACACTTGCCTCTTCCTTTACATGAAGTTACAGTGGTAAGACAGCTATCTATAAACCCAGAAGTAAACCCTTGCCAGATACCACATCTGCCAACACCTTGATCTTGGACTTCCTAGCCTCTAGAAATGTGAGGTAGAAATATCTACTGTTTGAGCCGGGCCTGGTGGCACACACTTGTAACTCCAACATTTGGGAGGCTGAGACGGGAGGATCGCAGTTCACAGACAACCTCAGCTATACTTAGTAAGGCCCT
This sequence comes from Muscardinus avellanarius, assembly GCF_963383645.1. Taxonomy (NCBI): domain Eukaryota; kingdom Metazoa; phylum Chordata; class Mammalia; order Rodentia; family Gliridae; genus Muscardinus; species Muscardinus avellanarius. The sequence goes on along the minus strand of NC_137790.1, from coordinate 80,649,268 downwards.
TTGCAACTCAGTGAGACCCTGTTTCAAAATAAAGATAAAAAAATAGGGGCTGGGGATGTAGTTCAGAGGTAGAATTTTCTGGGTTTCATCCCTAGTACTACAAAAAAAAAGTGATCTCTGCTGTTTGTAAGCACCCAGTCTATGACATTATGTTATAGCAGTTTGAATGCACCAAGACAGATGGGTAGCACCTTCACACGGCACAGTGTGCAGCACACAGTAGGCATGGAGTACTTACTTACAGTCTGAATTCATGAATGAATCAATCAGTGAGAAACTAAGCGAGTAAAGATTTAGACTGTTCCTAGAAAGGTCAGGTGTGGTGGTGCAAGCTTGTAATCCCAGCACTTGGGAGGCAGAGACTGGAGGATCAGGGTTCGTGTACAGCCTCAGCTATTAGTGAGGCCGTTCTCAACTCAATGATACCCTGTTTCAAAAAATAAAAAAAGACTAAAAAATAGGACTGAGAGTGTAGCTCAGAGATAGAATTTCCCTGGGTTTCATACCCAGTACTGTTAAAAAAAAATAGACTGTTCCTGGACCTTCAAAATCAGCTGATTCATTCACTTAATACACCCTAGAAGCAAATAATGAGTCTTCAATACCAGTACCTGTTCTATGCTGAGTCTCCTACCAGGACCCTGGGGTTTGCCCACCTGAGTTCTTTTTGCTCTTCTCTGCCTGTATTTCCAGGACAGTGAAACCAAGGTCTTCACCTTTGGCTTCCTGAACTTGAGCTCTTTCACTCTTTGCTTCCCTTTGCCTCTGGTCTTGGGTTTCCAACCTCCTGAAATGCCTATCTTCTATGCCATCACCAATACAGCAAATGCAGCCAGAGCACATTAACGATCTCCCTGTGACTCCATGGCCATCCATGAGCTGAACCATTATGCTAACTCCATCAAGAGAAAAGGAATAGTTTAGACAAAGAAATGCATGCATGATAAAGACTCTTTAGATTATTTTTAATCTGTTTTATTGGTGCACGATAGTCTCACATCATGCTGCCATTCATAGAGATAGCGATGTACATGCACACAGAACTTGGTGGGCTCCTTCCCCATACAGTGTATTGAGATTGACATTGGTATTCTCACATGATTGTAATTTTATAGTTTTGAGCTCTGAATATAGCTGAATGCTCCTGTTAACCAATTTCTTTGGTTTTGTTCTAATTATGATTTCTCCTTTTAATCAGGGAAATTAAAATACCTCACTTCTTGGTTTTCTCCAGGAACAGAGGGTTCCTCCCTTAAGTGAGATGTTAGCTTCCATGGCTAAATATAGCAATCATCCTTCAAGTATCCTCCCAGAATGTGAAGATATACTCTACTTTCTAATAATGCATGTGGTGTTTTCTCAAGTGAACATCAGTATGTTCAAGAAACACATTTAAAAAGATGATGTATTCTTACAAGATGCATTACTGTGCATTTGTAAACCCTATCTCCACATTGATGCACATGCCAAATCATTTGCTATTATTACTTTCAGCATTATTTGCTCTGGATAATAGAGCCAAAAGACTAATGTCCTGTAAGTACAAAAGCAGACACTTTGGGCAGCACAGATGGAAACAGGAGAATTACCAACAGAAATGATGCCTTCTCTACACTTGGGGGGTGTGTGTGTGTGTGTGTGTGTGTGTGTGTGTGTGTGTGTGTGTGTTTGTGTGTGTGTGTGTGTTTAAAATTATTTTAAAGAAAGGCTGGGCATGGTGGTGCATGCTTGTAATTCCCGCGCTTGGGAGAAAGATACAGGAGGATCGCGCAGGTTCACAGCCGGCCTCGCTGGTTTAAGAGACCCTGTTTCCAAATAAAATATAAAATAGGTCTGGAAGTGTAGCCCGGAGGTAGAAGGGTTCCATCCTCAGTACCACAAAAAAATTTATTTTAAAGGAAGATGATCACCCTCAATGCAGTCAAGATGAAAGGAGATGGGAGTGGGGGGGGGAGAAAGAAATGGAACAGTTCATTCATCTCAATGGTAAACTAAAAATCAGAATTCAAAACAGAACTCAACACTCAGAAAATTAAACCATTTTATGAAATTAACTTGAACAACTTTCCTCAAAAATGATTTATGAAATAAGATAGCATTGCATCATTATAGTGGTAATAAAACTGTAAAATTGTCAGGAAAATAATTTTTTCTTGTATGGCATTAAAGAATTTATCAAAGGGGCAACATGATAATTTAAGAAATCAAATTTATTTCCTAAACTTAATTATCCCCTTACATCCAGATTAAGGTACAAGACTAGCTTAAATTTCTATTCATTTATGTGAAATTTTTTACATAGTAAATTTAACAAACAAAATATCCTATTTTTTCTAACATTATGTTAATTAATTTTTGTCTAACATGTTGTTTTAAAACCACCATCTCACTACTGCCCTATAACAACACTGATAAGGAACTAGAGATCCAAGAATATATATATATATATATATATATATATATATATATTCCAAAATATTGAGCAAGTGAGTTACAGAGTCAGAAATATACCAATCATAGGATTTAAATGCCCCAGCTTTATGCCTGATGCAAAGAAATATACTTGGGAGGTGAGACATCTTTTAACACTAGTGTTTGGATAACCTTGTGCCACAAGAGCAAGAGTGAGCAAGAGATAGAGAACACATTACTTTCCCAGTTAGAAAAGGAGCATGGAACATTGAATTCAGGATGACTAAAATCTATCAAAGATGATAAAGTCATTGTTGGCAGGGGGTTCATGACTAGAGGTTCCGTAGGAAGACTGAAGGGTAACTGGAAGAGAGGTAAATAATCAGGTGCTCCTGGAGTCAAGGGAAGTGAAGAGAAAAGGGGAATTGAATGTAGACTGAGGATGAAGCCTTCATATCCTAATATTTCAGTTGAGCTTGGAACTTATGAACTCTCAAAGTCCAGTTTTAATTTCTGCCCCAATAGCCTTGATACTTGTGGGTAGTTTTTAACAATATTGAAGCAGAGATGTTTCTGGATCCTTCTTGATCCTTTGTTAAAGCCCTTGACTGGTTTTCCTGTAGACTTAGCATGAGTCTTATGTTAGCTTTCCATCCCTTTGACAAAATACGTGAGAAAATAAACTTCAAGGAGGAAAGGTTCATTTTGGTTTATGTTTCAGAGGCTCAGTTCAAGGTCACTGGACACTGCTACTCCTGGGACTTTGGTAAAACAGCACTTCCCGGCAGGGAGCACGTGGTGAAGCAGGACTACTTTGCTCACGGTGGCCAAGAGGCAAAGAAAGACAGAGGAGCTGGGATTCAGGGAACACCCCAGCCACCTGATTTTTTTCCACCAGCCTTATCTCTTAAAGATTTCGCCACTCAAGTGGACTACTTTCATGTTTACTCATTGTCTCAGATTTAGCTCTTTATCTATAAAGACTGAATCTTGAGCATATGTCCTCCTCTTTCCGACCTGCTTTTCCCAGTGCAGCTCCTCTGAGGATCCAACATTGACACTCCAGCTGAGACTGCAAAAGCTGAATTCTGGACCAGGTGTGTATTTAGATCCCCATCCTTTGACCCCGTCCACTCAGCAATTCCATTCTGGAGTCTTTCTTTCTACCTTCTAATCAGGAGGACATGTAATAAAATAAGCCTAGACATTAGCCTCGGGATCGCCATGATGTTACCCTAGGTGAAACCAAGGCACTAATGTTTGTCAGCCTGAGAAAAGGGTTACCAGGTACCTTGCTCCTTACACATAACTGTCTGTTTGGCTTCTGTAACTCCTGCTTAGCTTGCACCTGCAGAGATACAAAGGCCGTTAGGAACTTTTTATCCTTAAAACAATCAAAAGGTGGACAATAGAAGGGACCAACATGGGCTGTGGAGGTCCTGCACAATGCTGTTCCTGGCTTCTGTACTATCTGCCTGACTAGTATACCAACTGAAAATGTTTGGGATTTTCCACATCTTTTTTCCTGAGCTTGTGATTTTGACATATTAAAGGAGCCCTGAGAAATGGCTTGGGGCTGCACTCAGGACCAAATACCCTGCAGTGTAGTCACTAGCCAGCTAATAAAAACTTTCTATTCAGCTAAAACTAAGTCTGAGTGGTCTTCTCTGGTGGTTGCTCAATAATAACACTGAGTCCAAATTCTAACCTCACCTTCCTTCCAGCTGTGACTTTATCTCTCTTCCTTAATTCCTTGAGCTCTTGAACAACCTTCAGAACAGTAGCCCCACCTACCTGTCCACAGAAGTCCCATTGGCACCTTTTCCATCGACCCTGTCCTGGAAGAGAGGTCAAAAGAAAGCCAACAACAGAGCCTGATACATCATATGCACAACTTATAAACCACTTCCTCGAGATACTATTCACTTTGTGTATATTATCTCCAAGTTTGTGAATTAATATTTCTATGATTCATAAGGTTAAATAAACCAAGTAAATGGAACTAACAAAAGATGCTAAATAGAACATGTGGCGGGGTTAAGTAATCATTACTGGACTGAATTTGAATACTTCTCTCCTACTACAATTTCGAACTCAAACTTTTTCTTTTTCTGGTTTTTAATATGATGCTACCACAATAAAGATGATAAATAGTTTTAATTTGAATGTTCATAATATTGTGCCAAGAAGTAAAGAGCATCTTGAATATCTATACTTGCGAGAACTAAAATAGGACAAATACTACTGAGGAAACTTACATACTAAAAAGTGTGTTAAGATTTTGATTAGTGCATCAAACATGGCAGTGAATGGATAAATGAACAATGGTAAAATTTTACACCATGGAAAACCATCATTGTGTTCTGTTTCCATAATTCTTTTCTTTTTTTGGCACTGGGGATTGAACCCAGGGGCATTCGACCTCCAAACTACACCTCCAGCCCTATTTTATTCTTTATTTTGAAACAGGGTCTCACTAAGTTGCAGAGGGCCTCATTAAGAAACTGCTGCTGGCTGTGAATCTGCAATCCTCCTGTCTCAGCCTCCCAAATACTGGGATTACAAGCATATACTACCATGCCCAGCTTCTATAATCCTTTAACTCTTGGCATTTCTAATTGGTTTCAGTTCAGTCATTAGTTCTGGTTAGCAGTCCTTTGCCTTGGAGAGCTGGCCATGCTATCTGGTAAAAAGCTATGCACTCACTCTGCAATGCTAATTTTGCCCATCTTTAAAATCTAAAAATGTGCTTATCTTGTATTTTCAATTCGGTCAACAAAAGGTAGTTATTATTAGCACGGGGTCCTTCCAGTTTGGGTTAAAAGGACCTTTGCATTGCTACTACATTGAAAGCCCCGTGTGATGCCTCTCCCTAGGCTTATGATTTTCCCCTACTCTCTCTTACTTTGTTTCCCAAGGTACAGCACGCTGTGTCCTCCCTCTGGGTTCATCCATGCGACTCTCCCTGCTGGTGTTAATGATGTGTCCCTTCTCTTCCCAATTTACGCAAAATCCAGCAGAAGTGTCAACTCCTCCTGCTTCTTGGTTCCACCAAACACTTTTTTTTAATGGGCCGTGATGCTTCCTCCCCCGGAGCTCTCCCCCTGAACTTTCCTTTCACTGACTTACACTGCTGAGAAATCTTTGGCCCCTTCTTTTGTATGTAAGCTTTGTGATGGAAAGCGACTGCATTTTTGTTTGTTTCATTATCCCAGGGATTAAACTTGAGACATCCACATGCTAGGCAAAAGCACTCCACTACTGAACTGCATCCCCAGCAAAGGAACTGCATTTGTCTGCACAGTATCTAGCACAGCACACCACATCTAGTAGTCAATAAATATTGGCTTAAGCAGGAGAAAGTGGGAATTTTCCTTAAAGGAAAATCAAGGTCCTGAACAGGTATGTGACTTGTCCAATATCACAATGCTGATAAGTGGCAGGATTCCCTGTAGAACCTACTCCTCCTGCATTCTAGGATTAGGCCCTGCCCCCTGCCCCCTGCCCCCTATTTTATACCATTTTGACACTAATTTGGATCTCTGGGTATATTTGAAATAATAAATTTATATTTATACATATATTATATATTTGATGAATTTCCTTAAAGTTTTAAAACAGAAACACTTAAAATCAGAACACTATTTCGATGAAAACTTGGTAAGTAGGTAAACAGACTAATTCCTAAATCACAGAGAATAATGTATCCATCAAGCAAACAAAGAACAAGAGGACTGTTCCTAGGATGGCTATCTATATTTAATCGAGAAGTGATGCTGTATGCAAAGGATTATAATCAAAAGGAAAACAAGTGACTACATTTTCCTTTTTTCCTCATCGAAGCTAAGATGCCATTTATCAAAATAAAACTAATGACCAGAAATACTAAATTTCTATGGTCATTTTACCCAAAGCAAAAAAATATATATTCGTGATATATTTACATCAAATCTCAAGTTCTAGGAAAAAGTCATTGTGGTGGGCCTTTCTGAGCCTTAATCCATTAGGAATTATAATGTCATTTATTATTTGATGAAAGGCTGAATTTCCAATTATTCAAGAAAGGTGTCACATACAAGAGAATGAGTAAAGTGTGAAATAGTAACTCTAGACCTACTATTTAGTTTGAACACAGCAATCATTAAAGGTCTCTAAATAGCACTTTCAAAGTCATCCCCGATTGCTATCCAATTACCCAGAAGTTGAGCTGGCTGTGGAGGTGACCTGCAGGAACTTCTTCACGAAGCACAGGCCTGCCTGGCCTCATGAGACCATTCAAGGGAAAGTTTCATTTCCCTGCTTCTAGGACATTGCTCACCTCTGCAGCACACCCCTCCCTGGGCCCTCTTCCCCCTGCCCCGCCCAAATCTTCTTAGCTATAAAACTATCCCAATAACATATAGAAAACAAAAAATAATTCCTGGTTCCAAACACTTTTTACTTTTTGAAAAGCATGGTATGGGTAAACAAATTCTGCCATGAACCATCTGTTGGACGAGTTGTCCCTGTTGATTATTTCTGAATGCTATTCATCCCCCTTTCGTGAACTTTGGAAAGGAGATGGCCCGTCATCAATGTGCCTTTCTTAAGGTCTAAAATCCCTCAGTAAGGGGTTAGGCCAGTGTCGGGGCCAGCGGGACCAGAACCGGGGCCTCCCATGAGGCAAGGCTGCTGCTTGAGCCAGCGAGGTCTGATCAGTCCACCGGGTAGCCAGGCCACAACTGGGGCCATCAAGAGTGGGATCAGTATTTGCAACGCGGCATGCACAGAGAAATATTGCAGAAAATTAAAACCAGATGCTTCCCCTAATCAGCAATAACTAAGAGGAAAGGGGCAACAGGAGATTGTCGAACTATAGAAAGGGCCCTATAGTGAAGCAATTAAGGTGACCAATCAGAGGGTATGGAATAGGGGAGGATGGAGCCTCTTTAAAAAGCAGGAGGTACATAAACATATGCATCAAAGTTAATCACCAAACAAGCATGGGATCGAGGGAGGGGGAGGGAATGGGATGGGGGCTGGATGAGGGCTAATTGGATGATGTGTGCTTGTATATCCTCTCAAGTCTTATATTCCAATGTGATGTATGACTACAATGCACCAATAAAAATAAATTTAAAAAATAAAATAAAATAAAATCCCTCAGTAAATGTGGCAAACTGACCGTTAGCAGTCCTGTTGTTGAAAGATATGTTGAAAGCCACACATAATATCTGTGCTGTTTTCCTGTCCCAGCTGACCCTGCTCGAGATACCCCAAAGCCGTGGAAGCCCACACAGGGCCCTCTGAGGAAAGGTAACTGAGGCTACAAGTCAGACAGTGGCAAACATGCCAAAGCTGCTTGCAGCACACTGTGCTCTCCAACACATCCCCGCTGAATCCCTGCTCTGACTTACCCACATATGAAAAGGGAGCTTTTATCCCAGCATCTTAAAAATCCTCCACTCCGGAGTCTGCCGGTCATCTCTGGAAGATTAAAGTGAAACTGAAGCACTGTGACCGTGTCTGTACCCCCTGCAGGGCCAGGCGGGTGTCAGCACCTGGCAGACTCACATCTCCTCAATCAATAGCTACATTTAAACTTTCCAAAGTGTCTAAAACTAAGCAGAACAGAGCAGCTTAGAAACCCAACCTCTGCAACTCGGGCCACACAAGGTGCCTTTCAGCCACTGACATCATGTCTCATTAGGGGCACTTAGAAGCAAAGGCCCAGTTGGCTATGGGAGAAGATCTGTGACTCTGACCACCCGTGCCTGGCTTCAGCTCCTGAAACAGTCATTCTTAGCACAGTGTAGGCCACTACCCAACTTGAGCGCTGAACTGCACCCCTGCCCCCAACCTATGTGTGCATGTGACTTTGATGAGTTCTTCATCCCCCTTAATGTAAACAGGACATTAACAATATTAGTAACCCATCCACCTGTCAAGAGGTTAAAAAAAATAGAAACCTAAGAAGGAGAATCATGAAAACAATAGAGACAAATGTCTCCTGGACAAAACAAACAAGCTGGGTTTTTGGAGTGGGGTGTAGAAAGGAGCACTGTTCCACAATGTCAGAGTCAGATATCAGGAGACTTGGATGTCAGATGGGGAAACTGAGGCCCAGGTGGGCAGGTGACTCTCCTTCTTTTGCCCTTCTTTTTTATTAATTTCACCACCACTTATGTAATGCTGCCAGACACATAGTAGGCATGCAGTAAATGTTTGTTGAGTGAATGACTGAATGGGAATTGAAGAAGGATACATCTGACTTTTAACAGCTCTTGTTCTCAAAAGAAAGGCACTCTGCGAATAAGGACGCAGGGCTATTAGCACTGATTGGCTGTTATTCAACCTCATATTGGGTACGATAGAAACGTGTAAAGACAGTCTGTACACTTAGAGGCCCAAAGGAGCTGCAGAGACTGCATTTACATCCCATGGAAACGACTTCTAAAATAATAATAATAATTGTGATGATAACAATAACTTCTATTATGGATAGCATTCTTTTCAGTCTGCAAAACACTTTCAAGTCCATTATCACTTTAGCTCCTCCCAACAACCCCTGAAACAGATACCATTAACTTCTGGCGGAAAAAAACTGAGCTCAGAAAAGTACCATGACTTGCCGAAAGCTACACAACCAGTAAGAAGAGAACAGGATCTCCAAACTAACTCTCCCAGGGACAAATCGCCAGGCAGTATTTTTCCTACAACAGGGTACCTACCTTTGAATAAATTTCCTTTAAAGGAACAAGAATTTTGGACAGGCATGGTATTGCACACCTCTAATCCCAGTATTTGGGAGGCTTAGATAGGAGGACCACGGGTTTGCAGCCAGCCTCGGCAATTTAGCAAGGCCCTCAGCAATTTAGAGTCAGGTTGTTTAAAATAAAATAAAATAAAATAAAAAATAAATAAAATAAAATAAAATAAAGCTGGTGGTGTAGCTCAGAGGTAGAACTCCATGGGTTCAATCCTCAGCGCCACATGAGTGTGCATGCGTGTGATTAGACAAGTCTCGATTATAACTTTGAAAAAAGCATATTCCAAGTGGGTGATTGTTAAACTAGCTTAAGACAGTATTATGTTACTCTAAAAACTGCTGAGCTGGTATTGGGAGGGACTTTAAGTCTCATTAATCCTTTTTGTGTTCAGATAGCTATGAAGTTCTTACTTCACAAGGTGCCCAGCCCTGGGGAGGGGACAGGCGTGTCTGTCATCAAGGCTGTCAGTCAGGATATGTCACAACCAACTAAAATGCCGGGTAGAAACTGTTCAGTATCATCCACAGCTCAGCCAAGTAAAGGGTTGGTTAGGAAGGAATGCTGGCCTCCATTTGGAGAGTTTGAGGAAGGCCTCATGGCATTGTGTTGACCCTAAAATGGGGGGGGGGCTGGAATAGTAGAGAGAAAACATCTAGGAAGGAGAAATTATAAAAACAACAATAGAGACAGGATGCCCTGTGGGCAAGAGAGAGAAGCTGGGTTTTGGAGTAAAATACAGAAAGGAGCACTGCTCCAGAAGGTCAGAGTCAGATGGCAGAGGGCCTTGAACGCCAGGATCATTTACAGGTGAAGGAGCTGAGGCCCAGAAAGGCTGATGACTCTCTCTGTCCTTCTCTCATCAGTTTCTTAAATTGCATCTGCCAATATCTTTTTTTTGCTAATAAGGAAAACCAATGTGTTGGCTAATAAAAGTTAAAACATTATTTGGTTATTTCTCCCCAAATATAATATGTAGAAAATGTCATGCAACCGAGGCCCACAGTAAGCTTTCACACTTTTTGGACATGAAACAGATCTAAAGTGTGCTTTCTCTGGGAATACTGTCAAGCAAGGAGTCTCTGAGATGAGTGGAAAAGGGCCAGCATAGGAGTTAGGGAGATAGAGAACCTGGGTTTTGCATTTCTTTATTACACACTAGTTTGCCTGGTGATCCTGGTCAAAGGATCTTGGTGACTTCTCTCCAAACATTTTTAGAAATGAGTAATACTTCTTTGCCTGTAATATACTAGTAAGCTTGCTGTAATGATTCCGTGACTTCATCAACAAATAAAATTTTCTAAAAACCATAAATTGCTAAACAGACTGGGAGTCCTAGTATAATTATCATTATCATCTTGTTTTTGTTTGTTTATTTGTTTGTTTGTTTTGTAGTACTGGAGATTGAAGTCAGGGACATTCTACCTCTGAGCTACATCCCAAGCCCTATTTTTATTTTTATTTTTTTGTGTGGTACTGGGGGTGGAACCTAGAGGCTTTATACCTCTGGATCTACCTCTGGACTATACTCCCAGACCTCTTTTGTATTTTATTTGGAAACAGGGTCTCACTGAGTTGCTGAGAGCCTCACTAGGTGGCTGAGGCTGGTTTCAAACCTGTGCAATCCTCCTGCCTCAGCCTCCCAAGCTCAAGGATTACAAGTGTGCCCCACCACACCTGGCTTTTATTTTTATTTTTTATATATTTTTTGTGGTACTGGGGGTGGAACACAGGGGCTTTCTACCTCCAGGCTATACTCCCAGATCTATTTTATACTTTATTTGGAAACAGGGTCTCACTAAGTTGCTGAGAGCCTCACTAAGTAGCTGAAGCTGACTTTGAACCTGTGTGATCCTCCTGTCTCAGTCTCTCAAGCGCTAGTATTACAAACATGTGCCACCATGCCCAGCTCTTTTATTTTTATTTTTTAACAGCTCTCACTAAGTTGTAGATGTCCTCACTAAGTTGTTAGGCTTGAGGTTAGCTGTGAACATACAATCCTCTTTTCTCAACCTCCCAAGTACTGAGATTACAGGTATGCACCACTGGATCTGGCTTCATCTTATTAACTGTAGGGTTAGGGTTAACCATAAAGGGGGGCTCAGAGATTAACAGTTCAAAGGTTCTTATTTTCTAAATAAAGAAATGGGTCTAGAAATGGAAAGCTACATGTGCAAGGTCACATTGGAAATTAATATCAAGGTTGAATCGAAAGCCATGACTCATGACTCCCAGCCCAGAAGTCACTCCACAAGAACCAAAGACTGCACCAACATGAGACCTTCTGGACAGGCATGGTGGCACACCTGTAATCCCAGGTGTGATGAGACAGGAGGATTGCAGATTAGAGGCCAGCCTTAGCAATTTAGTGAGAACTAAATTTTAAAAAATTTAAAAGGGCTAGGGGTATAGCTCAGAGGTATAACATCACTGGAGAGGAATAAGAAAGAAATAGCAGAAAGTCAGCTTTCTCGGGAGGTCAACCTGCTAGCTGAGATAGCATCGCCAAGTTCTGGAACTGACTTCACTCCATTGCTGATTCAAATCATCATGCCTCTCCTCCTCAGAATCCTTTACACTATGGATCTGTATATTTTGACCCAAAAATTTTATTTGAAAAATTCCACCAAATTATTTGCAGTGATTGGAGCTGGGCAGAAATAAGGGTGGCAATCCTGGACAAATCAGTCACCTCCGCACCCACCTCATTCTGCTGGCCTCAGCATCAGTTCATTTCCAAGGAAATCTGAGCAAACCCAGCTTCTGCTTGGCTCCCTTCCCCACAACCACCACCTCCATATCACATGTAATCTCAGTCCTTGGAACAGAATATTCACTTTGGTACAGGCTCAGCTTTTCTTGCCTAAAACCTTGGGAGGGAGGCATGTGTATTTCAAGGAGTCCATACCTACCTGGATTTTAGAAAGATAATTCAGTGCCTTTCTTAGTAGGCACTGCAGGATCTAGGGTGGGAGCCTATTATCAAATGATTTAGTCTTTCTTCGGCAAAATATATAAATGTTCTCAATAAGCAAAATAAGTAAAGGCTGTAAACAGCCCCACATCAGGCTGAGTTTTGCCATCAAGTAAGTTTCCTACACATTTACAGAATATCAGAGTTTAGAGCCTTTTTGGTTTGGGAATTGCAAATAAAGGATTGTACAACTACTAAGTTTGTACAACTACTTGGTTCACTCAACTAACTTTAAGGACTTTATTTCTCATTCCAAGATAGTCATTAAGGTTAGTTGACTTGTACTGAGTTTATTTTTCCACGGACTTTTTCTATTTTCACAAGAAAGCACCACAAAAAAGAAAATAGACATATGATGTTGTTTTAACTTTTGCTTTCCCATTCCTTTCAAAAGCAGTGTATTTATTGTTGGCAGTAAAAGCAAGTTTCTGCCTCTTTCTAAATCACTAGTATGACCAAAGACTGAAAGCTACAGACTAATCTGAACATAGTTGATTCTGTGGGCTGAGCTGAGTCCTTCCCAAAGTTATATGCTGAAATCTAACCCCCAATGTAATCATTACATGGACTCAGGGCCTACAAGGAAGTAATTTAGGTTAACTGATCCAAAAAAAGTAATAATCTTCATAAGAAGAGACACTACAGCATATTTTTCCCCATGCATACCATCACCAGCACATAAAGACACAGCAAGAAGTTGGCTGTCTATAGATCATCAAGAGAACCAGGAACCAATCACTTAGCACCTTGATTTTGGACTCCCCAGTCTCCAGAACTGTGAGAAATAAATTTCTGCTATTTAAGTAACCCAAACTGTGATATTTTGTTATAGCAACTGAAAGCGACTAATGCTATCATTGTTACAATGTTTTCTCTTAGACTAGCTGTTTTCTGATGTTTTATACACAGTTCCAAAATTACTTGTGGTAATTCTGTTTAGGGTACACAGTACCTATGCTTTGCTAGTTAGAGACAATGTATTGAACACTAAGCTTGGTATTGGGAGATGTCAATTCTAGACTGGTTCTGCCATCAATTTGATGTGTAAACCTGGACATACCATCTCCTTTCTCTGGGGTTGTCTTTCAATGGTAAAAATAGCATTATGGGCTGAATCATCTCTAAGTTTCCTTCCTGCATGATATTCTAAGGTACTGAGCATTTAATCACACCCAGCTTCCATTTCCCAGTAATGCTTTTTGGCAAGGCTAGGAAATAACTCAAGAATGCCACCCCTTTTTCTCGCCCTAACCCAAGACAACTGCTCTCACACTTACCTCTAGGGTGTTAGCAAGATCGATGGAGCTGTTTGTTTGTAAGATGGAAAAGCTTCTCATGAGTGTCTTTGAGCCTAATTGCAGTCAGAATAGCTCTGTGCTCTGCTGATGGTCTGTACTTCTGAATAATGCCAAGGTAAATGTAAATTACAGCAAGGTCAATTTGGGGGTAGGAAGTAATTCTTCTCCAAATCCCCATGTGGGCAATGTCCCATGAGATCAGAAGTCAAAGGTGAGGAAAATATCATGCTCTACATCTATGAACTACCTTCACAGCAGAGGCAGGCCAAGCAAGGGGACATGAAGACATGAAAATGGCTTCTTCCACCAAAAGAGTTTTGTTCTGTCTTGCCTTTCCTAGTTAATTCTAGCTACATTAACCAAAAAGGGAAATTTACTGTAAGAACACTGGAATGTATTGTAAAACACCAATAAAGAATTCAGGTGGGCTCAAAACAAACTAGAAAGTTGTCTTCTAGACTCTTGCTTTTCATATCTTCCTTTTATATATTTTTATTGGTTCATTGTAAGCATGCATCATAATGAGGTTCAAAGTCATACAAACATACATGGGTCTTGTGTTTCCCTTCAAGCCCCAATGTCCACCCCTCCCTGTATATAATGGTGAGATTGGTAGTGATACTTCACGTGTGGGCATCACGTAATTTGAACTGTTTCTTTCATCAGTTCTTCCTTTTCCCCTCCCTACTTCTCTCCCCTCGCCCATGCCCTTCCACTATTCTACTGGTCACTGTCTTCAATTATCTAAAGTCTCTTTTGTTTCCTCTTTTCTATTTTGTCTGGCTTCTGAATATCTACCTGGCATTACCGTCTCACCGAGAGGCTTCCTCCTCATCTCAGTCGCAGAAGGAAACTGCCCTTGCTTTCCAAATGCTAGATGTACACATGTCCATATACCCATGTTGCTTTCTCTTCTATGAATATGAAGTCTTAGGGAAAGATTAAAATTGGCTAGCCAGGTGTCCACTTTTCCTAAAGTAAACAGAGATAGACATTCTCCATGGACTAGGATACAGAATCTACTAAAGCTTTTCTCAATCCTTTTTATCAGGGAGTTCCTGGCCTAGTTACTCTGACTGGGGCAAGATCCATGTAATGCTCTTTCACCCAGTACATAGTGCTTGGTTGGTGTGGAAGCTCCTACACAGGGCAGGAGGGGGAAAAGTGCTGGCCGAGCAAGCAAAGAGGCACACATTGAAATGTCTCTCTCTTAGTGCCCATTATGGGGTTTTGTTCCTAATAAATTCCTAATAATTAATATTCACTAAATAAATCACGGGCCAGAAGTGGTTGGAAGACCTTATTCAAGTGACATTTTCAACAATGAATAACTGTATAAGTATCAATTCATAAACTAGTTTCTTTACCTAAAGAGTGGAAATATATTAGCATGGCTATTTGGTAGATAGAAAAATTCAAAATTATATACATACACACATGTACACATACTTTTATTCGCATATGAAAGTGCTATAAACCACAAACAACTTTATAAATATTGACTATTGTGTTCAATAATCTAAAATATGTGTTTTTATTTTCTAAAAAACCTTCCCATTCACTTTTTAAGAGTCACATGCTTGACTTTAAGCAATTACTGATATATGGGAGTGCCAATAAAAATCTG
Organism: Muscardinus avellanarius; assembly: GCF_963383645.1. NCBI lineage: Eukaryota > Metazoa > Chordata > Mammalia > Rodentia > Gliridae > Muscardinus > Muscardinus avellanarius. Next base: position 80,634,211 of record NC_137790.1, on the reverse strand, counting down.
AAGTACATCTGGCTTGAAGATGTTTTCTTTTTTGAATTGATGCACTATAGTCTCACATCATAATGTGAATCGTGTTAACGATGGCTTATATTCACACAGTACTTGGTGCCACTCCCACTGCCCCTTTTCCCTCCCTCCCAATACTGAGTGACCAGATTAACAATGTTATATTTACATGTATACACATATACAAATGTAGCTTTTCCATTAATTAACCTCAGCCTTCTTCCTCCGCTCCCCTTCCTTTCTGGGCTTTTCTGAGGTTTCCCCTCCATTATCTGGAGTTCATCTGGTATCCCTAATACTCCCTAGCTTGGTCATATTAGAGAAAACACATGTCCCTTCTCTTTCTGAGTTTGGCTGATCTCACTTAACATAATGTTCTCCAGGTCTTTCCATCTTCTTGTGAATGACATGATTTTGTTCTTCTTTATTGCTGAGTAGAATTCCATTGTGTGTATTTCCCATAACTTTTCAGTCTGTCCATCTGTTGATGGAAACCTAAGTTGGTTCCATATTTTGGCTATTGCGAATTGTGCTGCTATGAGCATGGGTATGCATATACTATGGTAATTCTCTGATTTCAACTCCTTTGGAAAAATACCCAGGAGTGGTATAGCCGGATCATATGTTGGATGCATTCTCAGTTTTTCTAAGAAATCTCCACACTGATCTCCATAGTGGCTGAACTAGTTTGCACTTCCACCAACAGTATAAAAGTGTTCCTATTTCCCCACATCCTCGCCAGCATTTGCTGTTATTTGATTTCTTTATGCTTGCCACTCTGGGGTTAGATGGAATCCCAGGATAGTTTTGATTTGCATCTCCCTGATGGCTAATGATGTTGAACATTTTTCATGTATCTGTTTGTATAAAGATGGAAATAAATCCTTACCTCTCACCATTCACAGGAATCAACTCAAGATGGATCAAAAACCTGGAAATAAGACTAGAGACTGTGAAGCTATTAGAGGAGAGCATAGGCTCAACATTCCAACATATAAACACAGGTAGTAACTTCCTCAACAAGACCTCCAAAGTGCAAAAAATTAAAACAAGAATTAACAAGTGGGATGGCCTCAAACTAAAAAGTTTCTGCTAATCAAAGGAAACCATCAAGAATCTAAAGAGAAAGCCTACAGAATGGGAGATCTTTACCAGCTACCACTCCAATAGACAGCTAATATCTAGAATATACAAAGAGCTCAAAAGACTCTACACTAGCAAAACAACCCAATTAAGAAATGGGCAACTGAATTGAATAGACACTTCAAAAAGATGAGATACAAATGGCCAATAGATATAATACGTTTCCTTCTTTATTTTTATGTGGATCATATTGAAAATGGCACACATTCAGACTGTGCTTAGTGCTCTCTCCCCTCCCACTTCCCCTTCCCCCCTCCCCACAATGAGTGTCCAGGTTGACCATGCTACATTCATACTCTTACACATATTTAAATGTAGCTCCTCCATTAATCAACCCCAGCCTTCTTTGTCTCCTACCCTTCCATTTCAGCTTTGCTGAGGCTTCCCTCCATTATCTGGAGTCCCACTGGTATTCCTAATAGTCCCTAGTTTGGGCATGTTAGAGAAAACATATGTCTCTTCTCTTTATGGAGATCAGTGTGGAGATTCCTTAGAAAACTGGGAATGAATCCAACATATGATCTGGCTATACCACTCCTGGGTATCTTTCCAAAGGGGTTGAAATCAGAAAACTACAGTAACATATGCATACCCATGTTCATAGCAGCACAGTTCGTAAATAGCCAAAATATGGAACCAACCTAGGTCTCCATCAACAGATAAATGTATCGCAAAATTATGGGAAATACACACAATGGAATTCTACTCAGGTATAAAGAAGAAGAAAAATCATGTCATTTGCAAGAAGATGGAAAGACCTGCAGAACATTATGTTAAGTGAGATCAGCCAGGTATAGAAAGAGAAGGGACATATGTTTTCTCTAAGATGTTTCCTTTTATCAAAGTTATTAATAAGTTTAATATAGTTCAAGGGACTTCGAGGAAGATGGCGACCAAGGAAAGCAGCACATACCAGTCCTGCTAACACCTGATCTCTATTACCTCAAAAGCAGCATTCTAAACAGACAGAAAATACTATCAGTAGAGGAATAAAAGTGATAGATACAAGGGACAGGGAAAATGAAGATTAGAAGTCCAATCAGAGAGCAGAAAATAAACCGCCTGCCTTGCCGTGGTGGGTGCCACAGTAGCACCATCTTGCCTCAAAGCACCAAACTCTAGAGATGAAAAGAAAAACAACCAGGGACCTGAGGTGAACAGCTGCAGACCATCGGGGTTGTAATCCATCAGTTCTTCCTGCACAAACACTGGCTATGACTTCTAGCAGTGGCTGACAAGCTCACCATGCCCTCTAGTGATCCAGAGCAGAGCTCAACACCAGAAAAGCCTTCTGGCCAAGGGTGCTGTGGCAGTGCCATCTTGCCACACTGCACCTGACTCAAAGGACAATCAGGAAAACATCCAAGGACCTGAAGTAAGCAGCTGCAGATAACTGGAATTGTAAGTCATCAGTTTCTCCTGTCCAAGCACCTGCTACAACTTGCAGCAGTGGTAGTGGAGCCCACCACACCCTCCAGAGATCCAGACCTGCATGCACCAAAACCATAAGTGAAGCCACTGTCCCCGCAGGAGAGTACAGTGTCTCCAGGGACTTGCACAGCTGCAATAAACTCCCTGGGTTTGAGACTTTGTGGTTGAACCCAGAGAAGGTGGGGTTAGAGTCTGCTGTTGGACAGAGCATAGGCTCAGATAGACTCAAGCTCTAATCAGTGGAAAGTGTTGGGGGGGGGAACCTATGCTTAACACTAGACTCAACTAGTAGGATCTCTAGGATCACAGCAGACTACCCAATGCCACTGCCTCGTCTTCCTCGGCATCTGCGCACGTCGCACTGCACGCATGATACGGAAACGCTTAACGAAAGCAGCCCCGAGGGGGCATTGTCCCTGGCCAGAGTACTCCTTGCTCTTAGATATTCTTTTATAAGCTATTATTCTTTTGGTAATGATTCTATACTAATGGCTCCTGTGATCTAAAACGGGGTCCCAAGATTAGGACTGTGGGAGAAACTGAGTCTGTGGAAGATAGATTTTCTAGTAATATGTCTGGGCCTTCAAATGCCCCTTTGCCTTGCTCCAAGCTCTAATAAAATCTAGTTAAAGTTTGAGTGCTGTGAAAGCCTTCAGCTGCAGCATTTACAAATGCAGAGTTCCTCCCTGTCTTTGACCTTCATTCTAATCATTAACCTATAGTGAAAGCCTTAAGAGTCAACTGAAGCCATTAGCCCTAAAAACTGCAAGGGAGACAACTGGTGCCTCTGTTTACCCCCTCTCCTCTGGAATCCGGCTTGGGCATAAAAAAGGTAAACTTTGTGTGTGGCTTTTAAGCACCCTAGTTGATGAGCAACTAATACTGCCCAATACAATAAGAGCTGAAGGCTAGGAAGATTCTTGACCTTTGCACACAGTATGTGCACTGCTCGGAGACAGGGTGGCGCCACCTGGCTAAGAAATGGGTATGTCATAATAATAAATGTGCAGGTATGAAGTTTTGGTGGAAATTTTGAAAGGAAATCTTGTTAGAATAAGAAAACATTTTGTGTGAAGAAAAGTTTATCCTAAGATTGTCCCAAATGGGAAAGAAAAGATCAGGATAATAATCAGAAAGATTAAAAGGAAGTTGCAGAAGGATTGTGGTATGAAAATGGATTATTAAAAGAGGAATAGGTTTCTAATAAGCCTTCCGCTTGAGGAAACGTGCTCAGCAGTTAAAGGAGTACATCTGACAATTAAATCTAAAAACTTCATGTTACTTTTTGGTGTTTATCTGATAAACTGTGTTGTGAGCATTGTTTAAGCTTTCAAACTTCAAATAATGTTGCAGACAGAACCTGAAAGACACCTACTGCTGCCCTTTGGACAGCCATAGAGACATACTCTCTCATCTGACTCCCTCACCATCCACCTGCATGCCTGTACCCTAAAGCCAGGGCCCCTGATTTTGTCCTCGGCCAGCTTACTAGACAGAGGAGGACATTGGACTAAGCCCTAGGAACAGAAGGTTCTGAAAGGGTTAAAGAGGACTCTAAGAACTAAATTCCTCAAAAGATTTTGGGTGTGGAATTTGCCCTCTGAAGCGCCCATCTGCAAGGCCAGGGGGATACGGGGCTAATCTTGAATGCCGGACCAGTGTCCTTTTACCTTGTTTGCATGTCCTTCACTATTGTCCTTTGGTGTTTACACTCTTCTACTATTAACTTCACTGGGGAAAAATATAAATAATCTTGGTTTTGGAAAATAAAGTGTCAATTGCACAAGAGGCAGTGGTCCGTGTCAGTCATTTTTCAGATTTCTCTCTCCCAAGCCCCCAGGGACGAATCCCCACGTTTAGCATTGTGAACGGGGACTTGAAGAAGTTTAATTTGATAAGGGAGAGGAATCGCTGCAGAAAATAGCCTCTGCAGAACACAGCCGAATCTTTTTGCCCACCTTCTGAGAACTTAATCCCAGCAGTTTTGGCATCCGACTGAGCTGGTCCGTTGCAACCCAATCATGGTGAACAGGAAGAAGTCAGACCAGCCCAGCCCTAGCTGTGGAGAACAGAGACTCATCATTGAGTTTAGACTCAGAGGCATATGCAACCTCTGGAGGCAAAGAGAGACCAAGACTCCAAATCTGTGAAAAGCGTGAAGAGTGACTGCTTAACACTAGACCCAGTCCCATTGATACCAACCATTTGCATAGACTAAGTAAGACTCAGGCTTACAGCAGGAAAGGTGCCGGTGGCACTCAGTATCAGCACAGAGAGACACTGCAGAGGCCCTGTTGTTGAATAGTCATTTATTTGTAGAGTTGCATTAATTTATTGTTGGGGTTGTTTTGGTTTTTTGTTCTTTTTTTTGTATGTGAATACTCACATATGCCTGTTTTTTTAACCCTCTTCCCAAATCCTCTCCCAAGCTTCTTTCCTTGTACGTACTTACTCTCTTCTCTCTCTATCCCTTTTCTACCTTTTTTCTCTCTTCTTCTCTCTTCTTGTCTTGTTTTAAATCCACTTAATATCGCTATATAAGAAACTCTCCATTGGTTACTACATTTTCACCATCTCTAATCTCTAGTATATACTACCTTACCAAACTCATACTCTCTTTCTATTCAATCCTATCTGAGACTTTACCCTATTCTTCTATCTACAACTATACTTCCCCCCTCACTCAACCTTCATTGTTGAATACAATACAACTTGCCCTTGGATATACTAGCTGACACCTAGAGACTGAGAGAAACCTATCAAAAGCAACAGACACAAACTTCTGCAATCATGAGAAGGGGAAATAACAAGGAAACAAGGAGCTCCCATAACACCACCATAATGGAACCTGACAACACAGAATTGCAGAGATCTCCAGAAAGTCAAATCAGGAATGTAACTGTAGTAATAATACAGGACTTCCAAAAAAATTTAGAGAGAATCTGGACAAAATAAAGATGTAATAACTGAAGTGAAGGCATTAATTTAAACTACAAACAATCTTTTAGACCACATGGAAAATAAAATCTCAATCCAAAAGCGAGATTCTATTCTAGAAGATGATGATCACTCCAAAATCAAACACATAGGTATATAACTTAGAAAAAAACAATTAGACAGCATGAATTGGACATTGAAGAAATATGAGCCTATTTTAAAAGAGCTAACCTAAGAATAACTGGAATACAGGATGGAAAAGAAGGTGAAACCAAAAGGATCAACAGTCTTTTCAAAGAAGTAATAACAGAAAATATTCCAAACATAGAGCAAAATGTTAATACACAAGTACAGAACACTTATAGAACTCCCTTTTGACAAGATCAGAGAAAAGGTTCCCCGAGCCACATAATAGTCAAAATGACCAATGTAGAAGCCAAGGAGAGAATCTTAAAGGCAACAAAAAAAACAGAAGACCAAGTGACATTCAGAGGCAAACCAATTAGAATCACCCCAGACTTCCCAAACCAAGTCATGAAAGCCAGAAGGGTCTGGAGTAGTATATTCCAAACTCTGAAAGAAAACAACTTGCAGCCAAAAATTTCCTACTGAGCAAAACTATCACTCAAATTAGATGGGGAAATAAAAAATCTTCTACGACAAACAGAAACGGAAGGAATTTATGTCTTCCAAACCAGCACTAGAGAAAATACTTAAAGAGATTAACTGCAAAGAAGAAATAAGTAACACATACCAGAACCAGAGAAACAAGAATTTCCATCCAGCAAACATCTAAGCAAAGAACAACAAACACTATTTCAAACAGAAATTAAAATCAATATATTAGGAATTAAAAATCATTTCTCAATAATCACACTGAACATAAATGGCCTCAGAACTCCCCCCAAAAAAGACATAAAGTGGCAAAATGAATTAAAAAACAGAATCCATCTATCTGCTGCCTGCAAGAAACACACCTTACAAGTAAAGATAGTATCAAACTTTAGGTAAAAGTCTGGAGCAAGGTAATCCATGCCAATGGCACTCAAAGACAAGCAGGAGTAGCAACTGTGATATTAGACAAGCTAGACTTCAAGCCTAAGCTTATTAGAAGAGACAAAGCTGGTCATTATTTACTGGTAAAAGGAACAATCCAGCAAGAGGAAAAAATGATAGTCAACACTTATGCCCCAAACATAGGTGCAGCGACTTTCATAAAACAAACTCTTTAGCCGGGCATGGTGGTACATGCTTGTAATCCCAGCATTCGGGAGGCCGAGACTGGAGGATCATGGTTTGCGGACAGCCTCAGATACTTAGTGAGGCCCTCTGCCACTTAGTGATATCCTGTTTTAAAATAAAGAATAAAGCCGGGCGTGGTTGTACATGCTTGTAATCCTTGCGCTTGGGAGGCGGAGACAGGAGGATCATGCAGGTTCATAGCCAGCCGCACTGGTTTGCTGGTTTAAGAGACCCTGTTTCAAAAAAATATAGAATAGGTCTGGGAGTGTGGCCCGGAGGTAGAAGGGCTTCCAGGAAGCCCAGTACCACCAAAAATAATAATAACAATAACAACAACAATAATAATAATTAATAATAATAATAACAAAAACATAAATAAATAAATAAAATTTAAAAAATTAAAAAATAAGGAATAAAAAATAGGGCAGGGGATGTAGTTTAGAGGTCAAATGCTGCTGGGTTCCATCCCTAAACCCGCGGGGAAAAAAAAAAACCTTTATGTGACATTAAGTCATACATGAATCCCAATACAATAATACTGGGAGACTCCAACACCCTCTCATACCATTAGACCAATCTTCTAGACAAATGGTCAGTAAAGATGTCTTAGACCTAAAAAACACTATTAATCAAATGGACCTGTTGGACACATATAGAATATTCCACCCAACTACAGCAGAGTTCACATTAATCTCAGCTGCTCACAGAAACTTCTCCAAAATAGATCACATCCTGGGCCACTAGCAAATTTAAAAAATGTAAAATACTTTATGTCATTTCAGATCATAATGGAATACAACTAGAAATCAACTATAAGAAGACCCAGAAAAAAACACATAAATATGTGAAGACTGAGCACCACACTGCTGAATGAAGAATGGTTCACAGAAGAAGTAAGGGGTAAAATCAAGAAATTTCTAGAAACAAAAATGGAGATAAAACATATCAAACCCTCGGGGACACTTTGAAGCCAGTATTAAGAGGAAAATTTATAGCACTGAGTGCTTACATAAGTAAAACAGAAAAACATCAAATAAATGACCTAATGACACAATTCAAAGCCCTTGAAAAACAGGAAAAATCTAACCCTAAAGCCAGTAGAAGACAGGAAATTATTAAAATTAGAGCATAAAACAATGAGTAGATAGCCAGGTGTGGTGACGCACGCTTGTAATCCCCGTGCTTGGGAGGCAGAGACAGGAGGATCGCGCAGGTTGGAAGCCAGCCATGCGCACTGGTTTAGGAGACCCTGTTTCCAAATAAAAATGTAAAAATAAATCTGGGAGTGTAGCCCAGAGGTAGAAGGGCTTCCAGGAACCCCAGTGCCACCAAAACAAAAAAAATGAGTAGATAATAAAGAAAACAACAATACAGAAAATCAACAAAACCAGAAGCTGGTTTCTAAAAAAAATAAAATAGATAAACCATTAGCCAACCTAAACAAAAAAGAATCAACCCAAATTATGAAGATAAGAGATTAAAAAGGAGATATTACTACTGATAGTGTAGATATCCACAGGATTATCAGAAATTACTTTGAAAAAACTATACTCCAAAAAATGGAAAAATGAAGAAATTGACAACTTTCTAGATAAATACAGCCTGACTAACCTGAGTCAAGAAGGTATAGAAAATTTAAACCAGCCAATAGCAATCAAAGAGATTGAAACAGCAATAAAGAGCTTACCATCAAATAAAAGCTAAGCACCAGATGGTTTCCCAAGTTAATTTTATAAAACCTTTATAGAAGAGCTAATACTGATACTCCTCAATCTATTTCATGAAATAAAAAGGGACTCTTCCAAATACATTCTAGAATCCAACATCACATTTATACCAAAACCAAATAAAGACAGCTTAATGAAGAAAAACTACAGGCCTATATCTTTGATGAACTTGGATGCAAAACTGCTAAACAAAATACTAGCAGCATGCATTCAAAATCACATCAAGAAAACCATACACCATGACCAAGTTGGGTTTATTCCAGGGATGCAAGGCTGGTTCAACATATGAACATTAATCCATGTAATTCATCACATAAACAGAACCAAAGACAAAAATTACATAATCATTTCAATAGATGCTGAAAAAGCATTTGATAAAAATCCAACATCCATTTATGATAAAAGCACTGCAGAGAATCAGAATAGAAGGAACATACCTCAACATCATAAAGGGAATCTACAATAGGCCTACAGCCAACATTATATTAAATGAGGAACAACTTCAAGAATTCCCCCTAAAATTAGGAACAAGACAAGAATGTCCATTATCACCACTTCTCTTCAATATAGTACTTGAAACTCTAGCCAGAGCAAGAAGACAAAAAAAATGAAAAAAAAGGAATACAAATAGGAAAAGAAGAACTCAGACTTTCACTATTGACAGATGACATGATAGTATACTTAGAAAACCCAACAAACTCAACCAAAAGTCTTATAGAACTGATCAACAAATTCAGTAAAGAGTCTGGATACAAAATCAATCTTAAAAATCCAAAGCTTTTCTGTGCACCAACCATAAATCTACTGAAAACAAAATCTAGAAAACACTTCCACTCAGAATTTCCCACAAAAAAACAAGATACTTAGAAATAAACTTAACCAAGTAGGTAAAAGATCTCTACAAAGAAAATTATAAAACATTAAAACAAGAAATTGAATAAGACCTTAGAAGATAGATCTTCCATGTTCATGGATTGGCAGAATAAATATCATCAAAATTGCCATACTTCCAAAAGTGATCTACAGATTCAATGCAATACCCATTAAATTACTGAGATTTTTTCCTCAGAGACGCAGAAAAAGTCAGTCCTTAAATTCATTTGGAACAACAAAAAACTCAGAATAGCTGAAGTAGTTCTCAGCAACGAAAACCATATAAGAAGAATCATAATATCTGACTTTAAACTATACTACAAAGCCATAATAATAAAAACAGCATGGTACTGGCACAAAAACAGATATGTAGACCAAAGGAGCAGAATAGAAGAATCAGAAACAAATCCACACACTTAGAGCCAATTGATTTTTGACAAAGGAGCCAAAAACATACACTGGAAAAGGATAACTTGTTCAACAAATGTGTTGGCAAAACTGGTTAACCAGATGCAGAAAAATGGAAATAAATCCCACTTTCTCACCCTGCACAAGAGTCAGTTCGAGATGGATCAAAGACTTGAAAATTAGAACAGAGACCTTAAGGCTCCTTGAAGAGGGCATAGTCCAACACTGCAACACATAGGCACAGGTAAAATCATTCTCAACAAGACCCCAAAGACACAAGAAATTAAAAGGTGAATCAATATGTAGGATTGCATGAAACTTAAGATCTTCTGTACAACAAAGAAAAATGTCAAGAACCACAACCAAGAGCCAACAGAATGGGAGAAGATTTTTGCCACCTACTTCTTCGATAGAGGACTAATATCTAGAATATACACTACAGAGAACTCAAGAAACTCAGCTAAGGAAACAAATAACCCAATCAATAAATGGGCAAGTGAATTAAATAGACACTTCACAAAGGAAGAAATTAAAATGGCCAACAAATGCAAGAAAAATGCATTTTTCTTGCATCATTAGGAATCAGAGAGATGCAAATCGCAAATCAAAACTACCCTGAGATTTCACCTAACTCCAACTAAAATGGCAATCATTCAAAACATGAACAACAACCAATGCTGGCAAGGATGTGGAAAAGTGGGAACTCTAAAACATTGTCGGTGGGATTGCAAATTAGTGCAATCACTTTGGAAAACAAAGTACTCAGAAGAAGGGGAATGAGCTTACCATATGATCCAGCAATACCACTTTTGGGTACCTACCCAAAAGAAAGGAAACCAAACTATCAGACTAATGTATGCCTATCTATGTTCATAGGTGCACAATTCACTGTTGCCAGACTATGGAACCAGCCAAGATGTTCATCAACAGATGAATGGATTACAAAACTGTGGAATATATACACAATGGAATTTTACTCAGCCATAAAGAAAACACAATTACATCATCTACAGGGAAATGGATGGAACTCAAGGACATTATGCTAAGTGAGATTAGTCAGTCACACACACACACACACAAAGCTAGGGAGAAATTGGTCATAGGAGGAACTCTAGATGAAGAAGAAGATTCTATAGATGAACAAATAAGGCAACCTGAGGGGATGGGAGAGGGGGAGAGGGAAATCCTCTAATGCACATGATGTACTTTAACAAACATATCAAAATCAATCACTAAGCCAAGCAGGAGAGCGAAGGAGGGTGAAGGAATGCAGCAGGAATTGGGAAAGGACTAACTAGGTGACGTGTGCATTTATGTCTCCACCATTTTGTATCCCATTAAGATGTATGACTACAATGTACCAATAAAAATTTTAAAAAGTATATTTCAGTAAGGGCAGCCATTAAACACTTTCTGCATGCAAAACACCATGATAAGTTCTTTATACACATCATTTCATTTAATATGCACAATAATCTTTAAATTAGATATAAACAGTACCTCCATTTTTAGAAAAAGAAGTCAAAGATTGCAAATGTTAGGTAAGATACTCAAGGATATTCAGACAAAAAATATCTAGATTCAAACTAAAATCTCTAAACAAAACAAGTGTGTTTGAATTTGTCCTTTTGAAAATGACATGGAAATATCTACATTACCCAAATGTAATATGGTTGATGGTCTCTCTATAAGTTACTATATGACTAATTCTATAATATCATTTTAGCTAATCCCTTAAAAAACAAAATATATTCTACCCTCAAAACTGAAGCTGTTAGTATTCTGTATTGAATTATTTCCTGAATCTGATTCTGAATGCATTTTTTTTTTTTTTTGGTGGTACTGGGGTTCCTGGAAACCCTTTTCTGAGCTACACTCCCAGACCTATTTTATTTTATTTTTTTATTTGGAAATAGGGTCTCTTAAGCCAGCGCTGTTGGCTTCGAACCTGCGCAATCCTCCTGTCTATGCCTCCCAAGCTTGGAGATTACAAGCGTTCGCCACCACACCGAGCTCTGAATGCATTTTTCATTGGAAAACATTATACTTAGACTAATTGCAAAAAAAGTAAACAGCAAAATCTGTTTGTAATCCAGATATAAATGGAAAGGCAACTACTAGAAGGACTAGTATGATTTACCTTGTAACAAATATATCAATCACATCTCAGTTTTAACGTGTCACTTCTGGGTTTTTTGTCCTTCTGGACTGGCTTTTTTTTCTGTCTCTCAGTCATTTTTCTCATTTTTACCTCAGTTTATCCATCTGAAAAAAAGAATAATGAATTATGTCAATAATAAAATTTATCTTAATTTTAAATAAATTAAATAAAATTAAATAAATTAATTATTTAATTTTAAATAAATTAAATAAAATTTATCTTAATTTTATTCACCCCTAAAGTAATATGCAACCATAATGCATTTGATTATAATAAATATAACCTCAGGGTATTTGTCAACCCTTCTTGGAACTATTAAAATAAAAATTTTAAGCCAGGCATGATGTAATCCCAGTACCTGAGAGGCTGAGACAGAAGGATTGCAGGTTTACAATCAGTCTCAGCAAACTCATAAGCTCCTCTGCAACTTAGTGAGACCCTGTGTCAAAATAAAGAATAAAAAATAAGGCTGGGGTTGTAGCTTGGTGGTATAATGTCCCTGGATTTCATCCCCAGTACTGCAAAAAAAAATTAATTAATAAAAATAAAAAATAGATGATAGATAGATAGATATAGATAGGATTAGGGGTCTATCTCAGAGGTAGAATGACTTTGGGTTCAATACCTAGTACCAAAAAATAAATAAATAAAATTTTAATATTATAGGAAAGTTCCTCTTTCCCTTTTAGTAAAATAATTGGGATACAAGTGGATAGTTTGAGATTTATTTAAATATTGTAGTAAATGATGATATGCAAACATTTAAAACTAAACTTTGTCTATTTAAACAAAATTAGCAGCTGAGTGTAGTGGCACAGTCCTGTGATCCCAGTACTTGGGGAGGCTGAAATAGGAGAATCAGAGGTTGCAAGCCACCCTCCATAATTTAGCGAGGCCCTTAGTAACTTAGAGCAATCTTATTTCAAAATAAAATAGGACTAGGGGTGTAGCTCAGAGGTATATTGCCCTTGGGTTCAATCCCCAGGAAATACACACACACACACACACACACACACACACACACACACACACTACAATTAGCAATGACTATTTTTCCTTCTTAAAAGTTCTTGTTTCAACAACTTATCTGGCTTCTAAGTCTTTTGCTACTCCCCCCCCCAAAAAAAAAAAACTTGTAGCTTCAGCTTTAAATTTCATTTTACTAAGGGCTAAACCAAAGATATTTTAAGGTTTGTAATCATTTGTTTCTGCAGAACTATGCAATTTCATTAGAATTATGAAATGACAGAAACTTTAGAGAACATCTAGTCCAATCACTTAATTTTATAAATAAGGAAAATGATACTGAAAAATAATCTGCCAAAACTCTTAGAGCAAACTAGCACAGAAGTTAGAAGTGGGAATCTAGGGCTTTCCTGGTTCCCAGACCTGTGACTACTGATCTGCCTATACTTCTTTTATGTGTGCGTGTGTGTGTGTGTGTGTGTGTGTGTGTGTTTGGGGAGGGGGGTACTTGGGATTGAACTCAGGCACTCTACCTCTGAGCTATACCCCTAGCTCTATTTTATTTTATTTTATTTTATTTTATTTTATTTTATTTTATTTTATTTTATTTTATTTTATTTTGAAATAGGGTTTCATTAAGTTGCAGAGGTTCCAAGTTGCTGAGGCTGGCTGTAAACCTGCTATCTTCCTATCTCAGCTTCCCAAATACTAGAATTATAGGCATGCACTACTATGCCCAGTTCTAAACTTCTTTTAAAGTCAGATTTGATTAGTCAAAATGGCACTTAGTGGAATAAGTACCTATCATTTTTATCAGAATAAAAGAAATTTATTGGATGCTCCATTTTAAAAGACATATAAATAGGCATCGCCCACAAAGTGAATACACTTTAAGAAGGTAGCCTAGGGGAGACACATAGGAAAGATCAAATAGAAATGGAGTTTATTTTGGATTAGAGTAACAGAAGGAAACAGTGATGTACTTATCTAAAGTAAGTATAATCCTAAGAAATATATTTATGCAAGCATCACCACCAATTTCTTCCCCTCCTTAAAATGAGAACCATTATAATAAGCACCAGAGAAGAAGACAGGTATGTCCTATGCAGTGTGGCAAAGGCAGACAGGAGGGACCAGGGGCTCTCAGGACCAGCTAGACAAGACAGCAGTATTTGGGAAATACTGTTAAGGCTTTTTGCTGAAGGATGCTGTGGAAGAAACAATGAGATTCTGTGACACCATTAACAATTCTCTGACATGCAGTTTGGCCTACATTTATAAACGTCATTTGAACATACTGTTTTCCAAGTGTAGCATGATAAAGACTTTCCTCTTTTTTTAAAGGTTGTGTATACATATATTTATCTTAGTAACCTGAGAGCTAAAGACTTGGAATACAATAATTCTCAAAGAAGTCCATCAGTAAGAAAGGGACCAAAATAGATAGTTTGTGTTACATAAAATATGGATAAAGACTTTCAATGTCCTTACTTTCAGGGTAGGTCTTAATTTATTCCATGGTAAGTAACAATGCTTTCAGCCTCCAATATTTCAGACTACTTTGGCCTCTGTGGGTGACAACTAGAAGCTCGGTTTGTAGAGATCCTGTGCTGCCCGATTTATTCACAGAGGGGACAAGCAAGAATAGTGGAGGGGACGAGGGGTGGAGCTCAGTGGTAGAGTATTTATGTAGCAGGCTCCAGACGCTCATTTGAATCCCCAGCACCACAAATAAATAACAAACAAAAGATAAAAAATTATGTGTGGAAAATCAGCAAAGACATCAGTAAACAATTAGAAAAATAATATAGAAAAAGGAGCTAGGTTTGGTGGTGCATTCTTCTAATCCCAGCATTGGGGAGGCTAAGACAGGAGGATCTAGGTTCGCGGACAGCCTCAGCTACTTATGAGACCTTTGCAACTCAATGAGACCTTGTTTCAAAATAAAAGAATAAAAAAATAATAGGACTGGGGTGTATCTTGGAGGTAAAATGCCCCTGGGTTCAATCTCCAGTACTGAAAAAAAAAAAAGAAAAAGGAAAATATATGTGTAGCTTAATCTGGTGAAAAAGCCATTTATCTTCAGACAAGGGCAAGGAGTTGTAGTTTGGTGGTGGTATGCTTGTATTCTGTATGCTAGACATACAGAAGGCCCTGGGTTTGGTCCACAACACTGCAAAAATAAAATAAAATAAAATAAATGATTGAATGAATAAATTAAAATGTTCTGTAACATCAAGTTCTTTGCAATGAATGGAAGATGATAGCTCTTACCTGTTAGTATGCTTCATTTATTTTGCTGTCATATCAGAATTCAGTATTTCTAATGTGTCTTAGCAATAATTGTTAACCTAGCTGAAAGTTAAATTACTGTCCTGAAAATCACAGCAGAAAGGAAATCTAATAAAGTTCTTATTCCTCACTGGATGGTAAAACACATTTATATCAGATCATATCAGTCTATTAGGAGAATAAGACATGAAAATGGTTTTAATTAGCCAAGTGTGGTGGTACACACCTATGATCCCAACAACTAGGAGGCTGAGGCAGGAGGAATGCAAGTTCAAGGACAGTTTGGGCAACTCATTGATACCTGGTTGCAAAATTTAAAAAATATTTATTATTATTATTATTATTATTATTATTATTATTATTATTTTGATACTGAGAATTTGACCTAGGGGCAATCTACCTCCGAGCTACACCCCTAACCCTATTTTATTTTATTTTTTTCTTTTTTGAAACAGTCCCACTAGAGGTTGCTAAGAGTCTTGCTGAATTGCTGAGGCTGTCTTTGAACCTGAAATCCTCCTATCACAGCCTCCAAAGTACACCTGGCTCAAAATTTGAAAAATGTAAAAAGTTCTAGGAATGTGGCTCAGTGGCTGAGCACATTTAGGTTCAATCTCCAGTTCTGCAAAAAATAAAAAGGTTTTAGCGTATGCATTTTGGGGAATTTAATAAGCCAATAATATCTATAACGCTGAAACACAGAAAATTTTTCATCTTTCATGCAACCCAAGTGTAAAGAACTAAATTATAAGACCTAAAAACAATTCCATTGGAGGCAAAACAAAACAAAACAAAACAAAGCATGAAGACAAGCATCCTAACTGAACTTGGAAACAAAATGTTTTTCTATGATCTGGGGTAGAGGGGAGAATGTATATATCTTGGTACTACTAATAAGTTATAATATTCAATCCAGGTGTAGTGGCATATGCCTTCCCAGTACTGAGAGGCTGAGACCAGAGGATTGTAGGTTCAAGACCAGCCTCAACAACTTAGTGAAACCTTCAGCAAGTTAGCAAGATTGTTTCAAAATGAAAATAAAAAGGCTCAAGGTGTAGCTCAGAGATAGAATGTCCCTGGGTTCAATCCCCAGTACCCTCCCACACATACAGTGAAAATATTTCTGTGTCACACTATAGAAAATCGGAAGTTATTTTCAAGTTTCTAGAAATAGTTCAGTGAAAAACAATGTTAGTTGTTTGTATTTATTTACTATATTAGAAATCAAACCCAAGGGCATTCTACCTCTGAGCGACACTCCTAGCCCTTTTTAATTTTTATTTTGAGACAAGGACTAAGTTGCTGTTGCTGAAGCTGGCCTTAAACCTGCAATCCTCCTGTCTCAGTGTCTCAAGTACTGGATTACAGGCATGCATTACCATGCCTGGCTTAGACTTTCTTTTTAATAATTATAAGAACAAGAAAGTAATATATTGTTTTATTGGAAAAGATTAAATATTATGAAGTGTCTAAATAAAATTTTTTAAAATGTAAAGAAAGTTGAAGTTTTGTCAATGAGAATAATATCTTTTTCAAAACATTTTTTATTGTATTGGTGCAATGTCGTGACATTCAAAGTAATACATTTATCTATGTAAACACATCTCTTAATGTGTTTCCCTCCGCATCCTACCCTGCTTCCTCTGTCTTCCCTCTGCATACAGGCTAGTGAGAGTGGTAGTGATAACTTTCATAGATTAACATGTATGAACTGTTTCCTTTTTCAAACCTCCTTTTTTCTCTCCTCTCCTCTTCTGGTAAGCTCTTCAAATATATTTTTACAAGTTTTATTTTATTTTTAATTAAAAATAATTTTAATTAACAAATAATATTTATGGGGTATAATGTGATGTGGGTTTTTTGTTTGTTTTTGTTTTTGTTTGGTTTTGTTTTTGGTGGTACTGGGGTTCCTGGAAACCCTTCTATATCTGGACTACACTCCCAGACACCTATTTTTTGTATTTTTATTTGGAAACAGAGTCTCTTAAGCCAGCAAGACTGGCTTCGAACCTGCGCGATCCTCCTGTGCCCGCCTCCCAAGCGCAGGGATTACAAGCATGCGCCACCACACCCGGCTAATGTGATGTTTTGATACATGGTTAGATTGTGGAATAACTAAATTGGGCTAATTAGCATACCTGTCACCTCAATTATTTACCATTTCTTTGGATAAGAACTTTGAAAATATTCTTTTAGCACACCGGGAGTGGTGGCACACGCTTATAATCCCAGCATTCAGGAGGCTGAGACAGGAGGATCGCGGTTTGCGGACACCTTCAGCTACTAAGTGAGGCCCTCTGCAACTCAGTGAGACCCGGTTTCAAAATAAAGAATAAAAAAAAAGTTGAAATTACAATTAGGAAGCTAATAATTTATGTCTAATTTCCATTAACAAAGTTAATAGTGAATTTTCTTGCTACTTTTCAATGAGGTTTTAATACAAAAAGAAACATGTCAAATATTTAAAATAGTTGACAGTGCTCTGACTTGCAAATGGTATTTGATTTGGAGCAGCCACACTAGAGTTAACTCAGACTCTAGTAAAGACTTATGAGCATTGACAAATCAACAATAATATCAGATATTAGTGATGACAGTCAGTTTTCCAAAACCTTTAACTGGTTCCACCTTGGACCATAACCTTCCAGGCTTTTTAATCAACTAGAACATAAATTCCTTCCTTCACCATTGTATGCCTCTTTCCCAAAATGGGTAAGCACGCTGAACAACTGATAGCCGAGGTAGGATTCCAGATGTAGGAGAACCTCCTTGGTCTCCCAGCATTCTTTGTCAAAACAGAGAAAGCCAGCTTTCATTCCTGACTATGTGAGGATCATGGAGCATACTGTCAGGTTCTTCTCCCATTATGCTACTTCTTAAAGCCTCTCAGATGGGACTTTCTATGACCGGAGGTAACTGGCTTGGGAGTCTTAATTGTGACTGTGGTGAATTTACTTTCTATTTCAAAATGAGTTGATCAGCTTATAATAACACAGGCATTGCTTTCCTTGATACACTGGTGGCAAAGTCTTGCTTTAGAGAACAGAGTAACTCGTCAGTCAGCCTGTCTCCTTGACTTTTCTTTCACAAATATCAGTGGTCTCAAATTTGTTCTAGGCAAGGGCCAAAGGGCAGCAAATACAGAGCTAAGAACCTTCATAAATGTCTTTGGTTTCATGTAGTCCAAATAATTGGTGGATGGATTATGCATCCATTTATTTGACAGCTCTTGGCCTGGTGCCTATTCTATGCTAGGCATTAGTCCTGGGCTAATGGAAGTGGTAGAGATTCTGGGGGTCCCTTACTTAGGCACTGGGCGTCGAGTCTTAACAGTAGAATAATGTTGCTATCCCTATTCTCCGCCACATCCAGCTAAACAGTGATAATCTGATCCGTAATCTCTACCACTAACCAAGTCAGTCGGCGGTCATCTGTGCTCACATTTCACAAGGTGAATTGTACCCTCCCCTAGTTGACTTGCAAGATCTATGTGCTTCTGGATGCTGGTTAGGTTTATTGATGCTGAGCAAGAGGTAAGGACTCAGGTGTCAAAAGGCCTACAAATCCTGGATCTCTTAGTAGTTAAAACAAGACAATCTGGAGATGCCTACAGCACACAGAGAGGGGAACAGTGAGCAAAGGTTGTACCAAGAGTTGACATTTTATTTTCCCTTGTAAAGTCCCTCTCCTTCACCCCTTGTCCTTGGCTTGCAACACTATAACAGAGTGAGGGTTGGCATTGTTTATATACTTTAGAATATTCTGGCTGCAACTTACAATAAAATCTCCCACTTTTCTCTTCACGGAGAACCCACCCCCCAAAGCCATTTACTTATTTACTAAAATAAGGATCATGGCCAAGGATATTGGCCTAGGGAAGTCTTAGACGTATCCTTAGAATACACTAACAGAGACTGCTCACATGGGCATCACTGTGCAGCTCCACTGAACAGCTCACCACTGCCCGGAAGCACAGTGTATACATCACACTCTCTCCATTATTTCTCTGACAACTCATTCTCCAAACTGGGACCAATGTCACTCCAATATGACGCCCTCTCTCCAAAGACCACTCCTGCCACCTCCCTTCCTGGAAGTCACCACCCTTGGATCCTCACAACACTTTATGCATTTCAACAAGTCACTTTAAGACCCTTGTTTCTATGTCTTAATGTCATATTAAGCAGATTAATCTCTTCTTAACACCCCTCAAAGGTCTGTCCCAGGTCAGGTATTTATGAAACATTTGATAAAAAAAAGTAAATAACCTTTCCTCTATGTATTTAACTGGCACAAACCTAGCTTTCACTTCCAAATCCTTCTGCCCTCAAAACATACCTGTTGAGCCAGACGTGGTGACGCACACTTGTAATTCCAGCATTCAGGAAGCTGAGACTGGAGGATTGCGGTTCACGGACAGCCTCAGCTACTTAGTGAGGCTCTCTGCAACTTAGTGAGACCCTGTTTCAAAATAAAAAATAAAAATAAGGCAGGGGGTGTAGCTCGGAGGTCAAATGCCCCTGGGTTCCATCCCCCGTACCACACACACAAAATATACCTGTTTACTTTTTAATGTTCTTTCTCTTCGTGCTTTTCTACTCTGGTCCTCAGATTTCCCCCTATTGCTGGCGCTTCTCACAACCTCATCACTACTTTCAGGCTCCTCCAGTGACAACCAAGTAGATGGCAACTGCTACTCTGCTTCCCCCTATAGGATGCTGGCCAATACTGACAGATTATGTGCTATTGGCAATCCAGGGGAAGCAGGTAAACAATGTTCATGCCTCTGAGAACAGTTGTAAGCAGTAGATATAATAGTAGTTTAAAAGCCAGGCATGGTGGCGCATACTTGTAATCCCAGCAATTTGAGAGGCTGAGATGGGAGGATTGCGGTTCGAGGACAGCCTCAGCTACTACTTAGTGAGGCTCTTTGCAATTCAGTGAGACCCTGTTTCAAAATAAAGAATAAAAAAAATAGGACTGGGGGTATAACTCGGAGGTAGAATGCCCCTGGGTTCCACCTCCAGTACCACACACACACAAAAAATAATAGTAGTAGTAGTTTAATTCTCAGGTTGAAAAGTTCCCTGCACATGGAGATAATTTCTAAGCATCTCAGACTCTGTACCATGTATCACAATAAGTTTGTGTCAATGGGGCTTTCTCAATCTCTGGATATTTCCCTTTTAATCAGTCTTCAACATTTTCAAACAACTTTTCTAAATACTGGAGTCCAAAAGGCATATAAGTAAGCAAACACTACATTCGGTTTTCAGTCTTTCTAACACTTTATCTTTTTCATTTACCCAATGAAGTTATATAGAAGAATCGTGCACACGTGCACGCACACGTGTGTGTGTGTGTGTGTGTGTGTGTGTGTGTGTGTGTGTGTAGTACTTGGGATTGAATCCAACTCTGAGCTATAACCACATCCCTATTTTATTTTTTATTTGGAAATAGAGCTTCACTAAGTTGCTGAGGGTCTTACTAAATTACTGAGGTTGATCCTAAACCTCAGATCCTTCTGTCTCAGGTACTTAAGTACTAGAATTACAGGCATACCACCATGCCTGGCTTATATAGAAGAATCTTACTGTTACTTGTAGGCCCTTTATAATAATATTATCCACCAGACTTTTCCTAGTTAGTGGTCTACAAATCTCTGTTGAAAGGAGCTAATGTACTATGTAAAAGATTTTTCATATTAATATCATGGGTACTAGAAACTTTAAGTAAATATTGTCCAATAACTACTACAGATAGAAAATAGAGTGAGGACATTAATATATCATCAAAAATGTATAAAGCATCCCTAGAAAAACATGTTGTATATGTTTTTGTACTATTAATTTTCCCAAACTGAGAAAAATATTTACTCCTAAATTTGTTGTTACCTAAATTTTGAATTATTGTAGGTGATAGTCATGAAGAAACTGTATATAGAGATAGAACATATTCTTAAATAGTAGGTGAAATCCATGAATATTTTATTAAAATAAGAATACCAAAAAATCAAAAGTCAAAAAAATCCAACTCTTGTCCAAAGGCTATCATGTATTTATAATACTATATTTCACTAAACTGACAAAAGGGGGCACCTTGAAATAAAACATAGTTTGCCCCTAAATACCTCATGCAGCTCCTTCACAAAAACACTGGTCATGTCTTTAGAAAAATCTAAAACATGCCGGGCGTGGTGGTGCACGCTTGTGATCCCGCGCTTGGGAGGCAGAGACAGGAGGATCGCGCAGGTTCGAAGTCAGCTGCGTGTGCTGGCTTAGGAGACCCTGTTTCCAAATGAAAATGTAAAAATAGGTCTGGAAGTGTAGCCCGGAGGTAGAAGGGCTTCCAGGAACCCCAGTACCACCAAAAGAAAAAAGAAAAGAAAAATCTAAAACATTAAATGATGAACAGGGTTTGGCAGGACACATTAACATAATTCTATTTTAAGAATAAAACAGAAGGTAAGAATCAAAATATTTAGCTAATGAAAAATACCTGCCAAAATGATAATCACAAAGAAGAGGAAACTAACAAAATACTCCAGTGTGAATTTAAGATAATTGAGTAAGAGTTTCCAAATGTGAAAAATATTTCAAACCAGAAATTTTTAAATCCATAATAAAAGTAAATAAATAAATAGGAAAAGTGTGAAACAAAAGTAGATAGAAAATAAAAAAGACTGGAAAAGACAGAATTACCTCAAAGCAAATATCATATTAGAAGCTGTTCAAAGGAGTAGGTTTAGCTGAAAATATAATAAGAAAATCACAACTGGAAAATTATATTTGTTTAAAAATACCATTTGCAGCAGCATAGTAAGTCTAATAACTAGGAATAAACCTAATAAAATTTGTGGAACAGCTCTAATATAAAATTGCAAAGTATAGCTTAGAGAAATTGATTGATCCGGCTATACCACTCCTGGGTATCTTTCCAAAGGGCTTGAAATGAGAGAACTATATTAATATATGCATACCCATGTTCATAGCCGCACAGTTTGTAATAGCCAAAATATGGAACCAACCTAGATCTCCATCAACAGATGAATGGATTGCAAAATTGTGGGAAATACACACAATGGAATTCTATTCAGCTATAAAAAAGAATAAAATAATAACATTTGAAAGAAGATGGAAGGAACTAGAGAACATTATGTTAAGTGAGATTAGTCAAGCACAGAAAGAGAAGGGACATATGTTTTCTCTAATATGTCCAAGCTAGGGAGTAGTGGTAATACCAGAGGGACTCCAGATGATGGAGGGGAAATCTCAACAAAGCTTGAATGGAAGGATAGGAGAGGAAGAAAGCTGAGGTTGTTCAATGGAGGAGCTACATATGAATATGTGTAATAATATAAATATAACATGGTTAACCTGGACACTCTCTATTGGGAGGGGGGAAGGGAAATGAAGGGGGAAGGGCATGAAGCACAACCTAAATGTACACCACTGTCAATATGTTCCACTTATAAAAAATAAATAAATAAATAAGTCTTATAAATGAAGAAGCATATTCTCTTTATAGATTGGAAGATACAATATGTTTTATTTTTTGACTACTTACTAAATATTCACCTCCAAATGAATCTATATGTTCTATGCCATCCTAATCAGTTCAATTAAGCTTTGATAATTTATAATTGATTCTAAATCTTCTACTGAACTGCAGGAAAACCTACAATATACAAGACTATCTTAAACAAGAACTTAAAACTCCAGAGATCAAGAGTTACTTTAAGAGCTGGGCGTGGTGGGACACACTTGTAATCTCAGCATTTTGGAGGCTGAGACCAGAAGATTGTGGTTCATGGACAGCCTCAGCTACTTAATGAGGCCCTTTGCAACTCAGCAAGATCCTGTTTCAAAATAAAGAATAAAACAGGCATGGTGGCGCACACTTGTAATCCCAGCCTTCGGGAGGCTGAGACCAGAGGATCGTGGTTCACGAACAGCCTCAGCTACTTAGTGAGAGGCCCTTTGCAACTTAGTGAGACCTGGTTTCAAAATAAAGAATAAAAAATAGGGCAGGAGGTGTAGCTCAGAGGTCGAATTCCCCTGGGTTTCATCCCCAGACCTGAAGAAAGAAAGAAAGAAAGAAAGAAAGAAAGAAAGAAAGAAAGAAAGAAAGAAAGAAAGAAAGAAAGAAAGAAAGAGGAAGGAAGGAAAGAAGGAAAGAAGAAGAAGAAGAAGAAGAAGAAGAAGAAGAAGAAGAAGAAGAAGAAGAAGAAGAAGAAGAAGAAGAAGAAGAAGAAGAAATAAAAAGTAGGGTTTAGAGTGTTGCTTAAAGGTAGAATGCTCCTGGGTTCCAGCCCCAGTACAGCAAAAAAAAAAAAAAAGTTACTTTAAATTCACAGTATTTAAGATAGCACGGCACTGACATATGGAGAGAGAAATCAAGCATACAACAGAATAAAGTGTCCATAAATGTGTGTGTGTGTGTGTGTGTGTGTGAGAGAGAGAGAGAGAGAGAGAGAGAGAGAGAGAGAGAGAGAGAGAGAGAGAGGTGCATGCATGCTCGCCACGTGGTGAGGAAGACCTTAATCTTCTACCTCACACCAAAACCAAAATCTAATTTAAAATAGATTATAAATCTAAATAGAAAAAGATAAATAAGCCTAATCCTTTATTTTAGAAGAAAAGAAGAATATATTTATGACTTTTGGGGAAAATTCTATTTTAACAGAAAACAACGACTGTAACAGAAAAGAACTTGAAAAACTAAACTTTGTCATAATTAAGAGTTTCTGTTCATCAAAGAGATTGTTAAAAAAAGTGAGACCAAATATAGACTGAGAAAGATGTTTATAATGCTTTTGTAGCTGGGCGACTTGCTTCTGAAATATGAAGATAAGCCCTACCTACATCTAAATAAACAAAAACAAAGAATCATGTTTCATAAGTGGACTATAACTTGAATATACAATTTAACAAAGAATATATACAAATATTAAATAATCATAAGAATAATTAAGCAAAATAATTAGTTATATAAAATCTAAATTAAAACTGCAAGGAGATCCTGGTATATAATGAAAATAATTTAAAATAAATGGGGCTGGCAATATCATATGTTGGTAAGCATGTGGGACAATTGGAAATCTCATGTTGCTGGTGAAAGTGTAAACTGGCATAGCATTTGGGGGAAATGTTTGCAGTGATCCATTGTCTTCTGACTCAGACATCCTATTTCTAGATACACACCCAAGAGGAATGAGTACAGATGCCTAATGAAAAGACATGTACAAAATGTATTTAGCAGCTTTATTCCTGACCATAAAACATAGGCAAGAGCTGAAAACAATCCTAATGTTTCCAAGTGAATCATAGACAGAAACTTGGCGAATATTATAGAAATTTTAGAAGGTATTATATGTATACCTGACATGGTAGCACACATTTGTAATTCCAGTACTTGGGAGATTGA
Organism: Muscardinus avellanarius; assembly: GCF_963383645.1. Lineage (NCBI taxonomy): Eukaryota > Metazoa > Chordata > Mammalia > Rodentia > Gliridae > Muscardinus > Muscardinus avellanarius. The sequence goes on along the minus strand of NC_137790.1, from coordinate 80,609,599 downwards.
GACAGGAGGATCGCAGGTTGGTGGCCAGCCTCGGCTACTTAGTGATGCTCTCTGCAACTTAGTGAGATTCGTTTCAAAAATAAAGATTATCCGGGCGTGGTGGCGCACGCTTGTAAGCCCCGCGCTTGGGAGGCAGAGACAGGAGGGTCGCGCAGGTTCGAAGCCAGCTGCGCTGGCTTAGGAGACCCTGTTTCCAAATTTTTTTTAAAAAAATGTAAAAATAGGTTTGGGAGTGTATCCTGGAGGTAGAAGGGCTTCCAGGAACCCCAGTACCACCAATAAATAAATAAATAAGATAAAGAATAAAAAATAGGGCTGGGGGCGTAGCTCAAAGGTAAAATGCTCCTGGGTTCAATCCCTAGTACCATAAAGAAAAAAAAAAGATATTATGGGTAGAAGGATGGCTTTGACCATCAAATTAGAAAAAAAAAATCTAAACAGAATGAAAAGATTAATGTATTTTAGTTTAAAATAAAATTAAAAACCACTGCTTAGTAAAAACATGCCCATAAAATAGCAAAAAGACAAGTCACAGAATGGGGGAAGATATTTGAAACATTACAACTAAAATGTTCTTCTGGATTTATGGCCAAAAGAAGTGTGTGTGCATGAATGCCAGGAGACATGGTATGTTAGTCACCTTTCTGTTGTTATGCCTGTGGCTGGGTAATGCATAAATAACAGACATTTATTTACCTTACCATTCTATAGGCTCAAGGGCATGTCACAGCACTGGCTCAGCTCTGGTGAAGGTTCATGGCAAATAGCATCACAATGATGGGAGCAAGAGGAAGAAATCACATGGCAAGACAGGAAGCCAGCAGGGCAGTGTGGCATACTCCTATAATCCCAGTACTTGGGAGGATTGCAGGTCCAAGGACAATGTCAGAACTTAGCAGGACCCTCACTAAACTTAGTGAGACTTCATTTAAATTTTTAAGTAATAATAAAATAGGGTTGGGGCATAACTCTCAGAATGCCCCTGAGTTCAATCACCTGTACAAAAGGAAGAAGAAGAAGAAGAAGAAGAAGAAGAAGAAGGAGGAGGAGGAGGAGGAGGAGGAGGAGGAGGAGGAGGAGGAGGAGGGAGGAGGGGGAGAAAGAAGAAGGAAGAGAAGGAGGAGGAAGAAGAGGAGAAGAGGAAGAGGAGGAGGGGGCATAGAGATTCAGAAAATAAAATTGCTCTTTTATGACTTAATCTTATGAGTTAATCAGGGTCCCATTACAGCTACTTTAATATCTTCTGAGGACACACCTCAATGATTATCTACCTTTTTAAAAAATTATTATTATTTTTAATTATTATTATTATTATTTGCAATACTGGGGATCGAACCCAGAGGCATCCTACATCTGAGCTACAGCCCCCAGCCTTACCTTATTCTTTATTTTTAAACAGGGTCTCACTAAGTTGTGGAGGGCCTCACTAAGTAGCTGAAGCCTCGTTTGCCAACTTGCGATCCTCCTATTTCAGCCTCCCAAGTACTGGGGTTACAAGCTTGCTCCACCATGCCTGGCTAGCCCCACCTTTTAAAGTCTTCACCCCCTCAATACTGAGACACTGGGACCAAGCCTCCAACACATGGAGCTCTGTGAGATATATTGCATCCAAGTTACAGCAGATGAGAATATTCACAGAAATACTATTTATAAAAACCAAACAGTAAGTAGTTAATTGAATAGTGGTATGTCCACAACATAGAATATCACACAGCACTAGAAATTAGCAAACTACAGCTTCCTGAAACAATATGGATAAACCTCAAACATAAAGTCAAGTAGAAGAAACTGGGAACAAAAGAATAACTCCATTTACATAAAAATTCAAAAACACTGCCAAACTAACCTATGACATCTAAATATGCAGAAGTGTATGGAAAATCTATAAAGAGTGAAGGATATAGTATCATAAGGTTTATTATAGTTACATTTGTTAGGGGAAAAAAGATTATAATTGAGAACAAGTACAGATAGGCCTTGCGAGTGCTGGGAATGTTCTGCTCCCGGGCTTGGGTGGTGGTTAAATGAGTATTCATTTTTATACAAATGTGTTAACCTGTAGGTTATGCTTTTTTCTGAGTAGCATGTTGTACAATGAAGATAGTGCGAAAATACCCTGTAGAAACTATATTTTCATTAATCTTCGCATAATACATATGTACTGTTATCACACTCAAAGACTATAATCCCAAAGGTATGAAATAATTTTATAGCTCTCCTTTCACTATAAAACACAAAATAGAGTAGAAAATTACATTTGAGTAATTTCTTCCCACTACTCTCATTATACAGACTACATTTTCTCTCTCTTCCTCAGCATAAAAATGCGATGTGATTCTTAGTAACTAATTGGGATAAAATTAGGCAAGGCTGAAAGATTAGCAAGGTAAGCAAGATAGATCAGCACTCCCTATAGTAGCAGCTATGTCAATTAAAAACTACTATTTTTCACAGCTCCTAAGAAATTCAAGGTGACATTGCCCTTAGTTTAGTCCAGTGGAAAGAACGTGACATTGGGATTGAGGAGGCTGGAGTCCCTGCTGTTCCCTTTAGGCTTTACTTCTGTCAGTCATAAAGGGAGGAAATAATCCTGGCCCTAACTCTGGCATTAGATATTATGCAAAGAAAATGCAAAAGTAACAGTGAATTCAACTTATACGTAATCAAAGGGCAGACAGATGTATGGGATGCGTGTGAGCTTGATAAGCTCTAGAAAGGTGATTTCCCACGTGTGGGAGGAGTGGCGGGAATCAACATGATGAAACTCACGGGACACAAACGCGAGCCAGTGAGTCAGGGGCATTCACAGTAATGCATAACATCCTGGTGGAGGCAGAGATAAGATTGGAAAAAAAAACAACACACTTCTCTGAGTGTCATGGGGGAGATTCAGATAGAAAGTTAATCAATGACCAGATGACTCCTTTGAAGATTATAACACTGGACCTGCCAGAATTAAAGTATTATCAAATGAAGGGTTTGTCGAAAGAATTTGAACTCCAACTACTTTTTTCAGTTTAATAAGTACTTAATATCAGATATTTTCTAGTTTAATCAGTTAAAATAAATTCCTAAGAAGGCAGGAAGCAAGTAACGTGGCTTATCTGAATGTTACTAACACCGTGTAGTGCTGGCTTATGATACTTGTTAAATGATTGAATTAAGTGGATCATTTTGTCTCTTATGCCCTAAGAATTTCTATTAAAAACATTTTTAAAATGCAAATATAGCCCTCCCACAACATGGCATCAATCCTTTTTATTTTAATAGAAATTTAAGTATTCAAGGAACAGATAATTCTCAATAGTTAAGGCCTTTAAATGGTGTGTGTGTGTGTGTGTGTGTGTGTGTGTGTGTGTGTGTGTTAAACTGGGGATTTAATTCAGAGGCATTCTACCTCTGAGCTACACCCCAAGCCCTGTTTTACTTTTTTATTTTAAAACATGGTCTTGCTAGATTGATGAGAGTCTTACTACTTGCTAAGGTTATCATCAAACTTGGAATCCTCCTATCATCTTAGCCTCCCAAATACTGGAATTACAAGCATGTACCACCATACCCAGCTTTAAATAAAATGTTAATAGACATCTTTCTGATTCATTCTACAAGGCCAAACTTATCTTAAAGTCCTTTGTAGTTAAATTATAAAACCAGTAATCATTAACAAAAATATTAGTAGGTTGGTTTTAGGTAAAAAAAACATTTTTTTCTAAAAATTTTTACTTGTAGCCAGGTGTGGTGATGTATTCCTATAATCTCAGTATTTGGGAAATTAAGACAGGAGGATCACAAGTGTGCAGCCAGCCTCAGCTACTTAGTGAGGCTCTTAGCAACTTAATATGACCCTGTTTCTAAATAAAATGATAAAAAAAATAGGGCTGGGAATATAGCTCAGAGGTAGAATGCCTCTGGACTCCATCTCCAATACTACACACACACACACACACACACACACACACACACACACACACACAATTATTGATGCATTTAACTATACCTGACAGTGAGATTCATTTGTATATACATATAACATAATTTGGTTAAAAATATTAGTTTCTGCAATGTACCAATCAAAATATATAAAATGTTGATTTGTGTTTATAAAAACACTAAAAACCAACAACAAACAACAGTTTGTTAACAGAAATTAAAAAAACCCAAGATGATGAAAAGATCTCCCATGTTCCTGGATAGGTAAGAATAAACATCATCAAAATGGCCATAGTGCTCAAAGTAATTATACAGATTCAATGCAATCCTTTTTAAAATACCAACATCATTCTTCCTAAAAATATAAAAATCATTCCTAAAATTTCTATAAAAAAGACCCAGAATAGCCAAAACAATCTTAGCAATAAAAGCCACACTGTAGGCATCACAATACATGACTTCAAACTGTACTATAAAGCTATAGTAATAAAAACAGCATGGTATTGGCACAAAAACAGACACATAAATCAGTAGATTAGAATAGAAGATATAGAAATAAATCCTCATGCAATAGCAATTTGATCTTTGATAAAGGAACCCAAAACAGGTGCTGGATAAAAGATAACCTTCTAAACAAATGATGCTGAAAAAAAAAAAAAACAACGGTTAACCATATGTAGAAAAATGGAACTAAACCCCAAACTCTCACCCTGTACAGTAGTCAACTTCTAGATGGATATAATATTTAGACATTGGACTAGAGAGTTTGCAACTACAAGAAGACGGCATAGAACCAATTCTCCAACATATATGCTCTGATAGAGAATTCCTCAATAAGACCCCAAAAGCCGAGAAAATGAAAACAAATTCAAGCCAGGCATGGTGGCACACGCTTGTAATCCCAGCATTCGGGAGGGAGGCTGATTAATTTCATTTAGCATAATGTCCTCCAGTTCCATCCATTTCCCTGTAAAGTGTATAATTGTGTTTTTCTTCATGACTGAGTAAAATTCCATTGTGTATCTATTCCAGAGTTTTGTAATCCATTCATCTGTTGATGGACATCTTGGCTGGTTCCATAGTTTGGCTATGGTGAATTGTGCAGCTACGAACATAGATACACATGCATTAGTTTGGTAGTTTGGTTTCCTTTCTTTTGGGTAGATACCCAGAAGTGCTGTTGCTGGATCAGATGGTAAGTTTTATTCCCATTCTTCTGAGGATCCTCGATACTGTTTCCAAAGTGGTTGCACTAACAGTGTTTTAGAGTTCCCACTTTTCCACATCCTCACCAGCATTTGTTGTTTGTGTTTTGAATGATGGCCATTCTAGTTGGAGTCAGGTGAAATCTCAGGGTTGTTTTGATTTGCTAAGATCGGGCATAACTTCCCACAGGTAAGAATATTTTTTTAAAAGTTGCAAACAAACAAAAATAATTAAAAATTCTTTTCAATATTAAGTAGAATATGTTAAGATGTGTACAACAGATAATGGTGAAGAAATACTTGTGGAATAAAATTAGTAGCTGGATAAGTTTACAAAAAATGAAAAACTACAATCTTTAATTAGCAGTCACCATACTACTCATTAACAGATACTTCAGGATTATAATTGTATCAATCATGTGTTTTGAACTAGTGACAACAGTGAATTTGAAATGTTCTGAGGATGCAACTATTGGAACTTTTGAGTATTTTTTTTTGAGAAATGCAACTTGAATATTCTTATTTTCCCAAACATACAGAAGGTCAATAACATAGGCGATAGTAAACACTTTTTTTGTGACATGTTTCAGGATAGGGATGAAACTGAAATTTTCTGAATGAGAACTGCCCTCAATCACTATTATTAGACCTTGAACAGCTTTGGAGATTAGCTTCTGCTACAGACTTGATAATGTTTCTTAATGAATTCAACCAAAAATAACAAAGTAAAATTGTGCTCATATGTGAAACTTATTCAGCAGTAAAGTCATTTCAATGACAACTTACATTTGAATCTCAAATACTGTCAAGCTGTTTTATATATTTCCCGTGCTGTCAAAAGTTAAAACAAGAAGTGAGATTCTATTTCCATACAAATTTGCTGTAGCCACAGTATCCAAGTTCAAACTGCTGCTGCACCAGCATTTTTCTGACTTCAACGTAAGAAAAAATGGGACCGCCTCTATTTCTAATCTTTCATTCCCATATATGGCCCCTCCATACCTCTTTCTCTATGCATCTCCTTCATTCTCCAATACTTGTCCAATCATTTCCATAGTTTATCCTATTATCCTTTAAAGTCTTTACTAAACATCCCAGCCTGATTTTTCTTGCTAAGTACGGCTCCCATGACAACTATTACTGGTTTTTCATTGACTTTTTCTCTATATTCCTATGCTACTTACTATGCTTCCACTAACTCAAATATCTTCCCTTAACACTAAGTTCCTTGAGGATAAAGCTGCATCTTGAGTGTAATCTTCAGCCTCTGTTGTCCATAACTGAATCATTAGAAAATGTGGATGACTAGCCAGCTGAGCAAGCATTTTGATATTTCCAAACAAACTGATTAAGAACTATAGAAAAAGTCATTGACATTTCGTCTCTTACAAATGTAATTGTTTTTGTTGTCGTTATTACTGGGGATTGAACCCAGTACATCCCAGCTACATCCCCAGGCCTTTTTATTTATTGTGTGGAAACAGGGTCTCACTAGGTTGCTGAGGGTCTTGTTATGTTGCTGAGGCTGTCCTTGAACCTGTAATCCTCCTATCTCAACCTCCCAAGTACTGGGATCACAAACATGTGCCACCACACCTGGTCTCACAAATGTAATTTAATCAACATTTGCTTGGCATTTGTTTACTTTTAGCTAGTCATAGAAATGAACTTGAAATTGTCCCTATCCCAGGGAACAACAGATAAGGTAAAAATAACATTCTACAGCGATTCTCAACTAAATGTAATCTTATTCCCTAGGGGACAGTTGGCAGAGTCTGGACATATTTTTGTTGTTAGAATGTGGAAGTGTAGAATATTGGTGGCATAGAGTGAATGAGGCAAGAGATGCTTCTAAAAAGATACTACAATATCCAGGGCAGCCTTTCACTGCAAAGAATTATTTGGCCCAAAATATTAACAGAAGCTAGTTTGAAATACCAGAAGCTACTGTGCTGATGTGGGCTGATATACATACAAATAATTCTCAGTATTTGCTTTCATCTTTCAAATTATAAAATTTCCATGGCTATTTTTCATATCTGAACATTTAGGACTGATGTCTCCCCCAAACTGTCCCCTGTTTCACTGGATGAAATTTTCTAAGAGGCTGGAAACTAGTGTTCTTCTTTGAGATGCCCAGTAGAGCCTTGCTGAGCCTAAGTACTCAACAAATATTTGTTGAATGAATAATTAAGGACTGAGGTATTGTACATCCTTTCTCCACTCTCCAATACATTGGTTTGACATTTGCTTTCTAGGACTACTAGTTCTTTAGAAACTCAGAAGTACTTTGAGGGATAATCTAATCACATGCTTTTTAGGATTTGTTAGAGTGACATGTTTTTTCTTCAGATAAAATCCTATGGGAAATTCTAATATCATGCAGATAAACACAGAGCTACTCTGTTGAATAAAAGCTAGGACATGTGTCCCCACACACAGTGTGACCACAGCAGTGAGCACTGGAAAACGGACACTAAAACAGCAGCTGGGAAATTGAAGTAGAGAAAAAAATGGGCCAGAATAAAGTCACAGGGCCAGACAGGAGTAGGTGAGTATTAGCTAAGGCCACTTTCATTCTTTAAGTACCCGAAAGAGAAGTGTGGGACTAAGGCTCTCATTTTGTTGAACTAAACTAGTATCACACTAGGCTTTTATGTATATATGTGTAAAGAGAAGGAGAGAGAGAAGAGATGAATCCCTATTTTCTAGGATTGATCATTTCCCTAACATTAACCAATTTTCACTAGAATAAAAACTCCATAAGACCTCAATCCTTGTCCAATTTTATTTGAAATTCAAGAAGAATAAGTTCAGTGCCTCAAGCAGCTATAGAAATCTTTTTTTGTGTGGTGCTGGGGATGGAACCCAGAGGCATTCTACCTCCAAGTGACCCCCCCAGCCCTATTTTTAATTCTTTATTTTGAAACAGGTTCTCACTAAGTTGCAGAGGGCCTCACTAAATAACTGAGGCTGGCTGCAAACCTGTGATCCTCCTGTCTCAACCTCTCAAGTACTGGAATTATAAGCATGCGCCACCACACTGGGCTTAGAGATATTTCTTGATAAGTAATTTTTTCTCCACTATGAGATCCATTTAAGCAGAAAAAAAATTTAGAAACCCCTTCAGCATACACTTACCCTTTTATGTTGGCAAAAGATGAATCAGATGAGGGCTGTATCATAATAGTATTATGAAGTTCGGAGCATATGCAGTTTTGAAAAGCAGTGTGAAATTTTATTTTTTGAACCCTGTAATATCTGTAATTTTTATAATACAAACCTCAGAGAGTCTGTCGAAATATCTTTGGTTGGTGAGTGGAAATATTTAGGAGATAGTGTCTCTTCAAAAAGTAACAGCAAAGTGAAAAAGGAATGTCTAAAAGAATCAAGAAGAGGCAGAGACATGAAGGTTCTATATTTATTAAAAGATTGCAGGGTTTGGGATTTTTGTGTTTTATTCTGGTTTCTGGGTTCTTTTTTGGTGGTACAGGGGATTAAATCCAGGGGCATTCTACCTTTTCACTACCCCCCTCCTATTTTATTTTTTGTTTGAAGCAGGGTCTCACTAAGTTGCTGAAGGCCTTGCTAAGTTGAGGGTCTCACTACGTTTACTGAGGCTGGCCTAGAGCCTATGATCCTTCTGTCTCAGCCTCTCAAGTACTGGGATTACAGGCATGTACCACCATGTCTGGATTTTTTTGTTTTGTGTGTGTGTGTGTGTGTGTGTGTGTGTGTGTGTGTGTGTGTGTGTTTGATGCTGAAGATTGAATCCTATCACTGGGCTATATCCCTAGTCCTTTTTATTTTTGAGACAGGTTCTCACTAAGTTGCCCAGGCTGGCCTCAACCTTGTAATCCTTTTTCAGCCTCCTAAGTATTGAGATTACAGGCATGTACCATTATGCCTGGATAAAAAATTGCAAGTTTTCAAAGGGAGAAGTAAAAAACAGAGAATTTAATGTAAGGAACTTGAATGGGGTCTCTCCACTCATTCAATGTCCTACATAGCTGAACTTAAAGAGATTGAGTCTGGGCTAGAGCATATGTAAAATAAACCTGCAGCTAGTGTCAAAGCCCAGAGGCTTTCTAGGCTAGGACCCTCCTTGTAAAGATGAGGAGGCCATTCCTAGACTATCTATTACATCTTATTTATGCCTTTATACTTTGCTAGGTTCTTCTCCTCACATTAGCATAGAGACACACAGGGGACCGGAAGGTCAATATGACAGCAAGGAAAGAGTCTGCTGGCCTGAGTCACACCGTGATCTTGTCGGAGTCACAGGATTATGACGGGAGACAGTGTCCCCAAAGGTGTCCACCACAAGGTGAACACACAGTAGGTAGAGATCAAATTTAAGCAGATTATATACGCAATCCAGTTGTATCTTCTTATCACATGACCCCGCCAAATGGCTTTCTCTCTTTCAGAATTCCCATATAAAACAGCTCCACAAAACTGCAGGGTTAGCCAAGGTCAAGGCTGAAGCTATATTTAATGACCTCAGAGTGGAAAAGGTTTAAATTTTCCAGTAAGATCCTTTTGTAAGCAATAGCTTTATCAAATGTCACAAACGCAGCTGTGCAGAGGGCACAGAGATCTGTACCTGCGACGAGGAGTTGGCCCTGGGAGCTCTCAGAACACTGCCACGCTGGAGGAAAGAGTGGGGCCAGCGGACCCGATGCTGTCTCTCCAGCCTAGCCTCTCTAAGGACTTCCTGCCATTTCTATCCACCTCCATTCATCTCGAGTCCCTGCTGAGTCTGCAGATCCCATTGACCAGTCATAGGTTTTACTGTTTATCTTCCCTTCTGTCCACCTTATTTTCCTTCTACAGCCAACAGCTGTAGACCCTCCAGTTCATGGAGGGTCTTTAGAGAACTCAAATATCACCCCTCAATTTACAAATGATGAGAGAAAATAAGAGCCAAAGAAGGGGAAGGATTTGCCCAGTCACCTCACTGATGGCCCAACCTACAGGATCCAGGTGGTCCAGCACGTAGGCCCCTGCTCTAGTGCACAGGTTGGCTCAGTCTGCTCTTCCCACCCTCAAAACAAAGTTCTTCCTTCACCAGATTTTACTTTAGTGGCTCAGCCATTTGGTGAATTTCATGAAACATTATAGAAGTGCCTGCTTATGACCACAAAAGAGCCAATGTGTTCGATTTAATTTTTCTCATTGATCTGTTGTTATTCTCATTTGTCTTATGAAGCAGGAAGCTTCTATGCATTTATTTATTTCCATAAACAAAGAAGTTTGGCTCATGATAACAGACATTTGCTTCTGTCCTTCAAACATGGCTGTGCCAAAGCTGGAAGGCACAGGGTCAAAAGGAAGTTCTGTTTATTTCAAGGTAACGTCAATGATCGTCATCAAAAAATGTCATCTTGCTCTTTGGGTCAGTCACCAAGGTCATCATCATAACTGTAACTCAGCCTTTAGTCTGGCGACAGTCCATGATATCTGGTTTGAGATTCTGATTTCTATAAGGAGATTTATAAATGTAACAAGGGCAAATGTATAGATTTAAACATAAGGGGTAACAAGTTTTTAACAAATGCTCAGAATTTTAAAAATACCATCATATTTTTTTAAAACCCTATATTACAAATACACATTTTTTTAAATATCTAAAAGACTCATTAAAGTTTCTGGTTACCTTTTCTTTGTAGCTAATTCTTAAATATAAGTAATCCCCAACTACACATCTTTTTTTCCTTTTTGAAGACAATATCTCTCTCCTAACATATGGAGAGTCATGTTTTCTCAATACTAATATGTCTTCTACTCGCCCTCCTCTGAACTTAGGAATTAGATGACAATAGAGTCATTTGGACCATTTCTCTTCCCCAACCAAAAACATTCCCATTGGTAGTCATTTCTGTTCTAAGAGGATCTGTCAGTGATAAATTAACTTTCTCTAAAAATGTATCTATTCTGCTGACGAAAAAGCTCTGAAAAAAGTTTGCTTGAGGTTCTGCTGTCTAAATAAGATCAAGGTTGATCTATTCCTGGGATGCAGGCCCCCTATGAATGCACCTAACAGAACTTATCCAAAAGAGTAACAACAGATTCCAATACCAGGGGCAGGGTGACACAGTAGAAAGTTTATAATTCTGAGAACAGACAAATTAGTTCAAAGCCTGGCTCTGCCCTGCCACTTAATTATCCATGTAATTGTGAACAAGTTACCTGATTTCTGGGACTTGAAGCTTATTGGACTTAGTTGTTGTGCTGCTTAACTAGGCTCGTTAGTATAAAGAATCATACAAGATCTGTACCAACAGGTACCAAATAAATACTGGTGGGGCCCATTGTCCATGTTGGTGCAATTTAGTAAGATTTTGAAAAATAATGCTCTCCTAAAATGACTACTCCAGGTACGTAAATAGACGTACTTATAGATCTAAAATGGTTTGGAGACTGAGGCAATCTCTAGATAGTAAAAGCCAGAGAGGAAGAAAACAGCTATTCCAATTCTTCCTTTTATAGATGAGGACATAAAATCAAAGAAGCCATTTTTTCTCTAATTACATTTAGCCCCCTTTAGCATCTGTGATTACCTCATGGAGCACAAGATGGCAAATGGAAAATATATCAATGTACCATTAGTGAGATCATATTAAGAACCAATTCTTCCTAAAGAGAGGGGGAAATGGCCCAGAGTACAAACATTTTCATCTGAGCTACCATACCAAATTAAAGCTAAAGATATCTTCCTAATTTTTAACCTCACAGACTCAAGTCATATGGTCTCTCTGTTCTCTAAATTTTGAGACCAAACTGTGGATGAAAACTGTCAAGTCAAATTTAGAAAACCAGGATCATACTAAATCCATATAAAAGTTCTGTGCATACAAGAATTGGTGTAGTTTATAAAACACGTTACTCTTTTTTTTTCTTTTTCCTTTTTTTTTTTTGTGTGTGTGGCACTGGGGTTCCTGGAAACCCTTCTACCTCTGGGCTACACGCCCAGACCTATTTTTATACTTTTTTAAAATTTGGAAATAGGGTCTCTTGAGCCGGCGTGGCTGGCTTCGAACTTGCGGGATCCTCCTATCTCCGCCTCCCAAGTGCGGGTATTACAAGCGTGCGCCACCACGCCCGGCATAACACGTTATTCTTGAGTTTGTTGTAAATATGTTGTTACTAAAAGCGAGCATAAAAAACACAATTATAGCTGGGCCTCGTGGCTCACACCTGTAATCCCAGTATACTTGGGAAGCTAAGACAGGAGAATTGCAGTTTCAAGACCAGACTTAGCAACTTAGTAAGCCTCTCAGCAATGTAGTAAGACTGTATCAAAACAAAACAAAAAAAAATTTTAAACCAGCGGAACTGGCATTATAGTTCAAAGGTGGAATGCCTCTGGGTTCAATCCTCAATACTACAAAAAAGAAAGAATTATTGATGTTAAATTTTTACAGCTTGAGTCCTACCATGTATAATGTTTTCTTAAAAATATATTTTCTAGCTACTTAATAGAGGTAGAATTTTATTTATTTATGATTTATTTATTTATTTATTTATTTTTGGTGGTATTAGGGGTGGAACCCAGGGGCTTTTCTACCTCCGGGCTATACTTCCAGACTTATTTTATACTTTATTTGGAAACAGGGTCTCACTAAGTAGCTGAGGCTGGCTTCGAACCTGTGCGATCCTCCTGTCTCAGCCTCCCAAATGCTGGGATTACAACCATACGCTACCACGCCGGCTTAGAGGTAGAATTTTAGAAATGTAAATAATTACCCACTGATATTTGAAGTGTTTTCATTATGAATTCTTTGTTTACCTTTGAAGAAACCAATAGCATAAGTGGTATATTTTAACAATCACTATTTAAAGCTGGGTGCAGTGGCACATACCCGTTATCTCAGTACTTGGGAAACTGAGACAGGATGATCACAAGTCCGAGCCCACCCTCAACAACTTAGGCCCTTGGCAACTTAGTGTAACCCTGTTTCAAGAAAAAATTTTTAAATAGAGCTGTGGGATATAGGTCAGAGGTAGAATGCCTCTGAGTTCAATCTCCAATGTGTGTGTGTTGGGGGGTGGGGGGTCTGGGGATGAAACCCAGGGGCGTTTGACCTCTGAGCTACAACCCCTGCCCTATTTTTTATTCTTTATTTGGAAACAGGGTCTCACTGAGTTGCAGAGGGCCTCACTAGTAGCTGAAGCTGTCCACAAATCGCAATCCTCTGGGCTCAACCTCCTGAAAGCTGGGATTACAAGCGTGCGCTATCACGCCTGACATATATATATATATATATATATATATATATATATATATATATATATATATATATATTAAAGTTGTTTTATTCAGAGAGGAGCACTGACTATATTGATTCAATCATTTAAAAATGCATTTGTATTTGCCTGGTATTAATAAAGAAGGCATGGTGCCTATCCTCCCATCAGTGTATGTAGTAGTTAGTGTTTCATTTAATGAAAAAAAAGGATAGGAGGCTAGTGTCCAGGTCAGATGACAGGGAGTGGGAAATAAGTCTTTCCAACCCCCTAACAATGATCAGATGGGAAGTGAAACAGACCATCAAGCAATCTTTTGGGTGACTCAAAGGAACAGATTTTAGATAAAGCTCATCAGGATAGAAGCTCAGGTACTGTATTAATCTGTTTTCTGTAGCTAAAACAAAACATTCAAGAATAAGTGATTTATAAAGAAAGGAGATTTATTTTATTTTGTGATACTGGGGATGGAATCTAGGGGCTACCTATGGGCTACACTCCCAGACCTATTTTTATATTTTATTAGAAACAGAGTCTTACTAAGTTGCTGAGAGCATAAGTAGCTGAGGCTGGCTTTGAACCTGTGCAATCCTCCTGCCTCAGTCTCCCAAGCACTGGGATTACAAGCATGTGCCACCAATCCCGGCTCGAAAGGAGATTTATTTAGCTACAAGATTTGAAAGCTGAGAAGTCCAGCATCCAGCAGTCTTATCTGTTCGGCCTTGAGGGGCCCTTGGCTGCATCACAACTAGGCAAATGGCAGCATAGCTGGAAATATGCGAGAGAGAATCACATGGTGACACAGAAAGTCATGGACCAGGAAACCCCCAGTGGCCTAGTTACTTCCCCTGAAGCCCCTCCTCTTAGAGGGTACACCATCTCTCAGCCCCATCACTGAGGACCATGAAAATGAGCTTTAGCAGAGCTTTGGAGCTGCAGGAAGCCATGTGACCCAAGGAGTCCAGCAGATGCTTCCTTTCCTTTCCAGCAATCCCATCAGGATGAACTCCAAGTCAGGACATTTCCCTCTGCAAGATAATAACCTGATCCCAGATAACCAATACCTAGTTATGATTAGAGGACTTACTTCTTCCAGGAAGTATTTCAAAAGTCACTCTAAAGAAACCTCCAATCGGTGGCAGGAAAACATGCACAGGTGTGGATGTATGTGTGGGCGATGGTGACTGGGGGCTCTTAAACTAACCCCCAAAGCCTCCTCCTCATTTCCTTACATTTACACTCAAAAGTAAAATTAGCCATATAATGCCCCTCTCATTTTCTCTTAATTATGCACAGTCATTTCCGGGATATTCTTTTTTTTTTTTTTTTTAAATATGTAGTCCTGGCTAGCTTCATTCGCCCTGACACCAACCTTTATTTGCAGCTTTGGCTCTTCCATTTCAAAAACAGAAGACAGAAGCAGAGAATAACCTATTCTCAAAATAGGGGATCCCAGAGTTTATCAGAGAACTGAAAGCCTTTTGAGTAATAACTCATAAGGCCTCCATCCAAGAACCAGCCATGTATTATGTTCAAGTTATGACTTCAGCCTTAAGGCTTTTTATATTGTACTTGTATTTGAGACACAAAGGACTGAAACCAATCTTCTGGGTTTCAGACTGGTTAAGTAATTCAATGATTTTAAGTTTTAGACAAAAGTATCATAATAATCCCATTTCTATGAGTAATCTTCATGGGATGTTTGACCTAATAGTGTCCTAGGTTTACTGAGAGCAAATTCTGAGGGTGGGAAGAGGTTTTAATTTTTTTTATTTCTTGCAGTACTGGGGATGGAACCCAGAGGCATTCTACCTCTGAGCCTCACACGCAGCGGTATTTTTTATTCTTTATTTTGAAACAAGGTCTCACTGAGTTGCAGAGGGCCTAAGTAGCTGAGGCTGTCTGTGAACCAAGATCCTCCTGTCTCAGCCTCCCAAATGCTGGGATTACAAACGTGCACCACCATGCCCAGCCCTGGAGGTCAGTTTTAAAATTACTGAAGCCCAGGAGCCTCTGGACCTTTCTTGTGAATCAAATCAAAAGTTTGGGTTCTCAACTATAACTAGAGGTGGAAAAGGGGGAAAAAAAACATATATCCAGAGGATGAAATTTATCTGAAAACACAGTACTTAAAATATGGCAAACACTAGAAATTGTATGGAAAGCACCAATTCAGAGCAAGTCATAGCAGTTTATATGTGACGTTAGAAAAACAGCTATTAGAACTTGCTTGCTACTTCACCGGCGTATAACAATTTGTTTTAATCTACAAAATTAATAACATAATTGTCAAGGTAGAGTAAATTTTAACAGTCTCTAGAAGGTGTATAGTTCTTAGTTAAAGAAGCTACAATATTCTTTGGAATTAGCTGCATCAGACAGCATATACGGGCTCTTAGATAAAATACATGAGTATTGATAGGTATCCTCAGAAAGAAAACGACACACAACTGGTTTCAAACTTGGCATAGTAATTTAAATACTTTGATGAATGGAACCCAATTCAAATTGGCTGAAATAACTGACTAGAAAGTCCCGGGGAAGAGGAGGCCTCTGCCTTAAGAAGTCTAGAGCTCATGGTTTTGTTTCCTGTCTCTCCCCAGTGCCATCAAATGTCAGCTACATCCAAAGACTGGCTCTAGTCATGACTGTGTGATAGTTGCCATAGCAACTCAAGTCAAACGCTTTCTCTTCCATGTCCAGGGAGAGTTTATGCTTCCATCCTAGCATTCCCACCCAGAGTGCTGTGCATGCCCCTGACTGGAACAGCTTAGAACACGTGTCCTTCATTACTGTTTGTGGCCAGAGAAACGATGGTTCATGTCAACTGGCT
This sequence comes from Muscardinus avellanarius, assembly GCF_963383645.1. NCBI lineage: Eukaryota > Metazoa > Chordata > Mammalia > Rodentia > Gliridae > Muscardinus > Muscardinus avellanarius. The sequence continues at coordinate 80,593,381 of NC_137790.1, read as the reverse complement.
CTTCCAATTAGAAGGCATGTCTGGAGTATGGATCAAGTCAGTTACTGAAAAGGCCATATATTATGTGAAGAATAAGTAGAAACTAACAGGGAAACTGGAAGAAAGAGAAGTATGAATACTGGATGTTAACTACATGGACTTCTAGTCTGAAAGACCATGGCTTTTGCTGTTTTATTGAAAATTACTGTTAGTCTTATTAATAAGAAAACAATTTTGAGACTGCAAAGTAATAACAAGAACAACAAATTTCCAAGGCCAGTATGTTTTATTATTATTATTATTATTATTTTTGTGTTTAACTTAAGATTGTTGAATGATTTCATTTCCATTTATAAGCATTACATTAATTCCCATGCAAAAACCCAAGACCAGATATGCCTGATTCCAAATGGTGAAAAATCCAACGTAGGAGTCTAGACATTCAAGGCCAAATCAAGATGTTGCTTGATTTTTCCATTAGTAGACATCATGGGTGTCCTTTGGGAGGTCAGCAGGCTCCCTGGCCCTCAAACAGAAGTTTGCCACGAGTCCGTAACAGGGAGCCAATGCACTGCAGCACCTAAACTTGGCAGGTAATTTCCAGACAGGACACCTCTATTCCAATGCTGCCATTTGCAGATACTTCCTGGTTCCTGCTCTGCAGAGAAACCTGCTTTTGAACAGACATAGTATCTTCTATTTGGGGGAAATAAATTCTTCCTGCCAGTTTTCCTCAAAAGCTCAGGAGAAACAAAGAGACTTTGTTTAAAAAAAAAAAAAACTTACCTCTAGAATCTAGACTCCCCAAAGAAATAAATACAAAGACACCTAATTTATCAAGTATATATCTTCCCCAGCTTTAAATAGAGTCATTGATCAGGTATAAAGCTTTAAAAACGTCTCTTGGTAAGACAGGAACCAGAAATATCAAAGGGGACAGAACAAGACCCTACAGTTAGAGGAGGGTGAAACAAATAGAAAGCAGCTTTCTACTGACTGAGAGAAACGGGCTAAGTGAAAGAAAAAGAGGAGCATTTTCAAGAGTGGATGTTAGTTTATGCTGAAACTCACATCATAACTCTGACGATGGCAAAGATTTCATTAGTGCAAATAACAATCATAATAGTATGTTCTTTAACATGATTTAAATAAAGCTTCAAATAATTAGAACACGTTAAAACTAACATTTGGAAACCATAATTATGTTTGGAAAGTTATCAAACACACCCTCCAGCCCATCCAATGTTCGCCAATCTGAGGACAATTACATTCAATGAAGTTGCTCCAAAACACAATTTGTAGCATTGTTACTTCCAAAGTTTACACTGTTCAGTGGAAAAGGAGGATGCTACTCTGGCCGCTGGTCAAAAGAAAGAAATCCATTCAACATGCCAGGCAGTCACCAAGTTCTTATGATTCTCAAATATCCACAGTGCTGAAAATTCATTATAAAAACAATGGTAAAATATAACAGAATTCCTAAGTGTCAGAAAAGATCTGTTTCCCAAGACCCATTAGCAAATTCGCACAAAGCAGGAGACAGAAAAAGCAAGAGGATTCATGGGCATTTTCTTCTATGGCTCAAGTTCTCCTTAAAAAAAAAAAAAATACAAACAAGGACAACAATGAAAACCCAACAAACAAAACTACGTGACACTAACAAGAAAACGTAAACAACGAAATCAGAGGCAGAATATGAAATAGTAATATACTGTTTCAGAGCCTGCACCATCCTGCAGAACCAGGAAACTTAAAAATTTGTTCTTAACAAATCCAATCTAAGCTGGATATGTAAAAAACGGAAAGACAGAGTCACACACCACGCTACACGCTATGAGAGTTTTAGAACCAGTGAAAAAAGGAGTCAGTGAAGCAAACGCTCAGAAAAATTTATCATCAATTCTGAAATGGGGCCTCGTGACATCATCTGGGTTAATAAAGACCGAGATGGACTTCCCCGGATTCTCAGTCACGAGCTGCTGCAGTTTTTTGGCCAGGCGGTCATCGGGCTGGTTGGGGTCCCCCCCGTCTGACTGCGGGGAGGGGATGCTGGTGGTGCTGCCCCGCCGCTGGAGCTCCAGCGTCAGTCGGTTGGCTGCCTTGACGTGCTCGATGGCTGTGCGCAAGTGCTCTGCCGGATCCGAGCGGACGGATGACAGCTTCCGGGCGTGGAGCACCACCGTCTCCTCCGACAGGTGCTCTAGCATGTTGCACTGAGGGATGAAGTAATTGGGGCACATCTTGTTGACTAGACAGTGCTGCAGGTCATCAATGAGGCCCAGCAAGAAGTGGGCTGCATAGTCTTCTTGAGCCAAATAGTTGGCCGGAAGTCTGTCGCAGGCCCAGAGCATCATGCTCCGCAGGTGATAGGGGCTGATGGCCTTGGGCCGGGACAGCAGTTTAATGATGATGGCTTTGCAGGCCTGGTAGGCTTGCATGAGACTGCTAGAGATACACTTCTTCAGCTGCACCTCGCTCCTGGCAAAGGACAGCCGCCACTCATTGTCCTTCTTCCCCTTGTAGGAGCAAGCGGGCACCAAGTAGAACCCACTGATGACCTCCTCCTCAGTAATCTTCCCGTCCCAGAAGTGGTTCTCCATGAGCCAGCTCTGGGCCACCGCCGGCCAACCTTTGAAAGATACCACGGGGACGATATCATAAAGCATGCGACTGCTGCCCACGCCCAGGATGATGGAGATGATAGTCCCATTTTTTTCTACCTTTTCCACCTTGGGCATCCCCCGCTGGGGTTTCTTCTGAATCTCGGACAGGACGATGCTGATGGAGTCATAGAACCAGTCGGCCACTTTGGTAGGGGAGAAGAAGTAGTTGGTGGCACCGTTGATGTGATCCACGATGGTGCAGCAGTCTTTCCACTTACTGATTGTCCCTTCATCGAAGAGCCGAAGGCTCAGCCAGGAATGACACAAGGCTGAGTGGCGCATGTCAAGTGTCACAGGTTGGTTACGGTCATGCAGCTTGAGGGCCGGCACCAGAAGGGTGAAGTCCATATCATAGTCAGTGCCCCGGGCATAGACGTTCAGCTCATCTAGGTCCAGATCCACCACGCCTTCCCGAACTCCTCCAGAGAGCAGCAGGTACTCATTAGCCACTGGAAGCTTTTGGTCCAGCTTTTGCACCATTCCTAGAAACCAAGAAGAAACAGCACATTTATGAAAAGCCCAGATGCAGCAGCCGGATTAACAAAGAATGGTTTAACCTTCCCAGAAACAAAGTTCATTACCAGATCTCAGGCTGCTGAACAGACACAGCCTATAATACTTTATTTTTTCTCACCAGTGTTAGACTCTACCTTTTTCCAAGTGAGAGAATTAGGACAATTTTTTCTTTTGAGAGTTAAAAGCAATATTTGCAATCATCAAGAAGGACTCCTCGCTCTTCTCGTACTCATCGCTCTCAATCACTAGTGCTGCCATCTACTCGGTCACCCAGGCTGAAAACCTCAATGAGTTTCAACCTGCCCTGGCCCTTCTCCTGTCAGATCCGTTCCAGACGCCTCTACTGCGTTTCTCACTTCCTTCCCTGTTCTCCATCTCTGCTCTATCAGATGATGTCAGACTATTTTTGTCTTTAGCCAAAGCAATTCTTGCTCCCTCAAGAGTCCCCCCACTTAAACCTTTCTTCTAGAAATTCATGTTTGGGCAGCAGAAACTTTCAATGGAAAATGAGGTCCTAACTTTTCGTAATAATACTAACACATCATGTGACCTTTTGGCTGTGGAGACAATTGTACTGAAGGTACAGAAGCAAAAGAGGGTCCTGCTGGTGCCTCTGCACTAGTCAATTCAGTGGTACCAACCTGTACTGACAAGCAGTGGGTTCTTAATTTCTGACATGCCTTAGCAACCTAAGAGAATATGAGAAAAAATACAACTTCACTTAAGAAAATCCTTGATGGAGAAGAAATATGACTCACTGTATTAAGTCTCAGTCTTTGAACCATAAGAAAAAACTAGCTTTTTGATAGTCTAGGGACATCATGGGAAGTATCCATAAAGCTTCTCTGCTTCATACTAGAATATGGAAGCTCAGCTGCCTTCCAGAAAGCACTTATGAAACTGAGCTGTGAGATAACGCAGCTGCTTTTTTCATGGAAACCCACTGTTACTGTACAAAATGACTGATACGATGGCTGTTCAGAACTGGAGATTTGGCATCTGTTTTCTCTAAAAATGAACAAACTGAGTCTGGCTTCAATAAGACAACTAACAGTATTTATTGCCGATGATAAAACTGAAGCTTTCAGGAGAAAACTCAATTTTAGAAAACTCTTATTGTATACCATGAGTCTGACTTCTTTAAATATATATATAGAGAGAAAGAGACATATATATATATATATATATATATATGTACACACATACACATAATATATATGATGAAATTGGAGGTATATTAATAAATGTGTTTGATGAGATTTTTGAGTCCTCTGAGGGTGAAAATCCTATCTGAAACCTGTATTGAGTAGGTAAAGGGTCTGTATGTGATAGATGTACAATTCAAGCTCTGACTGATAATGGAATAAATGGACGGAATTAATAGATAGAATTCACATATATACTTAAGTAAAGGCTAGACTTAAATGACTATTACAGAGAATCATACAAACTTACCCCCCCCCTTTTTTTTTCTGTGCTGGGGATGGAACCCAGAGGCATTCTATCTCCGAGCTCCACCCTCAGCTCTATTTTTAATCTATATTTTGAGACAGGGTCTCACTGAGTCACAGAGGGCCTAAATAGCTGAGGCTGTCCTCAAACTGCAATCCTCCTGTCTCAGCCTCCCAAATGCTGAGATTACAAGCGTGTGCCACCACACCCAGCCCTGCCTCCTTTTCTCCTATGTACCTACTTGCGCTTCATTGCCTAACAAAATAGCATCATCATTCTATGTGACTTACATAATAGCTTTCCCCTGAAGATCTAAGAATTACCACAAATGAATTTCCCGTTATTCATTGCAATTACTTTGAATCCACATAGTGTACTGTTTATAGGACAAGTCTCAAAGCAAATAAACAATTGCTGTGGTTTGAATATGGTTTGTTGCTTCAGAACTCGTGTTGGAGTTTAAGCTCCACTGTGAGGTATAAAAAGAGTAGAAATTTAATCTGACTTTGGTGTTTAGTGGTGGGGCTTTGGGAGGTGATTAGGATTAAATAGCGCCTTCAGGGTGGAGCCTCATGACTGGATACTAGTAGCTTTATGAGGAGGAATCCATCAAGGAGACAAGACAACCGTGATCCCTTTATGCCATTATTTGATGCCTGTACCACCTCAGCACCCTGCCAGCAAGCCATCACCAGACGCAGCCCTCACTTGGGCTTCCAGAACTGGGAACCTGAACAAACATCTTTTCTTTATAATGTAGTCTGTGGTGTTGTGTTAGAAGATAACCACATACATGTGCTTTGCTAGAATTATTCCTACAGATTGGATTTGTGTCATCCAAGTTTATATGTTGAAAACTTCCAGTGTGAGGACCCCAGGCCTTTAGTAGGGCACGAGTTGTGAGGGTCAAGCCCTTATTATACACGTGAGCTTAGTGACCTTATAAAGAGACACCAGGGAGCTTCCTTACCCCTTCTTGCACACAAGGACACAGTGAGAAGACAGCCCTGCACCACAAACCCCGTGTGTTGGTGTCTTGATCCTGGGCTTCCAGCTTCTAAAACTGTGGGAAATAAGTTCCTATTGTTCATAAGCCACTCAGTTATGGTTCTGTGTTATGACAGCCTGAACAGACTAGGACAATTACATTTCAAGTTTTAAAACTCATTTACAAAAATGTGCTCTTTTTTTCTGTAGAAGTCTACTTTACAAACCACATTAATCATGGAAAAGCATTTTATTTCGTACCATTTCCTTCCATGCAGACAGGAATTTAGAAAGTTATCACTTTCTTTTTAAAGCTATCAATAAATTACTCAACATTATGGTGTCAACAATTCATTGGGAAGAGAATCCAGTGTACCTAAGTGTTTGGGCTGTTTTTCATACTACCAGTGCTGTGAAGAAAAGATCTGTCCCAACTGCTGGGAGTGGAATCCCTTAGTAATGTTTCAGCTGCAAAAAGCTGCCTTAACCACAGCCATTCCCTGTGTCTCTGGTTAGGGTCGGGGTATGTATCCACTTACTGATCACCATGGGAGTGTCTCAGCTCAGGAAACTGTGAAGAACCACTCAAGCCCAGAGCTACTGGCAGGGTCAGCAAAGGCTGATGCTGGGTCTGCAGGCAAATTGATTCTCCTTCTGCTTGATCTGGCTTCCTTCCTTCCTTTCGACAGGTATGGATAATAAGGATGTTCCTTACTAAATAGCCTAACTCCATTTCAGTGGTAGCTTCCTGAGGAACCCAATCTAAGACAACACACACTATCCAAGCAAATACTTCACTACAAATGAAGCATGGACAATTGCTTTTTCTTTTAAAAACCTAACTCAGCAACCAGGATTCAAAGTTATCACAAAAATCAAGATGCAGATTCATTTCTCAATTCTCACTGTATTTTAATCTTAATCACATTTTTGTAATGTAGGAAATACTACTGCCCCAAGTTTTAACTATAGCTATAAAAGAATAAGATTAATTTCTCAGATTCCAGAGTAGCATATAAAAATCATTTTCACTATTTTGTGGATTCACAAATAGGTACAGTGCCTTTCAAATAAATGTTTTTCACACGGAAATAATTTGTATTTCATTATTTCAAATATTCTTTATTTCTACCATTTTGAATGGCATAAGTATATATAAAAACCGTGAGATGCTGAGCTGTGGCTAATAAATATGATCTGTAGTAATTAAAATGTTGTAGTTTTGGCAGCACATTGTCGTCTCTTCTTAGCTATTACTGATTCAATATTGTTTGCATCCTTTTATCACAGACAGGAACAAACTGGCCTTAAGTGTATCAGCAAGGACCTGTCTATACAATCACAGTGACCTGTACATCAGCCATCTGGTGGCAAATTGTCTACAAAAGTGTCACTGAATCTTGCCTTGCATTTTCAAAATTTTGTTTGGGTAATCTCAGTTAAGAAATAGCTAAAACTCCCTTCTGCCCTCTACTGGATATAAGAAGTTTTAGCTTATTTTCCCTTGTTATATGCACTAGAACATTCCTGCTAATGATAAATAATTCCTTCCTCAAATTGCAGCTTATGCACCGGGGTTCTAGTGTTAACCCTTCTTTCCAAAAAACCAATATAAATCATTTGGCTAAATTTAAATATTCAAGAGTCAGGATAATTTAGGATACTTCTTACTCCCTTTAAAATTCAGAAAGAATTTTAAGAGCAGAGAGAATAAACAAGAGGCTTATTTACTAAGCCTGTGAAAGTTAGAAACAAAGTTCCTAGGGTCACATGATTCCAGAAGCTAACCTCTGTGCCATCCACATTTCCATCAGCCTCTGGAGCCCACCCTGCAGTTTACACAGGATTGGAAAACACAAGCTGCACAAGCCTAAATGTCTTCCTTGAAAACTTCCCTGGACCAAGTTTAAGTAAAAATGAGCTAACATGAGCTATCATGGCAGATGGGTCGTCGTACAACTAACCCAGCCAAGGGCTGGGAGAGAAAAGTACAACGGAGGAAATTTCAACTGTACACTTTGGCCATAGGGATCAGCTCTAACAAGTGTGGTATCTGAGCTGATTTAGGGTTTCCTGGGTATTTATGGGAGGGTAAGATCAAGTGACCCTGGACATTTAGCCATAAATTACATAATCTAAAGACAGGAGAGGAAACCAGAGTAACACACACACACACACACACACACACACACACACACACACACACACACACCCCAAACCTGTGAGCAGCAAGGAACAAGGAATGGAAAAATAGCTCGCTCCCCAGGGCACCTCTCTTCTGGGAGCACTAGCATATGGTCTCTCTTAAAGCTCTCCATAAAAACGCCTCTCTACTATTCTTCACTTCTTGGTTTCAATTTATTTCATGGTTTCCACTTAACAAGACCTTTATACGACTCTTTCATACAGATACTAGAGCCTCAAGGTTAAGGAATGAGCTCATGTCATTCTCTTAATTCTCTGCTGATTATCTTTAGAACATCAAGTAAAAAATAGAACTCTGTCCCTGACTTCCTTATGTCCTAGTAAATAAAATTTCATTACATTCCACTGAATTCAAATTACTAATATCCGTCACTCAAGCACGCAATTCCAGATTGTTAACATCAGAACCCAAGACCTAAGCCTCGTTTGTCTTCTCCCATCTTCTCTGCCCATTAAAAAACAGTATGTAGATAAGTGAAATTAGTATACTTGTATAGGTTCCCTAAAACAACAACGACATATACTCACAAACACTTATGTTGAAGGGAAAAAGAACTATAAATGAGATAAAACTTTCACATTTTTGTAATTATAATTATAAAACTAGATAAACTACTTCATATGTATCTTTGACTATGTATAGAAAAACTTATGAATGTATATCCCAATAATACTCATTGTTTCATGTAAAGTGTTATCTTCTTGGTCTCAGACTATGTGGCCAACACCAGTAACAATGGTGCCTTATTACAGCAGTGATTCTTAAGGACAGAAAGGATACCGGGTGGGCCGGTATTGACAGCAATCTCTGTGTATCCCCCCTAAGGTCAAGCGTGTTCTTGGTGACTACATGAAATCATATAAAACCTTCCTATAAAATATTATGATGTATTTTCCACAGATGAAATACTTTTGTCAAACTACTTGACATTCTGAGAAGCATCTTACGATATAGGCATGGCCACCTTTTTCTAAGAAAGTCACTCATCTATGACCTCCATTTGGGGAAGATTTTAGCATTTTTCTCATCCATGCCCAGAAAGCACCAAACTGATTAATAAGTGAGAAGCCCAAGGTTCAGAGAGGAGCAATGACTCACCAAGGTCACACAACCTTAGTGGTAGATGAGCAGCACCGCCTTGTCCCAGATTTGCTGCAAAGCCAGCAGGGTGCACATTCTGCTCTCCCTGTGACAGTGACCAGACTTGAATGAATGCAGAATGGCTTGGAAGCAAAGTCACAGAGGTCTCAGGGTTTGACTGGTCAGAGTTTAAGGGTAATCTCTGACAAGCAGCAAGTCCTGTCTGATCACCCACATTTATCACCAGGAAGAATAGATCTGATCTGCCTTGGAAAATGCCATTACTATTTCCCGATAAACTGGAAGACACTGAAAACAGAGAATACCAAGGGAACTTCCCAGCCTTTCGCTAATCTCCCAAGAAATCATTAACATTCACAATATAATAATATGTTTTATAACCATAAGTTTTATTTTGCATAATTTCTAAGACAACTGTATATAATTTTATTTAACTCTTTAGAAAACCAATTAATTAGCTGGGTATGGTGGCACAATGCTTGTAATCCCAGTACTTGGGAGGCTGAGACAGGAGGATCACAGGTTCTTGGCCAGCCTCAGCTACTTAGTGAGGCAACTGATATCCTATTTATTTATTTATTTGTTTATTTATTTATTTTGGGTGGTACTGGGGTTCCTGGAAGCCCTTCTACCTCCGGGCTACACTCCCAGACCTATTTTTATATTTTTTAAATTTAGAAACAGGGTCTCCTAAGCCAGCGTGCGCGGCTGGCTTCGAACCTGTGCGATCCTCCTGTCTCCGCCTCCCAAGCGCGGGGATTACAAACATGCGTCACCACACCTGGCGAGTGATATCCTATTTAAAAATAAAAAATAAAAAATAGGGCTAGGGGTGTATCTTAAAGGTAGAATGCCCCTGGATTCAATCCCTAGTACTGAAAAAAAAAAAAAAAAGGAAAAGAAACCAATTAATTGTTGGGCATGGGATATATTCCTGTAATCCCAGTACTTGGGAGGTTTAGACAGGAGGATCACAAATTTGAGGTCAACAATAAAGCAAGATATAGCCTGGAGATAAATACCCCTGAGGGGGGAGGAAGGGAGAGAGAAAGAGAGAAAAAGAGAAAAAGAGAGAAAGAGAAAGAGAAACCAATGAATTAATACATGGTAACAGTAGTTCCACATTGAGCAGAATATACTCAAGAATAGGACTGATCCAAAAGATGCCCCTTTTATAATCCCCAACTTTAAATTATATTATAGAGCTATAATAATAAAACAGCATGGTACTGGCATAAAAACAGAGATGGAAACCAATGGAATAGAAGATACAAAGATAAACTCACACAGATATGATCATGTGATCTTTGAGTAAGGTGCCAAAAACAGACACTGGAGAAAAGGTAGCCTTCTTAACAACTGACGCAGGGGAAACTGGATATCCACATGCAGAAGAATAAAATTAGATCCCTACCTCTCACCCTGCAACTCAAAGTGGATCAAAGATCTAGAAATTAGGCCAGAATCTTTGCAACTGATAAAAAAAAAAAAAACCCTAGGGTCAACACTCCAAATACAGGTCAGGTGCAGGTAATAACTTCCTTAATAGGACTCCAAATGCTCAGGGAATAAAACTAAGAATATATGGTATTAATTATTAAACAATAAATTAAACAAGCAACAAATTAAAAAGCTTCTACAAAATAAAGGGGGGAAAAGCATAAAGAAAGAGCCTACAGAATGGGAGAAAAATCTTTGCCAGCTACTTGTTTGACAGAGGATTAATATCCAGAATACATAAAGAACTAAAAAAACTTGATTCTAAAAACCCAAATAACTCAATTAATCAATAGGCAAATACACTAAACAGGCATTTCTCAAAAGAAGAAATACAAATGGCTAATGAAATGTTTAACATCTTCAGCAATCAGGGAAATGCAAATCAAACTACACTGAGATTCCACTTCACTCTAGTTAGAATGACAGTCATTAAGAACATACATAAACACAATAAATGCTGGCAAGGATGTGGGGGGAAAGGAACACTTATACACCACTGCTGGGAATGTAAATTAGTATAACCACTATAAAAATCAGTATGGAGGTTCCTCAAAAGAGTAGGAATGAAACCACCATATGGCCCAGCTATAACACTCCTCAGTATTTATTTAAAAGAATCAAAGTCAGCATACTACAGTGATGCATGCATATCCATGTTACTAGCACTACAGTTCATGATAGCCAAGTTATGGAGCCAGCCTAGCTCTCCATCAACAACAGATGAATGGATGGAGAAGATGTGGTAAATTACACACAAAGGAACTCCCCCCCCCACCGCAGCCATGAAGAAGAATGAAATTATGTCACAGCAGGAAAATAGATGGAATTAGAGGATGTCATGCTACGAGAGAGAAGTCAGACTCAGTAAAATTAGGGGTCGTGTCTCTCAGAAAAAGAGGTGATGGGAAATAGATGGATAGAAACTAGGGGGAGGGGAAAAAGAGAGAAAGGGGAGTTACAGTGGAATACAAATTCATCATAATGAAGGCTATTGTGCATAATTAGAATTCATCAATAAAAATATTTAAAAACAAAAGATGGCTCCTCGAAATTGGTATGTACGCAGAAGCACTGGAGTGAAGTAAGGGGTGTGGCTTTGGGCTCTGCGTCTACCACTATTTAAATGAGGGGGACAAGTTATATATCCTCCCTCAGCTTCTAGTTCCTTACTGAAATGCATCCAACCATCCTTATAGGGTTGGTATGAAGTATCTAAGCAAATAATAGGTATTTAGTTCACTTTCCCCCCCGTATTTTCTCCCCCCAACACACACCCATGAGCTCAGAATAACAAGCTATACTTATTTCAAAGAGTTGTTTTGAAGAGTTAACAAAACAAGACAACCTAGTTAAAACCTCTTTCACAAATACTGATATTTGCAACCAAATAGAAAGAAATGGAGATCAAGTGAAAGAAAAAAAAAGGCACATAAAGGAAAACGTCCTGTGATCTCACTCACATGTGGTACATGAAAAGGCTGACCTCATGGCTATTGGAAGCTGAGAAAGCAGGAGCTGGGAGGGAAGGGGTGGAGAAGGTGAGTGAGAGTAAGCAACGGTGCAGTTGTATAGGAGTAAGAAGTTCCGGTCTGCTATTGCACACCAGAGTACAGACAGCAATAATGTGCTGTACATTGCAACAAAAAAGGGGTTTTTTTTGCCATCAAGAAATGATAAATGTTGGAAGAAATATGTTTAACCTGCTTTAAACATTATGCAATGCTTGCATGTATGGAAGCATCCCAATACCCCATAAATATGTACAATATTTAGGTTCTTACATGCCAGCTAAAAATAAATTAAAAACTTAAAACAACAACAACAACAACAAAAAAAACCTCTATCACATGCAGGGCATATACAACCTGTTGGATGAAAGGATCTCTCCACAGCCTGTACAGTGACTGCTGGTGCGGGGACATGTCCTCTCGGTGGGTGCCGTGGTTTGGCACAGGGCTCGGGTAGAGGCAGGCTGGATCCCAGCCCTTTCCCTGATCCTTTACCTTCCTCAGATGCTCTGTGGCACACACAGCTTGGATGCATCCTCAGAGGGCCTTGGCCTGAACTTTCACGTTAGCATTTTCGACACTTACGGAAATAGCTGGCAGGGTTCAAGGTATATTCCCCCCTCTAACTCAGATAATAATAGAAAGTATTTGGAGCATTAACTGGCAACGAGGCTCAGCAGATGAAAGATGCTATCATAGGTAATGGCCTGTAAACTCCTTGTGGTCAAGGTTTATTACTGTAAGGCTAGAATTGGCTTTGGGGTTAGAAGGCAACCGTTTGTTGAATGTGCCATTTGTTTCAATCAAGATGAACATCTTCTTAACTACACCCAGAGAGCACGGAATTTGATACAGAATATGAAACACTGTCGGCAAATGTGTGTGAAATTGCTTACTAGTGGCCAAAATGTCGGGTAGGAAAAAAGCCTCTCTAAATTTTTGTTATTTTCCACCTCAAAAATTGCTGGGCTTTGTTAAAGGTCTACTAAGTTTTTTTTCTTTTTTCTTTTCTTCATTTTTGGTATTGCGGGTTAAACTCGGGGACATTCTACCTTCTAGCTATATTCTCATCCTTATTTATTTATTTATTTATTAACACGATTTCACTAGGTTACTTAGCATCTATCTCATTACATTGCCAAGGCTGTCCTCAAACCTGTGATCCCCTGTCTTAGCTTCCCAAGTACTGGGAGTGCAGGTGTGCACCACCACACCTGGCCTACTGAACAATTTTAAACAGAATGAACATGAATGAGTTAGACCTGATTTCAAGTCCACCTCATCCATGATCAACATAATTAACCATTCTAGGCCTCAGTTTATTTAAATGGAGTTGGCAGGAATAACTAGAGATTTAATGGGCAGTCATGGGAAAATGCACACTAAGTCTCTTAATGTGTGTCCTGGTATGTAGTTGGCAGTCAAAAAGTGAAGGGTTCTGGGCACAGGCTGCTTGTTCTTAATGAATTTCCCCATCTAATAAGTCCTACCCTTTCTTCTCAGTTCTTAGGATTGTTTAAAAACATGGCTCAGTGGTAGGACTAAAAAAAGAGTCTCATCAGCCTCACCTAGAATCTTCAAACAGCAACAACCCAGATGAAAGCTATAGGGGGACAATTTACCAGAAGAGTACTCACCTTAGAAGGCTCATTCTTAAAAGACAAAAACATAGCAAGTAAAAAAGCAACAGCAATGCCCATATGGTGTCAAATGGCTACATAGGGACAATAAGATGTATCAGTGATGACTGCGTTAACTTTCTCCTGATCTACAGAACTGTGAACTGTGATGCAGATATTCGGAATTAAGTCAATGGTGCCTTCACCTTTGCATGTGACCCGGTCCAGTCTGCTTTCCATCCCTTCCTTATTTGAAGTTTCATATGTAAATAACATAATTACTCTGAAAACTAGAAATCTAGGTTTACTGAGGAAGAAAAGGATAACATTTCAGAATAAGAAGTAAGCCAAGTCCAAAAAATGTAACAAGCTGGAGAAGACAGGGCTCAAACCTCAGGTTTTATTCATGAGAACACATAAGCATCGGTGTCTCCTACAAGCCAGTACTATCCTAGATACCAAAACACAAGCAAGAGGAGAAACACACACAGCCCCATGGTATAATGCTTATCATTAATGAGAAAGCCAGATGTTAATTGTTCAGTCAGACAGAGAAAGCTGTGCTGAGTAACAAACACAATACCTCAGTGACTCAGAGTCACAGTTTGACTTTTCACTCACACTACAGGATCATCGAGAGTAAACCAGGGGCTCTTCTTTCTTTCACCCAGGACCCAGGTAGATGAAGCAGCCCTGTGGTCCCTATCTAGACCTTCAGAGCCACTCTGCTGGAGAAGAAGAAAGCTCTGGAGGACCAAGCTTTCAGCAGTGTTCTGGCTATGCTGGGCATGGTGGTGCACACCTGTAACCCCAGCTATTTGGAAGACTCAGGCAGGAGGATCACAAGTTCAAGGCCATCCCAAGGGATTTATTGAGACCTTTTCTCAAAATAACATAAAAAGGGCTGGGGGTCAAGCTTAATGGTAGAGTGCTTGCCTACTGGGCTCAATTCCCAGTAGGAAAAAAGAGAAAGAAGAAAGAAAGAAAGAAAGAAAGAAAGAAAGAAAGAAAGAAAGAAAGAAAGAAAGAAAGAAAGAAAGAGAGAGAGAGAGAGAGAGAGAAAGAAAGAAAGAAAGAAAGAAAGAAAGAAAGAAAGAAAGAAAGAAAAAAAGGGAAAGAAAGAAAAGAACAAGGCAAGCAAAAGCAAGCCCTGGCTGGAAATAGCATATGTTATTTTCATTCCCAAACCAATGGTCCAAACTGGAACATAGTCCCACCCAACCACAGGGAAGAAAGTGCAACATTACCACACGCTGAGAAGGTGGAGAGCCAGAAATAGTTGATAAGCAGCATGAACAGCTCCCATAATAATCAAATAATCACATGCTAATGAACATATAATTACTAGCTGAGATAATAAAACACTGGAGGAAATGAATAAAGGTCCTAGCCCAAACACAAGAGGAAGAGAAGTGAAAACTGTCTAGCCCAGAGAAAAAAAGATCAAGAAGGCCATGGGATTCCTTCACGCATATGAAAAAAGGGTTGTTCTCATAAAGAAGAGAGAACTTAACCAATAGGATTTCAATATGTAGAAGGTATAGAGATAAAAATCCAGTCCAGTGTTACAAGCAGACGATGTGTCCATCCGGTGCAATTTTCCGCTGCCTGCTGAAGCAGTGCATTTCTTGTCTCAGGAGATGATCAATCATAGTATTCAGCACGCACAAAAGCTCAAAATGCAGACATGTGATGAAGTCTGAGTGTAGATGATTCTCAGGGGGCTGGCTGCCTGTCATAAGAGCCCACTACTGAAGACAGATAATTATCCTGTTGAGTCCAGAAGCCACCTATGCCCACCTAGTGTGGGCCCCTGTAACTGTGGCAGGGACACCAGGGGAGTGCTATGCTCAGATGCTGCGGGCTGCTCTTCCCTCTCTTTGGTCTATGTGGTGTCATTTATAATTTGCGGCCCAGCTGCTGTCATACCCTCCAACTCTGCCAATGTTAAAGAGACAGCATAAGGCTAGCAATGTTACAGATAAGAGCAAAAGCTGGGTTGAATGTAGAGTATGCTCTTGAAGTACGTCCCTGTCTTGTCAAGGGCTCTCTGAGAAGGGCACACGCATTTATTGGTGCTAATGTGCACTAAGGTATAGGCTGAGTGCTTTACCTGCATTGTCTCATTCAATCCGCTCCAAGTAGGCAGGGCTGTCCCCATTTTATAGACGAGACAATCAAAATAAAAAAACAGCCCAGCAAATTGTTCCAGGACATAATAGCTGGTGTGGGATCTAGGTTCATCCAGAACGTGATCTCATGTTCTGCGCTCTATGCCATGATGCTTTCCAGCATAGAGTCTTCTGGGAGAATGAGCCACTTAGTATCTTGAATATCTTTAGGTCTTTAAAAAAAAAAAACTGCAACATAAAACGATTTGAGGAACAGGAAGTACAAGCTTATTTCTCCACCCAAAAATGAAACAAATCTTATTTTGGAGTAAAATTATTTTTAAAGCGAATAGCTTAGGCCATCTGTGGGGAATAGAGTATATAAGAAAAATGAATAACAAATCATTAGAAAAGCATGATTACAAAATTTTAAAAAGTGTCTGGTACTATGACACAGGGCTGTATGTCTGTACACATGCATGTTACATACGTAGCTCCTGGGCAATTCTCAAGGAATACTCTACAAGTGTTTCAGTCATAAAGCACCCTTGGGATTTTTTCAGGACCCAAAAACAAACTCTGAAAATGTTCCCACATACTCAGATACACAGTCTAATTTGCTTATTTTGGCCCTACAGCAAAACCTTATATCCTCCAGATTTCTGCTACTGGGCTGAGAGACAGGTGGAGGATGGCCAGGAACGTGATTACCAAAGGCAATGCCACCTACCCATGAAGTCAGAGCTCTGACTGAGCTCACGTGGACACAACAGTACCTGCTCAGAGTCAGCACACTTCTTCTCTGTACCAAACTAAGGCACACTGAACCTGGAAAAAGAGGCATAAAAAAAAGCTGTTCCTCCTCTGGAAAGAAACAAACCAAGAAACTACTGGTATCTCAGAGGCTGGAAGAAGAGAGCCTATGCTTCTTGTGACCCAGCAGCCTAAACAAGTTCATTTATTTGGTCAATGAATGATCACTGTGGTCCATGCAACACACTCAGATTTGTCATACTAGCTCAAAACCAATCCAAGTTTATGTAAAGCAAGCTCCTCTGAAGAAGCTTAAAAGCTGGGAGTGGTGGCACATACCTGTAATTCCAGTACTTGTGAGGTTGAGACAGGAGGTTCACAGGTTCAAGGCCAGCCTCAGCAACTTAGTGAGACCCTCAGCAATTTAGTGAAACTGTTTCAAAATGAAAAATAAAAAAGGGCTGGGAGTATAGCTCAGAGATAGAATGCCCCTGGGTTCAATCCTCTTTCTCTGTGGGGCGTGTGTGTGTGCGTGTGTGTGTGTGTGTGCACGTGTGTCTGTTGTGTGTATCTCTCTGTCTCTGTTTCTCTCTCTCTCTCTCTCTCTCTCTCTCTCACACACACACACACACACACACACACACACACACACACACATATACACGCACCCACACTTAAGGCTACCATTGTCTAGTCAGAGACCTTCTCTTAAATTTACTTTACTTGGGAAATTTTCAAACAACAGTAGAGAGAACAGTGGAATAAATAACATCTATTACTTAGCTTCCATAATTATATTTGCCATTCTAGTATCATTTACCCCATTTTTCTGCTATAATATTTTAAAGCATATCTCAGAAACCATAAAATTTCCCTATAAAAGATTTCCAGATATTTGCCTGAAAAAGACCCTTTAAACGTGGAAATCACTATCCTCATATCTAAACAAAATTAATACTTTTTTATTATTTCAGGTTATTTCAGGTTTCACTTGATTTTACCTTTTCCTAATATATGTGAAGTCATGACAATGGTGCACCCCAGGGGCAAGCCACAGCCAAGAGGACAGGAAGCAGGATCTCTGGACAAATGCCCCAGCTGCTCCAGTGTCTGGGCAATTCAATGGGTTCCACACAGCTTCCTGGAGGCCCCACAAGACGAATTCTCCTGCTGGCCAACTCACAGGGAGAACCTTCACGGCTCTTCTCCCTTCTCTGTCTTAATTGCCCACCCCCTCACTCCTGCTTTGGAACTAACACAGCAAGGAAGTTCCCGTTTCTAAATTGGGGGGGGGGGCACGCGCGCACACGCATGCACACATCTGTGTATCGTGTGTGTTCAATGGGGATAAACAGACTCATTACTGCTAATGATTCTTGATCAAATTACAACCTCTCAAGTGTACAATTGGCCACGAGAACAGAAGCAGAGGGCAATGGTAACGAGTTTCTTGTTCTTTCCCACAGTAAGTTATGGAGCCCTTATATGTCTTATTAACTAGATCTGAGAACAATTCCCCAACCTCAGCGCCGGAGCCAGCCAGCTTGTTTCCCAGAACATTTACAGTTATTTATGGCTTTGTTAATATCCCACCTCTCCTTACTACCTGAAGAACACTTACATACCTCTCAGGTCCTGGAGAACTGAGAGGTGCACATTCTCCCATTCCTCGGAGATGGGCCTCTCTTCCTTAAATTACCAGGTGGACAATGGGAGCATGGGTTGAAGGGTAAATGCTTCCTTCTGGAACCACCCATCAGAGTAGAGCTCCATTCAAACAGACCTGCCTTGTTCATATATCAAAGTCTCAAGCTAAATTTGAAAACCAGAACATTTCTCTTTCAGCCTCTGTTTGGGATTAGTCTGTCTCTGGTCCTCTAAAATGTAGAGAAAGAAGTCCAAATATCATATTTCATGTCCCTATTCCATAACTTTTAGCCCACTTATTTTCTATTGTGGTACTGGATACTGAACCCAGGGGCATTCTACCTCTAAGACAGCCTATTTATTTTTTGTTTTGAAATAGGGTCTTGCTAGATTGCTGAGTCTGTCTTTGAACCTGTCATCCTCCTTTCTCAGCCTCCCAAGTGCTGGGATCACAGGTGTGTGTCACCATGCCTGGCTTGTATTTTCTTTAGTATAGGACTTCTGCCAATGATCATTTGTATGTTGGGTGTTGCTTGTTTGCTTGTTGGTACTCCTCTACCTGATGAATTGCATATCCCCTATCCTAACAAAAGAGAAGTTCAACAGAAGTAAGTTGGATAATCAATATAGGGCATGGCCAGGAAATAAGCTGATCTTTATAGGGGATGAAATTCTCAGGTCATATACTTGGATTGACCATGTCAATCTGATCCTGTCGTTTCAAGGCATGAAAGGACATCCAGAGCCTCTATCTCTGCAAGCAGAGTAACCATGCTGCACATGCTGAAGAGATGAAGGGAGAAGCTAGGAGCCTATCAAGTGGCTCTACCACTATAAAGAGGCACCTTCTCTTGCTCCTGAGAAAAATTTAGCTCAATATTCTTCAAAGCAACAATTTTCAGACAACAACTTCACCAAGGGAGTAAAGGAGAAAGTTAACATATAATTACAATGTGATCTAAATCGAAACCTACATCTTCTAAGATTATACATATGCATTTTTACTTGGATTCACAAGTCTGTGACCTATAAATATGGATTCCTCCTGACTAAGCAATTCCCAAAAACTGCCAGGAGATGGCGCCGACACTCCACTGGCTTACTGAGTTTCTAGCTGGGCTCTGATGCACAAAACCCGAGAATAAAGGCTCTTGAGAAGTTCAATAAGAGGCTGAGGCCTGATGATATGTATTAAAATCACTAAGATCATCACCCTGGGCCTATCTGCCTCTAGGTACCACCTAATGGTTTGTAGTAGCTTTCTATCTTGTGACAAAATACCTGAGGATTAACAACTTAAAAAGACAGATTTTATTTTGGCCCAGGGTTTCAAAGGCTTCAGCCCATGGAGTCTGTTGTTTGTGGGCTTGTGGGGAGGCTGAGCATCATGGGGACTGGGTGCTGGAGTGAAGGAGCTCACCTCCTGATACCAGGAAACAGAGAAGGGGAGAGAAGGGGAGAAATCCCAGTTCAAACAGACCCTTCTTCGAAGGCATGCCCCCAGGAACCTCCTTCCCCAAAGCAGACCCCACTTTCTAGGTTTCCACCACCTCTCAACAGATCTGAGCCCACCATTGGATTAATCTGTTTTGATGAGCTAGTGTCTAAGATTAATTCACTTCCCAAAAGCCCCACCTCCACACAGTCCAAACCATAACATGACTGTAACTTTGTCCTTCAGTTCTTAAGAGAAAATCCTGAAAGCTCAGAAGCCACAGGGCTCCATCTAGATTGGGCCAGTGCTGAAAGATGCATCAGGCAGGCAACATGGTAGATGGCTAATTTTCAGTACAAATTGTGCACCTGGTTCAGGGCACAGAGTTTCAGCTTGCATTTGCTGTAAGTGAGATTAAAAAAAAAAAAAAAAGAAAAGAAAAGAAAAGTAGGGCTGGGATGTAGCTCAGTGGCAAAGCGCTTGCCTGGCTAGTGCACTGCCCTGGGTTCGATCCCCAGTCCAAAAAGACAAAAAAAAAAAAAAAAAAAAAAAAAAAGTAGAGGTTTAGGTGCCATAGTAAAAGAGGTTCTGAGAAAACTGAAGAGAAGAGACAGTCCTTACTGTTATAAGGTGAAGCCTTTATTCTTTAATACTCTTTCATTCTCCCTAAAAATAAATAAACACATTAAAAGATTTGAGGAGTCCATGTGACTAATAAAAAGGAAAGAATCTCTAAATCTTGCTTTAATCAATACATAAAACAAACATATATATTACGTAATACATAATACATAATAAATAATACATAAAACAAACATATATATTATATGATGGTTTGCAGTTCCCAGCAAATGGCCCCAGTCTTTTCTTGTTTGTTCCTACAATAGTTTTGTGAAAAGAATTACAGACCCATTATACAAGTGTGGATGCTGATGCTCTTGGCAACTAGCCAAGATAAGTGCACAAAATATTCACCTGGATCTTTGGCCTCAACTAGATCCCAAACTCATCTGATCATACACAATTATTTTGAAGGAAAGAAGGATGTATCATTAGGGGTTTCTTGTTTGTTTGTTTGTTTGTTTGTTTGTTTGACCAAGCTGTCAACTTGTTTGCTATATGGTTGGTGAGACAAAAGGGAAAGAAAGGGCTCTGCCAGGGGCATCTGTGGTTGGTAAGCCCAGGGATCACAGTTATGCCTGATTGACTTGACTAGGTTATTATTAATGTGCCATCTAACCAGCAAAATAAACACGCACCATTCCTAGAAAAAAACTTGTCAATAATCAAATGCTTAATGTTCAACAAGCAATTTTATATAATTAATTAATAACCATGACCTTTTCCAATGCTGTCTTTACCTTTATTTAAATAACATTATTTTTGAGCCAGGCATGGTGGCATGCACCTATAATCCCGATAATTGGAAGGTTCAGACAGGAGGATCACAGGTTTAAGGACAGCCTCAGCAAGTAGTGAGACTCACGTCAACCTAGCAAAACCCTGTTTCAAAATAAATAAAATAGGGCTGGGGGTAGAGCCTGAAGGTAGAATACTCCTGGGATCAATCTCCAGTACCAAAAAAAAAAAAAATGTTATTTCAAATACTTATATATCCTCAACCTTGTTTCCAATTAACAAAGCAGTAACATCCTAAAAACCTGCCATTTAAAAACAACAGTGACTCAATGTCTGACAAGATTTTTTATTGTATAAAGCTGGAATGTTCCAAACAAAAGTTCAGATCAGTACAATACCCTACCTCTAATGTAAGGAAAAATGAAGGATCTAATGAGTTTTTCAAGGAAAACAGTCCTGCGGGGAAAGTGGCAACAGCCTGCCAGACAAATGAAGAGCAGGGTTTTCTTTGAGACACTGTCATCTACCTGATAATTACTTTCAGTATGTGGATAAAAACAGACTTCATTGTTTTAGCTTGAAAATGTTCACATCAAAGGAAGTTAGACTTAAGAGGGAAAAAAAAAAAAACACCAGGCAAAGCCTTCTGTGAGGACCACAGTGCAGCTTAAAAGCACAGGAGGGACATTCTAAACAGGGCACAGTGCTGCGGGCTCTAAGGGCACGCCTGCTCAATAAAGAAGGGGAAGTCACGACAAAGTCTGGCCAGTCTGAAGTGGGAGTTATGCTCTGAGGTGGCGGCTTCCTCCTACTTTCCCTTCCACCATCTCACAGTGGAGCGACACTCAGGGCATGGAATGTGGCATTCAGTCTTCTAGCCAGAAATCAACAACCAAAATGGTGGATCCTCCTTGAGAAGTGTGTTGCTTGTTCTTGATAAGGTAGAAGGGTGTTGTTTGGATCAGAGGCAAATTCTGTGCCTCTTGGACTGGAGGGAATGAAGTTTAAGCCACACGTATATCCCTCACATGAAGGATGAAAGAAAGAATCAGGGTATTAGAGCCAGAGTTGACTTTGAGGGCTATTGCTCCAAAGGCCCTGATACAGATCAGGCTGATGAGGCCCCGGGGATTTCTGCGTCAGAAATTCTAAAATTTTGAGCTGAGAGTGGCTATTCTTCAAATCAGGAAAGACAACTTTGGTGGAACTTTTGGAAGCATGACGATAATTGAGATTCAGAAAAGATATGGCGCCTCTCACTCCTCACAAGTGGGGACACACTCCCATCTCTAAATTCCCAGGTGCTTGTTTTGCTTTGGGGCGAGGGGTGAAAAAAAGGACACGTTTCTGCTAGATTTTGCTGGTTATTTTGTTACACATCTTACCTCTCTTCATCTATCAGAGAGGGGTACTTTTCCTCCTCTGTTCAATCTCAAGCACAGACAAAGCAAAAGTGTCACCAGCCAATAGTCCTTAAGGACACCTGGAGAGCACCTGCCCCTTCCTTGGGAGCAGGAATGTGGGTCAATAAGTATCAGGTGTGGGCTGGCAGTCGTGCAGCGAACCTGGGGCGATGGGCACCAGTACAGCTCAGGCCTTGAAACCAAAGACCACACAGCTGGAATGGTCTGAATACAGGTGTACAATTTCCAAAGCTATCAGTTGTCCCAGAACTGAATTTAGAGACAATGAACTAAATACAGACATCCATGTTCATATTGTGTCCCTTCCAAAAACTCAGGGAGATTAGATTTTGTAGTTAAGTGGGGGAAAGGCAGAAGGATAAGCTTTCTTTTAAAATATGGTGCCTGCCTACGAAAGGTCACAAAAGGACACAAACCCAGGTGTAGTATGATTGTGAGATACAGAAATCCAAGTCTTAAGAGAGTAACAAAAAATGACGTTATGTACAGATTCAAGTCTTTTTAGGAGAGTAACTTTCAGATGAAAATTCCCTTAGTTCCAGTCTGAAGAGGAGGGGAGAAGCATGGTTTAGGAAGAAACCCTCCATGGGATTTGGGAATGGGGGAGCCCTATGAAGTTCTCAGTCTTTCCACTAGAGGGCGAGCCTTCCTAATTTTTCTTTACAGTTGTACTGGTTCACACCAAGAAGCAGAGGGAAAAGGACTGAAGGTTGAACATTTTTTAAAATTCATACCTGTTTTTACTGATATTATTTCAAAATGATTAAACATATAATAATTCTTGCTTGTGAATCTCAAAGGCCCTCATGGTGCTTACCTAACAGCAAATCTACTTATAATGGTGAAATGTCACAGCAATTGATAAAATTCCATAGTACTGGGATAAAAAAAAAACACAAACCAAGAGATATCCTAAGAAATAATGGAGATGACAGGATGGAAAAGTTCCGAATTTAGGATACAGATGAGTCTGAATGTGCACCTTAGCTTCAAGATTTTCTAGCCGTGTGACCTATGGGTAAGTTCCTGGACTTTCACATTTTAATTCCTCATTTTCAAAAATATGAGAATAATACCACCTCTTTCACATGGCTTTTAAGGGACTTGATTGAAACGGTTACATAAAGCTCCCAGTACAGTTTCTGGAACTTTAAAAATTTCTAAAAAAAATGTAATTTCATTTTTAAAGTAGAATTCTGTTAATATTTCTTTGAGACAATAATAGTTTTTTTTTTTTTTATCTTATTAGACATGCTTTGTTTTGGTGAAACTGAGAGTTGAACCCATGGGCATTCTACCTCTGAGCTACACTCACAGGGTCTCGCTAAGTTACTGAGTTTGACCATGACCCTGCAAACCTCCTGTCTCTGCCTCCCAAGTACTGAGTGAACATGTAATTTTTTAAAGAGGCATATATTGCTTGCAATCCCAGCATTTGGGAGGCTGAGACCGGAGGATCATGGTTTGCAGACAGCCTCAGCTACTTAGTGAGGCCCTCTGCAACTTAGTGAGACACTGTTTCAAAATAAAGAATAAAAAATAGGGCAGGAGGTATAGCTCGAAGGTCAAATGCCTCTGGGTTCCATCCCCAGACCCTCAAAAATAAAATAAAATAAATAAATAAATAAATAAATAAATAAATAAAAATAAAAAGGCATATTTTAATATTTTTCTACCTATTCAACCAACTGTTGCCCTTCTTCCTTTCTGTTTGACTTTTAGTTGTTAATAAGTAATAAAGACACATGGTTTAACATTCTACAGAGTGGATGTGACTTCGGAGGGGGGACCAGTGTCTAAATGACCCACCAGAGTCCACTGCAGTGCTTTCCCAGTGTCAAGTAATGCAGGTTGGACAGATAGAACCTCAGGACAGCTCTACATGGACTTTAAGTGAAAAGTTACACAAGGCACCTGGAAGGGAGAAAGGGAAGGATTCAGATGTATTGATTTTTTTTACTAGTTTTGGCTTGGTATCATCTCTTCTACTATCTGATGAATTTGATGTATGTGGAAAGTGTAGTGGAATCCAGGATGCTGCATGGATTCCACTTTATTGCCACAGGGGTTCTTAAAACACTGCTTGCTCTGACTCAGCGGGTCTGGGAGAGACGGAGAATTTGCATTTCTAACAAGCTCCTATGCAGAGGTGCTGGTCCAGGACTGCACTTGAAGAAAGATGGGTTTAACATGCCTGCAAAATTTACCATCCAGCTGTAGAACAGAAATTGAACCAGAGTAAGAAACAGGGGCTGAACTCCTGACCTGCACCAATTCACCTCTGTGATGGAAGGGCCCACATCTCCATATGCTTTTGTGTGTGTGTGTGTAAAAAAAAAAGGAACAATTCCTGCCGGGCGTGATGGCGCATGCTTGTAATCCCCACGCTTGGGAGGCGGAGACAGGAGGATGGCGAAGGTTCGAAGCCAGCCTCGCTGACTTAAGAGACCCTGTTTCCAAATAAAATATAAAATAGGTCTGGGAGTGTAGCCTGGAGGTAGAAGGGTTCTATTCCCAGTGCCACCAAATAAATAAATAAAAATTTAAAAGGACCAATTCCTAATTATGGTGTAGTCAAATGAGGGTAAATGAAGACAACAGATGAAGACTTTGCAAAATTTATCAAATGCCTTGTAAACACAAACAGCTACTTCTTACAGATTGCCTAAAGACTGGTGAGGGACCAGCTTTTTGTCTGTCTTCTGCAAACTGACTCACCTTAGACACAACACTGAACCTTTCTGGGCCATTGCATTCTATCAAAAAGGGAAAAGGCTTAGCCTTCATACATAGCTACACCACACCAGGGTCCTTCCTTTGGTTAGTGCAAGAGCTGGGACAGGGGCTCCAGGTCCTCATTCCGGCCTGAGGACCGAGATCCTTCATTCTGCCCCACAGTAACCAGTGCCAACTTTGCCCGCACATCAGTACAGACCAACCACAGAAACCAGGTGAACCATAGTCCTGCGATCCCTTAGGTGAGCTTCTCAAAAAAACAAGCATCATATCAACTACTGTTGCAGAGAACAGTGAGCCTGTCACCATTAGAAGGTGCCACCAGAGACCTAAACCATCCATTCGGATGATAATGCCTGATATTCTGCCTAGAATATCTGTTGTAGGCTCTGCCCTGCACATCCCGCAGCCGCTGTGTTGTTCCTGTCACTGTCCAGCTAGGGCCTCACACCCTCCAGGGACAATGGTGACCCCTCCTAATTGGACTGTGCTTCCGTCAATCACCCAGCAGCAGCTGCCATAGGAGTTTTTCAAGGTTGGGCTCCAGCCGGATCAGTTGCCTACCAAAAGTCCTGATGGTGCCCATCCTTTGAGTCAAGGCCCCCACACTGTGAGGCCAGCCTCCACTTCAGTCCTTGTCTGAACTGGCCCCTGTGTTCCTCATGGTTCCTGTCCCAAAGCAGAGCCCGTGAGCTAGTCCCCGAATCAGCCTGGGCTCTCCAGCTCCTAAGCCTTTCTCACTCTCTTCCTTTTGCCTGTATAAATCCTGCCAACCTGACTCCTGTAAAAATTCCTGTCTCCTAAGATTCCACCATCACGCATGTCACTTCCCTCTTTGCACAACATTTTGATGAACCTGATGTTTTATGAAGTCAGAGTGACTAGTATTCCAGCTGTCCGAACTCATTCTCTTATCTCACACGAGACCAGGAGTTTTGGGGGGACAGGGATAGACAGTCCACAAGGACTGTCTCCCCAGTGTCCTTTGGATGTTAGGACACTGAGCGAGAGAACCAGCCGGTCCTGTTACAGAAGGTGTCACTAAAATATGAACTGAGACTGGGAAATAAGGGGATTATGTCAGCACAATTAAAGTAGCATTGGCTTCATGCGCAATTTTCCCCAGAATTTTAATATTTTGTACAACCAAGGAATAAACAAAACTTACTCACACACAGCAGCATGCAGCAACCCACAGAGAAAATTATGTCTATGTTCTTCTTGGCTCCGACTGGTATGTGGTCTACCGTAAAAATGCTTATCTTTTTGTAAAATTGTTTTCTATGATTTTAGTGCATTCTACTCTTGTCATCAAACTTTAACAAGTGGATCCTTTCCTCTACCATTTTTTTTTTTTTTTTTTTTTGGTGGTACTGGGGTTCCTGGAAGCCCTTCTACCTCCGGGCTACACTCCCGGACCTATTTTTACATTTTTTAAAATTTGGAAACAGGGTCTCCTAAGCCAGCGCGCGCGGCTGGCTTCGAACCTGCGCGATCCTCCTGTCTCCGCCTCCCAAGCGCAGGGATTACAAGCGTGCGCCACCACGCCCGGCAATACAAAGTAATTTTAAAAGTCACTCTAACATAGGACTTTTAAAAAAGGTTAAAGTGAGCCGGCGTGCGGGGATTACAAGCGTGCGCCACCACGCCCGGCAATACAAAGTAATTTTAAAAGTCACTCTAACATAGGACTTTTAAAAAAGGTTAAAGTGAGCCGGGCGTGGTGGCGCACGCTTGTAATCCCCGCGCTTGGGAGGCGGAGACAGGAGGATCGCGCAGGTTCGAAGCCAGCCGCGCGCTGGCTTAGGAGACCCTGTTTCCAAATTTTAAAAAATGTAAAAATAGGTCCGGGAGTGTAGCCCGGAGGTAGAAGGGCTTCCAGGAACCCCAGTACCACCAAAAAAAAAAAAAAAATTTACTTAGTATTGCTAATTGTTTGTTAGTGTTCTGGTTCTAAAGTCAAGGGGGTTTGGGGTGACCTCCTCGTGACCCTATTTTCCCCACAAGTCATGCTGTTTTGGGAATGCAAGTTTGCAGAATGTGAGGGTTTTTTAATGTATACTGTATTGTCACATAAATACCCAGACTAGTGCTCAGTGTGCAGGGACAGGAGGCAGACTGCTGTTTCGAAATGAACAACTGCAAGGCCCCTTGACACAGCTCCCTTGAATACCAATGGTTTGGGCCAGCGCGGGGCAGGGTTTGAGCTCCTGCTTAGAATCTAGGAACGCCACGGGAATGCTCGTGGGGACGAGGAACTGACCTGAGCTGACACTGCACATAAGTGACTCCGAGTTTTCCTGGAGAGCTGGAAATTTGTGTTTGAAGAGCCCTAGTGCCAGAGTTGCCTGGGCTCCTGAAGAGAGGAGGAGAGAGTTGGGTTGGGGGTGGGGGATTAAAAAGAGAAGTGGGAATGGGAACCAGCATGTACACAGCATCCACCACTGCCCAGGTGTACTATATATAAGCTCGCTGAAAATTTACAAGCAGAATTTTTCTGTTTGGCACTTTAGCCTCAATTTACAAGAGAAAGTCAAGCTCAGTGATTAAGGGATTTGCCTAAGGCAACTGGCACAGGGTTGTCTAGATCACTGAACACTGGGTCTTCGCTGTAAGAGTGGCTTCCAAACTGAACACCAAGGGCTGGACTCCTCCCCCAGGGAGCCCTGACATGAATGGTCAGTGGATGCGGAAGATGAAGGGGAAGGAAAAATCTGAGAGCCAACCGAGCAGAATCAGGGCCCCCACCTCCAATCCAACCACTTTCATCTGTTTTACATATTGGGCTTCCTCTCGTGCTCTTATTTGAAGTAAGAGTCCTGCAGTTTTAAAAGCAGAGAAAAGGGTTTGAAAATCACTGCATCGTATCAAGCTGCCTATTTCCCAATTCTGCCTGAGGCTGGCCTTCAGCACAAAAATAAATCAGTGCTTACAAAAGATCTGCTCTATGCAGAACACTGTTGGTAGGGGGGATCCCCAATTCCCTGCTCTAATCATTCCAAAGCTGTCTAAAAAGACTTAACTTTTTGCCAACTTTACTGACTTGACTCGACGACTTCTACAATTTTAGAACGAGAACTTAGCAGGCACCTCTCGTGCACCTGTGCAGAGCAGACCCTTTGCCCTGTGACTGGGGCTCTGGGGACAAGCCTGGGACCCCTAGGGAGCCCTAAACCTGATTCAGGATGCTGAGGGGCCTGGGCCTGCCCTGGGAGTCTACATTGCCTCCTGCAGATCTCTGCTTCCTTGGCTACAGAAAGAGCTGGTTGGACTACATAATATTTAATGTTCTGACTTTCATTAGTAGCACATACAAGTGTGTTTGTGTTTCTGTATGGAGAGAAAGGAGAGGGAGATGCTATGTTAAGGGCAATTTCTCAGAAAGTCAGAGGTTCTGGGTATAAAAGCCATTGCCCCACAGACACACACAGATGCTCAGGCAGACTCTCTGGACACGTGATGCCTCTACAACTCATAAGTACCAAGAAACAGACTGCAAGAAAGAAGACAAAGACATTATAAATGTTGATATAACTTAAGCAGAACTGAACAAAACAGGCCGTTTATTTCCCTGGTATAACAACTCCAGACAATACAACAGATTATTTCAGAACTTTGCAAAGCGCTTTCAAAGTCCAGGGATGAGGCCCCGTGTTGCAGGGATAGGACTTGTGTGGAAGTTTCTTTAAAGCAGTTAGAAAGAAAACAACAGGCACTGGATTTACAGCCAGTCTGCAGGCAACACAGGATTCCTCACCTGGTATTGATTCTCGCCTCCAACAGACACCAAGCGACTGCTGATGAACGCATGCGTGCCTCAGTGAGTGCTCAAGACTGGCTTGAGCCATTCCTCCAGCATCCTGCCCCAAGCCCCTTCTGCAGAGTCTCTGCTGGCCTCATCTGCAAACAACTGGATGTCTGCATCTGGAAGATCCACCACTCACCTCCCATCCCCACAATGCACGCTTGTAATCCCCGCGCTTGGGAGGCGGAGACAGGAGGATCCTGCAGGTTCGAAGCCAGCCACAAGGGCTGGCTTAAGAGACCCTGTTTCCAAATTTTAAAAAAGTATAAAAATAGGTCTGAGAGTGTAGCCCAGAGGTAGAAGGGTTTCCAGGAACCCTAGTACCACCAAAAACAAACAAACAAACAAACAGAATAGTTTCTTATATTATGCACCACTCAAATAGCAATGTACACACACCTATCTGAAAAATGCTGCTGCCTTCCAAATGTTGCTAATGTCAATATCCTGCCACCCTCGAACTCTTACTAACATTACTCATTATTAAGCATTTTATTGTCAATCTTTATGATAACCCTGGAAGTATAAAGGAATGGAGACGCTGAGGCTAATTGCCCAAACTAACCAAGTCAGTGGATCTGATATTTGAACCTAAGCATCTGATTCCAAGAGAGCTGTCTTGCAAACATCTCTCAGAGGTAAGAGGGGCTGAATGTCCACATCTGGCCCCACCACCACTCACCCCAGCCCCACAACTCCACAATCGTTTCAGGGCCTAGCAACGTCAGGGAAGCTTTCGAAGACCAAGGAGTCAGAAAATGGAAATCACTGGGAAAACTAGCAGCAGCAAGGAGAATAAAGTCAAGAGAGGGATTTCCAAATCTGAATTTTCCTGAACATTTGTCCATCTGTCTGGCCTGAAATCCTACCTGTGATGTCCTCTTGCACAATTAAAAAGAAAACGGAAGTTGCCTCTTGGAAGTCAAAATGCTCACTATCATTTACTCCTAGTATGGATGTGTTCGGCCCGGGGGGCAGCATTCCTACAGTAGCAGACAGCACTGGCCTTGTAGCAGGGGTTTGGCTTCAGAGTTGAGTGATGTACCATGGTGGGACTTCAGGGTGATGAATCTGAGAATCTCAGGTTCAAGGACAACCTCAGCAACTTAGCAAGAGTCTCAGCAACACCGTTTCAAAATAGAAACAAAAAAGGGCTGGGAGTGCAGTTCAGAGGTAGAATAACCCTGGGTTTAATCTTCAATCAATCAATCAATCAATCAATAAACATATAAATAAATAAATTGCTTGCAAAGACATCTTATTTAGAATAGATTTAATTTTAACTAATGCCATATAAAAATGCATCTGATTTGTTTTAGGGTCACTGAGTAAATTGGGCACAGTGGTGCACACTTGTATCCTAGCTACTTGGGAGACTGAGGCAGGAGTATCATTTGAGCCCAGGAGTTCAAGGCCAGACTCAGCAAAACAGCAAGAATCAATCTCAAAAATAAAATAATAAAACCATTGAGTAAATAAATATCTGATAACCTTTAAAATAACTTGCTACTGGAGAATTCCTAATTCCATCTACCCACAACTTGACAAAATGTATTTCTCCAAGTCTACTCTTCGGGCTGAAAGCTTAATAGATGAGGAAAAAATGAATACTAGTGGCTAGCTTGAAAACTGAGACTTACATTCATGCATGTAAATGGTTAATTTTAAAAGTCCAGTTCTCATTTCTCTTATTCGAACCAAAATGATATCCGATTTTGAATAAAATTGACAGATAAAAAAATGAGAAAATTTAAAAATTACGGAAATAAGAATTGGTTCCTATAGACAGCCTAATCATCATTTGGATAAAAGCAAAAATCACTGCAGCTCTTCTCTGTGTTGGCCTGTGTTAAGTAGAGATTTGCTCTTGTGAGGACTCAATGAATAAAAGTAGAAATCTCCTGTGTTGGTGATATAGCCAGGTTTACCAAGAGAATTCTGGATGACAAGAAGAAAGTCAAATCACTAAGGGACTTAAATTCCAGACAGAGAATTTAATATTCAAACCCTTAAAACTCAATGAACCATCTTTCCACTTATACCAAAAAAGCCAAGGACTCCTTTGTAAACATTCAATTTGTTGGATGAAAGAAGAAAAAGCAAATTATTGCCATGTATTGGGAGATGTAATGAGAATTTTAATTATATGGCAAAAATTCAAATTTGTTCATTCTGTTTTTAATGAGGGAAAGTTCAAACTTAGTGATTGGTAGAAAATAAGGGAAAAGAGTGAACTATGGAAGACAACTTCCTAAAAGAGGTAATATTTTGAATTGTTATTTGAAGGAAAGGGTTCTTTGGGGGAAGCAGAGCATTTTAGAGTAAGCTATTAAGTTATATTTATTTATTTAATTTATTGCTTTGCTGAGAATAAAACCCAGGCCCTTATGCAAGGAGTTCTACCTACAACTCAGCTCAAACTGTCTGATTTCTACTAAAAAAAAAAGAAAAAAAGAAAAATTAGCTTCTCTGAGTATCACTTGTCTCTTATGTCATATAATGAGTAGAGACAAGTTTAAAAGTATTTCCAACTCTAATGATTTGATTAAAATAGCTGGTTTCATAAAGAGGTCCTTGAGTTCAATGGTGGCCCACAGCCTCTCTTTAAGGAAAGCAATACAAAATATACTTCTGAGATTTTCATTCATTTAAAAAATTTAACCTTTCACCATGTCAGCTCTTTGAGTGCCAAGCCTCTGCATCCATCCACCATAAGTTACTCCTTTTTCTCTCCACTTTCTCTCCTCACACCAGGCAAATCCTGTGCTTCAAGATGTCCTCATAAATCTCTTCTATGCAGCAGACAGAAAAGGTTCTCAGGAAGTCCTGGGAGACACACAGAAGGAAGCCACTGCAAATACTTCTTCCTCGCAGTCACCCCCTTCTATTTTACGGCCCTACCTCAAACATAAGAGGCTTCAAGTCGCAGTCCTTGTTTATCTCCCACTGTGGGATCTCTGCACGCTTTCCTTCTGCCCTGTACACCCCAAGCAGGTCCTGATGCATCCCACGTACCTCCCACCCGGTTAGAATGTCACCCCTTGAGAAAAGGAGTCTGGCGACGTTCGGGCCCACTGCCTCCTTTATTCTGGTTCCTAACAGGGTGACTGCACATAGCACGCTCCTTTAATGAATGAGGAAATGGATGATTTAGACAACAGAGGCCTAGATAAACATGTGTGGAGAGAAATGCAGTTCATTGGAGTCAAATTCTCATACCAAAGGAAGTTAAAAGTAAGAATGTGAAAGAGGCCTCAGAGATCAGGTGGCCCAACCCCTTCCTTTTCCAGACGCCGAGGAATCTTGGCACCGCGCCCCATTAAATAGAAAAGAACATTTCAGGAAACATATAAAAGAATATTAGGAAAAGCAAACACTCTCCTCTCATAAATGCAGATTCCAGCCCACACAATCTGCAAGTGGAACTTAAATAATTAAAATTTTCACAGTGCTAATTTTATTTGGCCTTTATCACTGCTGCCACATCCACCTATTACCTAGGGCGGCAAGTCTCCATTTTCTGGGCTCAATTACTTAGTATGTAAATCAGGCATGGTCTCCCTTCTGTGTTTCTCTGGCCTTTCAGTGCTCATTAGCACCTCCAACAGAAGGCAGAGGAAATGAAACTCCAATTTATCAATGTCAACTGTTGAACCAGCAAATTGTATCAGTCCCGCCCCCACGTGGAAGTGTTTGGACAATTCTGAATCAACAAGATGTTGGCAGCTGTGTTCCTATGGTTCAGTAATTGCATTGTTTCCTACTGTGCTCCATGGGTTGTGAAATGAATTTATTAAATAACTTACACAAAGGGAGTGTGGTGTGGGCTAGCGGAAATGGCTCTGGGCTGGTGCTGGGAGACTGTCTTTATCCTCCCACTTCTACCGCCACGCTGGTCCTCGGGATCCTAAACTATGCACGATGGTGATAACTCTGCCCTGGGCAGTGTAAAAATTTCTTAGCACCTTAAACATTGTGAGAGGGGGGGCATTTCTCCCCCAGAGAGAACTTTACCATGTGTCGTATCCTCTAGGTATTGGAATCTAGCTTGCTTACTTTCAGACCAAATTATACCCTTTGAGAGCGACCTCAATGACACAAGATGGCACACAGTGCTTAAGAGGATCACAATCGGTAAGTCTAACTGACCACTTACTCCTGGGTGGCAGAGATTAGGAATGGAAAACCGAGTCAATGCTCATGAAGCGCATTAACAGAGGGATTTAATCACAGGTCGTATAGAAAGGAGCTCTGGTCCTTGGTATGTTTGCCAGTTAATGTTCTGCCAGTTGTCCTGAGCTTTTAACTCATGTTTTGTAAATCTAGGCTCACACTGTGTGACAGAATAACAAATATTTCCAAGTCGAGATGGAAAATGTAACCTGGTATATTATTGCAATTGTGAGAGAGGAAAAATAAATAAGTTCAATAAACGTCAACCCTAGCTGACCCTATTTCAGTTAGCATTAAAACACTCTCTAAATCTTAGAAGGCAAAGTTTGCAACTACAGAAAATAACCTCAGAGAGCCACCGTGCTGGGGGCCGGGGAACAGTCTCCTGCCTCTCTGGTTTGGACTGGAACCTGGTCTCTTAGCTGTTGGAGTATTCTTTCAGAAAAAATATAGGTTGAGAGAAGATGAGACTGGAGTGGGCAGCTTCCTCCTGACTGGGAGTTGGGGGAGCCCAATCTAAATTGTCTTCCCTTTCGTTATTAAAATGTGAAAACAACGTAAAAAAAAAAAAAAGAGGATTCCTCATAAAGAAAAAAAATAAGTTTTAATTCCTTCCTAATCATCAACCAATTATTTTATAAACAGGGCTGAATTCAGAGCCAAGATCTTTTACCAAAGTACCCACCTTGCACAGTGGTTGTGCGGTGGTGTGACTGCTGATAAATGATAACCCTGAGCCCCATCAGCTCCACAGTGGGAGAAGGACTGTTAAGGTGGAAGATAATAAGGGGTATGAAGCACAGAGCCCAGTGCTGATGCACAGAGCAGTCGATCTGAAGTTTTCTAATCTCTTATTTGAACCTCACAGAAACTGTAGGAGGTAAGAATCATGGTCACTACTTTGCAGACAGAAGTTAAGTGGCTACCCAAGATCACCAGTGAGGAAATGCTCGCGACTTCAACCAGTGGGGCTCTAAGCCTCTCTGCTCTCTGCCCTGAGAGGCTGGTGTGATCTTGAGGTCGCTGTGTTCTTTCTTTTTTTTTTTTTTTTTTTTGGTGGTACTGGGGCAGAACCCAGGGGCTTTCTTTCTAGACTAACCTTCAGGGCCCTGACAGGGCTCCTCCAGATTTGCTTTCTTTCTTTTTTTTTTTTTTTTTTTTTTTTTTTTTAGTTCTGGGGACATAACCCAGGGGCATTCTACCTCCAAGCTACACCTCCAGTTCTATTTTTTATTCTTTATTTGGAGACAGGGTCTCACTGAGTTGCAAAGTCACTAAATAGCTGAGGCTGGCGGCAAACCTGTGATCCTCCTGTCTCAGCCTCCCAAATGCTGGGATTACAAGCCTGTGCCACCACACCCAGTGAGTTGTGAAGGGCCTCCCTAAGTACCTGAGGCTGTCCCCAATCCTCTGGTCTAAGTGCTGGGATTACAAGCATGTGTCACCACACCCAGCCACTCTCCCGCCAAACCTCAAGTCCACAGCCTGAAGGGCTGCATAGTGGAGTGTGGGTTTTAGACAACCAACACACAGTGCTGCACTGAAAAGTGAGAGAGAGGAGTCCCACCTGGAACGTCAGGCGGCCAAGACAGGAGGCCAAGGCTCAGGCTCACCGACACCTTGGGGCCCAGGACAGGCCCAGGCATCTGATTCCTGCCTCACAACTGCTGGGGCGAGTCGCTTCCTCATGTAGGACCTGTCTCCTCATGTAGGACCTGTCTCCTCATCTGGAAAATGGTGGCTTTGATGTGATTTTTAAAGTCATGTTTATTGAGGTACAACTGATATACAATAAAATTCACCCCCTTTTAAAAAATGATCTTTGATGACCACTACAATGGAGACAGAGGTTTCCAGTACTCCCAAATGCTACCCCCCAAAAAACTTTCTCATACCCCTTTGCAGTCAATCCCCTTCCCGGGCCCAGGAAATCTCAGATCTGATTTGTTCCTAAGGTTTTATTTCCTGAGTAACACACATACGGAAGAGTATGTGACCTTTTACAGCTGATTTTTTTCCCTTAGCATGATGCTTTTAAGGCTGACCCACTGTGCCAGCTGTGGTAATGCACACTTGTAATCCTAGTACCTGGGAAGGCTGAAACAGGAGGATCACAGGTTTGAGGCCAGCACTGTAACTTAGCAAGACACTGTTTCAAAATAAAAAACAAAAAAGGGTAGGGATGTAGCTCAGTGGTAGGACATCCCCGAATTCAATCCCTACTACCCCCCCCCCAAGAAAAAGAGACTCACCCATTTTGTTGATTCAACTATACCTTGTTTCTTCATATTGCTAAAGAGCGTCCCATTGTATGTATGTAACACAATTTATCCATTCACCAATTTCTAGTTTTTTTTGCTGATATAGTGTTGTAAACATCTCTGTATGTAGCCTTTGTGCAATATAAATTCCATCTCTCACAGGTACATATCTAGGAGTTCCATAGCTGTGTTATTTAAATGTATGGTGTATGTTTAGCTTTTATGATAGAGGTTTTACCATTATTTCCCACAGAGGTTGTACCATTTTTACATTCCCACCAGCGAGGTATAGACTGGGTAATGTTCAATAGACAGCCTCAGATAATGACAGTTCTTTCTTTGACAAATCAATGTCCCCTCAGTGGAATCCTCTGGAGCAGCAGCCCTGTGAGATGCAGCTCAGTATCACCCCTCCCCAGAAGGCAGCTAAAAAGTAAATGCATGAACTCAATATTGAGAGCCTTTCCAGCTGTGAGCGATCCACCCGAAACACCAGAGTGTGAAAGCGGAGATCCCTCATCAGGGTCTCGTGAGTCACAAGGTTCAAGGGCTCCTCTCATCACAGGTCCTGTTGGCTTGTTTTTCTACTTATTTGTAATGCATGTGTGTCCGAAGAGGGAAAGAGGGAGAGGAAGAAGGAAGAAGGGGAGAGAGGATGGAAGAGAGGGTGGAAAGGAGGAGGACGGAGAGGAGAGAGGAAGAGGAGAAGGAGGGGAGGAAAAGGAGGAGGAGGAGCAGGAGGAGAGGAAAGAGCGAGCAGACATCAATCCTTTCCTGTGGAGCTCAGGGTCTAATATGTTCCTTTTAACTGATGTTTAGGAACACACAGGACATGTTTTGCCAGGGGCAAGAAGAACGACAGAGTGCCAGGGCCAGCCTCCTAGCTCATAGCTAAGCAGCCTAAAATAAAATGTGGTCACATTTATAGGACTGTTTCAGATAGAATTTTTATTTTATTCAGAGAAATATTTATATTTTAGAAGTCTAAAGACTTCCTGAGTGCTAATGCTGCAACAGTGTGTGTGTGTGTGTGTGTGTGTGTGTGTGTGTGTGTACATGTGTGTGTAAAAGGAAGAGAGGAGACAGGTGAGAATGGGGTGGCAGTCCACTGATGGACACCTGAGCTCTGAGTAATGCACTGCTGTGCTTCACTCTCAGCACTGTCTGGGGCCCCCTGGGGGATCACCTGGCCATTCTGAGCATCCAGCTGTTGCTGTCTGAAGTCTAACCTCCCCCTGAAGCTCACAGCTGCCTACCTAATAATGCCTGGACTCTTGTCTGCTTCATACCCCCCTTTCTGTTAACCGACTTCACAAAGGAGGCTGCTCTGTTTACTTAGTTCCTTCCAAAACATTTGTCTTTCTGTTGGATAAAGGAGGAGAAGTATACAGAATGTAGAAGTGATAGGATGGAGAGAGATCCTGAGCGGCATTTCATCTTTTCTCTTGCCTTGGTCCCTTGGATCACTTGCGGGGGAAGCCTGTCACTGTGCTGTGGTACTCTGAAGGCATCTTTTGGAGAGGTTCCTATGGGGAGGAATCGAGGCCTCCTGTGAGTGGACTTTCCAGCATGAGTCAAGCTTTCAGGTGACAGCAACTACCACCAGCAGCTTATCTGCAACCCATGAGACTCTAAACCAGGACTACCCAGCTAAGCCACTCCTCAATGCCTGCCCCTTGAGACGAGGTGAGATAAGACATGCCTAACCTTGTTTTAATCTGCTATGTTTTGGGGCATTTGGTTTCTCAGCAATAAAAAGTCAGAGAGTCAAATCTGAAACTGGGTTCCTTCAGCTCACAGTGATTTCCCAAGGTTACATCATCTTCTTAGGATCTCCAATGACTCATCTACAAAAGGAGCAACTATGGTTTATCAAATCTCTGACAATTGCTGAACATAAGGTACATCATTATTTTATACCTAAAACAAAAAAAAATTTAAACTCAGACATCATCAACTCTAAGATGCGGATTAATGTTAGAGATGTAGAATTGTGGAAAAATGTACACCTTAAAATTGTTCTTATACTTGCTCTGCCCGTTATACTGAGCAGTGCAAGGATCAATGAAATCACAGAGGAGAAGGCACTTGGAAAGAACCGATGGGCAGCACCCTGCAGGACCACAGCTTGAGAAAGGGAAATGGCATTCTGGCTGTCCAGGCCAGCTAATTAAATTGGCACTGCCGAGCTTCATCATCTTGCTTTTTAATGCTATTGCCTCAGGCTCCTATCACAATGTACTTCAAAATGGCTGCTACAAAGCCCAGCTAAGGGAAAAACAGTCACAGAAAGCCATCTATACTAGTGGTCCCTAAACTACTTTGAGCATAAGAAATCACTTGACGCAACTGTTAAATGTAGTACAGTCAGACTCCTACCTGGAGACTGATTCACTAAGTGCCTCATAGAGTTCTTATTAACATACAAGTTTTAAGACACAGATCTAAGCAATGTAATATCTACCTACTTACTGATATTTTTTCCTTACATCAAATCATCATAGAAACCTACACACCTGGATTGCCTTAGCTATGTGCCCATATACAAATTCAACTAAATAAGGTTTTACTGCAGGTCA
Source organism: Muscardinus avellanarius (assembly GCF_963383645.1). Lineage (NCBI taxonomy): Eukaryota > Metazoa > Chordata > Mammalia > Rodentia > Gliridae > Muscardinus > Muscardinus avellanarius. Next base: position 80,555,567 of record NC_137790.1, on the reverse strand, counting down.
ATGCATAAAGCTTATCTTGCCAAGGAGAGTATCCTTGGCTGGAAAATGTACTGAAGTAACAACAAATTACACTCAGAGTATAAATCTCTACATGATAAGTACACTGAAGAATATATCTCCCAACCAGCTGATCTGTTTCCCCTTGTCAGTCAATAAAAGTTGTTGGCAACCATAGTTTTCGTTTTTTGCTTAGACTGGCAGGAACCTTCCATCTAAAATTCATGTCCCCAAACTATAGCAACATTAGAGAGCTACCTACCTAAGCCCAATAAAATCTATTTGTTGCTGCACAAACCTTCTTGGGAAGGCATTGTCTTTGCCCTGCATTTATTAATGGCCACAGTTTTTCAAGTTTTGACTTTCAGAAGTAAGCAGGGAACAAATTTTAAAATCAATAATGTTAGTTCGATGTTTTTGTTTGTTTCTAAGCACCTTTAGACTAAAAGGCCATAGCCTAATTTCTAGTAACTCCCCCTCAGGCTGCTTGGGTTGTCTCCATTCATGTCAGCCCTTTGGCCAATAGGTGAAAGATGGGTGGTGCATGCTTGTAGACCCAGTGCTTAGGAGGCTGAGACAGGAGGAAAACAGGTTTGAGGCCAGCTTTGAAATATGAGACTCTCAACTCTCAGAAACTTAGAGAGAATTTTGTTTCAAAACAAAAATAAATAAAAATAAATAAAGGGATGGAGGTTCAATCCCTAGTACCATCAAGAAAAGAAAAAAGAAAGAAAAACATCATTTTCTGAGGATCTGACCCAACTAGGAAGCACATTCAGGCCACTAATATTTTCCTCTGAAAAAAGAAAAAAAGAAAAACAAAACAAAGCAATTTTCCTTTCATTTTTAAGCATCTTACTTTGGGCCTTCAGTTTTTGCTTGCTTGTTTGTTTGTTTGTTTGTTTGTTTGACAGTACTGAGGACTGAATTCAGAAGCATTCTACCTCTGAGCTATGCCCTCAGCCAATTTTTTTATTCTTTATCTTGAAAAAGGGTCTCACCTCGTAGCAGAGGGCCTCACCATGTAGCAGAGGCTGACCATGAACCTATGAGCCTCCTATCTCAGCTTCCCAAGTACTGGGATTACAAGTGTGGGCACCACGCCCAGCTTTGGGCCTTTAGTTTTGTAATAGAAAGTCAACCTTGACTTGAATTTCTATATATCCCACAAGTTTGGGTGCACTTGAAGTCTCAAAAGGTCATGATCAGGGCTGGGAGTGCAGCTCAGTGGTAAAGCACTTGCCTATTACACACAAGGTCCTGGGTTTGATCTCTTGCATTAAAAAGAAAAGACAGGACTAAGTTGTCAGTGCTTTGGAGTGTGAAGCAGCATTACTCACTGCTTTCCCACTATATATTTCCATCTCTACCCATTTTTTCATAGCAGCCCGGGCTAATTTGACCTCCTGGTGGAAGATCTCTTCCTTCAAGAGACCCTCCAAACCTCTCCCCTCCTCCCATGAAGGCCAATTCCATCCTCCTGTGTGTTCTCATGACACTTCAAAGATGGTGCCACGATTGGTCATCTCATATGTTTTGCTCTCCAACTGGACACCGCTGCTGGAGGTCACGCACCCCTGTTCATTCATCTTTGCATTGTGGGACCCAACACATTGCCTGGTTCATGGTTTAAGAGCTCAACTTGTATGAGTGCGTAAATCTAGTTTAGTGACTCTGAGGTCCCTCAGATTTTCTGATTTAAATTCAGTGGTTTTGCAAATAAGGACACAAGGCCTAGGGAAATAAATGCTTCCCTCCCCCCCACACCCCCTCCATGCAGGTATACTAAAGTCAGAGGAGGGAGAGAGAGAGAGAGAGAGAGAGAGAGAGAGAGAGAGAGAGGAAGAGAGAGAGAGAGAAAGAGAGAGAGAGGACACATAAATAATCAAATTCTCTCATCCTCAATCCACTGCTTTTCCATTATTCCCCATCTTTGAGCCACTGTCCCCTGGCACCACCTCTCCAACCTTCCCAGCTTTCTAGACCTCTCCTTCATCCTTCATTTCTCAGCCAAGATACACATCTCAGGAAAGCCTTCCAGCCTAGGGCAACCTAACTTCGTTATCCTTTTTTTAATCTCCTAGAATCCTTTCTTTGGTGAATTTATCTCAATTTGCATGATTTTATCAAAGCCTTATTTTTTTTCACTAAAATATAAACTCCCTGAGAGTAGGGACCATTATCTTTGTTATCATTGTTCAGTACTATATTCCTATTACTTGGCACAGGAAGCCTCTTCAATTTTTGTTGAATGAATAAATTGTTCAAGAAATAGGGAGTAGGTCTGTGGCAAAAATAATCTATCTCATGAATAGTGCAGATACAATAAAAAGCACAAATCATTTTGTATATTAAATGACATCTCTATTTTTGCAATTAGATAATTTATAAACAACACAGATGATGTAGAGACTCAGATGTCTAAGCTCCAGATGCTGGGAGAAGTCTGGGCATCCTTTCTCTTTTAGTGGTTTCTCAAGGAGGAATGCCAACTATTTGAGAGTGAGACAAGTGGGAACACAATGTGATGCTACTGAACTTCTTTCCCAGGACAAACTAAAATGTTCATTAGACTATGTAGACGATGGCTTTCTACCATAGATACAGATATTGGAGAAGATAATATTTGATTTTCCCACAGGTCTTCAAAAGGTTTTCTAAAAGCACACAACAGCATCTGCAAGTTTTATCTCACCAGGCGAGGTCACATCTCTGGTTTCCAAGTCACTAGTGGATTTCAGAGAGAAATGGTGACCATTTGACAGAATATCTTAAAATATCTCAACAGTCCGTTACATCTAAAACTAATCAGAGATTAGGAATCATTTCCAGTCCTGATTGAGAAATTAAACTAAAAGAAATAAATGGATCATTTCTACTATTGTCTGTTTCATACCCCATCTATTTAAATAATAAACCCGGCCAACTTACAGATCTCCTAGCTTTGATCCTACAAGTCGTGGTGAGAAACCCGACCTCCTTTGGAAGATCAAGAAGAATGCCTTGAAAAAGCCCTCCTTCAGACAAAAAGCTTTTGATTACAGTCTGTCACTATTTTTAGGATGTTCTTAGCACATTCTCAATAAAATATCCATCACAGACTCCCCTCCTCTAAGCTTGAATAAAAAAATGGTCACACCACTTAGGTTGGGGCATCTGCAATTTGTTAGAGAGGCAGTGGTGAGGTCAGTGAGTCTGCTTTCTTGCTCTGTCTTAGAGTAGGTGGAATTGGGCTATAAATCCACAGACCTAATGATAAGCATAACTCAATCCCTCTCTGGATCTCAGCTTCCTCTAATACTCCAAGTCTCCTTCATTGTTAGTACTATTCTGTTACTCTAACTTTGACTCCACATAACACAGAGAGATCATCTCAACACTTAGATCCAGAATAGCAAGGGAAGGACCCAGTGTCCTTAAGGGTTCACTCTAATTCACCAGTGGTATAAACAGACAGTGTGCTGGGTACCCACTCCAAGCTGGTGCTGCGCTCCCTAAAATTCACATGTTGAAGCTCTCACCATCAGGACCTCAAAATGTGACTGTATTTGAAGAAAAGGCCTTTAAAAAATGTAGATAGTTAAAGTGAGGCTGTTGGGATGGGCCTGAATCCAGCCTAACTGGGGTCCTATAAGAGGAAACATGTACACACAGAGACACCAGGGGTGTGTGCACAGAGGAAGGACCATGTGAAGATAAGCCAAGGAGAGGCCTCAGGGGAAACCAGCCCTGCCAACACCTAGATTTAAGATTACTGGCCTTAGAAACTATGAGAAAATAAATTCCTGTCATTTAAACTGCCTTCTCAGCCATATTTCATGATGGTAGTCTGAGCAAATTAATATAATACTGAACAGATTTACCTACTTTTTCTCATAAATAGACATTTATTCTCAAACTGGAATGTAACTTCTCCAAGGTGACAGTAACTTAGCACAGAGCTCATAGGGGAAATAAGTTCCCTTGGCCACCTGGACATTTCCTTTACAACCAAAAAAGCAGATCATCATACAATAAAACATGGGAACCTTAACAGGCACAGAGATCCTAACAGTACTCATCAGAGATCACACCCAGCATAGTCATGGACGCTTGAAGAGTCCGTTTTAAATTACAATCATGGCATTTCATTGAAGAACTAACAGCACATTTAGAATATGCCCTGTTTGTACTCTGTCTGGATCTGTTACCCAGAAGAGAAAGCACTCTTTGATCCTCTAGACGGCTAAGAGTTCCCTCTTAGAGCATTCTCCATAGCTACTCACTCTCCTCTGGGTTCTTTTCCTTCCCAAGGGCCTTCAGAGGACCTTATACATGCAGAGATAAACACATAAATATGCCTGTTTTTATAAATAATACCAGACATTAGCCAGGCACAGTGGCACCCGCCTGTAATCCCAGCTACTGGGGAGGTTGAGATAGAAGGATTGCAAGATCAAGACCAACCTGGTAAACTCAGTAAGATTCTATCCCAAAATAAAATAAAGAGGGGCTGGGCTGTACAGCTCAGTAGTAGAGTGCTCCTGGATTCAATCTCAAACTGGGGGGGGGGGACAGTAACACCCGAAATTAAATTCAGAAGTGGCACTGTGTCCCATCTCCAGTCCTGGCTTGTGGTCACACTCAGTGCCATGCACATGATGGGGCTTGAACAGAAGATCAGGACTTATCAATACCTGGTTATTCCAAAGCATGCCCCCAACCAAAAAGGCATTAAGATGGGCCCCTGCAGAAGAACTAAAGTGCATTTGCCCTCCACAGCAAAACTTGATTATTAGAAAAGGGAGACGGTTCCCATTTGCACTCAAACAACATTCCCTGAGTAAGTTTACACCGTCTACATCTGAATCATCTCTAAAGTTTATTTTAAATTATATAAATTCCAAAATCCCATCTTAGGATATTCCATTTCAGGAGTCTGGGTGAGGTTCTGGATTTTGTCCCTGCTGCCCATGTACTGGGATTACAGACTACAGGTGTGTACCACTGTTCCCAGCCACAAAACTCATTTTCAAATCCCTTTCCCATCTTCTCCATAGCATGTTTAGGCTCTTTAAAGGGACCCAAGAAAATCCACAGTTTTGAGAAAATTCATGGTGGTGCTACATATAACATTGAGCCACCCCATGGTCATTGCAGGCAAAAAATAACAAGTAAAAAGCATATGGAAGCGGAGAGAACTTGAGAGACAATACTCTACAATCCTCCAACCTGGTTGGGGAGGGACATGCTTGAACAAAAAAGGTAACTTTAGCCAATAAGTAAAATGCCCAAGAAGCATTACAAGAATAGGTCTACAAGTCCCCTGCAGACATAAAAGATGATCATGAGAGAGAACACAAAAACTCAGGGTGTTCAAGTTTTAGAAAGCCACCTGCAGCGTTCCCCTTTGTACAGAGTAGAAAGAGAGAATGACGGAAATTAGAAACACGCAGTCTACATTTTCAAAGTCAAATAAAGGGGTCAGAATTTGTTCCAAATGAAAAAAGAAAATCAAAGCTCTTTTTCTGACTTGAACCAGTATAACTTTGAGCTTGGAGGTACAGCAAGGACTTTTCTTTTCTTTTTTTCTTTCCATTTTTCCCAGAGCTTCTCTTTGAAGCTAATTCACAGTATCTAAACGAGTTTATTGGAAAACATTTCAATTTAGATTACACTACAAACCCACCAAGCTTGCTCACCAGTGCCTAACCTGTGTGAGACAGATGAACAAGGTTCTGTGATAGGACATTTCTTGCTGTTGGAGACAAGTTGAGTCTTCCTAGCTGACAAAATAAGAAAAAGCCTAATGACATTTATATGGGCCTCTGAAGTTCCCTTGTTCAGTTGAACAGTTTGAATTCAGTGGAATCAATCAGAGGCTTTGGATAGGTAAACTGCTGAATGGATGAAGGCCAAGCATGTAAGTGTTAGGTGCCTGCAACTTCACGAGGAATAAGAGCAGCTCAGTCACTCTCAGATTCCTGATCCTCTGAAACTCTGGAAGATGATATATTTGTGTTGTTTCAGTGTCACTAAGTAATCTGTTACACAGCAATAGATAACTAATGCATTAGGCTACTTGGGGAGCTGCAAGGGTTAGAAGCAGAAATCCCCGAAAGCTGGGCTTCTCTATCAAAGAAATTGACAGTCATTGAAGGAGGGTGAGTTCCCTGGAGGTGGTAGAGAGGTAACTTGCCACAAACATGATCAAGAGTTAACCAAGTATGCCAAGCATGGTGGTACGTACTTGGAAGACTGAGACAGAAAGATCACAGATTCAAGGACAGCCTCAACAACTTAGCAAGACTCTTTCAAAAAGAAAATTCTGGACGTGTAGCCTGGAGGAAGGATGCCCCTGAGTTCAATCTCTAAATCTCTAGTAACACACACACACACACACACACACACACACACACACACACACACACACAGAGTGAACCAAGTGAAAAGGCAGAAAAGTATAAAGAAAACTTGGTGGGCCATGGATTCCCAATAGACTGTCTGCCCTGATTCAAACAACGGAACATGTGTAAGGGTCTTTGAGCAAGGGGATGATTGGGTGGTGACCAGAATTTAGATTCCCCACAGATGGGGGACAAAAATGATAGGAAGGCTGTGTAAAACCAGAAGCAAAGTCAATGGCAGCCTTCTGTAAGGACCCAGCACAGTCGAGCTAAACCAGAGCAAAGCTAAAGTAGGAATGACGAGAAGAAATGAGTGATAAGTATGATGTGAACCTGCCTACCATGCTGGATGCCGGCCTTCCACGGCATCCTGGGGTTTCTGAACACTCACTTGGTCATTTAATCCACATGTATATTTAGATAATGCCAGAGAAAGCTACCATGAGACACATTTCCCAGTTAAAGCCCCACCATTCATGCGTACAACATGCTGCTCTAGTGTACAACACACTACCCAACAAAATTAATGCCATAAATATTGTGGATGTTATAGATGCAAAATTATAGTAAATGTGTAAGTGTCATTTCTTCTTAAATCACCACAACCACAAGAACTGACTCCAAATTACCCTGTTATCTTTAATAAAACAAAGTCAGATGGCAGTAATAGAGGAGGACACACAATGGAAGTAATACAGAAAGAATTCAAAAAGCAATCCTTTACAGTAGTGACAGGTCTCAGGAAGAAAGCGCTGGGGAATGGTATGAGTAATGTCAATCTCATCAAATCACCCAATGTAACAGGAGAAAGCCCGCTGAAATGCCAGCAGAGAGTCAACAACATTTACATCCTAGGACCCTTGGGGTTCTTTGGGAGGTAGACACTGTCCAGTTGCTCAGAGTCTGCTGAATCTGCTGCTCATGTTAAGTGCAATTAGGATCATTCTAGTAAAACCTCAGCAGGAAAACTGGAACGAGCGTCCTGGCCTTTGGCACGCTGTCCTCGACCAACAGAAAAACTAAGGGACTGGAGGAAAGAAGCTACATGCCCCTGGGTAGAAAGAGCGCTGTGGCCTTTCCTTCCTCAATATGGAAGGTCAGTGAGTATCCGTCCAGTATAACATGCAGAGGAGGTCATTTAGCCTACACTTTTACAGTGAGGAAAATTGAGGCAAAGAAAGTTAGCCCAGGTTTACTGAGAGAACAACACAATTCAGCCTCAGCCCAGGAGAAACTCAATCACCCACACTGGCCCCTTTGCTATAGGAACCACAGTCACTGAGTCCTGTGGACAGTAGGTAAAAGGAAGTGCCTCCATCTCTGACATGTCCTAGCAGGATGCCGATCAGCGCTCCTGGAGGGAAAGGTCCAGGAGCTCAGCATTAGTGCCTGTACTTCTTTCTCTACCTGCCACCACCAGACAAGCAGCTCGTCCCAACAGACGAGAGAGCGAGCGCGAGCGCGCAGGGAGAGATTGATTTAGAGAGAAGGAAGGTGAGGACCTAGGACCACTCTGTAAGAGTTCCCAAATCCCAATGGGCTGGAGAAGATGCTTCAACACCCTCCCCCTTCCCACACTAACCTAGGGCCTGATTCTAACCTGCTCCTTCACAAGGACACCATTCACACCCATCCATGTTTTGCCTGAAAAAGAGAAACCCAAATAAGCAAAGAGTCCTCCTTTGATGTGCAGAAGAAAGCCCACTTCCAAGCCTCCCATCTCTCAGCTATGCAGTTGGCAGCCTCTCTCCCTTCTTTCCTCCAAAGGAAGGCCAACAAGATTAAAGCTCTGTCCCTTTAGTTGCCACTTGGAACTTTTACAACTGGTGATTAACAGCCTCTTAAACAAGAGTGATCCTCCACTCACTAAAGATTTGGCTGCTAAGTAAATTTGATTCGAATTTAAAAGAAACATCAATTCATTGTCCCATTTCCTTGGGAAACTCGGAAGTTACAAACTAAGTGACTGAGAAACCTAATGAATAGTAAAAGAAGGATTATAGGGTGACCAGCTTGTATTCTTCAAATGACATAATTTACTGAGTAAGGGTCCCCCCTCCCTGTGTAATTAAGAGCCAGGGAAAGACTAACTCCAACCACTTTCATCATTTACAAGTCACAGGAAGAACAATGTACCATCCCTAACTCAGGCAGCTGCCCTGGATTCCACAAAGGCTCTCCTTTTACGGAAGAGTCAATGTGAGCTTTGTGGTGGAGATCATCTTGTGGCTATGGATCAGTTGCCATTTAGAGAAGGGCTCCTCTCAATCGCCTGACCTGGTGAGCATCCCCTTCCGATGCTCCATTATAAATGCCCATCATCAGACAGAAGGGTCACAGAGGTGAGGAAATCCTTGACCTCTGTTCCTGAGCCCAGAGTCCATGCAGCTCCACCCTACAAGGTTGATAACCTCTGCCTTCCCCCACAGAGCACTCCAGAGGGCTTTCAAGGAAGGAAGGCGCAGAGAAGGAAATGCCAATTTGTGTGTGTGTGTGTGTGTGTGTGTGTGTGTGTGTGTGTGTGTGTGTGTTTCGTCCTTGGGATGGAACCCAGAGGCCTCTACCTCCGGGGTACACCCCAACCTATTTTATATTTTATTTTGAAACAGGGTCTCACTAAGTTTCTGAGAGCCGGGTGCACCACCATGCCCGGCTGAAATGCTAATTTTTAATCTGTTCCTTCTTCCTTACACTTCCACTGAAGGCTTAGAAAGAATAGTACACGAGTGTTCGTATTCATTTTACTCTCTAAGCTGATGCTGTAAACCAAATCAGGGTAAAATTTTGATTAGATGCCCAGTCTTTTAACCCATCTGTTTACCTTCTGGCCATAGTCATCATCTAATTCTATCAGTTATCTATGTTATAAAACTGACACAGTTAATTCATATCAGCCTTTCTCCTTGCACATCTGATTTACACTTTAATAGTAGTAAAACAATAGTAATAACAAAGAGAACAGGATTTATTGAGGTCTGATTACATGTCCTCCCTTCATGCCATAAACTACTGCTGATTCAACACACTCAGATGTACACAGAAATCCTCACCACAGGATCACTGCCACCTGGTTCCAACTCCAGTTCCCATTCACAGAAGCACTTCTTTATAGAAGTGGAAGATTTGGAATCTCAGGCTCCCCACCCCTTACTGGGAATATACACAAAATACGCTGAAAAAGAAAGCCATGCAATTTCATTCATTCTAAATGAAACAGCTCTCCTTTGACCAAGTTGCATGCAGAACAAGCACTGCCACAAAGAACAACAAAGCAAAGCCGAGGACCACCTCTCACCATTCCTCACATCAGAAACCTGAGGCTTCAAGGTTTCAGGAACTTCACTTTCCTCTTCTGCCTGTTTCAAGATACAAGGGCACAGATGCCAGCAATGGTGCTTGGGGGCACCTTAATTCCTGCACACATTCTGGGTGAATACCAACGAATTCAAGATCTCCCAAATGATCTTATTTGAGTAGTCCCGGGACCTCTTTATTTGGAGATAGCTATTAGAGCCCAGGTGGGGAAGACGTTCTACCACATGGAAGCAGAGAATTTAGAAATACCCTGGAAGAGTCATTCTGCATCTTAATGGTCTCAGGAGCAAGGGAGCTGAAAAGGACCTACGCCTTCATTAGTCCCCAAGATAATCACATAATGATTTATCAAAATAAGATCCAGATGACTGGAACTCAGAGACCAACATGACTTTGCTGATTAAATGTTGAAGATAAATTCATAAATAGGTAAAGACATGGGTTCTTCAATTAACTATCTATAGATTAAGAAATGTGTCATACTCAATCATTTGGGACATGCTAGACAAATATCATCTCATTTCCTCCCTAATGTCATCCAGAGATAGTGAAAGAGGTATGGGCTTGATGAAGCTGGGCCTGAGTTACTGTTGTGGCTCTGCCCCTAACTAGCAGTTAGGGACCTTAGAAATGGAGTCTCACAAACATGAATTCTCCTCAATATAAAGTAGTATCGAGCCAGGTGTGGTGGTGCATGCTTGCAATCCCAGTCCATGAGATGCTGAGACAGGAGGATCACAAGTTCGAAGCCAGCCTCAGCAGCTTAGTAAGGCCCTCTTCAACTTAGTGAGATCCTGTTTCAAAATAAAAAGGGCTGGGATGTAGCTCAAAGGTAGAGTGCCCCTGGGGTTCAATTCCCAGTAAAACACACACACACACACACACACACACACACACACACACACAGAGAGAGAGAGAGAGAGAGAGAGAGAGAAAGAGAGAGAAGAAAGAGAGGGGAGAGAGAGAGAGAGAGAGAGAGAGAGAGAGAGAGAGAGAGAGAGAATATGAATGTAAAATAGGAATAACTAATATGAAAAGTAAGGATCAAATGAGGTGGCATGTGAGAATATGCATCCTAATGCATGGTAGAGGCTGTATCTCCCTTCATTTCTGGGTTATAAAAATGGGAACACCATTTACCATATCACCTAAAAGTCAAAGTTCTTGCAGGATAAATTCCCAACTCAACACAGCAGAATCAGCTGTTACAAAGTCAGTAACCCCTGGACCTGGCTGATAATTTACTTTAAACTGGCCACAACATCCTAAAGCTGTTTGCTCAGCATTTTTCCCTGGGGGATGAGAGATGAAAATGATTGTTTGGACACTCTAAGAAAAATATAAACAGTTGCGTCCATCATGCACAGGGTTAAAATATTCTAGCCAACAGGGGCAAGTAAAATTAATACACATAGGAAAATCCAAACAGAGGCTTGATTGGAGCTTAACTTTGAAATACTGTACACTTTCAAAAGCAAAAACACCAACCAAAATGCATTTGTCTGCGGCTCTAACATTAACATCAATGGCAACTTGTTTACATTTATTGGCCAAGAAGTACTCTTCCATCTGGTCACATACCCAGCATTACACACATATTTTGAAGTTATTCAAATATTTCATGTGTGAAAACAGAGAGGTTATTTCGTGTAGGCAAATCTGGAAGAAGTCAAGTGCTAAATGTGCTACAGAGCTCTTGCTTAACCCACGGAAACTGACATTTTTCTTTCAGCCTGCCAGTTAAATGCCTACTCTGCTTTTTAATTCATTCACCCACTTCTACAAATGTTTGCACTGACATTCTGCCAGAAAGCTATCCCAGGAATCTCTAATGGGGAGGGGAAAAGGGAGTTCAATAATGTAATAACTGTAATATGAGTTTCAAACTCTGGAGTTTTTTTGGGGGGGGGCATCTTTAAAAATTTCTGGCATGGAGAAAGCCTCAGATCAAGCCAGATTAAACAAATGGTATCGCTAAGCTGGGTGTGGTGGTGCACTCTTGTAATGTCAGCATTTGGGAGGCTGAGACAGGTGGATTGCAGTTTGCAGCAGCCCCCATTATTTAGTGAAGCCCCTCGCAATTCAGTGAGACCCCATTTCCAAATAAGGAATAAAAAACAGGGCTGGAGGTGTAGCTTGGAGGTAGGATGCCCTGGGTTTCATTCCCAGTATGGCAAAACAAAACAAAATAAATGGTGTCCACATTTTTATATTACAGGGTTTTTACTACATCAGAATTATGTGAACAAGATGGAGATCATATGTATAAAAAAGCTGGGTCTACATGTTGTATCTTTGGTGAATTTATCCGAATCACTCCCCCCCCCTCCACTCCCGTGCCATTTCTGAATGGTATGGGGCTTTAACTGTCTTCTGTATTTCTTTCTTTTAATAAACTTCTTTAAATCTTCAGCCTCAAGAGGCTGTCCATTCATATGATAGACAGAAGTAATATGATCTTTAGGCATGCTTATGACCCCCAGCCCTGTACCAGTATTGGGAATGACTTAGGAAGATTTGAGAACGCTCTTATTATTAATAGATATATTTCAAAAATAATTGTGTCAAAATGGCAGACCTGGAGAGAGAAAGACTTGATTTCGATCAGGAAGCAAACAACTATTGAAACTTAGATTGACTTAGCTAAAAGTAATTAGCAAGTCGATAGGAGAGGGGAACTAGGACTTTCTCTGTCTAAAGACAGATCTACATAATAATTAGATAATCTAGCTAGGATGGGAGGTGGGGCTCGACATGACCTTTGATCATGACCTTCTTGAAAAGAGACCTAGGCGAAAGGACACCTGGGCTCCACCTTGGCAGGGAAATAAGGGGAGAAACCTTACAGGGTTTTTACTACATCAGAATTATGTGAACAAGATGGAGATCATATGTATAAAAAAGCTGGGTCTACATGTTGTATCTTTGGTGAATTTATCCGAATCACCCCCCCCAACCCTGTGCCATTTCTGAATGGCATGGGGCTTTAACTGTCTTCTGTATTTCTTTCTTTTAATAAACTTCTTTAAATCTTCAGCAAGAGTACAGGCTAATGTGTATTTACCCTTAGCTCAGGACAAGAACCTACAGTTTTTCTGTTTTAGGGGTTTTTGAGGGAAATTATGTCTGGAACCCTAACAGGGGTCCTCGGGGACAGTTTCCCCAAAACCATATTATCTCAAACCGTAACAAGCCCCTTTAGTTAAAAGTCAACTAAAGGCTACGTGAGCTTTAGGCATGCTTAGTTTTTCAATAGTTTTCTGGTTTATAGCCTCCCAGCTCCCTTTTAGTTAAAGGTGAACTAATGCTTCTTTTCTTTCTTTCTTTCTTTCTTTCTTTCTTTCTTTCTTTCTTTCTTTCTTTCTTTCTTTCTTTTTCTTTTTTGTGGTACTGGGGTTCCTGGAAGCCCTTCTACCTCCAGGAAGACCTGCACTCCCAGACCTATTTTTTTTTTTTTTTACATTTTATTTGGAAACAGGGTCTCTTAAGCCAGTAAGGCTGGCTTCAAACCAGCCCAATCCTCCTGTCTCCACCTACCAAGCGCGGGGATTACAAGCTTGTGCCACCACGCCCGGCCTAATGTTTGTTTCTAATCAGGTGGTGGTGAAAGAATCAAATGTATGAGAAGGTTAATTCACCAAAGACAATACCAGGATTACCTGTTTCTTTGTTCTAGAGTGACACCTGGTTTGTTTTACAGAACCCTTACCTGTCATACCCCAATTAACTAGGGAGGTGAAAAGCTGTTGAAACTGATATTCCCCAAATAAATGGCGTCTCTGTGGGTCACCTTACAACAAGACAATATGACAAATGCATGATGCTTTTCCTACTCTCACTGAACCAAGGTCAGATTGTATAACAGCTAGTGTGGATTAAGAGTGTGCTTCTAGTTGGATGTGGTGGTGTACACCTGCCCCAGTACTTGGGAGGCCAAGATAGGAGGAGGACTGCAGATCTGAGACCAGCCTCAGCAACTTAGTGGGACTCTCAACAACGAAGTGAGACTCTGTTTCAACAACAAAAAATAAAAAAGGCTGGGGTATATATAGCATGGAGGCAGAATGTCAGAATGTTCTGTCTCTAGTACCACAATATATGAGAGAGAGAAAGAAAGAGAGAGAAAGAGAAAATGAGAGAGTTAGTTTTAGAGTTCTTCTGAGGTTTTGTTTTGTTTGGGTACTGGGGATGGAACCCAGGGGCATTCTACCTCTGAGCTACAATCCAAGCCCATTTTTTTTTTTTTTATTCTTTATTTTGAAACAGGATCTCACTGATTTGCAAAGGGCCTCCCTAAGTATCTGAGGCTGTCTGCAAACCACAATCTTCCTGTCTCAGCCTCATAAATGCTGGGATTACAAGCGTACACCACAACGCCTGGCTATTTTGGTGTGTGTGTGTGTGTGTGTGTGTGTGTGTGTGTGTGTATGTGTGTGTGTTCCTCCTGTCTCAGCCTCTCCAAGTACTGAGATTACAGGTGTGCATCACCCCATCTGGCCTTGAGGCCCTATTTCTAACCCAAGGAAAGCACTCTGGAGTGAAATAAGCCAACAAGTAATCATTTCATACATTGGCGTCTAGGAACAATATGTTATATTCCTATTCCTCTACTTTTCAAAGTATATACACAAGCTATGAAAATGACCAAATTCTGATCTTTCTTTCTTCCTTTCTTTCTTTCCCTCTTTCTTTCTTTCTTTGGTGGTACCTCCGAGCCACACCACTAGCCCTATTTTTTATTCTATATTTTGAAACAGGGTCTTACTGACTTGCAAAGGGACTCACTAAGTAGCTGATGCTGTCTGCAAACCATAATCCTTCTGTCTCAAACCACAATCCTCCTGTCTCAGCCTCCCGAATGCTGGGATTACAAGCATGTGGCACCACGCAGGCAAATATTTACTTCTAATCCTTGCTAGAACAAGCAAGATTCAAGGCCTGGTCAGAGGCAGCTGGCAGCAAGACGCCCATCCAATTCGGCGATGACAGGGACAAGATTCCACCACAGAATGTGTTAACTTCCTCTGGAGGTTCTTTCTGACTGCCCAAGGTGAAGAAAGAAAATGCATTGACCAGAATTCCTGGGAGCCTGATAAAGCGGCTCTGGAACTCTCTATCTTCTGGACATACCTCAGGAACGTTTCTGTTTTTTGATGAGTTAATCTGTGCACTCTAAGAAACACACTAACCCTAACCACTTCAGTAGCATGATAAACCAGAGAGACCCACTGCGGAGCATGCATATACCGTCATCACTCTGCTGCTCAATCCTGAAGGCTTCAGTTCCCCTCAAAGGAAAAGCCAGAGTCATCCCATCAGTGAGGGACAGGCGTGCCTTGCAGTAACGTCTTCTGTGCTCACTATGCCTCCTCTGGCCTCCTTGCTACTCCTTCAACACCTTCACCCTGGACGACTCTTCCAGACCTATGTTGTCTTAGCTAGGTGCCAAGATGCAAGATGAACTTGCACCTTCAATGCAAGTTTAAATGTTCCCTTCTTACTCTACCTGAAATTTCAGGCACCTTACATCCCCTTTTACCCTGCTCTGTTTCCTTCCTTCTTTCTTTTTCTTTCCACCCACTGTATCTCTCTGATATTCCATCCTGCGTGATGTGTGTGAAGAGCTAGGTACCCTGCTTAGAATGAAGGCTCTTCTACATTCCAGACAAAAGAACAGCTTGCTATCAAGTTAGAGCCTGCCTGGGCCCCACCCAGGTCACAAAATGTCTGGACTATTGTGTCCTTGGGCTCAGCCCTGCCCAGTGCTGAGTCAGCCCAAAACAAACATGGCAGTGAGTAGGAGCTCCACCCTTCTCCCTGGGTCTGGAGCACCTCCCACACACGGAGATGGAAGGGAAGGGAGAATGACTCAGAGTCAAACACAGAACTACACAAAGGGTACAGCAGAGTACCCTGAATCCTACACTGAGTCCTGAGCCCTACAGGACTTTATTTAAGAACTTTGCAACTTTCTCCCATGCATCATTCTAAAATAGGTCTTGTGTCCTTGGACTTGTGGGATATATACTGCAGTGGCTAAGAGCAGCGTCTCTGAGACTAAATCAAGCTTACTCTGCCACTTATCAGCTATGTAACCTTCTCCCTTACCTCAAAATGGCAATGAGGACTCTACTTCCAAAGCAGGGTAATTGTCAAAACAAGTGAATTTTAGGTAAAACTTATGGAAGAATGAACATGGAAAATACTCAAGCTATTACTCCTATGAACAAAATGTGGTACAGCTGCACCATGAAATGAAGGGCTATTACCTGGATGAACCTTGAAAACCTTGGGCTGAGAGAAAGAAGACAGACTCAGGGCTATATGTTATCTGATTCTGTTTATGGGGTGTCCTGAAGAGGCAAACCCATAGATTCTGAAAGTAGATTTGTAATGGCCTAGGGTCATTGCCAGGGGTTATTAAGGAATGGGCAGAAATACATACCAATTACTAATAGGTATGGGGTTTTTCTGGGGAGGGAATGAAAATATTCTGAAGTTAGCATGTAGATGCACAATGTTGTGAATATACCAAAACCCTTAAATTTAAAGAAGTAAAAGAGATTTTTATTCCTCTCCCAGGAACTACATTCAGGAAAATGCTTGGGTCTTATCACAGCCTTTGCTGGAGCCCAGGACAAAGCAAGACAAGCTAAATGTTAAATAAACTATGTAGCCAAAGACAAATGCGAAGCCAAAATTTTCTAGGAAATACCAACAAAGACTTGAACAACTGAACAGCTTCGAGGAATGACTGGCCAACTTGGGCAAAGTTTTATCCCCCAGGCTTTGGGAGCAGTGCCAGCAGACACTGATTCACTGTGGCTAGGGTCAAAGGCAGGTCCTGCCAACAGGGGAAATGACCAAAGCAGAACATGAACAAACCGGTTCCCAGAGAGAAAACTGGGTGAAGGAGAAACCCAGTTCATCCTTCCACTCGTGTTCATAATCAGGGTAATTGGCATGCACGGCGTCAATTTCCAACATGCAGACTGATTTCTGCAGCCTCTCGTCAATTGATGTGATAGCTCCAAAGCGAATGGTGTGGAAAGGAGGGATGTAGGGAGAGAGAGTGTCACGGGAAACAAACAGGCTCTTATTCCAGGGCAAGAGCTTCTTTGCTTGAATTGGCAGGCAATAAAGAATTCTTAGATACGGTCCAGCACTCAGTTGGACTATCACGGAAACCTGTCCCATATACATGTTCTAGAGGTCATTTTCTTAACAGAAAATTGTAAAGGAGAGAAAAACCAAAGAGAGAGAAAAGAGATATAGTTCACAAACAAAAAAAGGAAAATAAGCTGGGTATGGTGGCACACACCTATAATCCCAGTGACATGAGAGGCTAAAGCAGGAAAATTCCAAGTTCAAGGCCAGCCTTTGCAACTCAACAAGGTCCTGTGTGAAAAATAAAATAAATAATAATAATAATGGTTGAAAATGTGGTTCAGTGGTAGAGCACCACTGGCCCCTGGGTTCAATGTCCAGTGCTACCAAAAAGAAAAAGAAAAAATAGTCTCTTCTTTGATGGTAGAGAGGAAAGGTTATATTTTCCTTCTTGCATTTTCCAGGAACCAAAAACTATAAATACAGAAAACTTAAAACAATGGGAAGAAAATAAAACCCAACATTCATAACGTCTGGTATTTGTCAGTACCAGCGATGTAACTGGGAGATGGATGAGTGCTGGAAGCAGGTGAAACCCAGAGCGCACTCCATACAATGCCTGAGAACTGTCAGAATGAGCTCCCGGCCACGGCCCTGCTTTACAGCCTTTCAGTCACTTCAATCACAGTGCTCATTATCCTCTGCCCACAGCATTTTCCTTGCACTTCCAAATCACTCCCGGTTTGCCTGTTCTAATTTCAAGACCGCTCAGAAATTCAGATTCTTAAAAGTGCTTTTAAAACACCTCATCACCTTTGATTTCTTTCAGCTACTTTTCTTTCCCATTATCATTGCCTTGAATCCAATCTTCATCATCTCTCGTCCTCCGAGACCACTGAAATCGCCTTTGACCTGGTTACCTCTAGTATACAGACTCTCTCTTTTTTTTTAATTTTTATTGGTGTATTATATTCATACATCATATTGGGGTAAAAGAATTTGTGTGTACATACATGTACACATCACTGATTTAACCCCTACCTGATTCCCACCCAATTCCCTCCCCGTCCATCCTTCCCTTGCTTGGCTTAGTGATTAACTTTGATATGTTTAAATACATTGTGTGTTTTAGAGATTTTCCTCTTCCCCCCCCTTTCTCCTCCTTCAGGTTGCATTGTTTGCTCCTCTATAGGATTTCCTTTTTCTTCTAGAGTTCCTCCTCTGACCCTTTACTCCTTAACTCTCACATATCATGGAAAGCATCTGATTTCTTATTTTTTGTGACTGACTAATCTCACTTAGCATAATGTCCTCCAGTTCCATCCATTTCCCTGAAAATGGTGTAATTGAGGTTTTTTTAAATGGCTGAATAAATACCATTGTGTACATATCCCACAGTTTTGTAATCCATTCATCTGTTGATGGACATCTTGGCTGGTTCCATAGTTTAGCTATAGTGAATTGGGCAGCTATGAACATAGATACAGAAGCATTAGTTTGGTAGTTTGGTTTCCTATCTTTTGGATAGATACCCAGGAGTGGTATTGCTGGATCAAATGGTAGATTTGTTCCCATTCTTCTGAGGATTCTCCATACTGTTTTCCAAAGTGGTTGCACTAATTTGGAATCCCACCAACAATGTCTTAGAGTACCCACATCTCTGCATCCTTGCCAGCATATGTTGTTGTTTGTGCTTTGAATGATTGCCATTCTAGTTGGAGTTAGGTGAAATCTCAGGGTAGTTTTGATTTGCATCTGATTGCCAGTGATGTTGAACATTTTTTCATGCATTTATTGGTCATTTGAATTTCTTCTTTTGTGAAGTGTCTATTTAGTTCGTTTGCACATTTTGTTATTGGATGCTTTGTTTTCTTAGTGTTGAGTTTCTTGAGTTTTCTATATATTCTAGATATTAGTCCTCTATCACAGTTGTAGGTGGCAAAAATCTTCTCCCATTCTGTTGGCTCTCGATTGAGGTTCTTGACTGTTTCCTTTGCTGAACAAAAGCTCTTCAGTTTCATGTAATCCCACATATTGATTTGCCTTTTAATTTGTTGTGCCTTTGGGGTCTTGTTGAGAAAGTGTTTATGTGTTGCAGTGTTGGACTTATGCCCTCTTCAAGGAGCTTCAACGTCTCTGGTTTGATTTCCAAGTCTTTGATCCATCGTGAGTTGACTTTTGTACAGGGTGAAAAAGTGGGATTAATTTCCAATTTTCTGCATATGGTTAACCAGTTTTGCCAACACCATTTCTTGAGCAGGCTATCTTTTCTCCAGTGTATGTTTTTTGCCCCTTTGTCAAAAATCAATTGGCTAAAAGTGTGTGAACTTATTTCTGGGTCTTCTGTTCTGCTCCATTGGTCTATGTATCTGTTTTTTTGCCAGTACCATGCTGTTTATATTACAATGGCTTTGTACTATAGTTTAAAGTCAGGTATTTTTATTCCTCCTGCATGTTTTTTGTTGCTGAGAACTACCTTGGCTATTCTGGGCTTTTTGTTATTCCAGATAAATTTAAGGACTGATTTTTCTATGTCTGTGAGGAATGATCTTGGTAGTTTAATGGGCATTGCGTTAA
Source organism: Muscardinus avellanarius (assembly GCF_963383645.1). Lineage (NCBI taxonomy): Eukaryota > Metazoa > Chordata > Mammalia > Rodentia > Gliridae > Muscardinus > Muscardinus avellanarius. Next base: position 80,536,185 of record NC_137790.1, on the reverse strand, counting down.
ATCTGTAGATCACTTTTGGAAGGATGGCCATTTTAATGATATTTATTCTGCCAATCCATGAACATGTAAGATCCTTCCATCTTCTAAGATCTTCTTAGATTTCTTTTTTCAGCATTTTATAATTTTCTTTGTAGAGATCTTTTACCTTCTTGGTCAAGTTTATTCCTAAGTATTTTATTTTTTGGTGGGAGATCCTGAGTGGAACTGTTTTCTGAATTTATTTTTCAGTGGATTTATGGTTGGTATACAGGAAAGCTTCTGATGTTTTAAGATTGATTTTGTATCCAGATACTTTGCTGAATTTGTTGATCAGTTCTATAAGCCTTTTGGTTGAGTTTGTTGGGTTTTCTAAATATAGTATCATATCATCTGCAAATAGTGAAAGTTTTAGTTCTTCTCTTCCTATATGTACTCCTCTGATTTCCTTTTCTTGCCTTATTGCTCTGGCTAGAGTCTCTAGTACTATATTGAAGAGAAGTGGTGATAATGGACATCCTTGCCTCGTTTTTGTTTTTAGGGGGAATTCTTGAAGTTTTTCCCCATTTAATATGATGTTGGCAGTGGGCTTATTGTAGATTGCCTTTATGATGTTGAGATCTGTTCCTTCTATTCCAATTCTCTGCAGTTTTTATTATAAATGGATGTTGGATTTTATCAAATGCATTTTCAGCGTCTATTGAAATGATCATGTGATTTTTGTCCTTGGTTCTGTTTATATGGCGAATTACATGGATTGATTTTCTGTGTTGAACCAGCCTTGCATCCCTGGGATGAACCCTACCTGGTCATGGTGTATGATTTTCTTGATGTGGTTTTGAATGTGTGTTGCTAGTATTTTGTTTAATAGTTTTGCATCCAAGTTCATCAGAGATATAGGCCTGCAGTTTTCCTTCCTTGAAGTGTCTTTATTCAGTTTGGTTATTAGTGTGATGTTGGCTTCATAGAATGTATTTGGGAGAGTCCTGGTTTTTTCTATTTCGCGAAATAGTTTGATGAGTATTGGCGTTAGCTCTTCTATAAAGGTTTTATAGAATTCACTTGGGAAACCATCTGATCCTGGGCTTTTCTTTGATGGTAAGCTCTTTATTGCTGTTTCAATCTCTTTGATTGTTATTGGTTGGTTTAAGTGTTCTATATCTTCTTGACTCAGTTTAGGAAGGTTGTATTTATCTAAGTAGTTGCCAATTTCCTCCAGATTTTCCATTTTGTTGGAATATAGTTTTGTTTTTTTTTTTGTTTTGTTTTTTGTTTTTGTGGTACTGGGGTTCCTGGAAGCCCTTCTACCTCTGGGCTACACTCCCAGACCTATTTTATATTTTTGAAACAGGGTCTCTTACGCCAGCGTAAGAACCTGGCTTCGAACCTGCGCGATCCTCCTGTCTCCGCCTCCCAAGCACGGGGATTACAAGCGTGCGCCACCACGCCCGGCTGGAGTATAGTTTTTCAAAGTAGTTTCTGATAATCCTCTGGATTTCTACACTGTCACTAGTAATTTCTCCTTTTTCATCCCTTATCTTCATAATTTGGGTTGATTCTCTCTTTTTTTTAAGTTAGGTTGGCTAGTGGTTTATCTATCTTGTTAATTTTTTCAAGAAACCAGCTTTTGGCTTTGTTGATTTTCTGTACTGTTTTTCTTTTATTCTCTATTTCATTAATTTCTGCTCTAATTTTAACAATTTCCTGTCTTCTACTGGCTTTGGGGTTCAATTTTTCCTGCTTTTCAAGGGCTTTGAGGTCTGTCATTAGGTTATTTATTTGAAGATTTTCTGTTTTTCTTATGTGAGCACTCAGTGCTATAAAATTTCCTCTTAATACTGCCTTCAAAGTGTCCCAGAGGTTTTGATATGTAGTATCTTTATTTTCATTTGTTTGTAGAAATTTCTTGATTTCACCTCTTACATCTTCTATTACCCATTCTTCATTCAGAAGTGTGGCGTTCAGTCTCCACATGTTTATGTTGTTTCTCTGGGTCGTCTTATAGTTGATTTCTAGTTTCATTCCATTATGGTCTAAAATGACACAGGGAAGTATGTAACATTTTTTAAATTTGCTAGTGCTCATTTTGTGTCCCAGGATGTGATCTATTTTGGAGAAGGTTCCATGAGCAGATGAGAAAAATGTAAACTCCACTGTATTTGGGTGAAATATTCTATATGTGTCCAACAGGTCCATTTGGTTAATGGTGTTCTTTAGTTCTGAGGCATGTTTACTGACCCTTTGTCTGGAAGATTGGTCTAGTGTTGTGAGAGGTGTGTTGAAGTGGCCCAATATTATTGTATTGGGATTTATGTGTGACTTTATGTCACAAAGAGTTTGATTTATGAAAGCAGCTGCACCTATGTTTGGGGCATAGATGTTGATTATTGTTATTTCCTCTTGCTGGATTATTCCTTTTACCAGTAAAATGTGACCTTGTCTCTTCTAATAAGTTTCATTTTGAAGGCTAACTTGTCTGATATCATAGTTGCTATTCCTACTTGTCTTCGAGTTCCATTGGCATGGATTACCTTGCTCCAGCCCTTTACCTTGAGTTTGTTCCTATCTTTACTTGTAAGGTGTGTTTCTCTTAAGCAGCAGATAGATGGATTCTGGTTTTTAATCCATTTTGCCACTTTATGTCTTTTTTATTGGGGAGTTGAGGCCATTTACACTCAGTGTGATTATTGAGAGATATTTTTTAATTCCTAACATGTTAAGATTTTATTTCTGTTTGAGATACTATTTATTCTTCTTTGCTTAGTTGTCTGCTGGAGGTAAAATCTTGTTTCTTTGGTTCTGGTGTGTATTACCTATTTCTTCTTTGCAGTTAATCTCCTTGAGTATTTTTTCTAGCACTGGTTTTGAAGACATAAATTCCTTCAGTTTCTATTTGTCATGGAAACTTCTTATTTCCCCATCTAATTTGATGGATAGTTTTGCTGGGTAGGAAATTTTTGGCTGGAAGTTGTTTTCTTTCAGAGTTTGGAATATGTTACTCCATGCCCTTCTGGCTTTCATGACTTAGTTTTGGAAGTCTGGAGTGATTCTAATTGGTTTGCCTCTGAATGTCATGTGGCCTTTTGTTTTTGTTGCCTTCAAGATTCTCTCCTTGGCTTCCACATTAGTCATTTTGACAATTATGTGGCATGGGGATCCTCTTCTCTGATCCTGTCTGAAGGGAGTTCTATAAGTTTCCTGGACCTGTGTATCGACCTCTTGCTCTATGTTTGGAAAATTTTCTGCTATCACTTCCTTAAAGAGATTATTGATCCCTTTGGTTTCACCTTCTTTTCCCTCCTCTATTCCAATTATTCTTAGGTTAGCTCTCTTAAAATGGGCACATATTTCTTTAATGTCAAATTTCTGCTGCCGGATTTTTTTTTCTAAATTAGAGACTATGCATTCATTTTTGGAGTGATCATCTTGTAGGAGCGAGATTCTATTCTCCATGTAGTCTAATCTGTTGTTTATACTTTGAATTGAGGCCTTTACTTCAATGATTGCATCCTTTATCTCCTTTTGACTCTTAATTCTTTTCGAAAGTCCTCTATTATTTCTAGAGTTATTTTCCTGATTTGTTCTTCTAGAGATCTCTGAATTTCTGTGTTATCAGGTTCCGATGTTGTGGGGTTGTGGGCATTCATTGCGCCATTGTTATTTCTCTTTCCCATGATTTCGGAAGTTTGTGACTTTTCTGGGTTCTTCCCTGCGTCACTACGACTTCACTTAAGGTGCTCTGGATCTGGAGTCTATGGTATCTCAGTCACCACTACTCCTTTACTGGGTTGTATCGCAAAGTCTCAGACCCAGGGAGTCAATTGAGGCTGCTTTAGAGCATGGGGGTGCCAGGCTGGGCTTTCTCCCATGGGGAGCTGCAACTATGGTGTGATATCTCTGCCGCCGCCACTCCCCCACTGGGTTGGACTGCAAAAATCTCCTACCCAGGGAGACTATCTGTGCAAGTCCCTGGGAGTGTAGTACTGGGATTTCTCCTCTAGGGGCCGCAATTTGACTTATGGTTCTTGTGTGCACTGATGGAGCTGTAGGGGACTCGGTGAACTCGCTGCTGCTGCGGCTGGCAATATACTGTTGCTGTCATGCCTTCAGCTGTGAGGCTGGCGTATTTCTTCTGTGGTTTTGAGCTCTGCTCTGATTCTCTGCAGGGTACGCTGAGCCCGGCCCCTGGGAGCTTTAGACGCTCCTTGCGCTGAAAAAACTGCTGAATTCCCCCAGGCTGTTTTGTACCCACTCACCTCAGCTCACTGTCCACCCCTCCTCTTAGGAACCTGGTGACTTGCTGAATGCACTGGTCTGGAGTCGTCCGGTGATCTCGCCACTGCCGCCAGCAGTATGGCGCTGCTGCTTCGTCCTCGGCCATGTGGCCAGCGTATCTCCTCTCTAGTTTTGAGCTCAGTTCTGAGTCCCCCTCCTCTCTGGAACCTGGTGCTGCAAGGGAAGATAGCGCCACCACGGCTCCGCACCGCGGCTCCAGCCGCAGCACTGCAGGCTGGTTTCTTTTCTGGTGTCTGGTTGTTCTTCCAGCCCTCTTTTTCTCTGTCCCTTGTATTTACAGTTTTTATTTCTCTGCCGATGATGTTTTCTGGCTATGAAAGGTGCTGATTTTGTGGTAACAGAGATCGATTGTTAGCGGGACTCGTAAACGTTGCTTCTCTCTGTCGCCATCTTCCCGGAAGTCTCTAGTATACAGACTCTCGATCTCTCTCCCAGCCCAGCCCCAATGTTAAAATAAAGACACGTGAGTGAATCAAGCCTAGCCTCCCGAGCCTGGCTTCTAGGACCAGCCACACCCGCCAGCCACAACACCCTCCCCGCTCTCCTCCCTGTCAGGCACCTCATTCCACGTCCTACACCTTTCAGCAGTCATTCTATTTTGTTTCAGGATGATCCTGTCAGAATTCAGCACTATTTTCTTTACAAGGCACCCTGTGACAAGCAGTTTTTCACACTTAGGTAGCATTTACTACAATGTGACTTTTATCATTTGACACCCAAGAAGTTCACAGTAGACTCAGCCCTGGCTTATCTACAATGCCATATTGAGTACCTAGAATGGATGGGCCAAAACAGGAATTACAATAATAGTGATGGAGTTCCACCCTGCATCGTCAATAAATCCAATAGATCTACAGAGTGTCCCTCGAGAAATGTATATTGAATATATAGGGATATATTGAATATATAGGAAAATACTTATTTTCATGCTAAATGCTTCACGTACATTTCGAGTTTTTTTTTTCAATCCTCAAATGGCCTTTATACTATCATCTCCATTTTCCAAATAAAAAAACTGAGGTCAGAGTTTCTAAGATCACAAAATGAAAACACAGCAGCACCAGAAATGAATCCATCCTACATCTGTGGACTCCAGACACAGTCTCTCCAATGTTAACCTCCTCTCCCCTCTTTCTCCCTCCTTCTCTACCCTCTCCATGAAAAAGATAGGAAATGAAGCTTTGGAGAATTTGTGAAGTAAGACAAGGGCAGAACCAGAGATCGATGTGTCGTACTGTTCCTGATGCTCAGAATAAAGTCAGCGGGGAGGAGCCGCTGGCTGTACTCAGAGCAGGGGCACGCATTTCTGCAGCCTGAGGTGGGAGACCTCTTTGCACATAGACTAACATGAGGCCCACAGTCTCGACACTTGGGTTGAAGATCCAGCTCTAGTTCTTTTAAACCTGTGCCTTTGAGCAGCTCTTGTCAACGTGCATTAAATGAGAATCATGATGCCCATTTCACCAGGGTGTGATGAGGAGATATGAGGAAACGGAGGGGAACTGAACCGTAAGCCCTTTGCAGGGCAAGGACCACTGTCTTCATCACAGCTCTACCCAAAGCACTTGGCTCTCCTTCTGGAGCCGGGTCCATTTCCTCACATTTCTCTTCTCTAATAAAAATCTTCTGTCTGTTTGAGATCTAAGTGTAGGAACTGATTTAAAAAGAAAAATAATAATAAGGATGATGATACTATTATTGTTATCATCCTAAAACATAAGCCAATAATAATAATAGCAATAATAATAAATCACACACTACTGTAAGCAAACAAGAAAAAGAAGTACTTGTGTTCCATTACAGCTGCTGCAACTGCCTGCTTTTCACATGGCAGAGGCTTAAAGAGAGAAAAGAGAATGGCAAAATGGGATATGAATGCATAGATTAAGAAACGTAACTGATACCCTAAATGTCTAATAAAAAAAAAAAAAAGGCCTTTGCAATACAAATTGACAGATCTACTCAAAAAGAAGCAATTGAAAGCTCTAACTGAACAGTCTCAGCAGTTTGTAAAAGAGATGTTTTGGAATGGCATAATATAAGAACAAAGAACAAAGCATTTTTATCTGGCTCCCAAACAATTAAATGAACCTGCCAATCCTATGTGAAAGATGGGCTTACATGAACTGCAGTCAAGCTGGAGGACTTTCAAAGTCTGTCAAAATTCTTTAGACACCAGAGGAGAGAAGCAGCTACAGATTTCCAAACAGGCGTCTCCAACCCAGGCCGGAAGGAGCCCAAGGCTGCCCAGCTGGAGACTAAAAGGAAAAACAGTATATTCAAACCCTTTCCAGCATGCACAGGCTACCCAGCTCCTGGCCTCGGTTTCTCTCATAGGCATTACCAGTTCACATGTATGTAACTCCTTTGGAATTAGAGAAATGACACCAAAGAGAGAGAAAAAAAGCCCTTGTTGCAACTTAGGAAGGCATGTGCTCAATGCTGACTACATTTCGTTTAGAAAGGAGAGACAAATGTCTTCCTATGGGACCATCTGCTCATCTATGATGTGAAGAAAAAGTGGGAATTCATTTCTTCAATGGATCCAGCAAAATCACGTAAGGTGAAAATGGCCCTGGAAACCCATAAAATCACTCCAAAAGTTGGGTCAACATGTCTCAATGAATATGTTACAAGAGCTGCAAAGGGACCTAAGGCCAAAGGAGAAAACAGACATGTCTCCCACCAGCCATCTCCTCTCTTAGGACTGCATGGTAGAGTTCCAGACTATAGGACACCAGCACCGTTTAAATTATTTTAAGTCACAATTTCTTCTAAAGTACAATCCTATAATTTAAAGGACACAAAATGTAAATTTATAAATCCTATCCCAATCCTAGGGATGTCTGAAGATCAACACATCAAAACACACATGAAAGCACTGTGCAACCAATAAAGGATTTTACAAATAGCATTATTCTGCCAGCTATGGTGGCGCACACTTGTAATCCTAGCACTTAGGAGGCTGAGACAGGAGAATCGCGCAGGTTCGAAGCTAGCCTCAGCTACTTAGTGAGGCTCTCAGCAACTTAGTGAGACCCTGTTTCCAAATAAAGTATAAAATAGGTCTGGGAGTATAGCCCAGAGGTAGAAAAGCCCCTGGGTTCCACTCCCAGTACCACCAAAAAAAATAAATTAATAATAATAATAATAATAATAATAATAACAGTATCCTGCTGATAGATGTGACTTGCTCCCCCACCACCTGTATTTCTAATACTTAACATACATCCTATCAGACTTTCCAGGCATTTGATAAGCAAAGGACAGAGGAAGACTGGAGCTATGGACCAACTAGCCATGTATAGCATCTTCCACTGCAGGTTATCCAGGGGAGGAGGTATGTTCCTAGGTCTGTCTTGTCACTGGTCACACACTAGCTGGAGAAAATCTCCCAAGTCATAGAGTGTGGAAGACGATACATCAATGGGTGCTATTTACAAGGTATAGACCAGGAGCACCAACAACAGAACAATCTGTGAGCTGGAATCATCAGCAAAGAATGTCTGTGTGTATGAGGATATCATGCTACAAAAGGGAGAAACTGCAGCTCAGAGAGCCCTTAGGAGTTAGTTATTCAGCCCCCTTATTTTAAGGTCCAGAATGCCATCACCACCCAAAGGGATTTCTGATCTATCCTTGAGCATTACTGCACAATCCAGAATAAATCTTGTATCACCCCACTGGGGAGAGAAGTAAAAAGAGCCTGGGCAGCAATATTCACTCCCAAATTATTTATTAAGTACTACAAGACAAACCATTAGATAGCCTTCCTCTGGACCATCTTGTTTAAAATTATAACCTCATCCCTACTCCACCATCCGACATTATATATATATAAATAAAATTAGGAGTTAGACATGGAAGGTGGAGGGAACAACGGGTAAAAGTATTGAGGGGCCAGAAAAATACTAGGGAGAGGCTCTTTTGTCTGAAATAAAAGATCTTGAAATGAAACTAGAGAATGTAAAACAGAGCCCAAAATGTCTGGTAAAGTATACAAACACAATATTGAATAAACCCAAGTAGAGGGCCACCACTGAATCTCAGAACACCTTGGTGTCTCTGAATCTCACACATGCCCTATTGAAAGCAGTTCAGCTGGAGGCAGAAGGGGCTGGTGATTCCTGGAAGCCATCAAATGTAGCAGAGGCCTTCAAGCTGTTCCTCACACAGCCAAGAGGCTCCCTGAGCCAAAACCCCACCTCCCTCCTCACTCTTGACTTGGCGCTGGATTGGCCGACCCAGAAAGGCCACAGGTCCCTCCGTGTGGCAGAGCCATATTTTCCACTTCTAGTTCAAGGTCATACTATAAAATTCTGGGCAGAAATTCACCCTAAAATGAAGGGCTCTTTAAAAAAAAAAAAAAAAACAACTTACTGTCTTTTGTTTTTATGTTGCAAAGGCTGATTTGGAAAACAAATACATTTCAGAAGGAGAAAAGTCATTAGCATGCATAAAAAATAAAGGCACTAGAATATTGATTGTGGCAATTTAGAAAAGCTAGCACAATTTACCTCTCCAATTCACAGAAATTGGGGGAAAATAGAGTCCACATTGCATATTAAATGGCGATAACATGGCCTCCAGACACAGGCAGTTGCTGATGGTGCTCAGACAGCTTTTGTATGGTGCTAGCCCATCCTGGGAGCCAGCTCTGCTAGATGGTCCCATGTTTTAGGACAAAGCAAGGTCCGGGGCAACTTCTGCACTTACATCCCTGTCGCAAGAAGGCAACTGAGTCTCCTGGGCAATCCAAGCTCATCTGAAACAAATGCATAGACTATAGAGGAAATCAGCCAATATTCTATTCTGGTGAGAAAGAGTTTAAATACCAATTCAGCCTTCTCCCCACCCCCTTTATTCTGTTAACAAAAGCAGATTGGTACGTAAATAACATAAGCTAATGATTTGTAAAGTGGTTTAAAGAAAAAAGCATTAAACTAGAAACCAAAAGGTTGAATATCATTTCTGTTTGGGGTAGAAATGCAAATGACCTAGGGCAAATCATTTGAGTCCTTTGAGCCTTAGCTTTCCTTCCCAAAATGCATCTTAGCTACAATTAAATAGATATTGTTTCAACTGCAATAACCCTCTGTGTTGATATAATTTATTAACCTAATTTTGCAAAGTAGGTTTTTGGAAGTCATAAGAGGTAGTCAGGAGTGCCTGACTTCTGAGGCCCAAGCTCTATCTCCTTCACCTGTTATCTCCAAATCCCCTTTGGCTCTGGTCATATAGCGCATTCATTAAAATACAAAAGCCTAGCCCACCAGAGCCTACATGCATCTAACCTGTACCCAGGTGTCCAAGGGCATCTCATTAAATGGCATGAGCAGCGACCACCTCAGTAGTTTAGGGTGACAGAAAATCCTAAAGCCTTTTCCACAGTTATCCACAGATTGACAACACTGTGATAAAGATATTTCAACAAAGTCCGGCTTTGTGGTGTACACCTATTATCCCAGTACTTGGGAGGCCGAGGCAGGAGGATTGCAGATTTAAGGTCAGCCTGAGCAACTTAGCAAGATCCTGTCTCCAAATAAATAAAAAAATAAATAAAAAGGGTTGGAGGGTAGCTCAGGGCTAAAGTACCTCTACGTTCAATGCCCAGTCTTCAAAAAAATAGATCAAGTACAACAGAGTAAAAGATATTCACACAAAGGCAGGTCCTGATCTTGCTTTCAAAATACTAAACTAGAGGAATAGGATTTAGCAATATCACATGAAACCAGGTCCAGATGTTTCAGGGCTGTGCTTTGACGGCCAAGAGAGCATGACTGAAGCTACATGAACAGAAACAAGTCCCTGGAGGGAGATGTGCCAGCTTTGATCTATGCTGCTTACCCAAACCCAGAAAATTCTCATTTTAAGTTCATTACACTTTGATAGACAGGAAGTTCCATCAGCATGAAGGAAGTGTGGTAAGGAAACCAAAAGCTGGATGAAGATTTGAAGGATCAAGAAACAGGCACAGGAGGACAGAAGCATCGTGTCCAAACCTTAATGCTCCCTTCTCCTCCCCAAAATGAGTAAGATTGTTATTCTATATTTATCCTAATTGTAGAAAGATGTAGGGAACGAAGAGATAGATTCGGGATCAATTTGAAGGGGTTCTTTTTTTTTTTTTTTTTTTTTTTTGTCTTTTTTGGAACTAACGATCGAACCCAGAGCGCCACACCTGCAAAGCAGGCCCTTTGCCACTGAGCTACATCCTGGCTCCGATTCGGGATCAATTTAAAAAACAAATATTCCCCAAATTTCTGCCTAATTATTGGAATTTGCCTCTAAGCCACCCAACTATTGGACATTTGTTACAGAATCCCCAGGAAACAACTGTGTATGCTAATGTCTGAACTTGATAATATTCTACATCTACAAGCTGACAAATGTCTTCCAAGTGAGAATTTTGAATCAGAATTTTAGGGAATGGTTTAGTATTTTTTTTTCTTTTTATTTAACTCACACACTTACTAAACACTTACTGAGTCCTAAATATGTCTCCAAAATTTCTTCTAAGATCTGAGCAGATATCTCCATGAAGAAGATGTGATTATTGTTCTGTCTGCTATGATTCAATATTTGAGTCCCTCCAAAATGTTCATGTAGTGAAATCCTAACTCTAAAGAAGATGGCATTAGAAAGAGTCGTGGTAAGGTTGCTACATCTTGAGAGTGGATTTGTGGCCCTACAAAGGAGACCCCAGCAAGCTCCCCTACCCCTTCTGCAGTGTGAGGACACAGGAAAAAGAAGTCCAGGTATGAACACAAAAATGCATCCCCAACAGATGCCAAATCTACTGGTGACTTCATCTTGGACTTCCCAATCTTCAGAAATATGAGAAATAAATCTCTTGTTTATAAGCTACACTGTATGTATTTTATAATAGCAGCCCAGAGGGACAAACATAGCATCCACCTAAATATATATATATATATATATATATATATATATATATATATATATATTTTTTTTTTTTTTTTTTTTTTTTTTTTTGGTGGTACTGGGGTTCCTGGAAGCCCTTCTACCTCCAGGCTACACTCCCAGACCTACTTTATAATTTTGAAACGGGGTCTCTTAAGCCAGCGCGGCTGGCTACGAACCTGCGCGATCCTCCTGTCTCTGCCTCCCAAGCGCGGGGATTACAAGCGTGTGCCACCACGCCCGGCTCACCAAAAATATTTTTTAAAAAATCTTGATTTCTGTAAATCAATGTAGATACTATAAGAAAGGCATTTATAAACCCAGGAATAGGGCAAAAAGACAGATATACCATCTGTGGCCCTGGGTGTCAGGGAAATGGTGTGCAAAGGTTGTACCTATGCTAGATCACTGAACAGGAAAGATCTCCAAATAAATGAGGGAGAGAAGTCTCTTCTATGTATATCCAATCATATTCAGGGCCTTGGCCTACCTTCTCCAGATACAGGTAGCTATAGGATAGAAGGAAGGAGGGACAAGAAATAGAAGTCAGGAGCTTCACGAAGTACCCTAGGCAACCCCACAAATGCTTAGAAAACCCTAAGTCCTATTTTCCAGAGTAGTATTCAGTCACATTCACACATAGAGCACTGCTATTTCCACCACTGTTTTATTTCTGAGTGACAGGGTCCCCCTATTCCTCCTCCTACACTGGTTATGTGCCCACCTGGCAGTTTCAACGGGAACAGCAACCCTTAAAATACTCTCTGATGAAAAACTAGAAGAAGACACCTCAGATGGCTTTACACACCCCCACCAGATTTCCAATCCATTCATTTCTCCCTACTCTGGCATATGGAGAAGGGAGAGGCAGAAACCAAACTAACAGCTGCTTCCCAAAAGTGGAGGGGCATGAGGATGTCAGTGTCGCACTTGACAGCTGTGCGCATTCTTAGAACATAATTATGTAACCTCTTGTGTGCGGTGCCTTCCACCCTTCCCGGGCACTCTCACGTGTCACTGGGTTTTATTCCCACAGCAACCAAGGGAGCTGAGCAGCATCAGTGGGGCTAGAAGGAGGCCCAGGGGTTAGATGAGTAGCGAGACAGAGGATGACCCAAATTACACTCAGTCTCCGGAACTCAGGATGCTGTCACCCTTCAGAGTTCTGCTTGATTTTCTTTCAAAACATTTTAAAGGGCTTCTAAGATTGTATACTGGGAAGATGATTCAGCAGAAGTAAATAAAACTCATTCGGGTTACATGGTTAAAGATTGTACGAGAAGAACACAAAGAGGAAGTCCTGCATTGTTCCTGCATCTTGAAGTAAGAAAGACTTCATGTACATGGCCAAAATCCCAATGCCTCTGTGTTCTGAATTTGGGAATCTTCAGGAAAGAGGTGAAGATAAAATAGGAAAGGAGGGTGCGTGTGGGTGGCTGTGATAGCGCTCAGAGAGCCGAACCGGTCAACCAGGCTCTCTCCGACTCCTCCCTGAGCCTCCCACACCTGCCAGTCTTCTGTGTTCAATATGATTGCCTATACCTACTGCTGTTAAGAAGTTGCTGATGCCAAGGATAATGATGAAATCAAGTCATTAGAAGCTGAGAATAGCCATTGGCCCTTAGGAACCAATGGCCTTTTTCTTAAGTAACATTATAATATTAGCTAATAGTTCATCTCTAAGGCTCAGGATTTCTCCCAAATGCTCAGGTTAAAAAAGCAATTGCTGCCGGGCATGGTGGTACACTCTTGTAATCCCCGCGCTTGGGAGGTAGAGACAGAGGGATCGTGCAGGTTCGAACCCAGCCACGCTGGCTTAAGAGACCCTATTTCCAAATAAAAAGAAAGTATAAAATAGGTCTGGAAGTTTAGCCCAGAGGTAGAAGGGTTTCCAGGAACCCCAGTACCACCAAAAATTTTAAAAATTTTAAAAAAAGCAATTGCAAGCTGGGCGTGGTGATGCATGTTTACAATCCCAGCATTTGGGAGGCTAAGACAGGAGTATCAAGATTCACAGCCAGCCTCAACTATTTAGTGAGGCCCTCTGCAACTTGGCGAGACCCTGTTTCAAAAATAAAGAATAAAAAATAGGGCAGGGGGTGTAACTCGGAGGTCGAATGCCCCTGGGTTCCATCACCATACCTGCAAAAAAAATTTAAAAAGCAATTGCAGCCAGGCGTAGTGGTACATGCTTGTAATCCCAGCATTCAGGAGGCTGAGGCAGGAAGATCGTGGTCCGTGGACAGCCTCAGCCACTTAGTGAGGCCCTATGCAACTTAGTGATACCCTGCTTCAAAAATAAAGAATAAAAAATAGGGCAGGGGGTGTAACTTGGAAGTCAAATGCCCTTGGGTTCCGTCGCCAGAACATAAATAAATAAATAAATTAATTAATTAATTAAATGCAATTTCAGATGGACACAATGGTGCAGACCTGCAATCCCAATTACTCAGGAGGCTGAGGCAGGTGGATCACAGGTTTGAGGCCAGCCTGGGCAACTTAGTGAGACTCTCAAAATAAAAAAAATATAGAGTTGGGGATGTAGTTCAGTGGCAGAGAGCCCCTGAGTTCAATCCCCAGAACCACATATGGACACACACATACACACTGCAAACTTAAATACATACTAAAAGTCGGGCATGGTGATACACACTTGTAATCCCAGCATTTGGGAGGCTGAGACAGGAGGATCATGGTTTGCAGACAACTTCAGCTACTTAGTGAGGCCCTTTACAACTCAGTGAGACCCTGTTTTCAAAAAAGTAAAAGACTAGCCGGGTGTGGTGGTGCACGCTTGTAATCCCTGCGCTTGGGAGTCTGAGACAGGAGGATCGCACAGGTTCGAAGCCAGCCTCAGCTACTAGTGAGGCTCTCAGCAACTTAATGAAACTCTGTTTCCAAATAAAATATAAAATAGGTCTGGGAGTATAGCCCGGAGGTAGAAAGCCTCTGGGTTCCACCCCCAGTACCACCAAAAACATAAAAATAAATAAAAATAAAATAAAATAATAAAAAATTAAAAAAGACTAAAAAATAGGACTGAGGGTACAGCTCAGAGATAGAATGCCCCTGGGTTCCATCCCCAGTACTGAAAAAAAAAAAAAAACATATTAAAACTACAATGCATGAGTGGAAGCAAAAATCAAATTCTTCCTGAAAAAAAAAAGAAATGAAAACATGCGGCAGACCCTGAGTCCCTCCCATTGGCAATTTCCTCAATTTGCTAGGATTGAAAAGCAAAAAAAGTATCAGTTAGACAGTAATGTCTGGTTAGAGCATCTCTCTCTGATTAAGCAGATTGATGCAAAGAAGTAAGAGAATGTTAATCCCTCACCTCGACTGCTACTCAGCCACTGCGTGCGTTTTAGAGATTTCCTTTAGTCCAATCTCTAATGTTAGAGGCACAGGGCACTTAGCATGCAGGAGTACACGCACACAACACACACACACACACACACACACACACACACACACACACACTCACACACGCGTGCGTGCACATACATTTCATTCTGGATCGTAATTTATTCTCTCCCAGGTGTGGTAAGTCATAAATGAATTCTAAATTAACTGGCCTGCCCATGAAGACAGTACATGTTTTTGAGGAATGATCACATGAAACATAAGGATATAAAAACAATCTGTCTCACACCAGGTATTCGATAATTCGGGAGAGAGGAGCTGGAGTTAGCAGGAGTTCACTGGCTTTCTGAACTCCCATGTTCTGTAACTACCTCTCTCCTCCTGCTTCACATACTCAGAAATAGACACCACGTCCTGCAGGAAGAAGATGGCAAATTTGCCTTTCTCCCAGAAGGGAAAGAGAATGGAGAAAAAGCCGTTTCCCTTTCCTCTCATCTCTATCATTCGTTCGTGCATGCACACCAGATGGTGCAAAGCCGCAGGTTGGAAGAGATAATAAACCCAGAAAATATTGCAATATTAGGTTATGAAATGACTGACTTTCACACGGAAATGTGTCAGCGGCCCACTAATTAACAGGAGGAAAGCTGGGTAATAGGAAAAAGAGGCAGCTTGGACATCATGCGGCAGACCCCGAGTCCCTCCCATTGAGTACAAACCCAACAAGCAAAGGCACACTGCAGCAGACAATCAGAGCAGGCGCTGCCTCTCTGCTGTTGGTGAGGAAGCAGTCCCTTTGGAGCCAAGTAGCTGGAGGCAGAAGCAAAGTGGCTCCCTCAAAACTGACAAGCAGCATCCTGTCAGCAGCTTATTTGCAAAGAGAAAAAAAATATACCCTTGTTCATCTGCTATGAGCCCCCATGATGCAGTGATAAAGAGCCAAGGGAGAAGGCACCACAGGCTGGAGAGTGCAGGTATTCCAGCTACCAAGGTATGGAGTTTTATCCAGGTTGTTATTTGATTTCATTTTATTTCCGAAAAGAAGGCATAAAAAATAAAAAACTGGACCAATAACTGCTGTAGCCAAGGACCTTCGGTTTTTCATTGGTAAACAGTAGACTAGATGACCAGGTGACTGTGGCAGATGAGAGATAGCTGCAGATTCTGTGACACTCTCCCATCTAGAGGGAAAGCCTGTGCTTTTGAGTCTGTTTGGCTTCAAGTGCCTGACCAGCAGAAAAACATGGAAGTGAGGCTCTGCTGGTTCACAGGATCAGGCCATGAGAAACTGGCAGCTTCTGCTCATTTCTTAGAATATTCTCTCTGGGAACCCTGATCATCTGTGAAAGGCCTCTGACATACTGAGGCTAAGTCCAAGCAAGTTACTAAACAAAACAATAACAACGAAATAAAAAACTCTCATTCCTGTGTGTGGGAAAGGAGGGTGGCTGGAACGAGAAAGGAGAGAAATGGCTACACAACTCCCCGCCGAGGTACAGAAATCACAGAACAATTACAGAACATCCCTTCTGTGCCCTGTCTGAATTCCTGACTCACAGAATCATCAGCTATAATATTTTAAGCCACCAAGTTTTGAGCTGGTTTTTATGCAGCAATTGGCGCCTAAATAGGACCTATAAGCCAGGCGCAGTGGTGCACACCTGGAACCTCAATAGAGGCTGAGATAGGAGGATCACAGATTGGAGGCCTCAGTAACTTAGCAAGGTTCTCAGCAACTTGGTGAGTCTCTGTTTCAAGATATAAATAAATAAATAAATAAATAAATAAATAAAGCAAGCAGGGCTGAGGATGTATTTCCAATGTAGAATGCTCCTGGGTTCAATCCTTAGTACCGCACACACAAACAAAAAGGAACCCGTAGAAGCCAGTTGTTATGATTTGAATCTTAAGTGTCGCCCAAAGTCCCATGTGTTGAAAAATTGGTCTTTAGCCTGTGGTGCTACTGGGAGATGGTAGAAACTTTAGAAGGTGGGACACAGTAAGGGGAGTTAGTTCATAGGCAGCGTGCTCTTAAAGGCGATATGGGGATACTGGCTTTTCTCTCCCCCCGCCCCCTGCCTCTCCCTCTCTTCCCTTCTCTGACACCATGATCGGAGCAGCTTTCCTCTGTCATGATGGTTTCTCTCACCACAATTCCAAAGTGATGGGGCCAAGTGACCATGAACTAAAACCCTCTGCAAGTGTAAGCCAAAATAATATTTTCTCCTTTGTTTCTCTAAGGAATTTAGTCATAATGACAGGAAGACAACTAGCACACCAATCTAGTCCTACCAACTCTGTTTCTGTGATCTTCATGCATCCCTGTGGTCCTCTACCCCATCCTAGATCCTCCTCACCATGGCAACCAAATTCAAAAGTTAAAATTTAGAAGGGCTAAGTGCATGCTTATGTTGGACCCTCACTGTCCAACTCTTTAGAATCCACCTTCCCTTTGGACTTAAAACAGAGAACAGGCAATTACAGCAGGAGGAGAGAACCTCTCTAAAAATATAGTTTAGTACAATGAGAGAGAGAGCCAGGAAAGGAAGAAAAGGAGGACTAATGGCATCATTTGATTCCTTTGGTTAAGCAGCTCTACCTCTGAATTTTCAGTGACATGAGTCAACAAATTGTTTTGCTCAAGCAAGTTTATATTGGATTTCCTGGAATTTTGCTGCTGGTGAAACCCCTACCAGTTAATGGAAAAGAAGTATCACTATTCCTTAATTGTTTTTAATTCCTAAACAGTCAGCCAAAGCAAAAAAAAAAAAAAAAAAATCATCTTGCATTGTAAGGACATACAGATGAAATTTTTAAACTCATCAGAGCACCATTTTTTGGTTTATAAAATGAAAAAAGGCTAGTCTGTGCTATGCACAGAGAAGGAAGGATTCTGACACCCCTAGGATTACATCAGTGTACCTGTCCATGCCGTTCACTGCTACATATAATCATGGAAAATTAGAGGTAACCCAGCAGATTGGCATTAGTGGCTAGTTAAGCAAACTACTATTCAAGGCACAGTGTGAAATGATGTAGACAATGAAATATTAGGGGACTATGCTGCTAATTGAATCTATGTCCACGAAATCAAACACCAAGTGATGAAGTAGGCAACATACTGGTTGTTAAAATAAACATGCTGTATTTAGTAATGAAATAAGAGAAGAAGGAATAATGTGGTAGGACTGAGTGGTGGAGATGAACACAGGGATTAAGCAGTCCAGAACCTAAATTTGGCTCCAGCAGAGGTCTGACACTCATCCAGTCTCCCTCAGAGTCACCTAGTCGTAGTGTGTGCTGACCCTCCCCAGGGTCTAATCACAATTGGGTTTCCTGGCTGTGACAAAACCTTTTATATGTGTGGGGGCTTGAGATCAGTGTGTGTCTTAGCAGGCCTGGGCTGAGAGAATCATTGGTATTTGGTTGAATAATTGGCTCAGTGATAGACTGCATGCAGAGCATGCACAAAGCCCTGGTCTGTAGTTCAGATCCCCAGCACTGAAATACACGCATGAATGCATGCACACATACATACATACATTACACGTAGTGAAGGTTGCCAGTTCCCCCGTGCTCTTATCAGCCTCTGCTCTGCAACCCTCTTCTGCTCCACACACACTCCAGTCACTGGCCCCACCTTATACTCAAGGCTAAGCCAGGTCCACAGAAAGGTCCATGTTTGCACCGGATGCCATCCAGGAGCCCGTGCCAGCCTGCACAGGCCAAAGCAACACACGGGCTGCTGACGGTACTAGGAATAAAAAACACCACTTTGAACACTGTCTACGACCTACTGAACTGAGCCAGGAAAGGAACTCAAACAGCAGGAAATAGGGCACCTGCAGCCTTCACACTATACTGCAGTTACGCAGAGCAATTCCCAGAGGAAAATAAATTGTATATCCATAATACCTGAATGGATGATGCTTAAGAATGGAGCAAAGGTCCCAAGATTTAACAGAAAGGCTAGCTTAGAAGGATCATAATCATCATCATTATGAAATAAATTATATAACTAATTACACAACCAAATATACTGGTGCTCTCAGCCCAGGGTTGCTCAGACACACAGTGATCTGAAACCCTCACAATCACACGAAAGGTGCACACGGTTTTGAAGGCAGGGGCTGAGTCTATCATTTCTACACACACACACACACACACACACACACACACACACACACGCACACACACACTTTCCACCCACCCCATCCATGCTGACAGTCACCTAGCATAAAAAGTTAGAAATACTTCCCAGTTAAATGTACCCAGGCTTATTAGAAAAGGAAGGATACAGACTTGTCAGAAATGACGGTTATCTAAGCAGTTGATGGGACCCACTATATAAGGATTCCTGTCAAAAAATTTGAGTCCTATAAAATACATCTTTCAGCCAGGTATGGTGGCACACTCTTGTAATTCCAGCATTTGGGAAGCTGAGATGGAAGGATTGCGGTTCTCAGCCTCAGCTACATAGTGAGGCCCTTTGCAACCCAGTGAGACCTGTTTCAAAATAAAGAATAAAAAATAAGGCTGGGGGTATAGCTTGGAGGTAGAATGCCCCTGGGTTCCATCCCCACTACTGCAAAAATAAATAAATAAATAAATAATAAAATAAATAATAAAATACATCTTTCGGTTTTTCAGCAGGTCTCCTGAGCACATGCTGTTTACCAAGCATGTAGCAGGAAGCCAGGGACATAATTAGCAACACAAAGCACGTCCTCTCTGGGATTACCTTCTATGATGAATAATAACAAATGGATACCAGGGTGCAGACAGGGGAGTAGAAGAGAAAAGCCCGCCTCATCCATGAGGACAGTAAGAAGACTTAAAGAATAAGGATTGGGAGAGGACAGGAGGAGGACGCTCCAAGGTCTGAAGGCAAATCAGGTGAAAGGCCGAAGACGACCCAGGCTGGAGAATGAGGGTGGAGGCACAGGTAGGTCAGAAGGGCAGGGGCCAGGTGGTCCTTTGAGACTCGCTAAGATTGATGATTGTTAGTTAATGATGGGGAGAGTCATGGCAGCAGAGGAAGGACATGGTGGGGACAAAACTATTTGTAGGAAGAGCAACTGTTTAGACCTTCAGGGATACTTCAAAAGGTACTTTATGAACTAGAAATTCCCTTGAGTACTAAATAATGATGTTAAATGGTATTGACATACAACAAATTTAATTGGTGTGATAGACTAAGCCAGAGCTAGCCTAACCTTGTGACATATCCCAAACATTTAGTTCACTCTTTTTTTTTTTTTTTTTTTTGGTGGTACTGGGGGTGGAACCCAGAGGCTTTCTACCTCCAGGCTATACTCCCAAACCTATTTTATATTTTATTTGGAAACAGGGTCTCACTAAGTTGCTGAGAGCCTCACTAAGTAGCTGAGGCTGGCTTCGAACCTGTGCGATCATCCTGTCTCAGCCTCCCAAGCACGGGGATTACAAGCGTGCGCCACCACACCCGGCTAGCTCACTCTTTTTAACAATTATGATCTCAGCTTATCTGTCATAAAACTGAGGAGTGGAAATAATCCTTGCCTGGCTTGCTGGATGTTTGAAGTTGAACAAAGGAAAAATGTATTCGTTTGTTAGGTAAAATCCCTACCTACTTCTAAAAGTGACTTAAGGACATTTTTTCTTTTTGTGTGTGGTACTGGGGTTCCTCGAAGCCCTTCTACCTCCGGGCTACACTCCCAGACCTATTTTATATTTTTTTTATTTGGAAACAGGGTCTCTTAAGCCAGCGAGGCTGGCTCAGAACCAGCACAATCCTCCTGTCTCCACCTCCTAAGTGCGGGGATTACAAGCATGCGCCACCATGCCCGGTGACTTAAGGACATTTTAAAATAGAATAGAATAGATAAAATAAAATAAAATGTTAAGACAAACAAGCCACAGTGTATCATAAGCTCAAGGGAGCTTGCCCTTTGCCCTTCCTGCCATTTCCCCCAGGTGGTATAGGGATCAAAGGCTGCCTGGCTCTGACCTTATGGTTGGACATTCCAACACCTAGAGAAAGAATCAGAAGGGCAGTACCTCCAGAGGGGACAGGTAAAATCAAGGAGCTGAATGCTACCTGGTTCTCTCTGGGCTTATCTCTGTCTAAGCCCTTCCCTCCTACTGGGAGAACAAAATAGATAACCTGATAGCAGTAAACACCTTGCCCTGTGTCTTTAAAAAATACAGACTACAGCCAAGGTTTCATTCATTCAAAGACATAAAGACACCCACACCCTCAAACTCACATCCAGTAATGTGCCATTAGATTACAACCTCCATTCCTGCTTTCCTTGTGAGGCTCGGCTTAAGGGACTCATTAGCTCTTCAGCAGCATAAGCCCAAAAGATCCTAATTTGACAACGCTCAGCAAAGCACCACAAGTGAAACCTACAAATTTAGAAGGCACGCCCCAGGCAAGCAACCCAGGAAGCTGCACCTCATACACCCTTGTCCTGTACACCACTCAGCATGGGGAGTGCTTGTGAGTCCCTCCCACTCCCCGACATAAAAATCCTCACGCCAGCCCATCTGCCAATGACTATAGCAGAAAGGTCGCTGCATGCCAGTTTTCCTGGTGTGATTCCATTAGACGTGAGTAATGGTTAATACTCAAGTGTGGGGCTTCAGATGCTGCAACTGCTAGAATGAGAGGACTGAGTGGCTGGCAGAGTCCCTGGGAGCTTCCCAATGTTATGTGATGGCACGCAAGAGAGACTGGCAGAATTTATGATTGTGGGGAAGAGGGTTCTCAGTCTCAGGAGGCCACCATGCCCCTGCCCCCCACCCCCGTCAACATATCCAGTCCCCAAACCCTAAAGCTTGAACAGAGGAATTGAGTTCAACTGAGATGCTCCCCCTCACACTTCCCTACCTTCCCATTGCTACCACTCAGCCCATTTCACATCTGGAGAAGCCAGGGGCCTCCTCTGCACCCTTCCTGTGGCCCTTCCTGCACTGCCTGAGACCTGCTGGCCCAGTCTCTGGGTATCCTCCCCAGAGGCATTAGCCTCCCTTAGTAAGTACTTCCCCTATGCAGCACTCAGGACTCTGCCTGCCTAACACACTGAGGGCGATTCAAAAATTGAATGATTCCCAATAGAAGTGAATAGTTGTGTCCACCAAAAGACCGTTACAACAATGTCCCCAAAAGCATTATTCATAATAGCCCCAATATGAAAGCCCTGAATGGTCCAGCAACAGTAGAATTGAGGGCTAGGAGTACCTCCCAGTGGTAAAACATGCACTTGGCACATCCCCCCAAAAAACAGAATGAAGGAAAAATGCATATCTTTATTTAAAATACTACATAGCAATAGTGTTTCCAAATTCCTGAGAAATATTGATCTTTGGAATCAAGAATTGAGAAAACGGAAAAGTAAGTCTTTATAATCTACTCATTATTATAATATCTAAAAAACTATTGAGTACATTTTTAAATTATGGAGTGTAATTATTTATAAAGATCTGTATCTTAAGGCAAATACAAATGGTCCCTGATTTACCATGGTTCATCTTAACAGTTTTTCAACTTTACCATGAATGTGAAAGCATTACATATTCGGTAGCAGCAATACTTTGAGTTTTGAATTCTGGTCCTTCTCCAGGCCGGCAAAATACAGATGATACTCTCAGGAGTATCATGTGGGACACAGCACCTCCCAGTCAAACCACAGACCATAGGCTGAGCAACCAGTAGTTTACTGTGTACTTTACTGCCAAAGTCTACTGTTGGGTAGGCCAAGTGTTCTCTTGTGAGGATTAAAACTTGGCACTCAATGTACAGACATGATTGGTTGGAAGGAACCCATTAACATCAGATGGAGAGCAAGAGGGGGTCTTTCAGAATGGAAGAAGATTAAAATTGAGGTTTTCAGGAAGTAGGACAGACACACCGGAAGAAGTGTGTGTGTGGGGGGGGGGAGGAATATCTGTTGTGAGAATCTCTGAACAAATGAAAACCAGAGCTAGACTCAAGGCCTAACCCCAGGGCCCTCTCACTAATGATGTCTGGACATGTTATGCCTTCACAGACCCTGAAATTCTTAAAAATAAACTTACCAAGAAATTTCAGAAAGGAATTCCCTTATGGAAATTCTAGCAAATAAAAATAGTGATCTGTTGCCATATGTAAATATGAAGAAATTCCACAGATATAATGATGAAGGGAAGCACGCACACACACACACCTATGCATATACACATGCATCTATTTATAATACAATTCAATTCATATGAAGATCTAGAACAGACTAAATGCACTGATGTCAATAAAAGTCCCCACAGCACTTAAGTTGCAGGAAGAAGTGAATGGGAAGAAGCTCAAAGGAGCCTTCTAGAGTACCTAAAATTTCTCTATGTAGATCTAGATGGTATTACACACATGTATACTCTATAAAAACTTACTGAGCTGCACAAAAAAAATTTGTCCCTTATAAAGCAGCTGTACCTCAAAAAAAAAAAAAAGAAAAAAAAGTTGTTTGAATGACTGAAGAAATGAATGAGTCAGAGGCAGAGTAAGACTTGAGGTCTACTCCCAAAGTCCTCTCACTAGTACTGTTTCCATAAAGCATAGTCTGAGGCACTAATGCAACTTCACATTGCCTTGTGTTTAAAAATAAGCAAACTGCAACCTAAAACCATAAAATTTACCCAATCAACGATCCCACTCCATCCCAGGCTACCAACTCCAGATCTCTTTTCCTACCACTTGCTTTGTGTCAGTCAGCTTTTTCCATTTGGAAAAGCTATCAAAACAATCTTAAAACAACTTTATGTGTACTGTCTGTGCTAGGCAGCCTCTGCTCACCCCTCTGCATCTATTTCCCCACACCAGACCCTAGAGAGCTCACCTTTATGGACCATAATCCCAAGACTCCCTTGTTACTGTCTTCTGGTAGGGACAAGCCAGTAAGAAGCCTAGCAGGACTCAGAGAAAAACCAAAGGAATTGAAGAGCATAAGTTTGGGACATTTATTCTCCCAACTCCTCTTCAAGGTCTCTTGACATAGCTGGTTTCCCAAATAACTTCTCAGTGTGTCCATTTCTACCACATGATGTCATTCAGAGCTTGAGAAACCCCTGGATCTGTGAGGCAGAGGGGTGCTGGACAGCCACTACCACTGGGGAGACACCATGCTGGTGTTTTTTTGCACTGTGACTACACCTCTGTAAACCTTCCTGGTAAAAAAAATTCTCCTCCTTTTATCCTCAGTGGGTGTACCACCTGTTTCCAACCAAGACCCTGACAGATATACTGTTTAACAATAAGAAAGTGGCCATGTTTCTCTTCTAATATGGAAGAACATGATGGGCCATGTTTATTAGCTTCATGGCAATATTATTTTTACTATTAGACTTGTTACCTACTTAATGTGTTACCCAAGCAGCCATTCCTGTGCTCTCCAAAGGTCAACTTCAGAAAGAGTGGCACTATTATAAACCTTAGGACCCTGCAGAGCACCTGGATTTAGAAGATACTCAGATATTTCATGGGTGATTGGATGGATGGATGGATGGGCAGACAGATGGACAATATGGCAAAATATATGATGCAAGGAAAAAGCTAAAAAAGGAAATGTAAATTAGGATTACCATATGGATGTGTAGAGAAAGAAAACTATAAAAACATAAAGCTTGATTTTGTTGTTGTTGTTGTTATGAAAAGACTGTGGGTGGGTTTTTAAATTTTAATTTTTCATTAAGTTTGCTATGTTTACATAGCAATAATACTTAAAAGGAAAATATTTTGTGACACTGAAATCTGGAATGAAAATGAAAGTGTAACAAATATGCATTTATATGTTTTATGGAAACACAAATGGAATACTAAAACACACTTTTTCAAGAAACAACCAAATGATTAAACATTAAAGTTGACTTTCCCTCTGTACATAGCTATTAAAGAGTAATTAAGACTTTCCACTGTGTTAAGCAACCAGTTGCCTAACAAAGTTGCCATGATCATGTTAGAACAGGGCAGATGGAATTAAATGAGACGCAAATGGGGCACAGTCCCCATGTGGATTTATGGCCAGCATTTTTTACTGTCAGCAATTCTTCCCAATCAGAGGGCAATGTGGCTATATAGATTTATTTCTAAATGTTTCTCAGAGGCCACTAGACCAACAATAGGAGTCAAAAACACTCCTAGATACATGTTGGTATCTTAGGTACCAGTACCAGCTCAACCTATAAATAGCTGTGTGACCCTAAGAAAGTTGTTACACCTCTCTACTCCTTTTCCTCCTGTGTAAAAATAGAAGTTCCTTAACAGAGCACAAGTGCTGATGTGCTTTGCTCAGTGCCTCTAGTGAGAGGATCTCCAATAACAAAGACAGAATGTCAATATCACTCCTTGGGTGCCTGGGCACTAAAACTCAACAGGATCCTTTCTAGTGCTCAAGACAGAAACTTGGTGATCAGCTTGGATTTCTGCCTCTCTTTTCACTATCCACACCAGCTCTGCTCAATTCTGTCTTCTAATTATCTCCTGGATTGTTCAGTCTTCTCCATAATTGCTGCTCTTACTCCAGTGCAGGCTCGCCATCGTTTCTCTCCTAGACTTCTGTAACTTGCTCCTGTCTTCCTTGTGTAGTATATTCCAATTTCTCAACACTACAGCCACAGAGGTTTTCCTAAAGAGCATGTCACTCCTTAGCCCAAACCCTCAGGATCATGCACCATATCCCAAAGTTAGTGCACAAGGCTCTTGATTACCCAGCCCTGCTTCCTCTCTGTCTCATGTCTTAACCACTTTCCCATTCATTACATTGCCTAATACAAATAAGCAACCCATGGCTCCCCAGGAGCCATCATTCCTAGGGCTGATGGCCTTGGAACATGAAGTCAGGATGCCCTTTCTTTCTCTTTCCTTTCTTGGTCTGCATGCTTTCTACCTCGGTCCTTTAGTCTCTAGCTTTCTCTAAAACCCACCTTAGGGATCCCAACGTGGGCTATATGCTCTTACTAAATGCTCTTATAGTATCTGATATTTATGTGTTTGTTTGTTTGTTTAGTTGGTGCTAGGGATTAAATTCAGGAATAGTCTACCTGTGAGCTATACCCCAGCCCTATTTTACTTTTTATTTTGAAACTGTGTCTCTCTAAGTTGCTGACGATCTTAAGTTGCTGAGACTGGCCTCAAACATCCTGTTTCAATCTTCCAACTACTGGGATTACAGGTGAGCACTACCTCAACCTAGCCAGCACCTGACATGTATTACTCAGAATTCTAAACTTGTTTACTGAGTAAGAAGACTTAAGGGAGCTGGGCGTGGTGGTGCACGCTTGTAATCCCAGCATTCGGGAGGCTGAGACCAGAGAATCGCGGTTCGCAGACAGCCTCAGCTACTTAGTGAGGCCCTCTGCAACTCAGTGAGACCCGGTTTCAAAATAAAGAATAAAAAATAGGGCAGGGGGTGTAGCTCGGAGGTCGTATGCCCCTGGGTTCCATCCCCAGACCCGTAAAAACACAAACAAAAAAATAATTAAGGGTTATCTTTTATTTCCAGGATTTAGAATAACTGCCCTCACTGAGTGATTAATACATGCTTATGGATGAATGAAAAAGAAAGGATGGAGAGGTAAAGAAAAGGATGAAAAGCATGATTTTAAGCACTCTCAGAACCCTGTACAACAGCAGGATTTGTATTAGCGGGGACCTCAAGGATTTCACAAAGGCTATGGCTAGATATGTATATTTTCTTCATTTTCTAACTTAGAAGATAGAACAAAGCCAGGAATGAAGCCAGGCATGGTGGTGCACACTTGTAATTCCAGTGCTTGGGAGGATCATGGGTTCGCGGCCAGCCTCAGCTACTTACTTATGCCCTCCACAACTTAATAAAATCCTGTTTCAAATCAAAGAATAAGAAACAGGACTGAGGATGTCGCTAGGAGGTAAAATGCCCCTGGGTTCAATCCCCAGTACCACCAAAAAAAAAAAAAAAGATGGAATGAATTCCCATAGATAATCATACTTATTAAACTGCATTCGACTCAGTTACCCTGAAATCATTCCAGAAGACTCTAAATTCATCTTTAAAAGAATACACATAGCTACCTAGGTCATAAAAGTTTTAAATAATGAATAAAATTTTCAAGGTAATGAAATCTGATAATCATTCTGGATGATTAGACCTATATAAAACTAGTTCCCCTACACCATGCAGGCCACTCATACACCTTCATAACATCTGAAACTACCATTCCCAAATCTCTACTTTAAGCTTGGTCCATTTCAGAATCAGCCCATCCATGAAGGCTTCCTTGGTCACTGGGCCATGACTCTATAGTGTCTATGCCACTATCTTCCACAGGCTTAATACAGACACCCTCCCACCTGCACTGCTTGCCTGTATTTGCTGTAATACACTCTGTGTAGCTGTAGTTACATGCTGTGTGTGTGTGTGTGTATGTGTGTGTGTGTGTGTATGTATGTATACTAACATATAACATTTATTTGTAATTACTCAATAAATCTGTCTCATATACCTATGGCATGTCTTCATTAAGGACAATCAGTCAAGCTGACCGACACAACCACTGGTGAACTCACAAGCAGGTATTTCAGACTGTTATACCTGCTGTGTACATCCTTCTCTCCAGAAGTCACTATGTCTAAATTCTGTTAGGCATTTTCATTGTCAAACTTAAGAGAGCCAAAGACACAAGTTGTTGGGAATTTGGAGTTCCCAAATAAATCATTACTGCCTGCTACAGTGTGAACATGAAATGTCCCCCAAAGTCCATGTTTCTAAGTTCTGCTCACCAGCCTAAGGCACTATTGCGAGGTTGTAGAACCCTGAGGAAGTGTGGCCCAGTGGAAGGAAATTAGGTCACTGCGGGGCATGCCCTTGAAGGGGATACCAAGACCCTGACCCTTCCTGTCTGTCTTTGTTTTCCATCTGCCATGAAAAGAACAGACCACTTCCCCCATATTGAAGCTACGGGTCTATGCACTGACCTCTGAAACTGTGAGCCTTTTCCTCCTTATATGTCAATTATCTTCAGGAATTTTGTCCCAATAACAGAAAGCTGACTAACATCCTCCATTGTATCCCAACCTATTGATGAAAATGAAAAGCAAAAACAAAAGCAGAAGCAGCTCTGAGAGACAACCTGGCAGTGAGGGAGACGTGAGCAAGGTGGGAATTGCTCCTCACAATGTCCCTAAAAAGTTTCTCCTTGTCTTCCCACCTCCAGACACCCAAAATGACGAGAGTGTATTAAGTGACTTTGAAAGGCTTTCTGACTCTGTAGTGTGTTATCTATTATGAGTCCTCTTCCCCCAGGCAAATTCAGTGGCAGGACTGTCATTTAAAAAATGGACACAGATGAGTGCCTTTATAGACCTTTCTCCCCCTACAGAGGAAGCTGAACAAGAAATGAAAACCTTCACAATTTCTTTGGTATCAAGTCTTTGTCTGTTACCTTCTATAGAATAAGGCCTAATTCAGCAGCATTGTCTGGCCTTTCATGAAAAAGCTTCAGAAAACATCCATTAAGCAAGCAAGGCTTTTGGATGTCTGCATTCTTGGGGATTGCCTTGCAGACCTTACTGTGAATATCCCAACTCCACTCTTCAGACTCGGCTTGGTTGGCCTTTGAAATGAGGAATAGGATCACTGTCAGCTCAATTACAAAGAATCCCCTGGCCTTTACCCCCTAAAAAAGAAAGATGGTAAGGGAGCAATGGTCAGGCCTTTAAGCAGGCCTGTAGTTTGTCCCTAAAATCTACAGTGTAGTGGCTAGTTAAGGCTGAAGGTCAAACATGCACCAATGTAAACTCAGCCTTAGAGGCTAAGAGGAAAAGATAAAGAATCCCCCTCTGCCTCCCATGGTACCTAACAGGGAGAAAGTCCCGAGAGAACACAGAGTATATGTGGCTTTCTATATGCCAGATGCCACCAACACTGGGCGACCAACAGCCTTGAAGCAGAGGCCTCCCATGCCCGCCAAGATGGCACAGCACTGAGCAAGTGCTAAGACCCCAGCAACCCCTATGAGGCCTCTGAAACAAGTGACTGCTCTGTGTGTGTGTGTGTAACTCTCTGGAACCCCAGGCATCTACCTCCTCCCTCAACCTTACCTGACACCTGAGTCTTTGGAGAGGGGACCCCAGGAAGGGCATGGCCCAGGGCAAGCAGCTCTCTGCAGCAGGCCCTCCTGGAGCTGACAGCCAGCAGGAGACCTGCAACTGTCAGCAAGCTGCCCTCAAAGAGAACCTCAGTGGCACATCTCTGCAGTTACCTGTCCAACTGTTCCAAACCCTGTCTTTATATGTATGATTAATATATATAAAATAGGTCCGAGTTACACCCCCAGACCTATTTATTTTGAAACGGTCTCACAGAGTTGCAAAGGGCCTCACTAAGTTGCTGAGGCTGGCCGCGAACCTTGATCCTCCTGTCTCAGCTTCCCAAATGCAGGGATTACAAGCGTGCACCACCACGCCCAGCTTTGACTGCTTCTTTTACTCTCCAACCTCCAACCTTCATGTCCCTTTCTAGCGCATTAGTGAGACTTATTTCTGCTGGAAATTAAAAAGTGAATGGAAAGGCTGTGCCAATGGAGGCGCTCAGAGAAGATCGCATTCATGACATGACAGGTTGGAAGAGAGAAGTAAGGCAGGAGTACCTGTTGGAAACAAAACGGGAGAGGGGGTGGTTCTCCTTAACTCTCAGGCAGGAGTTTTCAATGTTCCAGAGAAATTTCTCCCAAAGCAGCAAATAAATCTTTGATTAATGTCATAAACAATTAAAATGAGTTTTCATTGCAATATATATCCCCATAGCAAAAAAGCCTTTTAAACTTTCCCTTAAAACCACAAAGCAGTCAGCTTTGGCACCTGGCCCAAGGCCAAATTCTTCAAATGCCAAACCTCTGACAGGGCTTAGAGAATGAGCTCACTGAGAAGAGCAAGAGATTAGGGACCCTGAGCGTCCAGGATTCCACTGGCAAAGAGGACGCCAGCAGCAAGAGGGACTTCAGGAAGGATTCCTGCCCAAAATAGCTACTGAGTCACTGCATAAACAACAACAAAATGCACTGCTGCCGGCTGGTCTCCTCAGAAGCAGAGTCCAAGGCAAAATTGGGTTTTAAAATGTTTTCTTAGGGGATCAACCCAGGTAAAGGGAAGAGGAGGAGGAGGAGGGGGAGGAGGAGGGGGAGGAGGAGGGGGAGAAAGAGGAGGCCAACAAAGCCTGATGAGGTATACAGCTAGCCTGAGTTTCCTCCCTCAACCTTACCTGACACCTGAGTCTTTGGAGAGGGGACCCCAGGAAGGGCATGGCCCAGGGCAAGCAGCTCTCTGCAGCAGGCCCTCCTGGAGCTGACAGCCAGCAGGAGACCTGCAACTGTCAGCAAGCTGCCCTCAAAAAGAACCTCAGTGGCACAGCTCTGCAGTTACCTGTCCAACTGTTCCAAAACCTGTCTTTATATGTATGATTAAGCTTAGAAACGATTAAAAGTTTAAGCCATATTACTAGGAATATTCTAACATGAGTAAAACACACACAAAAAAATAATTTCCATTTGTACTTAACAATCATTTTGCAGATTAAAGAAAAGTCAATTGCAAGAAAATCCAGCTGTTCTCATTTATGGAAAATTATGAAGGTAAATATGATGTGTGTGTAAATATAGATACAGATGAATATATCTATATCTACATAAAAGATATTGTCTGAAAAAATTCCCTAAAAACGTTCAATGTAACTATCCCTAGGTGCTATAATTACAGATAACTTTGATTCTAAATATCTTTTAAAATTATTTGCATTTGAAGCCAGGCTTGGTGGTGCACGCTTGTAATCCCAGCATTCAGGAGGCTGAGACCTGGAGGATCGTGGTTCGCAGACAGCCTTAGCTATTTAGTGAGGCCCTCTGCAACACAGTGAGACCCAGTTTCAAAATAAAGAATAAAAAATAGGCCGGGCGTGGTGGCGCACGCTTGTAATCCCCATGCTTGGGAGGCGGAGACAGGAGGATCGCGCTGGTTCGAAGCCAGCCTCACTGGCTTAAGAGACTCTGTTTCCACATTAAAAAAAAATGTTAAAAAATAGGTCTGGGAGTGTAGCCCGTGGGAGTGTATCCCGGAGGTAGAAGGGCTTCCAGGAACCCCAGTACCACCAAAAAAAAAAAAAAAAAAAAAAAAAGCCGGGCGTGGTGGTGCACGCTTGTAATCCCCGCGCTTGGGAGGCAGAGACAGGAGGATCGCGCAGGTTCGAAGCTAGCCGCATGCGCTGGCTTAGGAGGCCCTGTTTCCAAATAAAAATGTAAAAATAGGTCTGGGAGTGTAGCCCGGAGATAGAAGGGCTTCCAGGAACCCCAGTACCACCAAAAAAAAAAAAAAAATAGGGCAGGGAGTGTAGCTCAGAGGTCAAATGCCCCTGGGTTCCATCCCCAGACCCGCAAATAAAAAAATAAAAAAATAAATTTGCATTTTGTAGCAAGAATCTATCTCTGGTGGCACACACCTGTGATTACAGCTATTCAGGATCACAAGTTTGAGACCAATCTGAGCAATGTAGCCAGGTTGTCTTAAAATAAAAAGGGATGGAGATGTAGCTTAGTGGTTAAAAGCCCCTGGGTTCAATCAATATCTCTCTCTCAGCCAGACATAGTGGCTCACACTTGTAATCCCAGTACTTGGGAGGCTGAAACAGGAGGATCACACAGGTTCGAAGCCAGCCTCAGCTACTTAGTGAGGCGCTCAGCAACTTAGTGAGACCCTGTTTCAAAATAAAATAGAAAAATAGGTCTAGGAGTGTAGCCTGGAAGTAGAAAGCCCTGGGTACTACAAAAAAAAAAATCTCTCTCTCTCTCTCTCTCTCTCTCTCTCTCTCTCTCTCTCTCTCTCTCTTTGTAAACAGATAAATATGAAGATAAACAAACCAAAATCATCCTTCATCCTCTCCTTCTCTCTGGAGGACTTTTGTATCTTAGTCATAGATCCAAGTGAAAATAACCATTGTAGAGACTATAACCCAAAAGTAGACAAAGGTCTTAGATCCGGTGACTTACCAAGGAAACAAAAACTAATCACTGGTTCCCCCGCACTTCAGCTTCCCCACATGTTAGCTGGAAATGGCAGGACCTAGAAGATCTCTAAGATCCCTTCCAGCTTAATGTTTATAGTTCTCAGACAGCTGTTGGCTACCACCTCTCTCATTACTGCTTGAAATGGGAAATTAAATTTACCTAATAAGTACATAATATATCCTAAATAAAAATATACATTTGCTATAAAAAAAAATACCAACAGCTATGAAGTTTAGCTTTCTGCCAGTTACCAAAACCTTTCTGGGAAAAAGCAGACTCCCCAGCATTTTTTTGTCGTAAAAGCTGCAAAATATTGGGTTTGATTTGGTTTGATCTGGTTTCTGATCAAACCAGAAATAAGACCCATAAAAGGCAAACAGGAGGCCCTGGCACTGGCCAGTAGGAGCCCACCAAGCCAGATAGCAAACAGTCCTGTGAAATTTTATCACCAAAGAACTACAGATGCCACCAGAACACATAGAAGTGGCATTGGTGCTTCTCTGGTTTTGTCCCAAAAGAACTGGGCTCTTGTGATCATTCTGTGTGATGTTTGCATTTTATCCTAGCCTTAGAAGTCCTGGTATACAGAGAGACCGTAAACCAAAAAGGATGATTTCCCCTGCTTCTCCTGAAGAGAGCCCTGGCTTACCTGCCTCCTCTTAAGGGTGTTAAAGGAGCAGCAGCCTCTGAACTCTAAGAACAAGGACCCTCTGCCACATTTGTGTGTATCCCTAGTGCCCACCATACTGCATGGCACAAAACTCTTATTTGATCACTATTAAACAAAGTGAGCATATGAATGAATGCCTGTGCTCCCAGGAAGAGCACAGGGACACGGAGTCTCTCAGAAAACATGCAGCACTTGGAAATAAGTCAAAAGGAAGGCAGAACCTCCTTTCAGTGCCACACTGGTATATTACGGAGGAGATATACCCAAGGGGTTTTCCATTCACCTGTGTGACTTGCTATTTGCCATTCACTAGAGTTCAGATTTTGTAAAGTTATGTTAACTTGGAGATCTATATCCATTATAGATAAATGTGATTTCTCTGGCTGGTAGAAATAAGAGCCCCAAATGTTAGCTTTATTTCACTTGTAGGACATTAACCAGTTCTGTATCTAACCTAGCAATCTTATTCTGATATGGCGTGCAATCGTTATTCCAGTCTCTGTAACTACACATTTCCTTAACTGCTCTTTGAATCAGCTTTTACTTCCTACTGGTTTCCTCGTTAATGAGATAAATAAATCTCTGCTATGTGCTCAGTATATATTTGTATGAAAGTCACATTTGTAACTTTAAAAACAATATTCTTTGGTAAGAGAAACACAAAAAGAGAAAATCAAGTTTGTAGTCTTGCATAAGAGTAAGACATGTATGTTAACATGTATACTTTAGATTAGAAAAAGCAGTGTTGAGGGCAGATATAAAGAGCTGCTGAAAGGCAGGGGACTAAAAAAAATGGCCTTCAGCTTAGTTCATAGTTAGGTGTGGTATTCATTGTGGATAATATACACCCTTGACCACTCCTTAAAGAAAAGTAAAGGAAGAAGTCCACTGGAAGATACTCAGAAACACTAGAGTGTAGTTGTATTTCTGCAGCAGATCAATGGAGTCAACACGGGGAATTTCCAATCCCAGGGATGCCTTTCTAATACCAGGAGAGGCAGTCCTCTCTAAAAGACAGCTTCCAGCTCCACAGTTATATGATCATTATAAGCTCCCTGACTTGAGAAAGCTTACCTCCCTCTTGGCTTCCTCTGTTCCCCTTTAGAGGCATCTCACTGCAGGAGATAGGGAGTTTTTTACTTGCTAAAAACAGAGGGATGAATCAGTTTTATTAATGGTGGCGCTGCTGCCTGAAAACCACTATCAAATCTAGATTAAATCTCACAACCCTCTCAGGCTTCATCTCCTCTCTAACATGGTCAATTCATGTGTGAGACTCACATGGTGGAAAAGGAGCTGGATGGGAGTCAAAACCACTAAGATTCAGAAAGATAGACATCCACACATGAAAACCTTGGAATATATCAGATGAAATATCCCCTTGCCTTTCAGAATCAGAGTGTGCTGTCTATGCAGTGATGGTAAAACTGCATTTCCTAAAAGCAGGTATGGTGGTACATACCTGCAGTCCCAAGTACCTGGGAGTCTAGGCAAGAGAATTGCTGAGGTCCAGGGATTTGGGGCAAGTCTGGACACTGTAGCAAGAACCTGTCTCAAAATTAAAACAAAAGCAGAAAACTAATTTTAATTGCATTTTGTTGCTGTCATTAATGTTCTAAATCTAAAGTAGAAGATATAAAAGAAATATGTAGGAAAGAGACATAAAAGGAGGAGAAGGAAATAAAATTTTACTTCAGAATTTCTGCATATTTTCTGCCTGCTAGTCCCTAAGGCTAGGCTCTCTCTTAGTACTAACCATTCCCAATTTCCTGGGAAATCCATAAATTTTAAAGTTAACCAAACACCATAATTATCTTGTGTACTTTTAGTTAACCCACCAAATAAGGAGCTTACACAAGAAAGGCAGGATAGCTTGAGAAACCTATAATTTAAAGGACTTTCCAGCATTTTCTATTTGTCAGAGAATAAAGAATCATGTCAAAGATCCAGAAGATAAGTGGATCACCATAAATCATCTTATATCATCAGACAAAAGTTGTCATCACATACCTTCCCATACCCACCCTTCACTAAGTTTCCTTTAAGAGGAGCCAGGAACCCCCAAAACACATGTCTCACTCTGAAGATGGTCCACATTTTCCTTTATTGAATGTGTATTCCTGTGCCTATCTGGCTCTCTCTGTTGTTTGCTTTGTTTTGCTTTTGGAGATAGGGATTGAACCTAGAGGTATCCTACCTCTGAGCTATGCACTTAACCCCTTTCTTTTTAATTTTCTAAAATCTTGAAACAGGGTCTTGCTAAGTGGTTGAGTGCTGGCATCGAATCTGCAACCCTTCTGCCTCAGCCTCCAAAGTAGTAGGCTTATCAGCATGCAACACCATGCCTGGCTAAGGCCTCTCTCTTGAGATGGCCTGCATTCTCCCTTGAATGTGTATTCCTTGCTTTGCTAAACAAATTCTGAAAGAAGTTCTGAAATTCTTTTCGTCACAAGTCAAGGATCCTGCTGGTCTTGAGTTGAGTTTCCCCATCTAGGAACTCTTCGAACTGGACCCTCTTGTAGAAATTTCTCTTTTCCCATGCTAAACCAACCATTCCTGCACTTCTACACCAAAGACAGTAAACCTTTCTTCGATTTTGTACTAATCCTCACTCCCTTTTAACTATGTGCAATTGTTAGAGTTAGAGCAAACTACAGTAGTGTTGGGGATTGTGATGAGTAGAGGTGCATGGGTATGTTGTCCCATCCTGATGAAAGCCAAACAATAATTCTGAGGTTGCACTGAGACCCTTGCTCTCAGCACTGTGTGTACACACTGTCCCCCACTCCTGACTCTGCCTTCCTCCAGCGTCCACCATAGCAGCCTACATACATGAGGAGATCAGGAAGGATCTAATGGACATCTGAATGAGAGGACAAATCCACAAATCACTCACAGATGGAAAGGACAGAGTATCATTCCTATTCCAAAGAAGTAAAACCCGATAGGAAAAGATTTAGTGTCACGGAAGAGCCAGGAAGCAATTCTTCTGCTACATCTGGCACACTTCAGACCCTTAAAAGATAATTATATATGTTTCTGGAAGATTAGAGATATTTGTGGGTTGAGATAAGAGCAATAAATATGATGAAAAGGACAAAAATCTGTTCTGTGAGGGAAATAAAATCATAGTGGCAAGGGTTAGATTAGACCAGAGCCAGTCCTTGGGGCTGTCTCCGGGTTCTGGATGTGACTACGATTGCAAGCTCCATTTCGCTACTAACTAGAGGACAACCACAACTAAAAGATCTTGATGGTGTACAAACAGCATATTAGTTACACTACTGGCAAGACACATTTGATCATTTTTGTCAATGTGGCTTAATTAGCAGTATTTCTACTCCTCACTCCCAGCAAAAGCACTTGGGTTTAAAAGCCCAGATCTTCCCCATTGGCAGAAAGAATCTCTACTGTGATTGGTTTTAGTTCTATGCTCATGAATAAATATCAAATTTGTGACCTTTATCATATGCTCTAGGCAAGGATTATTATAATGAGAACACTGATCAGTCCCCTTGGTGTGCACAGCAGGAGGACTGTAGAGTGGAAAGGCCTTCCTAAAGGCAAAGGTAATTAAGTACCCAACCATCCTCCAAGGAGCCCCAAGAATCTCCTGCTCAGTGATCTTTCAAACACCACCAGCAGCCGGGGATGGCGCAGCTGTAGAGATGTCTAGAGCTAGGACAGGAACAAATGACAAAGTGGTGTGGAGGCTCTGAGTGTAAGATGCTTTCAAGGGCACAAGGCCACAGCACGCTGGGATGCTGCCACTTCAAATCTTCCCTGGAAGCCACAGAGTTATAAATTCCAATGCAAACAAAACTGGCCCTGGCCCACCATTAGGACTCTCTGGAACTTTGCCCGAGTCTACAGTGATAAAAAGAACAGGACACACAAGGA
Organism: Muscardinus avellanarius; assembly: GCF_963383645.1. NCBI lineage: Eukaryota > Metazoa > Chordata > Mammalia > Rodentia > Gliridae > Muscardinus > Muscardinus avellanarius. The sequence continues at coordinate 80,500,010 of NC_137790.1, read as the reverse complement.
TTAACAGAAGACTAGCTCACAGTTTGGACAACCCCACCCACTTTACGCATGGCTCCTATTAATTACTTTGTGTAAGCCTTTAATCCCACCAAGAACCCTACCAGTTAAATCGTTTTCATAATGTTTGTACAGTCTGAAATACCAGCAGTGAGATGAGGGCATAAATAAATCACACTTAACATTTTTGAAGACTTGAGTTTACCAAATATTTCTACATAAATTGACCTTCACTCAGCTTTTCAAAACAAACTAAAAAACAGCAACAAAACAAGCAGTTGGAGGCGTGGCTCAGGGTAGAGTGTATGCTTAGCATGACCCTTGGTACAATCCCCATCATGAATACATAAGTACATACATACATACATATATACATACATACATAAAAATGACCAGTGAGCATTGCTGTAGTATTTCTAAACATATATAACAGAAATAATACCATATGTATCCATTTACATATCAACCAGCTTTGGTTAACACTTACCACTTTATATTTCCTTCAAGTTTCTGAATAATAAAGATCTACAGATACATTTATTCCATTTCTCTCTCCTGCTATTGGAGAGGTGATTACTATCCTGAACTGGGTAAGTGTAATTCTCAGTTTCATTCTTCTACTACATTATGTATTCACAAATACTATTTATATTAGTGTTTAGCTAATATAAATGGTATCATGTTGTATAAATCATTCTACAACATGCTTTTCTAAACTTTGTGGTTTTGATATTCACACATGTGGGAAATGTAACTATAGATAATTCTATTGTTGTGTAGCACTCCATTTAAATTCAACTTCTTTAGTATCTTTAGCATGAAATGATGGAGTAAATATCTAGCCTAATTCTAAAAAGCAATGAATACCTTGGTTGGACTTTTTCTTATTCAACAGTCCCTGCTACTTCAAAACTCTGATTTCTGACATTAGAAGTAGACTAGAAATTACAGAGGCTTCATACACAATCCTGTCCAGCTGCAGATTAGGGAAAAGATAAAAGCTCTCACCCTGCCACTGTCTCTAGATTCTTCACTGTTCACACAGGGCCACCAGCTCACACAGAAAAGGCTGGACTAGTGCCTTGGTTTCTTTAAGCTAAATTCCAGTCTGGGAAATGTAAACATCAACCAGACATTCATTATCAATAAATTGATACTAACTTGTTTGAGGTGTGATAATGGGTCTATGGTTAAATAAAGAAGGAAAAAGGGCCTGGTCAGTGGTGCACGCCTATAACCCCAGCTATTTGAGGTTAAAGCAGGAAGATGGCAAGTTCAAGTCTAGCCTGTGCAACTCAGTGAGACCTTGTCCCAAAATTTAAAATATAATATATAAAAGGTTGGGGATGCAGTTCATGACAGAATGTCCCAAGGTTCGATCCTCAGGACTGAAAAAACAAACGTAAAAATTAATGATGTTGCTTAATCTGTATAGTTTAATTATGCAAGATGAAAAGTTCTTAATATTGATTGCACAAAATTGTGAATATACTTAACACTACTAAACTGTATGCTTAGAAGGGGTTACAAGGAAACATTTAATGCTATGTGTATTTTATCAGTTAGTTTTTTGTTTTGTTTTGTTTTGTTTTGGTTTTTTTGGTACTGAGGATGGAACCCAGGGGCTTTCTATCTCTGGGCTACATTCCAGACCCTTTTTATATTTTTTTTGGATACAGGGTCTCACTAAGTTGCTATAAGCCTAAGTAGCTGAGGCTGGCTTTGAACCTGTGTGATCCTCCTGTCTTAGCCTCCCAAGTACTAGGATTACAAGCATGTGCCAACATGCCTGGCTACCAGTTAGTTTAAAGAGAAAAAAGATTTGGGGAAAAATTATAAGTCTTAGATTTGCTTTATAATATAGGATAGGAGTTATAGATTTTAAAAAATACCTCTGAAATGATATGGACTGAAGCCAGATGACAGGAACATGAGAGTTCATTTACTAGTTTCTCTACTTTTAGATAGTTGAAATTCTTCATATAAAAAGCTTTAAATACTAGTTTACCCAGCCAAAAAAAAAAAAACTCATTTTATTAATGAGTTGTTTGGCTTTTAAGTAGAAATAAAAAGCAGCACATTTTTTTTAGATGCGAGCACTTCTGAAACTTACTTCACCTTCTGCGGTTCTAGACTGGACAGTGTTTCTTAAACTTGAACCTGCTCAGGAATCACTCTGATAACCTGTTGACAGGCTGTTCCACAGCACTTGGGTGGGGCTTGAATATGCCACATTTTATTTTATTTTACTTTATTTTATTTTATTTTTTGCAGGTCTGGGGATGGAACCCAGGGGCATTTGACCTCTGAGCTACACCCCCTGCCCTATTTTTTATTCTTTATTTTGAAACAAGGTGCCACTGAGTTGCAATGGGCCTCACTAAGTAGCTGAGGCCAGTCACAAACCTTACCCTCCAGTTCCAATGCTGGGATTACAAGCATGCGCCACCACGCCCGGCTCAATATGCCGCATTGGTGGAGCTGCTGGTCCAGTGGCCACGCAGGAGCCAGGCAAGGGCATTCTAAGACTGAAGCAAGGGTTTTCCAGTGGAGAAGCCAGCACAGCTCTATTTAGAGTGTTCATCTGGAGGCTAGCAGGACAAGAGCTGTGCTGCTCTGCCTCAAGAAAAGTCTTCTGTCCATCCGTTTACACCCCAGGATCAGGTATCACCATTCACTTACAGGTAACCTCCCAAACAGAGGCATACAAAACAGAAGAACCCTAGCAATGAGGTCTGTTCCATCTCGATGGCCTTGCACATCTAAATTCACTAAATTACAATAAAAAATAACTGCCCTGACAGATTCCGCTTCTAAATCTGTTCAGTAGTGACTAAACCAAAGAAACATGTTCAGAGGTCAAAGTTCAATGGACCAGGCAAGGCTTGGAAATCATTAATAAACTCTAAGAAGGTTAAAAGAGCAAGTAAATTCCATGCAATAAAGAAATAAAATTCATGTAAGCACGAACACTCCCAAACAACCATCACATCTCTTGAAGAAATAAAAAGAAAACTTCTACCCGTAAAAAGTCCTGTCCTCAGCAGGGCGTGGAGGCACACACTTGTAATCCCAGCGCTTGGGAGGCTGAGACAGGAGGATCACACAGGTTCGAAACCAGCCTCGGCTACTTAGTAAGGCTCTCAGCAACTTAGTGAGACCCTGTTTCCAAATAAAGCATAAAAATATGTCTGGGAGTGCTGGGAGTGTAGCCCAGAGACAAAAAAGCCCCTGGGTTCCACTCCCAGTACCACACACACACACACAAAAATAAGTCTTGTCCTCAAAACACAGTGATGATCTATGATGAATCTCTGAACTCAGAGACTGCTTTATTTATGTTTGACAAGGTGTGCCCATAGGACAGGGGTCATGACTGATGATTCCCAAGCCTTCTCCAGGTGAGCACTAGCTCCCATTTGGTGAGCTTGCTAAGTGTGAGGCAAGCCCTAAGCATATATGAATTATGTCACTTAAAATCTTTTGTCTTGCCAAGTATGGTGGCATATGCCTGTAATCTCAGTACCTGGGAAGCTGAGACAGGAGGATCACAGATTCAAGGTAAGCCTCATCAGCTTAGCAAGACCCTCAGCAACTTAGTGAGGTTTTGTAAATAAAAAGGGCTGGGGTATAGCTTGGAGGTAGAATGCCCCTGGGTTCAATTCCCAGTACTACAAAAAAGTCTTTTTTTTCCCCCTCACTTCTTATTCTCATAAGTACTCCCTGTACACACATACACACACCATTTGCAAAGGCTTTTCCTAAAATGTTAATTTTTGCTTCTTTTAGCACAGAATGATATAAAGGAGAAGGTATTAACTGCCCTCTCTGTCTGAGAACTACAGCCCCATGCTGTTTAAAGCCTAGAGGGACAGCTCAAGCCAGGCTGTCACCCTTCACAAAGATGGCAGGGAGCCATCCTGCTACCGCAAGGGTTGTGGAAGAAACCTGCCCCCGTCCCTGAGTCCCTGCCTTCACCAAGCATGCAGTCCAGGAGAAGTTGCATGCAGAAAAGTTAAAATACATCCAATATTTGCTAAAGTCTCTCCCCCCATCTCTCTAACACACACACACACACACACACACACACACACACACACACACACCACTCAGTGTGAGCAGAGACAATCCCTCTGTCTGAAGGCTTAAAGAGGTCTCCATTAAGATGGCTGAGGACTGGCCTTGAAAGACACTTACAGCTCCAGAAGAGGGAAAACAGGAACTAAGGCAGAGATGCGCTGATAGGTATGAGAACCAGCAGCAGCCAGCAGTGCAAAATGGCTGGAATGCCAAGACTTGGACTGCTGGCCCTGGAGAGAAGAATGCAGTGGAGATCTTATTTTGGGAGCTTGGTTGATTCTAAATCTCTAATTTTGCAATTAACTTTCAAGTTATAGGTATTACGTGTGTGTGTGTGTGTGTGCGCGCGCGCGCGCGTGCACGCGCGCGTTACTTACTAGGAATTGAACCAAGACGCATTCTACCTCTGGGCTGCACTCCCAGCCCTATTTTTTTTTTTTTTTTGAAACAGGGTCTCACTAAGTTGATGAGGGCCTTGTTAAATTCCTCAAAACTGCAATCCTCCTGTCTCAGCCACCCAAGTACTAAGATTATAGGTATGCATCACCATGCCCCACTAAGATGTTACTCTTATTAAAAAAAAAAAAAAAAAAAAAAAAGACCTTGGAAGATGGAAAGGTCTCCCGTGCTCATAGATAGGCAAAATAAATATCATCAAAATGGCCATTCTGCCAAAACTGATCTATAGATTCAATGCAATTCCCATTAAAATACCAGCAACATTCTTCAGAGACCTAGAAAAATCAATCATGAACTTTATATGGAGAAAGAAAAGACCCAGAATAGCCAAAGCAATTCTCAACAATAAGAAACATGCAAGCTGGGCGTGGTGGTGCACGTTGTAATCCCCGTGCTTGGGAGGCTGAGACAGGAGGATCACGCTGGTTCGGAGCCAGCCTCGCTGGCTTAAGAGACCCTGTTTCCAAATAAAAAAAAATAGGTCTGGGAGTGTAGCCCGGAGGTAGAAGGGCTTCCAGGAACCCCAGTACCACCAAAACAAAAAACAAAAAAAAAACTAAAGAAAAAAAGAAACATGCAGGAGGCATTACAATCCCAGACTTCAAACTATACTATAGAGCAATAGTAGTAAAAACAGCATGGTACTGGCACAATAACAGATATATTGACCAGTGGATTAGAATAGAAGATACAGAAACAAACCCACACATCTTTAGTCAATTAATCTTTGACAAAGGGGCCAAACACATACGCTGGAGAAAAGACAGCCTTTTCAACAAGTGGTGCTGGGAGAACTGGCTAACCATTGGTAAAAAGATGAATCTAAACCCCTATATCTCACCAAACACAGGAATCAACTCAAGATGGATCAAAGACTTAGAAATTAGACCTGAGACTGTGCAGTTAGTAGAGGAGACCATAGGTTCAACACTACAACATACTGGCACAGGCAGTAACTTTCTCAACAAAACCTCCAAAGCTCAGGAAATTAAAGCAAGAATCAACAAGTGGGATAGCATCAAACTAAAAAGTTTCTTCTCATCAAAGGAAACTATCAATAACCTAAAGAGGAAGCCTACAGAATGGGAAAAGATCTTTACCAGCCACCATTCTGATAGGGGGCTAATATCCAGAATATACAAAGAGCTCAAAAGACTCTACACTAGCAAAACAAACAACCCAATCAAGAAATGGGCAAATGAACTAAATAGACACTTCACAAAAGAAGAGATACAAAGGGCCAATAGATACATGAAAAGATGTTCTACATCACTGGCCATCAGGGAGATGCAAATCAAAACTACACTGAGATTCCATCTAACCCCAGCCAGAGTGGCAAGCATAAAGAAATCAAACAACAACAAATGCTGGCGAGGATGTGGGGAAAGAGGAACTCTTTTACACTGTTGGTGGGAATGCAAACTAGTTCAGCCACTATGGAGATCTGTGTGGAGATTCCTAAGAAAGGTGGGAATAGATCCACCATATGATCCAGCTCTACCACTCCTGGGTATCTTTCCAAAGGGGTTGAATTCAGAGAAATACAGCAACATATGCATACCTATGTTCATAGCAGCACAATTTGTAATAGCCAAAATATGGAACCAACGCAGATCTCCATCAACAGATAAATGGATAGCAAAACTTTGGGAAATACACGCAATGGATTTCTATTCAGCCATAAAGAAGAACAAAATTGTATCATTTGCAAGAAGATGGAAAGCCCTGGAGAACATTATGTTAAGTGAGATCAGCCAAGCACAGAAGAAGGTACATATGTTTCCTCTAATATGCCCAAACTAGGAAACACAGAGGATACCAGTGGGACTCCAGATAAGGGAGGGGAAATATCAGCAAAGTTTGAATAGAAAGATAGGAGAGGAGGAAGGCTGATCTTGATTAATGAGGGTCTACATCTGAATATGTATAAAATTATGAATATGACATGGTTAACCTGGACAACCATTGGTGGGAGGGCGGAAGGGAAAATGGGGGCGGGGGGGGGCACCAAATATAGTTTAAATGTATACTATTTATGTTCAATAAAAAAAATTGTTAAAAGAAAAAAAAAACTATTCTATTTGGCCCAAAAAGCATTTTCTTGAGGCTGTAGACTTCAGGTAAATTACAAGACATCTGACTTGGCCCTGGAGTTTATCACAGGAGGATAAAAAAAACATGTCTGCATATAATTTCCATGATATTTGAACCAGGGTAGTTCAAGCCCAAGCCAAAAAACATCACCCAAAATAGGTAACAGGGGAGCCAGGCGTGGTGGCGCACGCTTATAATCCCAGTGTTTGGGAGGCTGAGACAGGAGGATCTGGGTTCGCAGACAGCTTCAGCTACATAGTGAGGCCCTTTGCAACTCAGTGAGATCTTGTTTCAAAATAAAGAATAAAAAATAGGGCTAGGGGTATAGCTCGGAGGTAGACTGCACCCTGGGTTCCATTCCCAATACCGTAAAAAAATAAATTAAAAAAAGTAACAGAGAATCAGACAACAAGGCAATCAAATTGCAAACACTTGAAAGTGTTTTGTAAATTACTTGCAAACTATGCAACATAACAGTAAAATATTATGGTAAAAGTTTTCATCCACAATTAGAAATAAAATTCCTAAGATTAAACTTAGTCCACAGACTTCTAACAGAAAGAATTAGGAAGCCAAGCAGGGTGGTGCACAGCTTTAATCCCAGTGCCTGGAAGGCTAAGATTGGAGGATCCCAGGTTCAAGGACAGCCTCAGCAGTGTAGTGAGAATCTCACAATCTATAGAAACCCTGTTTCAAAATAAAAAGATATAAAAGGGCTAGGTTGTAGATTGTAGCTTAGGGGTAAAATGTTCCTGGGTTTAATCTCCAGTACCAAAAAGAGGGGGGGAAAAAAAGAATTAAGGCCCCGAATATCTACATTCAGAAAATGAATACTGAATTTAACAAAGTTAAGTAATAAAAATATTGCTCAGTAAGTAAGAAACCCCCAAGAAAATCAAAAGGTGTAATTCTCTGTGAAAGACAGATTTTATGAAATAAAAAATGTCTAACACTATTCCTGGAACTCTAGTGAGTCAGAAAAACAATCCCTTTCACTTTTATTTATTCCCAGACTACACGGAAACAAAAACCAAGAGCAACCTTTTCTTGCCATCCTTCTGTTCTTTCTAGAAAAACGCCACCTTGGAAGAGGTAACTGAAGCCTGTTCCTGCCTCCCTTGCAGGATAGGTAGGAGGATCAAACAGTATGAGAAGGTACTTTGTCAACAGTAAAGTTATGCGCAGAGAAACAGACATTCCCGTCCCTGTGTCTGTCGAAGGTCTATTTTCACAGATCACAGGCACCAAAAGAAATCCCAACAGAAATAAAAAGGGCTAAGAAGATTTTTTTTTTTTTTTATTATTCTGGCGTTTTCAATCCTATGTACTTAGGGAAATCATGATTTAGGGAAATCTTAGAAATTCAAGGCACCAATAAAGAAAGAGCTAATACTTGTCCTTTAAAGAATCCTGGGACCTAGTGTGGTGGCTATGCTTGCAACCCCATCACTCAGGAAACTGAGACAGGAGGTCCAAGGACAGCCTCAGTAAGTAGTGAGACTCATCAACCTAGCAAGATCCTCTTTCAAAATAAAAATAAAATAGGACTGAGGGTGTAATTTGGATGTTCAATCTTCTACCACAACTAAATAAGTAAGTAAATAAATAATCCTGGTAGCAGGGCTTGGTGGCACACACCTATTACTGAGTACTCAGGAGGCTGAGATAGGAAGATCGCACATTTGAGGCCAGCCATAGGAACTTAGTGAGACACTGGTTCAAAAAATTTTTAAAACTAGGGCTGGGGTTATAGATTAGAGGTAGAATGCCCTTGAGTTCGATCCCCAGTACACACACACACACACACACACACCCTGGGTTTACAGAGTGGCAAGTTTAGCCTTTAATGCCTAGTGAGACATCATGGCAAATTGTAAAAAGCTTCCTGCATGATAATTTTCTAGGTAATGAGGAAAGTCTCATGCAATTTGTTCTATAAGCAATGATCACAGAAAAAAAAATAGCCAACCCAATAAAGTTACCAGTTGGCATGCCTGGCCTCCACCAAAATGAGCAGGCAGGTACTACCTCATAAATTTTGAAAGCCATGAAGCTTATCAATTATACTATCCTATTTATATAAAAAAAAAGCCTTTGAAACAAGTGCACTTCAACAAAAATCATTTGTGCCATGAGAAAACGGCATGAAGTCATAATGACCACCTCATGTCCCCCATGGCTGGTGATTACTGATATAAGGTGTGTGTGCTTCTCAGTAACCCCTAAATATTAGTTCCAAGCAGAGCAATAGAGCAAGGGAGAAAAGATGACCATTTCAAATATCAATAAGACAAACCGAAAGGCTGTCTTTAGAGGGGAAAAATGATGGTCAATCCAGGTCTGAAGCCATTGTGTGGCCAGCGGCCATTTGCATCACCTCTTAACTGGCTTATCACACAGAAAAAACAACCAGAGGGAGTGCGAACCCAAGATTTTGAAAACAAAATGCATGCCATCTTCTGACTTGTTACAAAGTTCTTCTAGAAGGTTCCTGCTCAAATTAATGATGTGAGTCATTCAATTTCAAATACATAGATATGGCCTTACTTTGATATTCCCAAACTCAAGATCTCAGCTCACACCTATAATCCCAGTACTCGGGAGGCTGAGACAGGAGAACCGCAGGTTGGAGGCCAGTCTCAGCAACTTAGTGAGATTCTCAACAACCTAGTGAGACCCTGTTTCAAAAAAAAAAAAAAAGTCAAAGTAGGGAGGGGGAAGGTCTAGGAGGTATAGCTCAAAGGTAGAATAGCCCTGGGCTCATTCCCTAGTACCACCAAAAAATAAAAAAGTTTCAGCTCATTGTCCAAAAGAGGCAGCCTAGTCTTGGACACAAACATGTATGTCCCTCACACCACCTTCTCCCATCAGAGGCCCAGCATCAGCACTGGGTCTCTACCCTTTATACCATGGCTGGATTCTATTCTTGGAGGAGGAGGAGGAGGTGGAGGAGGAGGAGGAGGGGTGGAGGAGGAGGAGGAGGAGGAGGAGGAGATCATTTAAGCATGTCATCCTCTAACTTCTGATGGGTCACAGACCTTCAAGCCTTAAAGGGACAAAACCCTTCTTCCCCTGCACAACAGATTAAGCCTAATATGTCCATCTGTGCAAAAATACTAGGACAACAAGTCACCTCTCAAATAGTAGATATTCTCTTACCAAACTAAACCTATTTTTTAAGATACCAATGTCAATTCAGCATTCATTTACGGAATCTTTTCTCTGTGCCAAGAATTGTTTCCTATCGTACTCAAGTAACCCTCCAAGGGACCTCACTGAGTCTGGTAATTTGGTGGAAAAAGAAAAATAAAGGTTGCTGCAAGTTTAAAGGAAGCAGTGTTTCCTGGGACTTCCATAAGCGGGCCCCATACTGCCATAATGTTTCATGATGAATCATAAATCCAGACTTTCATATGGTTGTCTAAATTTTTAATGTTGCCATCTAATTGAGGCATGTGCTTGTTTTTAATATAATGAAGGGCAAATGAGATAGGGTTGCGAGCCAAACCCAGGCTGCAGACAGATGACTTATTAACATCTGGATTAGAATAGCACATGTAATAGAAGAGCAAGAGAAACCTCCTAAGAGACTTCTGCTACTTCCAAACTGGTAAAAGAAAGGCAGAGAGGTGAAGGGTGGTATTATTATTATTATTATTATTATTATTATTATTATTAGGACAGGAAAAGCTGGAATAGGTGTGCCACACTAGTTGTATAACTTTAGCAAATGACAGCCAGCCCATGATACACAGCCCTCCGTATCTTTGGGTGTCTGCATACATGGATTCAACTAACCATGAATCAGAAATGCTTGGGAAAAATTGCATCTGTACTTAACATGCACAGAATGTTTTTTTCATGCCATTATTCCCTGAACAATATAGTAAAACTATTTACATCGTGTTTATGTTGCATTAGATATTATAAGTAACCTTACAGATGACTTAAAGTAACTGGGAGGATGTGACTACGTTACATGCGAACACTAGGCCATTTAATATAAGGAACTTGAGCATCTGCAGACTTGGGTATCCTCAAAAGTGCTGGAACCAATCCCCCTACGATACCAAGGGATGACAGTATATAACATCTAACTCTTGTCATATCTGTAAAATGTGCTGGCTTAGACCAAGCATTAGAAATATCAGCTATTAAGGATTTGGGAGGCTGACGCAGGATGATCAAGGTTTGACAACAGCTTCAGCTACTTTAATGAGGGCCTTTGCAACTCAGTGAGACCCTGTTTCAAAATAAAGAATAGAAACTAGTGCTGGGGGTATAGGTTGAAGGTAGACTGCTCCTGGGTTTCATCCCCAGTACTGGGAAAAAAAAAAAGGGAAGAAAAGGAGACAGGGAGACAGTCAGCTATTACTATAGAGGTGATGAAAAGTACTTCCCAAGGTAAAATGTGATATATGAGAAAAGAGAAACTTCAAATTCTGTGAACACAAAAGTTTTAACAAATTTATTGCAAAGAGTTTAAAAGAAAGTTTTTTTTTTTGTTTTGGGTACTGGTGATGGGACCCAGGGGTATACTACCTCTGAGCTATACTTCCAGCCCTTTTTATTTTGAAACAGGGCCTTGCTAAGTTGCTAAAGCTGGCCTCAACCCCACAGTCTTCTTGTCTCAGGCTCCCAAACATGAGGATTATAGGTGTGTACCTGTATCTTTTGTTTTTTCTTTGACGTTTGCTTGTTTTTTCCTGGCACTTCTGGGGATTGAACTCAGGATCTTTCACATGCCGGGGAAGTACTTTACTTCTGAACTACATCCCCAACCTCTTTTATTTCTTTGAGTCAGAGTCTCACTCCGTTTCCCAGACTGGACTCAACTCTGAAAAATCTCTCCTGTACCTCAGTCTCCAGAGTGCTGGGATGAATCCAGGCATGTCCCACCACAGCCAGCTGTTTAAGTGGATTTTAGGCATATTTATTTAGCCCCCTAATATTTAACTGGTTTGTAGAATAAGAAAATCATTTATTTCATAGAATTCAGAGATAAAAGCATTTGTACACTATTAAGCATCAAACAAGAAAACAATTATCAGCCCCAATATCCAGTATCAAACTTCTAGTACAGGAAACATGCCCACGGTGAAGACCAAGACACAGGGTAGCAGCAGCTCCTTGTTCTGCTACTCACATCTGATGGCCCACCGCCAGCTCCAATGTGCTCTCTCTCCCAACAGGCTCCCTGGTCCTCATGCCCACCGGTGCCTGAGTCCAGACAAGTCTGTCCCCATTTTACAGATGACGATTCAGAAACTGGATTTCTGAACCCAGAGCTCAACCCCGTATTACACCCTCTCTGCTGTATTACACACAAATGCTAGGAAGAGAGATGTGTGTGTGTGTCTTAATTCAGAATTTGCTAAATTCTTTTTAATTCTCAGTCATTGCTTATTAATATGACCAGTCCAGGCCGACTCGGGGCTAATAGTACAGCAATCCAAAGCAGAACATAGCTGTATAATTACCCTAATGTTTCTAATAGCGTTACACAATGGGCATAGAATTATGTACAGAGGGGGGAAATTGTATTAGACACCTCTGAACCTTAGCAATTGCATTACTTAGAACCTTGGCAAATGAGCAGTAAGTATTTAAAGAAGATTAAGATGAATTTCCCATTTGGTGTCCTACTTAATTTGCACAACAATATCTGGCTGTCACCTTCAGTATAAACTGCTCAGGGCCTTCCTGATGCCACCATGCTGCAGTTACACTCACTGAGCTGCAGCCTGGCATTGCAGCAGCAGCAGCAGGGGGCAGAGTTTGCTGAGCAACCCTCCTGAGAACCACAGAGGGGACTTCAGCTTCCCCATGTGTCACATGTGACCCTACATCCTGACTTTCTTAAACGAGAACCAAAACTGCTCTCTAGAAATTCCCTTGAAAAATAAATCAATGTCTCCAAACCACCACTGCCGCCCATCTTTCTATCAGGTCCAGACTTTCAAAGGTTTGGCTATTTAGCCTACATTTTTATATGCATAAGAGACAGGTAACTATTTAAGGAGTCCTGAAATCAAAGACTGGAAAGGGAAGTTCCGGTTCCTCATTTATAGATGGGAAAGTAAGGGCTGGAGAGGGGAAATGACTTGCTGCAGATGACATAGAAGATGACTCAAGCATGTCACAGCCCCCTCCCCCAAGACTTGGAGAAAACACTGCATTTCCTGCATCAGCTGGGAAACATCCTTAGCGATTCCCAGCATGCTGAGGAGGGCTCCGCTGCCACTTCCTGGCTCCAGCCCAGGCAACTTTCCCTTCCCCACCTACCCCACCACCGCAGGGCTTGTCTCCTCTCCTCTCCCCAGCCTACTCCTATCCAGGCTCTTCTCTCCCAAGGGGTTTCTGAATAAGGCACAGGCTCCCTAGCTTTCTGCCCGGCCCTCCACCTGGCTTCTCCTGCAGACAAGTGTTTGACTACTTTCACTTTGAAGATTTCTACCTCTCATCACAATAAGAAGGCAAGGGAACTACAAACCCAGGAATATTTAAGAACCTCCAGAATGTATAAGTTTTTTGCCTGTGGCCCGCAATATATAGTCAACTTTTTTCTGCAAAGGCCATTAGAACAGCTATTACCATTACTGAGGCTGAATATCCACCCCATCCCCATCCTGCCCTCCTCTTTTTTTTTCCTTTGGTGTGTGTGTGTGTTTTACTGGGGACTGAACCCTGGTTTCTTCATCTGAGCTATACCCCCAGCTCTTTTTATTTTTTATTTTGAAACAAGGTCTCACCAAGTTACTGAGCAATGGCCTCAAAACTGCCATCCTCCTATCTCAGCACCCCAAGTACTGGAATTATAAACTTGCATCACTACACCTGGCTCCTCCTCCATCCTCCATATAGAAGTCTTCTTCTGTACAGCCAGGCATGGTGGTGTTTGCTTGTAATCCCAGCATTTATGAGGCTGAGACAGGAGGATCTAGGTTCGTGGACAGCTTCAGTTACTTAGTGAGGCCCTTTGCAACTCAGTAAGACCCTGTTTCAAAATAAAGAATAAAAAATAGGGCTAGGTGTGTAGCTCGGAGGTAGAATGCCTCTGGGTTCCTCCTTAGTACTGCAAAAAAAAATAAGTCCTCTTCTCCTTGACATCTGGCACTCCATCCCTCCATCTCCCACTTGAGCAAAAGGAAGGGAAAATGCATTCTAAGTAGGGATAAACCCATTTCTCAGGGCAGCTATTCCTTAAAGGAACTTCCTTTAGGTTTTTCTCACCCAATCACACACATAAAGGTTAAGACTGATAAGAAAGTTAAACAGCGATATGAAATATCCTCTTTGACATCTTGGAGCACATTCCCAAGCTCTGCTCAGTCTCCCTCAGAAGACTGCCTTGGTATCCAACTTACCAACTTCTTGTTCACCTACCTTCTCTACCCATCGGCCAGTCCCTGAGTCCTCCAGAAACAGAAAACACAGTCACAGTGTGTGGAGGTTTGCTGGGGAACCTCTGCATGGCGCCGACTTCTCTTCAGTTCAAGGGATCTGGAGGAGATTTCTTTTAATAATTTTACTTCTGGTCCAGTGCCCGCCTTCTTCATTTTACCAGCAGATGCCTGACCTCCAGCACCACCTACTGAGGATTAGTACAATCCTGAACTTCACACATAGATACACTTCTGGGCAGAAGCAGGACAGCCTCCCATACCCAAACACTACCTGAGCCATCTCCACGACAGCTCTCCCCTAAATTTTCTCCCTCTCTTCTTTCCTATGTAAAAATTTCTTTTACAAGCATCAGATTTAAAATGTCAGTTTGAATTCAATTTCTTTAGCTCAACCCACACAGCAATCACAGTGAAGTGGGGGAACTCTTCCAGAAGGCCCTTGGGCTGGGCTTACTACGTGGCAGCCAGAAAAAGCATCCTGCTTGGCCAGTCCTACAGTTTAGAAATGTCCAGGAAACTATTAAAGACAAAGTATTTCTTTAAATTCTCTGGAAAATGTAGCTTTTGTTTATTTATAAGACTTTAAAAAAAGATCACTTGGCACTCTATCCTACGTACTTAAGAATATGTGGAGCCAAATGTTTGCAGAAAGAATTGTATAAGCCGTTCTATTTCAGACAACTTTATTCTACTCTTTTGTTCTCACGCTGGTATACTAATCTTATTTAGAGAGAAAAATAAGCACAAACATGGAAAAGAAGGGCAGTTTCACATAGTATGCTGTTCAGTTAACAGACAAATACATTAACCCTTATAACAACCCTGTGAGAGCAGGGCAGAGCGGTGCTCACCCATAATCTCAGTACTTGGGAGACTGAGAAAGGAGGATCGTACATAGGTTTGAGACCAGTGCACCTTAATTTAGCAAGACCTTATTTCAAAATAAAAAATAAAGTAGGATTGGGGTATAGTACAGAGGTAGAATGCCCCTGGATTCAACCCCAGTACCACAAAAAAACCCACAAACAAATACATAAATAAATGATAAAAAGGGCTGAGGAGTAGCTCAGTAGTAGAACCCCACTGGGTTTAACTCCCAGTAACACACACACACACACACACACACACACACACACACACACACAAAATCTATGAAGCTGAAATTCCTTTTGAATAATTTTATAAGCCAGGCATGGTGGCACACACCTGTAAATCCAGTACTTGGGAGGCTGAGACAGGAGGATCACAGGTTCAAGGAGAGTCTTAGCAAGTAGTAAGACTCTCATCAACCTAGCAAAATCCTGTTTTCCAAATAAAAATAAAATAGGGCTGGGGGTGTGTCTTGGAAGTGCAATGCCCCTGGGTTCAATCCCCAGTGCTTAAAAAAAAAAAAAAAAAAAAAAAAAAAAAAAAAGGCTAGCCGGGCGTGGTGGTGCACACTTGTAATCCCAGCATTCAGGAGGCTGAGACCTGGAGGATCGCGGTTCTCAGACAGCCTCAGCTACTTAGTGAGGCCCTCAGCAACTCAGTGAGACCTGGTTTCAAAATAAAAAGAATAAAAAATAGGGCAGGGGGTGTAGCTCGGAGGTCAAAATGCCCCTGGGTTCAGTCCCAAAACCCGCAAAAAAAAAAAAAAGGCTATAAAATTTTTTCTTTTTATCCCTGTTTTATTGACAAGGAATCTGTCAGAAAGGATTATTTGTCCAAGGTCACAGAAGAGACTCAGATCAGGTAGACTCAAAGTCCACAGACTCTCCTCCCACAACACCACAGGACTGCTTTTATTTCCTTCTCTTGGATACAGACTCTCCTTTCCAGATCCTAAAGGACCCTGACAATGTTATTGTTCACCCAAACAATGAAACAGCACACAATCACAAATTTTGCCTATAAGAACATTGCTGCTAGAAACTAAATCCTCCAGACAGCCCAGGATCCTATTAGCATCTCATGGATATTAGTGACAGAATTCCTTAGATACTGAGTATCTCAACAGGCAATAAGACTACTGTAATTCTTTGATATTTGGGGAAAGTTCCAACAATAAGATATCTTGGGTGTCACCACAGGAACTTTCTCATAGCTGTGGACCCCTAGCAAGAGCAGAGAACATGGAATGAAAGGAATGAAGGTGTCCTCAGACAGACTGGGGTAAAAAAAAAATGGTAGCGGAGAAAGCCAGTGGAGACCCAGTAGTACTTATCGTATGTCTAAATTGAAACATCAAGCCAGGCCTGGTGGCGCACGCATTCGGGAAGCTGAGACAGGAGGATCGCAGTTCATGGACAGTCTCACCTACTTAGTGAGACCCTGTTTCAAAATAAAGAATAAAAAATAGGGCTGGAGGTATAGCTCGGAGGTAGAATACCCCTGGGTTCCATCCCCAGTACCATAAAAAATAAATAAATAAATAATAAATGAATGAATAAATAAATAAATAAATTGAAACATCAGAGTGTGACAATGACTGGCAAATTCCTCCATGAAGGAGAGAAAAAACAAGTAAAGGGGAAATGGGAAATTAATAACAAACAATTCTACTATAGCAAAATATTTTCCCTTGGCAGACCAAACAACTCTGGGATCCAGAAAATACTGATATAATGTGGTGACCAATGATCAGGCTGAGGCCCAGGAGGCTGCATGATCCGTTCAAGGTCACCAACCAGGCTAGTAACTGCAGGGACACAGGACCCAGGTCTCCTGACTCCTGGCTTAGGGCTATCTGCTCAGAAGCCTCTGCAGACACAGAGGTCTCGCTAACTTAGGGGTTGGGTCAGGAGGTTTCAAGTTCCCATTCTACTGGTTTCTTGCTGTACAATAAGGCTGGTAAGTGAGGCTTGGCCCAAACCGAAGGAAGGTGGCACTCCCAAAGGAGGCAGCTCCTGTTCAGTACTAACTAGCCACACAAGAGAGAAGGCTTTGGTATTCTCATTTTTCAAGGAAACTTGGCTTTGTGAAAAACCTCTCAGTTTCTAAATGTTTGCTCTAAATTTTTAAAACACCTTGACGGTCAAAATAAAACGCATATGTAACTAACAGAAACTGAGTCTGTGCTTGACTGTCCTAAAACTAATGCACTAAAAACAATCAATATAACTATCCAGTTCCTGACCTAGGGACCACAAAGGGCACTGTTATGCTAAAAAGCCAAGTGTCACCAGATGTGGTGGCGCATGCTTGTAATTTCAGTACTTGGGAGGCTGAGACAGACGGATCATAGATTCAGCCAGCCTCAGCTACTTAGTTAGGCCTTCTGCAACTTAGTGAGACTTTATTTTGAAATAAGAATAAAAAACAGGGCTGGGGATGTAGCTCAGAGGTAAAATGCCCTTGGGTTCCATCCCCAGTACCCCCCCCCCCAACACACACACCAAAAAAAATCCAATGTCCACCAAGTTTTCTCTCTCATGTGAAAATACTACTAATTTTCATATATATGTAGATGCTATTAGGATAAAATTCAAAGTAATTTACATGTTAAACTGCATTAATAAAATAGTTCTATATAGTGTTCTACACCCATTTATCATTTCCCAATGAACTAATATCATGAATATAACCATTACCATTTGATCTCATAATTGGTGGGTGTATGTAAGTGTGTACATGTATGTATATGCATATGTGCACACGTGTGTGCACATGGTGCCACGGATCACACCGTGTCCATGCTAGGCAAACACTACCACTGATATGTGTCTCCACCCCCATGATCTCTCAATTTGTTTACTAGGTAGGAAAAAAAGATCCTTGTATTTAGAAAAGATTAGAAAGTATTGAACTACATAATGTCTAAAGTACCCATTGTATGTGCTTCAAAGAGGTGGGAGAATAGGAAAGGAAGAGAAGTTTCCCAAACACACTAAGAACTACACTTAGCAGTCAAAACGCACACAGCCATCCCAGCACCTCATTGGGAAAGGTGACCACCCAACTGTCCAGGTTCAAGAACAAAAGCAAAATGGCCAATGATAGCAATAATATTTACTGAACCCCCTTTCTCAAATACTCTTTCTCAAATACTTACTGAATTATGTTTCAGGCAAGAAAAAAAGACACACTAAAGCCAATCCATGAAAGGCCATCACTGAGGTTTTCTGAAGGAAACATCAGAGAGTAACTACAGTAATTTTCAATTCATAACTGACCAGTACAACTAGGAAACCTATGAAGCTGGGATGCTATTTGAGGAGAACTGGCCTGTTTGGGGCCAGTGACAGGCCTTCTCAAGGATGATCTGGTGAGCACAGTGTTGCCTATCTGTAATCTCAGCAACTTGGGAGGTTGAAGCAGGAGGATCACAAGCTGGAGGCCTGTACAACTGAGTGAGATCCTGTTTAAAAATGAAAAGTAAGCCGGGCGTGGTGGCGCATGCTTGTAATCCCAGCATTCGGGAGGCTGAGACTGGAGGATCGCGGTTCCTGAACAGCCTCAGCTGCTTAGTGAGGCCCTCCGCAACTCAGTGAGACCCTGTTTCAAAATAAAGAATAAAAAATAGGACAGGGGGTGCAGCTTGGAGGTCAAATGCCTCTGGGTCCCATCCCCAGACCCGCAAAAAATAAATAAAAAGTAAAATAAAAATAAAAAGTAAGCTAGACATGATGGCACACACTTATAATCCCAGTACTTGGCAGTACTGAGGCAAGAAGATCGTAGGTTCCACGCCAGCCTCAGCAACCTAGTAAGACTCAGTTTCAAAACAAAAAATTTTTAAAAGAAACTGAGGGCATAGCTTGGAGGTAGAATAACCCAGGGTTCAGTCCTTGTACCATAATAAATAATTAATTAGTTAAAAATAACGACAGGCAAGGTGGCACACACTTGTAATCCCAACATTTGGGAGGCTGAGACAAGAAGATCCTGGTTCAAGGACAGCCTCAGCTGCTTAGTGAGGCCCTTTGCAACCCAGTGAGACCCTGTTTCCAAATAAAAAATATAAAATAGGGCTGGGAGTGTAGCTCGGATGTAGAATGCCCCTAGGTTCCACCCCTTGTATGGAAGGAAGGAAGGAAGGAAGGAAGGTCGGAAAGAAGAAAGGTTGGGCTGGGAATGTAGCTCAGTGGTAGAGTACCCTGGATTCAATCTCCAGTATCACAGAAAGAAAAAACAAGAAGGGAATGATCTGCCAGAGCTGAGAGGCCAGAGCAGCTGAAGTGAGAAAGCGAGGGCATCTGTGGCTGAGCAGGAGGCCAGAGAAACACGGGAACTGAGCATAAAGCTTTCTAGGCATGGCCAGAATTCTTGGGTTTTTCACCTGACCAGACAGTGCACCATCAGTACCTCAAGGGTGCCCATCTTATAGCAGTTACATAGGAAACCATACAAATCGGCTCCAGGAGTTTCTGCATCGTCCAGCTGGGTTCACTACTGGGCAACACTTCCATCCTCATTACAAGTCATATTGCTGGGGAGAGATGAGTAAGAAGGTTGGAATGAGGCATCTATGAAGATGTCAATTCCAGTCTTCTGTATCAAAAGCACCAGGATCTCAAGAAGCTGTTTCATCCCAAGGATAAATTTCATAGCATAATCCCAACACGTTTCAATGCTTTAAGACAAGTCCAGCCAAGCGTGGTGGCGTACACTTGTAATCCCCATGCTTGGGAGGCTGAGACAGGAGGATCGCGCAGGTTCGAAGCCAACCTCAGCTACTGAGTGAGGCTCTCAGCAACTTAAGTGAGACCCTGTTTCCAAATAAAGTATAAAAAGTAGGTCTAAATATAGCCTGGAAGTAGAAAGTCCCCTGGGTTCCTCCCCCAGTACCACAAAGAATAATAACAATAATAATAAATAAAAAAGACAAGTCCGCATGCAAACATTAACCCTTACAACATAGAGAAACTGGCCAGGGTTATTTCAAGTCATTAGTCATTTTTCTAAAAGAATCACAACACATTAGAATCAGATCCCCCTACTTCACACAAAACCCAAAATTCAATTTATAAGTTTTAGTTATAAAGTATTAAATTCTACTTTTGTTGGGGGGGGGGGGATTCTGGGGATTGAAGCCAGAGGGGCACTCTACCTCCAAGCTATCCCCAGCCTTTTTTACTTTTGTTTTGTTTTGGCAGTACTAGGGCTTGAACCCAGGGACATTCTACATCTGAGCTATACCCCCAATCTATTTTTTATTCTTTATTTTGAAGCAAGGTCTCACTAACTTGTAGAGGGCCTCACTAAATAACTGAAGCTAGCCGCAAAACTTTGATCCTCCTGTATCAGCCTGCCAATACTGGCATTACAAGCCTGTGCCACCACATCAGCGTTTTTTAGTTTTTATTTTGAAACAGGGGGTCTTGGTAAATTACTGAGGCTGGCCTTAAATGTGTGATTCTCCTGTCTCAGTCTCTCAAGTACTGAGATTATAGGTGTGTCACTGCAGCTGGCCTCAAAGTATTAACTGTGTGTGTGTGTGTGTGTGTGTGTGTGTGTGTGTGTGTGTGGTGGTGCTGGGGATAAATTACAGGGGCTTTCTACCTCTGGGCTACACTCCCAGACCTATTTTATATTTTATTTGGAAACAGGGTCTCACTAAGTTGCTGAGAGCCTCGCTAAGTAGCTGAGGCTGGCTTCGAACCTGCGCAATCCTCCTATCTCAGTCTCCCAAGCGCTGGGATTACAAGTGTGTGCCACCATGCATGGCTAAAGTATTAACTTCTTAAGAACATTTTTGGCAAGTCAGGCATGGTGGTGCACACCTATAATCTCAGCTTCAGCAATTTAGTGAGGTTCTCAGAAGTAACTTAGCAAGACCTTGTTTCCAAACAAAAAATAAGAAGGGCTGGGGTTATAGCTCAGAGGTAGAATGCTCCTGAGTTCAATCCCCAGAAACACACACACACACATACACACACACACCATGCTACATTTGACATCTGCCTTTCACTGGAAAACAATAACAAAAAAATCTGCTCCCTATTATTCCACAACAATAGACTACATTAACTACATCCTAATTAAATGTTCTAAATCTGGAATGAAAACCATTGGGTTGGGAAAAAGGAAAGAGGAAAAACCCTGCATCTTTATAAAACTGCCCAAATTTACCTAGGATCAAGGTCCCAGTTGACTTTTGCATAGCTTAAATCATCAACTAGCCAGGATACACCTTCTTACTTTCAAAAATGGGAAGGTTATATATGGGATGAAATTTCATACAAAGGACTATTCAATAAACAAGAACCACAACCATCAAAAGAGGATCCTGAGGGTCCTGCGGCCAAGGAAGGCCAAGTAACAGAAGGGACTCTGGCTCAAGAGCCACTGCCACCAGCTTCCAAGACAGCAAAATCAGTCTCTTCTCCACCCACTTGCGTTCTCACCTCGGTGTCCAGCACTGCCCATGTAGCATGCCCTCAACCATGCAGAACCCAGCACAGTCAGTTCTGCAAAGGTACAAGAAGAAAGAGGGAGCCAGGCCACCTAGGTTTGAATCCAGCCTCTAAGACCAGATCCAACAAATGACTGCAGGATTTCAGCTCCCTTATCTGTGAAGTGGGCTGGCAATGGTGCCCTCCTACTTAACAGGATTCTCAGGAGCAGTAAATGACTAAACAGCACCTGTAACAGTGCCTGGCCGACAGTGGGAAGTCTCCATTTCATCCTTACCACCACCACCACTGCTGTCTGGCCTTCAGCAAGTCACTGTCCATTGCTAAGATATCTCCTATGGGCTGAGCATAGTGATGCACACATGCAATCCCAGTACTTGGGAGCCTGAGCCAGGAGGATCAGAGGCTCGAGACCACCATCAGCAACTTAGCAAGACCCTGTTTCAACATAAAAAATAAAGTCAGGCCTGGGGTGTAGCTCAGAGGTAGAATGACCCTAGGTTCAATCCCCAGTACCACATGCACATACATACAGATTCCCCCTCTGTAAAAATGATGTGCTGACTGCCTTGATCTTAGTAAGATCGCCCCTGGCTTAACTCCATCACAATTCCTTCAATCCTATCACAACTCTAAATCCTCCTAACACTCTAAGCTCTTAGACCAGCAACAGAGAGGGAAGAGGGCTGGCTCTCCTTCTACCCCAAGGAAGTGGATCAGCCCATAGAGCTCCAGCTCCTCCGACCACAGTGGAGCCAGCCAGCCTTCCTTATTCCAGACTTTTCGGAGATCAAAATATTCATCCCAGTACTCAAAACTGAAAACTGCACAGGTGCAAGAAAAGGACATACTTCAGAGAAAAGAAACCAGACAGGAAGAGACAAGGAACAATCAAAAGACCAAAGCAAACATGACAGACCAAAAATACACTCTGCCCATGAGGTTATCTTTTTAGCATCCTTCCTTTAACAGCAATTAAGAGAACTTCAAACTACAAGGCGGCTTTGTAGCAGGGAAAATGTTCCCTACCATGAAGCACAGCCCTCTGAAAATGATTTCCGTTCCAATTCAAAGCCAGCCCGAGTCTTCCCTGGGGAGCAAGTGTCTGGTCTCAGCAGACTCAGGTGCAAACACCTTTCTCAGGAGCAGTTATTGCCCAACACTTACTTAACCTTTACTCTGCCCAAAAGTTGAATCTGGACCTCAGATGACAGACTCCCCTCTTATCTGGCCCTCAGTCTTCAAGTCTGTAAAATGCAGGAGGGAGAAGTCAGGCCACCAAATTGCAAGTTTCTTAGGAGCATTAAAATGGTAAGATTCCACCAATGATTTCCACGTTGCAGAGGACAAGTTTGTTTTGATTAAATTTTTTTTTTTTGAGGTACTGGGAATGGAACCCAGGGGCATTCTACCTTCGAACTATACCCCCAGCTCTATTTATTTTTTACGGGTCTGGGGATGGATCTCAGGGGCATTCGACCTCCAAGCTACACCTCCTGTCCTACTTTTTATTCT
The DNA here is from genome assembly GCF_963383645.1 of Muscardinus avellanarius. Taxonomy (NCBI): domain Eukaryota; kingdom Metazoa; phylum Chordata; class Mammalia; order Rodentia; family Gliridae; genus Muscardinus; species Muscardinus avellanarius. The sequence continues at coordinate 80,477,125 of NC_137790.1, read as the reverse complement.
TCATTTTGAAATCAGGTCTCACTGAGTTGCAGAGGGTCTCACTAAGTAGCTGAGGCTGTCCACGAACCGTGATCCTCTGGTCTCGGCCTCCCGAATGCTGGGATTACAAGTGTGCACCACCACACCCGGCCCCCAGCTCTATTTTAGTGTTTTCATTTCTGAAATAGTGTCTCCCTGAGTTAAAAGGGTCTTGTTAAGTTCCTGAGGCTGTCCGTGAACCTTGATCCTCCTGTCTCATCCCGAATGCAAGAATTACAAGTGTGTGCCACCACACCTGGCTAACTTTGTTTTATTTAAATGAGATTTGTGTGTGTGTGTATGTGTGTGTGTGTGTGTGTGTGGTACTGGGGATGGAAACTAGGGGCTTTTCTACCCCCAGGCTATACTCCCAGACATATTTTATACTTTATTTGGAAACAGGGTCTTACTAAGTTGCTGAGAGCCACACTCAGTAGCTGAGGCTGGCTTCGAACCTGTGCAATACTCCTGTCTCAGCCTCCCAAGCACTGGGATTACAAGTGCATGCCACCACGCCCAGCTAAATGAGGTTTAAAAATAAACATTTATTTGCTATTTCCTGCCTGAAGCTAGATTACTTGGGTTCAAATCCCCTCTACTGATAAGTAACTAACTGAGTTTTGAAAAATTATTTCTCTGTGCTTCAATTTCTTATCAGTAAAGTAAGGATAATATTACCTTCTTCACAGTGTTATTGTTAGGATTGATTTAGTTAATAAAGGTAAAGGATGCTGGGCACAGTGGCACACACTGATACTCTCAGCTACTCAGGAAGCTGAGTCAGGAGGTTCCCAAGTTTGAGGCTAGCCTGGTCCACTTAGCAAAACCATGTCTCAAAGTAAAAAGGGCTCAAGCTGTAGCTCAGCATTGTAGCTCAGTGGTAGAGTACTTGCCTGGAGTGCATGAGACCCTGTGTTCAATCCCCAGCACAATAAATAAATAAGTGTAAATTATCAAAAACTTAAAAGTGTGCCTGAAACATGGAAAACAGCATTAGTTTAGTGTGGTTATCCATTTTAATGTTACATTGCTATTTTTTCTATACAAAAAGAAAATTTATTTGGAAGACAGCATGCTTGGACAGACAGGGACACGGACACACACACACACACACACACACACACACACACACACAAACACAGGAAGTTCAGAAGGAACCTAAGTTCTGGTCATAATTTTGCCCCAAACTAACTGAATGTCCTTTGATGAATCACTGTGCCTGCAGATCTGTTTCCAGAACAGACAGCACAAGGGTTTCCCTGAAGTGTTCAGCTCAGAGACAAGCAAACTGACAGGCACACAGTTCTAAACCCCAGCGCCACAGGGCTATTTATCCTTAGTATTTAAAAAGCTAGGAATTTTTCATAAAAACCCCAAACATCCTAAATTCTAATAGACCTGACCCCTCAGCAGTGGTTCATAAAGTGTGGTTCCTGAACCAATAGCAGCCGCCTCACCTGAAAAATGTGTGAAAAATACAAATTTTCAGGCCCCATTCCAGACCTATAGAATCAGCAACTCTGGGAATGGAGCCCAGCACCCTGTGTTTAACAAGCAGGAGACTAGTACACACTGAAATTGGAAAACTACTGCAGTGGAAGAACAACTGACAGGTTCTGAGGCGCAGCGGCCCCCATTAGACAAAAGGACCAGAGGTGATCTCCCTTCAGGACTTATGCTCCCTCCAGACCCTGGGTTTCTTGACCCTGAGGACCAGCTGGTATTTAGGAGCCACTCACCACACTGGTTTCCCTTACCATTCATTCCTCCAGAGCCTCTGGCACACCAGCTCCGACCTAGATGAGACACCTCCTCTCACAACAGGGTTACGAGCCCCTCGGCACCGTGTGCCAGGAGGATAGTGCTGCTCCAAGTCAGAAACACAGCCGGCGTGAAAGCAGACTGTGCACACCAAGGGCACAGTTGAAAGAACAAACTGTGGAGATTCTCATATTAATCACAACACAATCCGCACAAGCAGCTGCTATTAAGAACAGCTGCAGCTGCTAAAATGGTGATCTTGAAGCCGCCTAAAAAAGTGCTTACAAGTTGAATAGCAATCCAGGCGCAGCTCGGGCACGTGGAGACCTGTAGTCCCTTGGCTTGGTTCCGGCCCTGGAGTTCAGTGACTCTCTCTAGCCCAGAAATCCTCCTCCTTCTGTTCCCAAGAAAGGATGGGACGGGATAGAGAGAAGGTTTTTAGAGTTGGTAATAACAAAGAATTGGGGTGAGCTTCAATACTTGAGATGGATCCTACCTCAACCATTCAGTGACCTTAAGTGAGTTACTAGACTTGATCATTTTTCTATGTTAAAAAAAGACACTAAACCAGGTACAGTGGATACAGTGATACACGCCTGTAATCCCAGTACTGGGGAAACTGAGACAGGAGAATCACAGGTTCAAGGCCAGGCTCAACAACTTAGCCCTGTGAGGTCCTCAGCAACTTAGTGAGATTCTATTTCAAAATAAAAAGAGCTGGGAGTATAGTTCAGGGGTAGAATGTCTTTGGGTTCAACCCCCAGTAAACTACATACACACGCTGAAGCCCTGACAGTCTTCAAACCCTGAAAAGAAGCCAAATAAGCAAAAGGGAACTCAGAAAAGTATAAATGGTATGTTAAAATGTTCATGATAGCTGGGTGTACAAGTCAGAGGTAGAATGTCCCTGGGTTCAATCTCTCATACCACAAAAAACACTAATAATGCCTACTTCATAGGGTTGTTAAGAGAAATAAGTCAAATGAATATATTTCATAAATTTTGGAAGACTAGATTAAAAGCAAAATCTCACTATCATCCCATGAAAGCCACCTTTTGACTCATAAATCATCAAATGTACACCTTACTATTTCTAGCCTAGGGCAATCAGAGGTGAAATCAGAGACTCACAGGCTACAAAGGACCTTTTCAGCACCTGTAATCCAACCTTCCTTTGTTCCTGTCACCAACACCCCAGCCCTGAGTGCCAGGGAGGAGAGCCCAGCCCAGGTGTAGTCCCAGGTGGAGAGCTCCTGCAAGAAGCTCCCTGCAGTCCTCAGCCAGCCCTGACCTGAGCACAGCCCGCTCCTCTGTGCAGAAGCCTGGAGGACTTGCTATAATGTAAACAGCTTTGAAAGCTGTTCAAGTCTACCCCCCTCCAGGGACTTTATACTTCTCTATCATTTTTTGCTTCATCCTACCCAGTTATCTCCCATCATAATATTCTGTGCTTCTTGTTTTTCTTCCAGCGCATATTCTGTTTATTTGCATGTTTAATCTTGTTAAGTCCTCCAGAGAACAGAAGCCTATGGAGGTATGATCTTGCTCCTCTTATTCACCACTCTGTGACTTACATAGTAATTGCACCATAGTAATTACTCCAGCACACCAACATATGCTAAATGAATTTGTGAATTAATAAGTGAGTGCGTAGCGTAGCGCCACTGTATGCACATTTTAGACATTCGGATACTAGCCGAAAGAAACAAAGACCTGAACAAGATGTATGCCAACTCCCACTACTGACTTGACTCAAATCATAAGTAGTAATCAAGTCTTCCTGCGTTGAGAAAAAAAAATGTAAAAAATAAAGAAACAAACGAAGTTACAGTTCCCAGTGCCCGCTTTATTCAGAGCAGCACTGTCCCTGGTTATCTCTTTTATCTTGTGCAGGGGGAACTCATGAAAAGGCACTTAAGTGGATGAAAAACAGATAGCTGTTTCCTAGAGACAAGACCTCACAGCAGGGCGTAATTATGAACTGTCCTTAAAGAGATCACTCAGTTGGCAAGTACTTACCCAGACTCATTGTGAATACTGTCACAGACCCTAAGAACCAGTTAGGTAAGACCTAACAATCAGACCCGGAGAATGCATGTCTACAGGGCTTGTACTTACCCACTTTAATCTCAGCCAGTACTACCCACTGTAAACGCTCAGCTCAGGAAGAGAGCAGGAAAGCCCAGAGGTGAATGAAATTGCTACCCTGGCCTTGTCTGAGAATACAGAATCATCAGGGATTTCTTCCAGCAACCCAGGAGCAAGGTCTCGGTAGGAAAGCCCTGTAAGCTCTTGGCAAGCAGTGTACAGCAACAGAGGACACTAGATAGATCCTCTGAACCTTGAACTAAGCTACATCACTTCCCAGTCTCAGGATGCCATCTGCAAGTAGAATAAGATCTTTCTCAAAGGCCTATTCCAAAGAATATTATACTAGAAGTGAATATGAACATTTTTTTGTGGTAAGGTAAATCCCTATGGATATCAAATAAGAATAGCTTATAATAAAGAATTGCTATGACTGGGATTCCAGGGAAGAAGCATCTGATCACTTAGAGGATGATTGATAAGCCTATTACACCTTAATTGGGAAAAACAATGAGTTTCTGCTGTGTAAAGCCCAAGAGTGAGCAGAGCAGGCAGAGGTCCAGGACCACCCTCAAACACCCACAGGAGCAAAGTCCAGGTCCACAAGAAAGGGAACATTCCTACACTTTGCCAGTTGCCATTTGCTGCTCTTGGTGAATAACCTCCAACAATCAACTTTGGACATTTCTTACACTGACCTATGGTAAGTCTTTAGGAGTGTAAATATGCCCCATGTCAAGAGAATCCTCCTGTACTCCTCTGCCACATAAGAAGATAAGATCAACATTTTCTTGACTCCAGAAAAGACGATAAAGCATGGCTTAACAGAGAGGAAAATGATAGGACAATGTCAGGGAGGACTCATTTCTTTTAAAATGCCTAAAATAAGAACTTCACAAAGTAGAGTTGTAAAGAATGACTCAAGTCACCCCACACTTAGTATCTAATGTGTACATGAACCTGCTGGGTGTTGCAAATATAAAAGACAGGAAAGGCGTACTAAGGGCCATAAAAGGGACAAGGTCTTAGGAGAACACAGCAGAAGGTAAACATTTTCCTTCTTGGAGAGAGATAGGAAAGCTTAGAGTCAAGTGGCTTTTGAGCTAGACAAGGAAGACAACATATGGACAGGACACCTAGGGCCATGTGCAGAAACTGGGACTCTTGTTTCTGTGACATGGATCCTCTTGATAGGCAGGTCAACTCTGATTCCTGTAAAGGATATTAAATGAAGGTGGTAACAGTACATAAAATTTCAAAGAAAATCAGTATTCAAATATAATGTTTTAAAAGTAAATTTGTTGAGCCGGGCGTGGTGGCGCACGCTTGTAATCCCCGCGCTTGGGAGGCAGAGACAGGAGGATCGCGCAGGTTCGAAGCCAGCGGCGCGCGCTGGCTTAGGAGACCCTGCTTCCAAATAAAAATGTAAAAATGGGTCTGGGAGTGTAGCCCGGAGGTAGAAGGGCTTCCAGGAACCCCAGTACCACCAAAAAAAAAAAAAAAGTAAATTTGTGGTATCATGTGATGATTAATACATTAATTGCTGCTATTTGAAGGAACAATAAATGATTTTTTAAATATCTGCAACAAGAAGCCAGGTGTGATGGCGCATGCTTGTAATCTCAGGATTTGGAAGGCTGAGATAGGAGGATCACAGTTCGATGACAGCCCCAACTACACTGCTCAGTGAGACCCTGTTTCAAAAAATAAAAAATAAAGAATAAAAAAATAAAGAATAAAAAATAGGGCTGGGGTTGTAGTTTGGAGGTAGACTGCCCCTGGGTTCCATCCCCAGTACTGCAAATAAATAAATAAATAAATAAATAAATAAATAAATGCAATAAATGTAGTGTGAAATGACAGTATCTCTTGTGTCTGACGCAACAGAAACACGGGAATCACTAACACTACAATGGTTTGTTATCTACATTTCTAATTTATTTATTTATTCATTATGTATTTATATATGTATTTGTCCATTCACTTATTTATTTTGTGGTACTGAGGACTGAGCTCAGGAATGCTCTACCACTACGCTATATCCCCCAGCCCTTCTATTTCAGGAAAGAGTCTCAGTTAAGTTGCTCAAGTCTTGAACTTATGATTCTGTTGTCTCAGCCTTCCAACTATTGGAATTACAGTAATGCATGACCATGTCAGTTTGTTATCTACATGTTTAATGGAAAGAAATATTTTACTTTGGTAAGAGGTTAATAAAAATAAAAATGTCCTTGTTTTCCATTCAAGTTCACAGACACCATGTTAATTGTTTCTATGGACCATGTTAGAAAACTCTGATAAATAGATAGCCTAAGCAATGGAAAAACATGAAAAATACAGGGTATGTTATGTGACCAGGTAGAATATGCAAAAAGAGATAAGAGGTGGCATTGAAAGGCTGGTAAAACCCTCAAAGTCACCACTGGGACAGTCCATCAACCCCCATCACTATATCACAGAATGTGCTCTAAAATCCAGAATGTATCGTCTCTGTGAAAAAAGAAAAGAAAGAAAAGAAGAAAGGAGAACATCATTCCACAGATTTCCAATTATAGCTCCCCTTTCGAAGTATGGTAGGTGACAGCATATTGATAAATTTATAAAAAGAGCACATAGCCCATATGATCCTTGTTATGTAACTGTGTGCAAACAAGTATGTGTGGGTGCATGCATGTGTAGAAACATACATGTCTAGAAAATATGCACATTAAAATCTTAATAGTAATTAGAATATGGGAGCACTTTTACTTTTTCCTTCATCTTCCCCCCCCCCACCCTTGGAAAGTAAGCAAAAGAAAGCCCAACAGAGTTTAGGAGGCTTATTCAGGACAACACACATACGACAGAATACAAAGCTGAGCTGGTACCAGAACTCAGAAATGTCCTTCTTTTGTAGTGCACAAAAGATTTAAAATCAGAATTGGATGCAGCCAAACACAGGAAGTAGGTGTGAATACTACATATTCTTACATATTCAGAAAACTGAAGCTAAGTCTGTTAAGTGACTTGCCCAAAGTCACTGGAGAAGTCAGAGCTAGTGTATGGGCCGGCTGGCCCTCCTGAGTGGAGAATATCAACCTTGTTGAAAGCAAGGGCTTTGTGTCATGACCTCGGGTTCCATTTATGCCACCTACCTTCTGGTAAACCTGGGCAAATTCCCCAGTTTTTTCCCATCCTGGGGTTCCTCATAGTTCTTTACTTTGAAGAGTTACAGTGATGATCTAATGATACAATGATGTCAAATCCTATTATAGCCTTGGATGGCGTGAACACTCTTATTGCAATCACTACGCCTCACTGCTGGATTCCAGGTATAGGGGCTCCACTATTTCCTTCCAGGAGCTGGCAGACAGATCAGCTCATGAGGCTCAGGAGCCTGGTTCTGGGCTCAAAAGTCAGCCAGGATCATGGTCGTTGCACTTAGGAGCAGATCTACCAGACAAGAGAATGTGCAGCCTCAGGCCTAAAACAGAATAGCGCAAACAAGTGCTGAGCAGCCAGTTGGGGATCTCTAGCGATTCTGAATCAATATATCTGAAATGGGATCAGAGATTCTGAATTGTTAAAAAGCTCCCTGAGAGAACCTAAAGGGCTAACATTCAGTGACAACTTCTCAGTTTGACTAGAGGGAATCTAAAGTGTCTGTGAAAGCTGGGTGTGGTGGCGCACACTTGTAATCCCAGTACTTGGAAGGCTGAGACAGAAGGATCACGCAGGTTCAAAGCCAGCCTCAGCAGCTTAGTGAGGCTCTCAGCAGCTCAGTGAAACCCTGTTTCCAAATAAAATATAAAAGAAGTTTGGAGGTGTAAACTGGAGGTAGAAGGCCCCTGGATTCTATCCCCGGTACCACAATAAATAAATAGTCTGTTGGCATGGTGGCGCACGCTTGTAATCCCCGCACTTGGGAGGCAGAGACAGGAGGATCATGCTGGTTCGATGCCAGCCACACTGGCGTAAGAGACCCTGTTTCAAAAATATAAAATAGGTCTGGGAGCGTAGCCCAGAGGTAGAAGGGCTTCCAGGAACCCCAGTACCACAAAAAAATAAAAAATAAATAAGCAAATAGTCTGTGAACACACAAGGGTCTCAACATGATCATGACTAAGCATCGCCCAACAAGGGGCACAACAAGGAGTCACACCAGGACCCAGGACTATGAACAGTTCCAGTGCTTGTCAAGGATGGAGGTCCAGAACTATGGAGGAGGAACTGACAAATTCAAATTAGCACAGAAATAAATGTTTACAGGGCCACCCCCTGCCCTGGACATGTGATGTTTGCAGAACAGGAAAAAACTTTAGAAATTATCTTGTGATTTATACAGCTAGAGCGCATTACAAAGTACAACTCTAGGGAACTTGCCAAGTAGTTGGAGGACCATGAAGCAACAATTCACAATAAATATTGCCGGATGAATTCATTAAGAGAAAAATGGCATTCAAACACCAGAAAGTCAGAGCTTAGCTACACTGAAAGAAATCCCTAAAAATACAGTAGGTCCAGGAGCACTCCAAAAACTCTACCAAATATGGATCTTTAAGTAGTTAGTGGTATTTATTTATTGGCCTGGGAGGAGACAAAGCCAGCAAACTATTCTCTCAAAGTTAAGTGAAAAGAAGCAGGGCAGGGGTCTCCAAAGATCCTTTTGAATTTCTCAATGTTTTGGTTCACTATTTTATCCTCAGAATCTTGTATATTAGCAAACAATATTATATTGAGTATTTTGTTGAGTGCATAAAAGGATGAGGGGCAAAAAGAGGTGCAGCCGGAGACAGTCAAAGAGAAAGTATCCCCCCTCTTACAAGCTAAGCAGGACACTGAGTGGGGTATTCCCCAGGAAGCGAGGCCTGTGGTTTGTTTGACCCAAGAGGGATAGGAACTGATTGCTATTATTGTGAAAGGAACATGAGCTTTTGAGTCAAAAATACCTAGGTCTAAATTCAAGTTCTGTATGCTTGGTATAAATACATGACCTCTTTGAGTCTCAGAGTTTCATCTTTAAAGAGGAATCTACTTCATCTTCAAAATAGGTGGATGACACTTATTCTTAAAGTTGTCTGAAGAATAATGGATTTATGCAAAGTATCTAGCACCACAGTCAGCACATAGTGTGAACTTAACAAATGACAATGTATAGTGGAATTAATCATGCCCTCTGCAGCCAGAACCAGTATCCTCCTAGGCTGCCCCTAATTGTACTCCATAGTTCTTTCTGGTGTCAAGCTGCAGAAATAATCCCAGCTGAAGTTTTCATAAAGCACATTTTTTGAATAATTCTCTGTGGCTTTTTTTTTAATTTTATTTTTATTTTTATTTTGTGTGTGTGTGTGTGGGCCTGGGGATGGAACCCAGGGGCATTTGACCTCCAAGCTATACCCATTACCCTATTTTTTATTCTTTTATTTTGAAACTGGGTCTCACTGAGTTGCAAAGGGCCTCACTAAGTAGCTGAGGCTGTCTGTGAACCACGATCCTCCAGTCTCATCCTCCCGAATGCTGGGATTACAAGCGTGCACCACCACACCCGGCTGTACATTTCTTGAATAACAAAGTTATATATATATATATTCCTTTTCAGTTAGCAAATTAATTTCACTTTCAGACATAATTCTAAAATGATGCATTACTAGTATCCAGTTTAATAGATTAAAAAAAAAAAAAAAAACTATGACCATACAACCGGCAAGAGGTAGACTGGGACTGGAAGTACAGATTTTTAACATTTTGTTATGATGATCATAATTTTCTCAATCAAAAATTCAAATAGGTGATCTCATTATGGAATGAAGTACTTGAACTCAGACTGCTCCAGAAATTACTTCAGATGCTGCTTATATTATGCTAATACTTTTAGATGCAATCAGAAAGAAAATCCTGAAAGAAGTAATTTATTTAAAACAAAGCTCAGCGTCTGGATTTCATGCATCTATTCTCAAGTAGATGAGGAACAGGACTTATAGTCAGGCTGACCCAAGGTTTTTTTTGTTTTGTTTTGTTTTGTTTTGTTTTTGCTGTACTGGGGATGGAACCCAGGAGCATTCTACCTCTGAGCAACACCACCGGCCCTATTTTTTTATTGTTTATTTTGAGACAGGACCTCACTGAGTTGCAGGGGGCCTCACTAAGTAGCTGAGGCTGTCTACAAACCACCATCCTCCTATCTCAGCCTCCCAAATGCTGGGATTACAAGCATGCATCACCATGCCTGGCCCGAGTTTTAAGAATATCACCACCACTTATTAGTAATGGAAACCTTGTTTCTTAACCCCACAAAGCTGCAATATTTTCATCTGTGTAATGGGAAAGCAATATCTACTTAAAAGATTATGTGAAGTTCCTGGCCCCAAGATGATCAGCAAATAACAGCTACTCTAAGGACCATGCCATGGTACTGACCACTTTGTAAGACAAGTGACTGCTATCTCCAGCTTCTGCGTGCCCTCCCTTCTACATATGTTCAATGGAAACACAACCAGTCCCCATCCAACCTTGCCAGGGAATGAAGATAACAAAAGAGCCGGTAGAGACATTATGCAAATACTAAATATTATTAAAACATTAATGAACTCTGGCAATTTCCCTGAATTTTGATAAATGGTGTTTATTATGCACTGCCAGCCTCTCACACAATCTGGGCTCTCAAACATTAACTAGATAATAACAGCAATCATTCTCCTAAAAGACCAAGGTGTAAAGAAATAAGGGGCGAGTCTGGATGATTTCAGCTAACACCTGCCTGCCTCCGAAGGCATCAGAATCTCTGTCCAAACAAGACAACATCAGGCCAGATCACAGAGCCCACAGTGGCCACCAGTGGGCTCAGATCAGCCCCAGAGCCTGTGCAGAGCCCTGCTTTGACAGGACATTACTGTGTGTTGACACTGACAGATAACTGTTTATGACAACTCTCTACCACCCACCCTTTTGCTCTTCTTTGTAAAATTCTTCCACCTAGACAAAATGAAAAAGGGCCAGGGAAGCCAGAGGGGCGTCAGTCCAGGCTGACAATCTATACAGATAGTGGCTTGCCTGGCCATCATCCTCCCAATTGCCTAACACCAGAGGCAGCATTAACCACTGCTCCATTAAAGAGGCTTGTACCTAATTCCTCGGCCATTTCATCCTGTGTGAGAGTATAATGTTTTTAGGCTGCTGACAATTCTCAGGTGCAGTTCAGACAGAGACAGAACAAAGCCAAGAAAACTACGCGCCCCCCCCCATTTCCAACATCACCAATTTCCAGAACCCAGGGCCTGAAGCCACCCAAGTGACACCTTAACAAGCTGGGGGTCATTAAGACACCTCATTCTCATATTCATGAAAGACCCAAGGCTGTGGCAAGTGAAACAAAGTGTACAAAAAGAGATTTTGTTTCCTAAGCCAAGCACAAATCTGCTTTAGAAAAAGTAAATCCACATGGGGACACTGGCTGTCGCCAAACCTTCACTTGTCTAGAGCAGCCAGCACCTCATTAAAGGAAAGCAAGGGCCTCCGAAATGAATGCCATGCCACACACAGGCCAGCTCATTTCACCATCTGCCTTCTAGCGTCCAGAGGGGCAAAGGGCTTGAATGACTCTCCTGAATGTTCTCTCCTGCAGGTGGAAATACCAAATTCCCAGGAGGAAGAAAGACTTCTCTGGCAAGGTCAACAGAGTGAAAAAGGAATGGAAGCAAATCTGATTCACCTGTCAACACAAGGCCACCCCTGACATTAAACACACGCATAAATTAAGCACCCTGGAATAATTCGACCTTTATATCTGGATAAAGGCTTTGCTTATCTCATGTAAGGCTAACAGAGAAGTTCCTAATGAGCCAGGCATTTAAACTTAGCCCTGCACATCATCTCCCAGTGTCTGATCCATGACTACCTGGAGGGCTGTGGCCCACTATCTTCTTCTAGTTAAGGACCTAGAGGAAGAGACAGGAAAATTGATGTGGGGGCTGTAATGGCACAGTGGCAGCTCTTATTTATACCAAAGAGGAAGGCCATGATTAAGCAACTTAAATAACTGCCCTGAGCTTTCCACATGTGTCTCCACCTTCCTCACAATCACTATGTAGCTTTTCAGCTGTGGAAGCTTTGTAAGTGTTTCAAGTTCCCTCTGAAAGCTTGTTCTTACCGGTCATAGATTTAATAAATAAACAAGGATAATTCATCTAAATAGTCTGTCTCACTACATAGTCTGTCTCACTAAAGATCTTTTCAAGCCTGGCGCACACTCCTGAATACATCTTGGGGGGTGGGGGGGGTGCAATAAAAAGGTTAAAAGCTAGCCCCGAGTTTTACCATGTTCCATCCAACTTTAACACTACTGGGAGACCACGTTCAGTGTGTATTACTCCTCTCTCTCTCTCTCTCTCTCTCTCTCTCTCTCTCTCTCTCTCTCTCTCTCTCACACACACACACACACACACACACACACACACACACACACACAAGGTATCCCAGGATGAAACCACGAAAAGACAACCTGCTGAAGCAGATCTCAAGAGGAAGGAAAAAGCTCGGGTCTTCCTCGGTGGCCGAAAGACCTTTGCAATCATTCTCCACTCCCTGGCAACTGGCGGAGGGTATGTTTGCAGAGCGCACACAGAGCTGCCTCAGAGCAGCGCTGTACTGGGGCAGCAGTTCTGCGGAATGTCAACGGTAGAGCCACACACTGCATGTCCGCCACGGTTCCCCTAGAGGAGCTGCAAGCGACGTCCACGGCTCCCCGCGGCGGACACTCGTTTTACAACTCATTAGCAATCACGCCAAGGGCAGGACGCTTGGAGAAGGGTTTGGTCCCCAAGGCCCGGATCAATGATTTTCCCTTACCCAGCCTTCAATAATCTCCCAGGACCCATAGGTGAGGGGCGGGGAGGTGGGTGCGTGCGGTACATTTTCTAAGCCCGGGGTCTCCCGGCCCTAACTCTGGGCACCTCTCCTGGTCAGCGCCAGAGCAATGCACAAGCAGGAGGGGGCCAACGCTCCCCTGCGGTCGGGGCTCTGCGCCTGGTCATTCTCGACCAGAGAATTAGGGATTCCGAGCTCAGCAACCACCCTGGAGAAGCACCGGAAATGTTCCCCATCGCTTCAAAGGGAAGTCGGTTTGCAAATCAAAGTTGCGGGAACTCCAGGCGCCCAGAGTACTTGGGCGGGTTACTCAGGAACACCCAACAAGTTTGGCCACCGGGGGCTCGGCATGACAGCGCCGCGCCGCACGGCGAGAGAAGCAACTTGTCGCTCGGGCGAGGAGCCGGAGCCGGGAGCTCGGGAGAGGACCCCGAGCCCGCGCCGGGCGGCCAGGTCCCCGCCTCGCGGAGCCGGAGCCCTGGGCTGCACAGCGCCCCCGGGTCCCACCTGGACGCGCGGCCGCCGGCGCCTCCCCAGCACCTCACCTGCCTGCGAGCCCCGGCGGCGGAGCAATTAACAAAAGAGCCGGCCCAGGGGGGAGGAAAGGGACACCCCGGCAAAGAGTGGCCCTGAGGGGAGGGCAGGCAGCTCGGCTTGCGGCAGAGAAGGAAGGGAAGAGGCGGAACAGATGGGTAACCCCCGGGCGCCCGGCTCCGGAGGAGGACGCGCTCGAGAAGGGGGAGCGGGTCCTCCGCTCCGCTGCCCATCACACGCACACACCTCCCCCTGTTCCCTCCTTACCCAGCATGGAAAAGATGAAATCCTTGGCAGTGTGGATCTCCAGCGCTCTCTGGTCGTCGTATTCCCGCTGGTCGTGCTTGGTAAATTCTTGGATGAGTTTGTTCAATTCCTCCATCCGAGCTCCGGATCTGAAATCCAGCTCCGGGAACGCAGGCTTGTTGTTACAGCCCAGGGAGGCTGCCTTGCTGGCGGTGGGAGCCGCCATCTTCATGCAAAACGCGCCGAGCAGCAGCTCCGCGGCGGCGGCGCCCACCCCCGCGGCTCCCGCCCCCGGCTCCGGCGCCCGCGGGGCTCGGCGGGGCGCGGCCGGCTGCGGGGGGCGCGTGTGGCCCCGGCCGGGCCGCCCCGAGGCTGCGCGCCCTGCGCTCCCCCCCGCGCTGGCAGCGGCGACCGAGGCCGGAGCGCCGGCCCGAGCCTCCCCCTGGGCGAGGAAAGTGAAGTGGAAACAATGTGAAATTCACCAGCTCCGAAATCAACAAGCTGCCGGCTCCCGGTGTTACGGAGCCAGCGCCAGCGTCCCCATTTAAAGGGACAGCGCACCCGGTGGAAAGAAAAAATAAATAAATGACCGAGGTCTGCGCGTCGGTCTCACTTGCCGATCGGTCCTCGGGCAGACGTGCGAGGTGTGGACGTATTCTTTCTCCACCTCCGCCACCCCGCTTGGGGGGCAGGGCTTGCCTAGCGCCTTCAAGGAGAAAGGAGTCTTCCTGGTCTGATTTTAAGGGCGGTGTCCCGGACGAGGACGTCCCTACGGGCGCTTTTCCATCTCTATCCCAAGAACTCCAGTACCTTTAGGTCGTGAAGCCTGCCTCAAGGAACAGGAAACCCATCGTCTGCTCTTTTTTGCATAGATCACCAAGAATTATAGGACCACGCGTATCGAAAAGGGTGGCCACCCCACTCTGTTCTACGCGCACGCATGACCCGCTAAAGTGTTTATACTTTTGCCCTAGGTAATTCGTTTTTCGGAATAACAGCTTATTCGACTTAACATATTATGAGTTAATGAGGTCCATCCTGCTCTAACGTAAAGATAGGGAAACTGAAGTGTCCGAGTGGGGGAGGGGAACAATGCCTTGCCCCAGCTTCCAGAGCTTGGTGAATGGGCAGGTGAAGATTCCACTCGTAGAATTTTTCCGCTCAGTTTGCCAGACGCAATCCCAGAATCCCGGCGTGGCAGTAAGCCACAGGGCACAGTCCCTCACATGGAACTAGGCTTTCATGACAAGGCAGGTTCAGTCTGAGTCACAGCCCTTCTGACAGATAGGATCTTAAAGGTGGCTTTCAATTTTCTGTGACTCAAACACTTAAAATGCCTCTTGGCTCTTAGAAACGAAGGTTATCTTCCTCCCAGATCTCCAGAACGCATCTCTTCTCCATCCCAGAGTCTTTGATTTGGATCACACCCTTTCGGTTTTCTTACTTGGATTTTCATAACCAAGGATGCAAATTATTTTATTAAACTTAGGAGTCCAGGCTCTACCTTACCTTCCTCTGTAAAGGAAGAAGAATAATTCCTGAGTCGCAGGTTGTTTAATGGATTAGATAAAATAAAATGGGTCTAAGACTTACCATAAGGGATAAAAAGTGCTTAATAGAGGTTAGCTATATCAGCTTCTACTATTGTTGGTATGAACTTAATTCTTTCTCTATTCCACAACCTATTCTCCACATTGTTGCCACTGTGATCTTTAGGAAACATACATCTGGTCACCGACATCTTCCTGGAATTTCTCTCTTTCCATCTTATACCTGAACCGATCCCAGAGCAGTCTTTTTTTTTTTTTTTTTTTTTTTTTTTCTAGAGCTTCTCCAAGTCCCCCACTCTCCCTGGCCAAGCTGGGTGACAACCTTTCCTTCCTTGGAACCTCCACTGTGCCCTGCCAGAGGCTTTGGAGAGATGCTGATGGATGTTGACCTTGCTTTCTTATGTTACTGAGAGTTTCAGACTATGGGATTATGAGGAGGAAGACTCCATCTTGCTCACCTTTGTATTCCCCAAGGCATCCGGCCCTGCTCATGGTACCCTGTGTTTATCCAGTGAGGCAATTACTGAAGAACTTTGGCCTAACTGGGTCATTTCTCTTGCTTTTGGCCTCCTTCACTTTATTATTGTCTTTATTTTTTACATGCATGCATTTATATATTTATTCATTGACTTATGGTGGCAGTGGTAATAGGGATGGAACCCAGGGGCATTCTTACCTCTGAGCTCTACCCCTTGTCCTTTTGTTTGTTTGATTAACACTAAGTTGCAGAGGTCCTCACTAAATTGCTGAAGCTGGCTGCAAACCTGTGATTTTTCTGTGCCAGCTTCCCAAGTACTGGGATTACAAGCATGTGCCACTATGCCCAGCCTTCATTTCTCTTTAAAACAAGCTTCCTCACTACTCAGTTTGAAAGAGGGAAGATAGGTACCTGGACAAGTCATGTGGACTAATGAGGAAGGAGCTTGAGCCTGTGGCCCTTGCAGCCTGGCCATTGCATCCCCGAGAGGACGTTATCATAGTATGAGCCACACACGTGGTTAGAAGGCCAGGGCATACTGACCCGCTTGTAATCAATCAGTGCTGTGCATCTCTGAGACAGCTGGCCGAGGCATAGTTATCCAATGGATCAGGATGGTTTGCTAATTTACCTCCAACCTAAGCAGTACAATTAGAAATACTTTTGACAAAAAAAAAAAAAAATCATGGCCCCAGGCATGGTGGCGCAGGTTTGTAATCCCAGCATTTGGGAGGCTGAGACAGGAAGATCTCGGCTCATGGACAGCCTCAGCTACTCAGTGAGGCCCTTTGCAACTCAGTGAGACCTGGTTTCAAAATAAAGAATAAAAAATAGGGCTGGTGGTGTAACTCGAAGGTAGAATGTCCCTGGGTTCCATCTCCAGTACTGCAAAAAAAAAAGAAAAAGAAAAAAATTACAGTACTTTTTGTTGTTAATTTCCAAAAACATGGATGAGTTCTTCTTCCCTTCCTTCTGCTCTTCCTTTTGGTATTTAGAGTCAGAGAGACAACAGGTGTCTAGCAGCAATTGCTCTGTGCCTTCGCTCAGGGCCTGGGCAGTTCTGAATGACTGAGTCAGTGAATGGTCTCTCTGTTGTTCTTCATTGTCTCGTCTACTTTCCATCACCAGATCAGAATTCTCTGAATTCTCAGTGACCCTCAATGAGCCTGTTTATTTAGAGAATGTAGCTGAGTGGTAAATACCTCTTATAGGCTTTTATTAAACTGTGATTAGATGGTAGAAATATCCCTTGTTGAATTGGAAAAACAGGGAAAAGGGATCAGGAGATATATTTCCTGATCAGTCTCTTGGAGGAATTTTTTCCCTGTTCTTTACTTTTCTGTGAAGTGCTGGGGATTGAATGCAAGGCCTTGTGAGTGCTAGGGAAGCTCTCTACCCTCAGCCACATCCTCTGCCCTTTTGTGTTTTAGTTGGAGGCAGGGTCTCACCAAATATCTGAGTCAGCATTCTCACTGACATCATCCAAAGGCCTGACCACATAACTGAGAGAAAGGAAGATTTATTTGCTCCTGGTTTTTCTGGGAGGCTGCGGTTCAGTTTCTGTGAGGCTGGGGACCTCAGGGCGTTTCGCGGGGAGTCAGAGAGGGAAAGCACAAGGTTCTGCTTCTCTCATCTTGGAGGCCAGAGCAGAGAAAGATAGAGGGGAGTCGTGCATATAATTCCCGAGGTAGGATAGAAGAGGAAAATATTAGGTAAAAAAAAACTAATTGGGAAGGTAAAGAAAATATAGTTTTAAAATCTGGAGCTGGATGTGGTGGCACACGCTTGTAATCCCAGCATTCGGCAGGCTGACCAGAGGATCACGGTTCGCAGACAGCCTCAGCTACTTATTGAGGCCCTTCACAACTCAGTGAGACCCTGTTTCAAAATAAAGAATAAAAAAATAAGCCGGGCACAGGCTTGTAATCCCAGCATTTGGAAGGCTGAGACCAGAGGATCACGGTTCTCTGACAGCCTCAACTACTTAGTGAGGCCCTCTGCAACTCAGTGAGACCCGTTTTCAAAATAAAGAATAAAAAATAGGGCAGAGCCTGTAGCTTGCAGGTTGGATGCCCCTGGGTTCCATCCCCAGAACTGCAAAAAAAAAAAAAAAAATAGAGCAGGAGCCAGGTATGGTTATGGTGGTGCACACTTGTAATCCCCATGATTGGGAGGTGGAGACAGGAGGATCTTGCAGGTTCAAAGCCAGCCGCGCTGGTTTAAGAGACCCTATTTCCACATTTAAAAAAAAATATAAAAATAGGTACTGAGAGTGTAGCCCAGAGGTAGAAGGGTTTCCAGGAACCCCAGTACCACCAAAAAATAAATAAACAAACAAATAAATAAATAAATAGGGCAGGGGGTATAGTTCAGAGGTCAAATGCCCCTGGGTTCCATCCCCAAACCCGCAAAAAACTAAACTAAAATAAAATCTGAAAGGTTATAATCTCTACCTCCTGTAGGGTATATCTTAGGCGAAGCCTCAAGGAGCCCACACCCTTAATATCAAGGGCCCTTTTCCCCATCTGAGACTCCTGAGATGCCTAGTAAACAAAGGGTCCATTTGGAGAGACAAGGTGGGATACCACCCAGCCACCACTTATTGATTCCAAAAGGTGAAAGTCCAGACCCCAATCTAGTCTTATGTTCCTAGTCACCCTGTGCTCTGAGACACCTCTAAAGGAAGGATTCCAAACACCCTCGGGGCCTCTCATGCTTTCCAGATGGCCAGAGTTTTCCCTGAATGTGTATCTTTATTTTACTTGAATTAAAACCTCTACCTTTATCGCCAGGCATGGTGGCACACGCTTGTGATCCCTGCTTGGGAGGAGGGAACAGGAGGATCGCACAAGTTCGAAGCCAGCCGCTCTGGCTTAAGAGACCCTGTTTCCAAATTTAAAAAAATATAAAATAGGTCTGAGAGTGTAGCCCGGAGGTAGAAGGGTTTCCAGTAATCCCAGTACCAGCATAAACAAACAAACAAACAAACCTCTACCTTTATCTCTGACTGATATATCTTGAAATTCTTTTCTTTCTACCGTGGAAACTAAGAATCCACATAAATTATGGTGTTGCCCAGCACAATCCCAAAGACCACAGCCCCAGGGACCCACCCTCCCCACACTCTACCAGCTCAGGCCACTACCCAGATAAACTCAACTACTGTGGATGTATCCACTGCTGAGATTACAACCAATCCCTACCTCCAGCATTGCAACTCCATTACCTTGGAGTTGCAATGTATTGTATTTTCAAATCTTTACACCAAGTTTCCCAGACTGGATTCAGATTTTCAATTCTCCTGCCTCAGCTTCCTGAGTAGCTGGGATTACAGGTATGTACCACCAGGCTCAGCTTCTTAAGGGGCTTCTTATCCTTCAAGTCCTACAGACTAGGAGCTCCTTAGGGCCTCCCCACCTTTGTGAACACTGAGTTTAATATTCCTGGCCCATTTTAGGATTTTCTTATTATTTTATTTTATTTTTATAATGCTAGGGATTGAACCTAGGGGTATTCTACTGCTAAGTTACACCCCAGACTGATTTTATTTGAAAACAGGATCTCGCTAAATTACGAGAACCTCACTAAGTTGCTTGAGGATGGCCTCAAACCTGCGATCCTCCTGTCTTAGCTCCCCAAGTACTGGGATTATAGGTGTGGGCTGCCACACCTAACCCATTTTAGGATTTTTATAAATATGCCTGAATGAATGAACTAATATTATATCTGAACATTCAGGAGGTCAGCATTTAGAATTTTACTATAATTGCATATCTTAATGTAATCTATCTACGGTGCCCTAGTATCGCTTGAACTGTTATAAATGTAGATATTTCTGCTCTAGTCTAATTAAATGCTTCTATTTTTATGCCTTTTTAAAACCTCCGTATATGAAGTAAGAAAAAGAAAGAAGATGAAGAGGAAGGTGAGGCAAGAGAACAATAATTAAAGGAGGGTTCAAGAGTATCTGAGCCTTATAATAAAAATGCACATTTCTAGAGTTTTGCCAAAGGACTAAAGAAAGATCTACAGACAAACAAGCACTAAGGTTAGGCTGGCGCTTTCTTTACTTGCTCCTACACTATCAAACAGACCAGAGGGACTCCAGCATTTATTTTTTTTTTCTTTTAACAATTTTTTTTATTGAACATAAATAGTATACATTTAAACTATATTTGGTGCCCTCTCCCCCCCGCCCCCGTTTTCCCTTCCCCCCTCCCACCAATGGTTGTCCAGGTTAACCATGTCTTATTCATAATTTTACACATATTCAGGTGTAGACCCTCATTAATCAAGATCAGCCTTCCTCCTCTCCTATCTTTCCATTCAAACTTTGCTGATATTTCCCCTCCATTATCTGGAGTCTCACTGGTATCCTCTGTGTTTCCTAGTTTGGGCATATTAGAGGAAACATATGTACCTTCTCCTTCTGTGCTTGGCTGATCTCACTTAACATAATGTTCTCCAGGGCTTTCCATCTTCTTGCAGATGATATAATTTTGCTGGGAGGGAGAACTTGACCTTCTCCCCCAAGCCCAAATTTTATTAGCATGTGAAAGAAGGCTTGTTTCTCTGAAGCTGTTTGTTTTTAAATACAGTTCTGAAGTTAGTGGCAAACTCTTAGCCATGAATAACTGGGCTGTGCAGAGCACGAATTAAAAATAGCAAACTCTGCATCCACATGATGGATTGACAAAATATAATTTTAAACAAAGTTTCTCTGGTTTGACAGAGATTTAAATAGCAACCCAGGCTACAAAATCTGGCCTTTGGGGCAGCTGGATTTTCAATTAAAGTCTAACAAATAGGAATGGTCTGGGTATCTTATGATTTAAAAATGTAGGCAGGAAAAAGGGAGGCAAACATTCAAAGACATGTGGAATGTCGGTGGTAGAAGGGACTTGGTAGATAAATCCCATCTACCATCTTTATTTTGCAGATAGAAGAACTAGGGCACAGCAAAGGAAATTTGCCTGAATAGTAGAATAGAGACTATTTCTAGTTTTTATTCTAACTTTGCACAGGTCAGTACAATTATTTCATGGGGAGAGTCCAGAGAAGTTCCTGGGTCTGGGGAAGAGAACCTCACCTCAGGGCCTGCAGGGTCCTTACCTTTAATGGCGAAAAGAATTTCAGCATTTGCCAGTCAGAAGCAAAGGCAGAGGTTTATTAAGGAAGAGTGTTTATACACACATGTTCAAGGGAGAGTGCAGGCCAGCTTGAGAATGTCAGAAGTCCCCCAGGATCTCTTGGATCCTTCCTTTATAAGGCTCCTGGGGGCGACTAGAGGCACAGGCTGGGGTGGAGGTGTGGATTTTCACCTTCCAGAATTGATGGGTGGTGACTGGCTGGAGTCTTCCTCTTAATGATCCTTTGTTTACTAAGCATCTCAAAAATCATAGGTGGGGAGAGGGCTCCTTGAGGCTTCGGTCTAAAACAGAATACACCCTGTAGGATGGAGTTAGGATTATGAATTTTCCAAATTTTAAAACTATGGTTTTGCCGGGCGTGGTGGTACTCCCCTGTAATCCCAGCATTCCGGAGGCTGAGACCAGAGGATCGCGGTTCGCGGACAGCCTCAGCTACTTAGTGAGGCCCTCCGCAACTCAGTGAGACCCGGTTTCAAAATAAAGAATAAAATTTAGGCAGGGACTCGGAGGTCGAATGCCCCTGGGTTCCATCCCCAGACACCCCCACACACAATACATATATATATATATGACAATACTTATTAACATTCTAATGATAAAGCACTTTACACATCAACAATTAAGCCTAGGTCCTCTAGATGCTACTTGTCTTTGCAGCAGTATGTATGTATGTATATTGTGTGCGTGTGTATGTGTGCGTGCATGTGCACAAGCACATTTGTGTTACTGGGGATTGAATCCAGGCATTCTACCACTGAGCTATATCCCAGCTCTTTTATTATTATTATTATTATTATTATTATTATTATTATTAATCTAGTTAGTTTTGCAGCACTGGGAATGAACCCAAGGGCATTCCATCTCTGAGCTACACACCTAGCTCTATTTTTTTATTCTTTATTTTGAAACAGGGTCTCACTAAGTTGTGGGGGTCCTCCTAAGTAGCTGATGCTGGCTGCGAACTTGGGATCCTCTTGTCTCAGCCTCCCAAGAGGCTGGACTTACAAGTGTGCATCACTATGCCTGGATTTTTTTTTTTTTTTAATGTGGAAACAGGGTCACACTAGGTTACTGAGAGACATGCTAAGTTGCTGAGGCTGGCCTCAAACCTGTGATCCTCCTGTCTCAATCTCCCAAGTACTGAGATGACAGGCATGCATCACCGCACGTATTTGTCTTTCCTTTTTTTTTTTCCTTCCACACTTCATTGTTCCTGCCTGATCTCTTACCTGTCTCCTCACAAAAATGTATGTTTCATGTGAGGGGTAACTGTGTCTATCTAGGTCACATATGTATGTATCTCCAATACCTATCACTAGATCTGGAACATAGTAGGTGGTCAATAAATATTTGGTAAATGTCAAAGTAAGTGAAAACAAACAAGGTAATAGAGTCACCCTCACATGGGTCTTTTAATCTGTGATCCAGGTTCTATCAAACCTGACTTGTTCTGAAGTTATCAACTACTGAGCATCCAGAAAAACACCAGTAGTCTCTCGTAGGTTAGGGTTTGGGAATTCTACCTAGCATTTCACATCGAGCACCTGATCCAAAAGTTTGAATCAATGTCATCATTGCAAACAAAGCCTTTTGTTCCTCTTCTGTCTTCCTTAAAAAGCTGAACCGCGACCATTTTCTCAAAGAACTTAATGACAAAATAACTTTAAATAAAAAGTCCAAAATTTCAATTCTTTCTCTTGGGGAAACCCTTTTGATTTCTACACATCAGGCAAGAAAAGGCAAAATGACCGCTTGCAGGCAATTATTAATAACTCTAAAAATCTTTGTATGTGAGCCCCTGAATCCCATCAAGTCTTTTGTGGGAGCTGCGGGCTATCATGACCAACCACTTCCTTGACACTGTTTCATACTCTTCTAGCCCTTGAGCTTGCTAAAAGGACCAGTTCTAGACCCTCCACACCAGTCCACACACCCTATCTTGTCTTGGCTGCCATCTCTTAAGGTGGAGTATACCTTGGCATGGCGAGAGTAGAGATGTTTGGTTTGTTTTGCTCTGGCTGATTAATTTTTTTTTTTCTTTTTGTGGTACTGGAAATGGAACTCAGGGGCATTCTACCTCCAAGAAACACTCCTATCCCTATTTTTAAATTATTATTTGTTTTGAAACAAGGTCTCACTGAGTTGCAAAGGGCCTCACTAAGTAGCTGAGGCTGTCTGCAAACCGCGATCCTCCTATTTCAGCCTCCTGAATACTGGGATTACATGCATGTACCACCATGCCTGGATTTGATTAATTAATTGAGAGAAAAATAATTTAGATGTTTTTTCTATGTGTCTATTGAAGGTCAGAACCAGAAGAGATGGATGGCAACTACAGAAAGGCATCAGCAATAAAGCTCAGGATATGGAAGGGTTTTCTAACAAGAGTTGCTCTGCACAGAATATGCGGCTTATGAAGAATCAGTAAACATTCCAGCTCAGGTGGTGGTGAGGGATGTGCTATCCTTGACCGGGATTAGGCTCGAGGAGGCTTCTGAGTTGGTGAGAAGCCTCTGTACGAAGTGGTTTCAGCTCTGAGAGTCCCCACTGCTCTGATCCATCTTCAGCTGACAGAACAGCTGAGAACCAGCTTTCTACAAGGACACACCTCACTACTGACCTACATCCTCCACTAAACACAAAGTGTTTATATCCATTTTCACATGAGACCCAAGATCAAGGATGATGTTTTTTTTTAAGCTTAAAATATGTATATCCTTGTTTCTGGCTTTCCTACTGTCCAAGTCTGGCAAATTCTTTCATTCTACCTTGTACAAAGAAATTCTGTGGTACAGAAACATGGCTCAGACGTCAGGTGTATGCCTCAAGCCTCAAATTTGTATTCAAAGAAGATCTCAGGAAAGAAAAGAGGAAAGTTCTTCCTGTAGCACATTAATTTACTCATTTGATGATGGGAGCTGGTTCCTAGAGCAGGTGGAAGACATTGACAAGGGGATGATAAGGAGAGACAGTTTTGTGTTCCAGACCTTGTCAAAGGTACTCTTCAAACCTAGCACTGCAACAAGTTTATTGGAAACCCTGGCTGTCCTCTTCCCAGCCATGCACAGTGCAATCGGTGAGTAGAAGGAGTTGCTTCCCTGGTCTGAGACCTGGTGTGTTGAGTTGTGTTCCAAAGCTCTTTTTAATATCCAAGCTGCAGAACCTGGAGAGAGGGTACTGGAGAGAATGCTGACATTCCTCCAGGCCCAATGTTACCACTCAGGGCCCTAAACAGACTCCATGGACCATGCCTCCTAACTCTGCCTTTTCTATTATACTTTCTAAGCAGGAACAACAAAAACAAGACAAAAAAAAAAAAAAGTGAGTGAAAAACCAAAACACCTTGCTTTCAAATCTAAAACCCTTTACAAAGCCGTGCGTGGTGGTGCACGCTTGTAATTCCAGCATTCGGGAGGCTGAGACAGGAGGATCGCGGTTCGCAGACAGCCTCAGCTACTTAGTGAGGTCCTCTGCAACTTAGTGAGACCCTGTTTCAAACTAAAGAATAAGACATACGGCAGGGGATGTATCTCAGAGGTCAAGACCCGCAAAAAAATAAAAAAATAAAAAATAAAACCCTTTACATTCCCCAGTGCTTCTTATATAGTCTAGTGGGGAAAGGGGGCAAAAATTTAAAACTGAAAGAAAGAAAAGAAAACCAAGTTCATATATTCTTTGTAAATTTTTTATTATTCTTGTTTATTTAACTTAGTTTGAGGATATGAGTATATAAATTTTATAGCAATTTGTCTTAAGTTTGGGGATGTTGGGCTAGGCAGGCATATATAGAATATACAATAGGAATAAATAAATTCAGACAAAGGCAAAAGTGATCTGGAAGTCAGAAGACACCTCTTCCAGTTCAGCTTGGGCCATTAGTGAGTTCCATGACTAGGGAAAGCTTCTTCTTTTCTCTGGATCTTTTTCCTGATGTGTGGATGAATAGAATGAGGTGGCATTCTGAGGCTGTAGCTCTGACATGAAAAGACAAATAAAGCAATCTGTGTCCCTACAAATTCCTAACACATTTTGTTTATTTTTTCCAGTGTATCCCCTTATGGCTTGACATTCCACAGTTAGACATTCTAAGATTTTTTTTTCTCCTTAAGAATCTTTGCCCTAAAGAATTAGCCTGAAATCAAAGAGAAGAGAGTCTATAAGTGCATTCAGACCCCCTCCTTGGCACATCTTGCCTAATTGCCTCTAATTCTCTGTTGGTAGGGACTAAGCTAAGCCTGCCGCTGAAATTCACTCAGCAGCTGGGCCCCGGGGTGTGGATACATGACCTGTGGGTTTGTAGGGCCCCACTGGGGCCCAGCAGGTATGTCTGACTTCAGAAATCTTTCTCTAAACAGGATGAGAGAAAAGAAATGGTACCCAGGAAATATTTACAAGAGGCTGCAAAATGGATATAAAATAGCTTTCTTGCCCTAAAATTAGAAGCAAGTGTTTGGTGTTAGAAGTTTAGATGAAGGGTGAGTGTATATACCAGGCTTAATAGCCATGCTCATAAAGCACTTGGGCACAAAGAATTGTGCTTTTGGCAAAAAGCCTTAAGAAGCATTTTTAGTTTTTTGTTTGTTTGTTTTCCTTCACAACCACGATATAGAAGCCTAGTGCTAGAAATTGAAGCTGCTCTTTTCTTTAAGTATTTGGAGGAAGAGCAACTTTACACATCTCAGGTAGTAATTGAGGATGGCCTAATTAGTAAAGGAAGAAACAAATATTATACAATAAGTAATATTCAAGTTTGTATATCGGAAATAGATGCATAAAATAGATGCATAAAAGTCATATATATTAGCCAGGGGTGGTGGCGCATGCTTGTAATCCCAGCATTCGGGAGGCTGAGACTGGAGGATCATGGTTCACGGACAGCCTCAGCTACTTAGTGAAGCCCTCTGCAACTCAGTGAGACCCAGTTTCAAAATAAAGGATAAAAGAATAGTGCATGGGGTGTAGCTCGGAGATCAAATGCCCCGGGGGTTCCATCCCCAGACCCGCCCCCCCAAAAAAAGTCACATATATTAAGAAAGAAAGAAACAAAGAAAGAAAGAAAGAAGTCCTAAATTGTATTACATAAAAATCTTAATCATAGTGATAAAGAAGATGGCCCAAAGAAAATAGAAGTGACTTGCCCATAGGAACAAAATAAAATGCGGGGTGAGGTTTTTTTCCTGCCACACATATCAGCTCCAAAATTGATGAATGTGACCGTCTATCAGTTATAAATTAATAGCTATATGTTAGAGAGCCATAAGTAGCTTAATTTAAGCCAAAAATCTAGTAAATAATCTGGTAAATGTTCAATCCCAGTTAATATGGTGTTTGTAATAAAGTTATCTTCTCATTCCTTCAATGTGTGTTGTGTGTGTGCTTGCATGTGTGTATACTTTTTTTTTTTGCTACTGAGCCCAGGAACATTCTACATCCAAGCTATATGCCCATTCCTTTTTATTTATTTATTTATTTTTAAACAGGGGCTTGCTAGATTTCTGAGGATCACTAAATAGCTGAGGCTGACCTCAAACCTATGCTCCTCCTGCGTCAGACTCCCAAGTTCTGGGATTATAGGTGTACACCACCATGCCGGGCTTCAACACATAATTACTAGGCCTCTGTTATGCATCAGGCCCAGTTCTAGACAATGGGAATAGAACAGTGAAACAAATTAAAATTCCTGTCCTTCTAGAGCTTATATTTTAAGTAAATTGCTTAAATCTAAACCTCATACTGAGTGTTTTGTACTAAAATTAAACTCTGCATCTGTATCAGAGCTCTCTAGAGAAATAGGACCAATAGCATCATATACCTATTTAAGGAGATTTAGTTTGGGGAATTGGTCCTCATGATTGTGAGCACTGACAGGTCCAGAAGCTGTCAGATAGGCAGGTCAGGGATGGTGGTGCAGAAGTTCTACAAAGCTCAGTTTTTTGTTTATTTTGTTTGTTTGTTTTGGAAGTACTGGGGTTGGAACCCAGGGACATTCTACCTCCAAGCTATACCCCAGCCCTATTTTTTATTCTTTATTTTGAAACAGGGTCTCACTGAATTGCAAAGGGCCCCATTAAGTAGCTGAGGCTGTCTGCGAACCAGGATCCTCCTGTCTCATCCTCCAGAACGTTGGGATTACAAACATGCGCCACCACACCCGGCTCAAACCTCAGTTTTTGATTCTAAGGCCTTTCAAGGAATTGGATAGAGCTGATACAGAGTACTTAGTGTAATCGTAAAAGTCAGCCAGGTGATGTAGTGAGACCCATTTCAAAATAAAAAGGGCTAGTGGTGTAGCTCAGAGGTAGAGTGCCCTTGGGTTCAAGCCCCAGTACCACAAGGAAAAGAAAGGAAGGAAGGAAAAAAGGGAAGTTCTCAACTAACTGTAGATATTAACTATATCTACAAAATACTTTCACAGCAAAATTTGGATTAGTGTTTGATTGGATAACTGGGTACTATAGCCTAGCCAAAGTGACATACAAAACTACCACCACACTATCTACTCAGTAAACTTTTTTTTTTTTTTTTTTTTTTTTTTTTGCGGGTCTGGGTATGGAAACCACGAATATTCAACCTCCGAGCTACACCTCCAGCCCTATTTTTTGTTCTTTATTTTGAAACAGGGTCTCACTGACTTGCAAAGGGCCTCACTAAGTAGCTGAGGCCGTCCATGAACCATGATCCTTCTGTCTCAGCCTCCTGAATGCTGGGATTACAATCGTGCACCACCACTCCTGGCTTCAGTAAATATTTATTAAGTGTTTAACTCCTGGCAGTTTCTGAAATAAATCATGCACAATTCTTGACCTCTAAAGAAATGGCAGACATCATTTACATAAATACTTTAAAAATGAATGTAAATCAAAAGAAGTAGAGAACACCTGCTCTCTTTTCACACCTGGCAGAAGAAATCATGCTTCCAGGTAGAGAAGCAGGAAAAGCTGAAACACAAAAGAAAATCGACCTTGTCCTTGGAAAATGGGTAAAATTAGAACAAGGGAAACAGGAGGGTAGCTCCTAGTGGAAGAAATGGCATAAGCAAAAGTGTGGAGTCAGGAAAATGTGTGATGCATATAGGAACGTTGAGTGGTTCAGCTTGGCTGGAAATATAGAGCATTCATCAAACCTCTTATTTAGCCAGTGATTACCCCGTACTTAGTCAAGTGCGCATTCCAAAGATATTAGCACATTTGCAGATGAAACAGAGAGATCAGGAGATTCTTCCAAAGTCACACAGAAAACCTTCAGGGTGCTACACACACAAGTCAATGCTGTTCTCCTTCAGAAGCTTGATACTGCTACTCTTCCAAATAAGCATCCCCGGGAGAAGAGAGTGCTTTATCTCTGCTGTTCCAGTAAAACTGTCTTTGAAAAGTTATATTATCTTTCCATAAATGGGAGAAATTTATTAGTCCTTAATTTTCTTTCTTTATTTCTTCCTTCCTTCCTTTTTTTTTTTTTTTTTGTGGTACTGAGGGTAGAACCTATGGGCTTTTCTACCTCCAGGCTATACTCCCAGACCCATTTTATACTTTATTTGGAAACACTTTATTTTATACTTTATTTGGAAACACTGAGTTGCTGAGAGCCTCACTAAGTAGCTGAGGCTGGCTTCGAACCTGTGCAGTCCTCCTGTCTCAAGTCTCCCAAGCGCTGGGATTACAAGCGTGCGCCACCATGCCCAGCTTAGTCCTTAATTTTCAGTAGGCAGATATACCTATCGATTCCCCAAACAACGTGCTCATTGATTTTTAGATTACAAAGCAAAACTAAAACCTTACCTCTTTTACCACTCAGTTGAGGATATTTTTTTGTTTGTGCATGTGAGAGAACAAGAATTAAATTTTTGTGCTCCGGGGAATGGTGTGCATAAAGGGCAAATGAGCTAAAAGTTTCCCAAGAAAGGAAAATTCATCTAGGGCCTCTGTTATTTTATGCGGTTGTGTTTTATATATTATTTCCTTTTCTTTCTTTCTTTCTCTTTCTTTCTTTCTTTCTTTCTTTCTTTCTTTCTTTCTTTCTTTCTTTCTTTCTTTCTTTCTTTCTTTCTTTCTTTCTTGTACTGGGGATTGAACCCAGGGCCATTCTATCTGAAATCTGCACCCAAGCCCTATTTTATTTATTTATTTATTTATTTATTTATTTATTTATTTATTTATTTATTTATTGGTGGTACTGGGGTTCCTGGAAGCCCTTCTACCTCCGGGCTACACTCCCAGACCTATTTTTACATTTTTATTTTGGAAACAGGGTCTCCTAAGCCAGCGCGCGCAGCTGGCTTCGAACCTGCGCGATCCTCCTGTCTCTGCCTCCCAAGCGCGGGGATTACAAGCGTGCACCACCACGCCTGGCCCTATTTTATTTTTTAATTTAAACAAGATCTTGCTAAGTTACTGAAGCTGGGCTTGAACCTTCGATTCTCTTGTAACTGTAATTATAGGCATGTGCCACCACACCCAGGTTATGTATCTCTTTTCTTACAGTTCCTCTCCGCAGTCTTGTTTCCATTTCCCAAGTCCAGTTCTCATTTCAGACAATAGCTGTTGGGTTAGCAAATCGCTATTTAATTGATGTAGTATCCTACTTATTCCACTACCAGCTTCTTCTATCCCTGCATTAAACCCACTTGTCTTTGAGAATTCATGTTTCTTTTTTGCTATACAACAGTTAGCTATGTGGGACTTGAAACAATGTGCCTAGTTTTGAGGCTAATGTTACTTTTCTTAAGTTAATATACCTATGAGACTATTCCAGATGCTTTCCAGACCAGACTTTATTCTGTTGTATACCACTGCCTCCTGAGCATAGAGAAAGTCGCCTCTTTTTCCCCTTCGTCCGGCCTGTTTTCCACTTTTTGAAAGGGACCTAAACCAGGAAGTGATGTCATCATGCACCAGGTTTCATATCCCCATAAAGTGCATTACTTTAATTAAATCTATCAAAGAGCCTAATAAAAAGGAGACTGGGGAGAAATGAGGTTATTGATCAGAGGTATTATTTAAATGGACATCACTGGGAAGTGGATATTAACAGATGTGTGGAGCACTCATGGGGATCAGAGTTCAGCGGCTGGCTGAACGTTCGTCTTGTGGTGGTGACCAGCTTCTTTTATTTTCCAAAGATACGGAGTGTGTCTAGAGGCTTAGAATCAGATTACCTCACATTTACATAATGCCTTAGATTTATTGTGTACTACCTCACCCCCAGTGATCCATAGATTCTTGTCCTGTTGAGTCCTATTTTGGAGGGCAGAGTTCAACCCTCCATGACACATCAATAACATCTGGACAAGAGTGGGTCCAAAAGGATGCCCGGGTGGACCTCAGAAGGGCAGGAAGAAAGAGATAGACAGGGAGCATATGAGTGAAGATAAATGGTAAGTATACAAACAAGCCTTCATAAGAAAATATCCCCTCCAGGAGCAAATGCTAATTGACTATAAGCAGGCTTAGTTTATCCTGTTTCACTCTAGCCTCAGGACAAGGTCACATTCTTTGGTTTGGATAGAGAGCAGAGTCTCCCATAACACACACACACACACACACACACACACACACACACACAGGCGTGCGCGCACACACACACACACCACACTGGACACTCTCATAGTCAGTCACCAGGTCAGAGTCAGGACCTCAGAGGGATAAAAGGCAAAATGTAAAGTGGGTTGACAAGAAGCCTCTCTGCTCCAGGATTGGAGCTTGAAGAGCACAAAGAACCACAAGTCACTTCCAGATGACTCTGCTCATGGAGGCCTCCATGGGACGGAGAGGTGTGTTCACAGAGAAGGGCATCTGTGTGTTCCTGGGCGGGGCCACGCTGCAGGGCATGGTAGGAAAGCCTCTAGGTATCTCCTGATCCTTAGGGGAGAAAGTGCTGTCTCCTGGCCAGAGGGAGCAGGGACATTAGTGAGACATTAGTGAGATCTGTGGGAGGAAGCTCTACTCTGGAATTCTAAGGCTGCAGTTGCCTCCTTGGGAGATCACTCAGGCAGGTTCCCCCAAGGACAGCATCTCAAGGCTAAACTCTGGGAAACTCCCAGGGAGCTGGGGCGCCTAATGCTGGCTCACTCTCCAGAAAGTTCTCCAAAGATGGGGCAGTTCCCACTCTGTTGGTCTCTCTCAGTGCATTGTGTAGATAAGAAAACTAGCCTGTGGAATCTAGTCGGGAGCCAAAGTCCAGATTTTAGGCTGGTCACCATCTGTCATGCCAAGCTCCGCACCCCCAGCCACTTTCTCCTTCATACCTTGTATTTGCTGTGCACTCATTATGCCTCATCCACCATATCACTGAGTCTCCATAATCTCCTTAGGAAGTGGTAAGCATCATTCCTTTATCAGGGCAGGAAATGAGGACTGAATTGATCATGTAGGATGCCCAAATCCACATAGTAGTAAGGAGCAAACAAGGTCCTTCACCTGCATCTGCTTGAATCCATCACTATGGTCTTGATCACCACACTGTGCGGCACCTCCTGCTCGTCTCCATCATCATAGCTGTACGGGACGGGGAGAGGGGCAGGTGATATGGCTGTGTTAGAAGGATTGAGACCTTGGGTCTGTCATTTGTCAACTGTATGACCTTGGGTCCTGTATTAGCTAGCTGCATGACTTAGACTAAGTCTCAGTTTTCCTCCTCTGCAAAATGGACATCACCCTTTCCTCCCTAGCTACAAAATTATTGTAGAGGGCACGTGAAAAGTTAGAACGTGAATGAAGGTGACAAACACGCTGTATACACTTTATTTTATCTTCATTTTATGTCTTCCTAATATTGCCTCAGAAATTGAAGGTCCTGGAGTGGAAGGAAAGAACCCAAGAGAATACAGGAATCATTTATCCATTCAAGGGAATACAGAAATCATTTATCCTTTTGACAAAAACTATACACCATTTTGTACCAGGAATAACGAAGAGCAGGTAATCAACAGCTTCTGGGGAGCTGATCTGTAAAGATCTTGGTTTCTTTTTCACATCTAAAAAAAAAAAAATTACCACTCAGGTCAGTTCCTGGGAACCCCTCTCTGAATTGCTACCTGAGCTGTAACTGTGTTGAAAATGAAGTAAAGAAAAAAGTGACCTTAATGCTGGCCTGCGAGAAGGTTTTGGTCAATTCAGCACCTTTTGCAAGCTGTAAATTCACTCCTCAAATTGTCTACTTAGATAGTTTTTTCCCTCTCAGGAAGAAAAAATAAATCTAGCCTGCTCAAAATTAAAAGTCTGCTTCACAAAGAAATATGGCTGTGGAAATGTAATTCAACAAGTATCTGCTGAGTGCTTTATGGGTTCTGTACCATGCTCAGTATTGAACCGTTGCAAGAGGTAGGGGTGTAGATGGCAATGCTGAATACTATTGTTTGTAAGACATGGTCCCTGCCCTCAAAGCAGTAATAATTTCCACAGGAACTGTGCTAACACAGGTGGAATTTTAGAGGTTGAGACAGGTTAAGACAGAAATGGACTAAACTAGATGTCAATATAAAAAATAAGCGTTTGGGCACTCATGGATTTATGTTCCTGGATTAGGAAAGGTGGACCTTTTTGTGAAAGACTCTGAAAGTGAAGCAGAGGAGTTGTAACTTAGTTTTGTGGGCAATGATTGAGCCCATGAAAGGTTTCAGCACAAAATAGTAGCGTGATGAAAGAATGAAAAATCCAAACCAAGTATCATAGGTAGGATCCTTTTATTTTAGGACATTTTGTTACCAGCAACAGCTCGAATCAAATTAAACAAGAAAAAAAAAAAGGAAAAGTTGTACATGAAATAACACATTGGCTCATGTAACTAGAAAATTCAAGTAATAGACTTTGATCATGGTTGTTCAGGCATTCAAATAATCAGCTTTCGATTGGCTTCATCTTAGGCTATGTCCACGCAGTGGTAAGATGTCTGCCAATCCCTCCAGGTTGACACGAATTCCAAGAGAATATGGGTTCAGAGAGAGAGCCTTTGGTGCCACTGAGAGATCAGACTGGCCCAACTTAGGTCAAGTGCTCATCTCTGAAAGCTCACTGTGCCAGGGTGGCAAAGCCATTTGATTGGTCATGGCCAAGTCCTATGCACTTACTGAGGTAGAGAGTTGACCCTGGTCAGTCCTCCTTCCTTCACCTCCTTTAAAAATTGCATGAGCTGAGTAAAATGTTTACATCATGAGGATGGAGAAGTTCTCAATGGAAGAGATACTGGGCCAATACAGACACAAATGCACACACACACACACACACACACACACACACACACACTCACTCACACCTGCATTACTAAAGCTTAGTATTACAGCATCTACAGCCCAACTTTTCTCCTTTCTGTATACTGTAATTTGTTCTTTTAAATACTGCTTTAATTTAGCGGGATATGGTGATGCATGCCTGTAATGTCAGTACTTGGGAGGCTGAGACAAGAGGATTGTATGTTCGAAATCAAAATTCTCAGCAATTTAGCAAATCTCTTTGCAACTTATTGAGACCCTGTTTCAAAACAAAAAAATAAAAAGTGTTAGGGGTGTAATTCATAGGTAGAATGCCCCTGGGTTCAATCCCCAGTAACACACACACACACACACACACACACACACACACACACACACACACACACACATTGTTTTTACTCATTCATTTTATAGGAACTTGAACTGTTAGTTTTATGCCTACTATTTTTGAGTACCTAACACAGGAATTTCTGTTTCTCTACATGCAAACAGGTTAGGTTCTGAAAATCAGTTTTAAATCCTTTGGTTCATAGTTGAAATAAAAGGGTATAGTAGAGATGGTATAGTAGAGAGGTATAGTAGAGAGGGTTGCTGGGAAGGGTTGTTTGGCCACAGTGACTATTTTCTGTCCCGGCTCCCCGGGCCTGCAGCTGGAGGCACATGGCCAGTTCTTGCCAGTGGGACTGATATGAGAGCAGTGGTGTGAACCACTTCAGGATGGGATTGTTAAGGAGAGTACCCTTTCTCTCTTAGGGGAATGGGGAAGTCTCCTAGAACCTGCAGGAGTGCTGAGCCACGGGGCACACAGTCCTGGGCACCTTGAATCACCATGTGAAATGCTGCCCAACTGGCATTGTCCCCATTGGGTCCTTACATGAGTAAGAAGAAAACCTTTCTTTATTAAATAAGCAGGAATTAAAGTCTTAGCAAGTATAAAGGGGTTTAATCGTATTGTCCAAGCCATCATCTTTATTGCATAGAAGTATGATTGATCTTCAAAAGTTTGAAATTAAATACTCACTTTTCTGTAGTCTTTTCTCCAACATTTCCCCCAAATTATTTATTTATTTATTTATTTATTTATTTATTTATTTTTGCTGTACTGGGGATAAAACCCAGGGGCATTCTACCTCCAAGGTGCATGCCTAGCCCTATTTTTTTATTCTTTATTTTGAAACTGAGTTGCAGAGGGCCTCACTAAGTAGCTGAGGCTGTCCAAGAACTGCGATCCTCTGGTCTCAGCCTCCCAAATGCTGGGATTACAAGTATGCTCCATCACGCCCGGCTTAATTCATTTTGTATACTGGAAACTATTGAGGCAGGACATCTAACTCCTTGATAATTCTAGTGACTGTGTCTACACTCCCCCTACTTCTTCACTGAGATTCCTAAACCCACAGATTATCCATGACTTGTGGCAAGTTTCCTTAAGAGGGTTGGGTTACCAGACTTTACCTTTAAATTTTTCAACAACTCAAAATCTTCTGAATGAACATATCACTGCTAATGCCACAGTCACACACTCAGTGGCATTCAGGTTCATCAATCACTTCTGTTTTGCTCTCAATGATTATTGCTGATTGCAAAGGTATAGACAGATCTCTGCACCTGCTTCATGAACAGCTCTTTGTCTTTGGAAATTTTCCTGCAGTCAAGTGAATCATGCTCTAAAATTTTAAATACACCCTTCTCTGTTTACATAATTATCATATGCCTCTTCCTATTAGCACTTTCAATACTTTCATTGCTTTTACATTTATTGGATATTATGGATTAATGATCTTTGCAAAGCAGCTCAAAACCTAGCCCACATAAAACAAATATACAGTAGTGTATGAAAAAAGTGCTCATTTTTGTGTTGGCTTCACAATCAAATACAACAGCCCGTGCCCTCTGTTGATGCTGGTCTTGGCTGACATGTTTTTATGTTGTTCTCAACTTTGTTAACACATTTGAATGCTCTTGAGTCAAAGTCTTACAGTGGCCAAGCTGAAAAGGGTTATTTTATCCTGTTAAATACTTACATTTTACATGTGAGAAAAAAGAGACTGTAAGAAGACTGTAGTGTGTTTCCAATCATATGGCTAAAAATTTAATGAAAATGCAAATGAACAGAATTTAATAATATGTGAGAATTTTCAGGTCTATTTTATTCTGCCATGTCAATTCTTTTTAAAAAAATTTCAAAATTTATAACGGACACATAATATTTGTGCTTATTTATGGGCATGTTGTGATATATCAATACAATGTATATGATGTTTAGTGATCAGATCAGGATAATTGATATATCCATCACCTAAAAAGCTCTGTTGGTGTGTGTGTGTGTGTGTGTGTGTGTGTGTGTGTGTGTGTGTGTGTGTGTGTTACTGGGAATTGGACCCAGGAGCACTAAGCCACATGCCCATCCCTTTTTATTTTATTTATTTATTTTTATTTTGAGACAGGATCTTGCTAAATTGCCCAGCCTGGCCTTACACTTGCGATGCTCCTACCTCAGCCTCCTGATTAGTTGGGATTATCATGCCAAGTTTAGCCGGAGCAAATCTTAAGTGATATTTTTTCCCAGCAGCACAGCTTTCCCCCACAGTTTTCTAAGAAAATACTATCTGCAGCACACACAAGAGAGACCCACTTGGATGCATACAGAAAATGATGTGGATTTTTGCATATTTCTTCAACTCTTTGGCCTTGGTAGAGAGAAAGCAGAGAAGCTGAACAGATCAAGAGCCAGGAAATAAAAAAGAAGAGAAAAAGTTTGGTGTAGAGTGAGAAACTGAAGAGCTCTTAAAAAGCCGATGGTGTTGAGAAAATTCAAACAATGAAAAAAAAAATGAAACCAATCTCCTTCCTCTTTGCTTTCAGTATGTGATGCTAATTAGTTTGAAAGATAACCATTTCAAAGTTAGAGCCAATTATTTCCAACATCACTGGATATTCCAAATGTCATTGAATAAGTGTACTGTGCAAAGCACTGCTTTTCAAACCTTTATTTGTAGTATCCCTACTGTTAATGAAAAAGAAAGCCTTACTTCTGGGATGGAGATTAAGATTAAAAAAAAACTTTCTATTCCCATGAAAAAAAATCTGGTTATTTTTAAATGTATTATGTTAAACCATATGTCACTGCCACTTCTATATGCCCCAAATGGTTGAATATTAGCAATTGCATATGGCTCAATCCAGGATAAGAACTTGACTTTCTCTTTACTATATGTGTATATGTACACGTGTAAAGAGAACACATAGCCGGGCGTGGTGGCGCACGCTTGTAATCCCAGCATTCGGGAGGCTGAGACCTGGAGGATCACGGTTCGTGGACAGCCTCAGCTACTCAGTGAGGCCCTCTGCAACTCAGTGAGACCCAGTTTCAAAATAAAGAATAAAAACTAGGGCAGGGGGTGTAGCTCGGAGGTCGAATGCCCCTGGGTTTCATCCCCAGACCCGCAAAAAAAAAAAAAAGAGAACACATATATACACCCATTTATATAATAGAAATATATATTTATTTTAATATGAAGACAGAATTTAAAATTCCTTATCATCAAGTAGAATGATGGGTCAGTATGATATGTTATATTTGGCTTGTGGTCACAGGTACAGACTGAGGGAGGGAAGAAAACACCAAACCCTCAGAGACTCCAAACTAGGTGGCTTTGGAACCACCAAAATGGACTGGCTTGCTTTAAAATCAAATTGATCATGGGGTACACAAGATGGCCAGAGATTGAAGAATTGTTTCTGAATAGCTAAGGAAACAATTAAGTCTGAAGAGGGAGCCTGCAGAATGGGAGAAAATCTTTGCCAGCTAATTCTCTGACAGTAGACTAATGTCTAGAACATACAAAGAACTTAAAACAACAAGCAAACAACAACAAAAAACTAAATAATCCAATAAAAATGGGTTATGGAGCTGAATACACACTTTTCAAAAGAAGAATTACAGATATCCAATTGATGTACAAAAAGCTATTCAACATCGTTAGCAATCAGGGAAATACAAATCAAAAGGACACAGGGATTCCATCTAACTCCAGTTAGAATCATCAAAACTACTACTAATAATAATGTCAGCAAGGATGTAGGGAAATAGGAACCCTTATACACTGTCGGTGAGACTGCAAACTAGTACAGGGACCGTGGAGATCAGTTTAGAGGTTCCTTAGAAGACTGTGAAGGAAACCCAGTAGGGCCCGCTATATCTTTCCTGTTTTTTTTTCCCCCCAAAGGAATTGAAGTCAATTATTATAGTGATTCATGTATATTCATGTGTATAGCAGCACAATTCACAGTAGCCAAACTATGGACGGGCCTAGGTGTTCATCAACAAATGAATGAGTTATGAAAATGCGGTATATTCACGCAATGGAATTTTACTCAGTCACAAAGAAAAGCAAATTATGTCATTAGCAGGGAAGTGGATGGAGCTAGAGTATATTATGCTAAGTGAGATTAGCCAGTCTCAGAAAGTGAAGGGTCAGCCGGGCGTGGTGGCGCACGCTTGTAATCTCAGTACTTGGGAGGCTGAGACAGGAGGACCACAGGTTCGCGGCCAGCCTCAGCTACTTAGTGAGGCCATCTGCAACTTACTGAGACCCTGTTTCAAAATAAAGAATAAGAAAAAATTAGGGCTGGCGGGGGGTATATACCTCAGAGGTAGAATGCCCCTGGGTTCAATCACCAGTTCCACAAAAAAAAAAGAAAGTGAAGCGGTCATGTGTTTTCTCTCATACATGGACGCTAGGGAGAAACTGGGAAGAAAAAGAGGACTTGGGATAAATGAGAGATTCCAGCAGCATAGTAGAAGGGGATTTGGGGAGGAAGGTGGGGAGCGAAAAAGGGAGACTTGAAGGTCGGCCGTGGTGGTGTATTCTTGTAATACCAGCATTCAGGAGGCAGGGGACGCCTCAGCTACTTAGTGAGGCCTTTTGCAACTCAGTGAGACCCTCTTTCAAAAATAAAAAGACTAAAAAAAAACAAAATAGGGCTGGGGGTGTAGCTTGGAGGTAGAATGCCCCTGGGTTCCATCCCCAGTACTGAAAAAAAAAAAAGGGGGAGACTTGATGAAGAAAACAATGAAAAAAATCCTATATACATATGTGAAGTAACCAATACCAATTTCAATATTATAAATAGTGGGGGGTGACAACAGCGGAAGATCCAGAGGGAAATACCCCAAGTGCTATGTGCATGTATGTTTCTATTTCACGGAACCTCAATATGATATATAGCTACAGTGAACCAATAAAAGTATATTAAAAGATGAAGTCCCTTCAAAGGCTTATTTTCTTAGTTATTTCAGTTTTGTTCCTTCCACAGCACTGAGAATCCCAACCATGCCTGTGAAAAGTTCAGAAATGCTCAGTCTGAAATTTTCAGATATAAAAGCTATGCTTTTAGAGCTGATAACATCTATTTTTTTGAGTGCTTTTTCCAATGCACACACACATACACACACACACGAACGCCTGCATGTGTGTGTAGTCATGTGCATGAGCAAGGGTGGTAGAGGCAGGTCCTGTCTGGAAATTGGAAAATGCTTTCCTGGAATAAAGAGAGCAAGAGATAGAAAGCAAAGGTTAGAAACTCGACTCCAGCTCTGGGCACCAGCTGTAGTTAGTTACCTCATAAGATGCTACCAACATTCCATCTTTCCCACAAAATTCTGCTTGCTAATGTTTTCCACTTACTCTGGTTGCCCAAGGGATAGAATGGAAAGCAGTGGTGACATTTATTTGGAAGGGAAAAGACAGTAAATTAAGTTTCTTTAGGTAGAAGACAATAAATGAAATAATAAAAGATAAAAGATCCCACGTCTGAGAAATGGAACTTAATCTTAGAAAGACATTGATGGGGGAAGAAGGTTCCTAACAAGCCTTATAGTGTGAATACCTCTTCCCAGACTCTCTGGATAGCAGAAGGGAAAGTGCCTTCACAGGCAGGTGAGTGTTGCTGCCTGTATGGGTGAGAGGCCCAAGGACTAATGAGTCAAAACAAGAATGGTCCCTTTCTAGAGATGTGTGAAGCATCCTCCTGGGTACCCTTGACTTCCATGACAGGCGCACACTAATGCCCAAAGAACAGAGAAGGGCAGTCTTATAACAGAAGAAAAAGATGGTTTGAAATCTGACTAATGAGGGAAGAACTCATTCTCTTAAAGAAACAAATTAGTTCAAAGTAGATTTTTTTTAATATCTCAGAATTTTCCATCATTTGTAATCCAGATCTTAGAGGAAGGTGGTCCCAAATTAAAAAAAAAATTATCTACTACAAAGTTACATCAGAGAGCATATATTCAGGTATTTATTTCATTGTGTTCTTCTTGATTTTTGGATAAAACCAGGTATTTTTTTTTCCGTTTAATACATCTTGGTCACAAGAACTTTATAAAGAGCACTCATTTTTTTTTTTAAAACATAATTAGCAAACTGGATATCTATACAAAAGTAATTTTGCAGCTCAGCAAAAGAGCGCAGTCAGCAGATAATTCACTCTGTGGTTTTCATTAGCTAGCTCTCCCTCGGGGCAGTCTGGAGGTGAAGGACCTACTCATCTACTTTCACAGCTTCTGCTGGAATTCAGGCTGCAATCCACATGGGGAGTCAAAAACATGGTGCCTCTCCTCAGAAAGAAGCCTTGTCATTGAGGCAGATGACATGTAAATGACTCACGTGTTATTCACTGTAGGTATGCTATTTAATCCTCGCAACAATCCTTTGAGATGAAGCAAATCCAGTTTAACAAGAAAGAAACCAGTTCTGAGAAGTTAAGTAATTTCTCCCAAATCCCACAGTTAATAAATGGCAGCATCGTCACGGTCTTTATAACTCTGAAGCCCATTACCTCTCTGTTCTGCTTCTTGATCTTATGACATTCCTCTCCCTTAATTTCACCCACAGGATAAAAAATCCTAACCATTATGATGTCTCCCGGGGTTAAGAGAGTCTAAAAGAAAATGCAAATACTTCATCTGCCAGGGGCAATATGTGACCTCATTGCTATAATGGTTTAAGTAATTTTTAATGCCATAAAAATCTTACACAGAACCTACTTACAAGATCAAAATACATTTTATTAACACACGTCTATTTGGTAAATCCAAATTTGCTTATAAATAATTAAGCCATTTCTTATAAGTATGAATATTAGAAATTAGGGAGAAAGGTAGTATTTACATTCTTTATCAGCTTGACTGTTAATGAAACACAAATTTTTGTGTGTATGCTACTAGGGATTAAACTCGAGAGCATTCATCCTTTGAGCTACACCAAACATCATTTTATTTTTTATTTTGAAACACAGTCTCACTAAGTTTATGAGGACCTTGCTAAATTGTCTTTAATCTGTGATCCTCCTCTCCCAGCCTCCCAAATACTGGGATTACAGTAATGTGCCACCATGGCTTCTGGCTCTATGTGCATACTTCTTAAAGTATAAGCTGAAAATAATTAAAATCTTACTTTCTTTACTTCTTTTCTTTTTCCTTTTGAAATATATATCAAACACTTCCTAAGAACCAGAAACTGTGGAATAGAGAAGAGGTCCTGCTTATAGGAGGTCATGTTTTAATTAAAAGAGAATTATCATAATTAACTTCAGAAATAAAAATGATCCTCACAGACATAGAAAAATTGGTCCTTAAATTCATTTGGAATAAAAAAAGAGCCAGAATAGCCAAAGTAGTTCTCAGCAACAAGAATCATGTAGGAGGCATCACTATACCTGACTTCAAACTATACTACAAAGCCATAGTAATAAAAACAGAATAGTACTGGCACAGAAACAGACACATAGACCAAAGGAGCAGAGGAGAAGACTCAGAAACAAATCTGCACACTTATTGCCAATTGATTTTTTAAAAGGGGCCAAAAACATACACTGGAAAAAAGATAGCCTCTTTAACAAATGGTACTGACTGGTTAACCATATGCAGAAAAATGGAAATAAACCTCACTTTCTCACCCAGCACACGAGCCAATTAAAGATGGATCAAAAACTTGGAAATCAGACCAGAGACCTTGCAGCTCCTTGCAGAGGACATAGGTCTAACACTTCAACACATAGGCACATGTAAAAATTTCTCAACACAACTCCAAAGGCACAAGAAATTAAAAGGAAGATCAATATGATTAAAATGAAGAGCTTCTGTACAACAAAGGAAACTACCAAGAACCTTAACAGAGAGCTGACAGGATGAGAGAAAATTTTTGCCAACTATTCTTCTGATAGAGGACTAATATCTAGAATATACAGAGAACTCAAGAAACTCACCACTAAAAAAACAACCCAATAAAAAAATGGGCAAGTGAACTAAATAAACACCTCACAAAAGAAGAAATTCATATAGCCAATAAATTTGTATTAAAATGTTTAACATTAGAAATCAGAGAGATGCAAATCAAAACCACCCTGAGATTTCACATAAGTCCAACCAGAATGGCAATTATTACATTGTTGGTGGGATTGCAAA
Source organism: Muscardinus avellanarius (assembly GCF_963383645.1). Lineage (NCBI taxonomy): Eukaryota > Metazoa > Chordata > Mammalia > Rodentia > Gliridae > Muscardinus > Muscardinus avellanarius. The sequence continues at coordinate 80,435,784 of NC_137790.1, read as the reverse complement.
TTAGTGCAATCACTTTGGAAAACAGCAAGAAGTATCCTCAGAAGAATGGGAATGAACCCACCATATGATCCAGCAATACCACTTCTGGGTATCTACCCCCCAAAATAAAAACCAAACTACCAAACGAATTCATCTCTAGGTTCATAGCTGCACAATTCACAGTTGCCAAACTATGGAACCAGCCAAGATGTCTATCAACAGATGTATGGATTACAAAACTATGAGATATGTACACAATGAAAATATACCCAGCCAAAAAGAAAAACAAAACTACATCATTTACAGGGAAATGGATGGAATTGGAGAACATTATGTTAAGTGAGATTAGTTAATCACAAAAAGTAAAAATTCGGATGTTCTCCCTAATATGTGGAAGGTAGGGAGGAAAGGGTCATAGGAGGAACTCTAGACGAAGAAGGAGAAACCATAGAAGAACAAATAACATAACCTAACTGAAGGACATGGGAGGAGGGAAGAGAGAAATCCCCAAATATGAATGATATACCTTAAGAAACATATAAACCACTAAGCCAAACATGAGAAGGAGGGAGTGGGGAGAGAATGGGGTGGGAACTGGGTAATGGATAATTGAGAGATGTGTGTGTGTTTGCCTCTACCATCTTGTACTCCATTAAGATGTATGACACGAGACTTCCGGGAAGATGGTGACTGAGAAAAGCAGCATTTACGAGTCCTGCTAAAACTCCATCTCTATTGTCACAAAATCAGCACGTTTCATAGCCAGAAAACACTTGCAACAGAGAAATAAAAAATATAAACACAAGGGACAGAGAAAAAAAGACTAGAAGAAAAACCAGAGACCAGAAAAGAAATCAAGCCAGCAATGTGGCGGCGGAGCTGCACCCGCACCATCTTCCCTCATAGCACCAGGATCCAGAGAGGAAAGGTAAACAAGGAGCTGAAGTGAGCAGCTGCGGATCATTCAGATGTAATTCAGCAGTTCTTTCAGTGCAAAGAATGCCTAAAACTTCCAGTAGCCAAGCTCATCACGCCTTCCAGGGACTCAGAACGGAGCTCAAAACCAGAAAAGAAATACACCAGCGTCACAGCCAAGGGCGTGGCAGCAGCGCCATATTGCCAGTAGTGACAGCGAGTTCACTGCATCCTGCAACAGCTCCTGATCAGCGCCCACAATAACTGTCAGTGAAATTGCGGCCCCTAAAGGAGAAATCTCTGTACTGCACTCCCAGGGACTTGCGCAGCTTTGATAATCTCCTTGGGTCTGAGATTTTGCAGTCCAACCCAGTGAAGGAGTAGTGGTGGCAAAGATACCACAGCCTAGTCACAGCTCCCCATGGGAAAACGCCCAGCCCGGTACCCCCACAGTCTCACGCAACCTCAATTAAGTCCCTGGGTCTGAGACTTTGCGATACAACCCAGTAAAGGAGTAGTGGCAGCTGAGATTACAACAGACTTGAGATACAGAGCACCCTAAGTGAAGTCGTAGTGACCCAGGGAAGGCACAAAATTCTGAAATCATGGGAAAGAGGAACAACAGTAGAGCAATGAATGCCCACAACCTCATTATCAGAACCTGATAACACAGAAATTCAGAGATCTCCAGAAGATCAAATCAGGAATATAACTGTAGAAATAATACAGGACATTTGAAAAGAATTTAGAGAGAGTCTAAAAGAAATAAAGGATGCAATCATTGAGGTAAAGGCCTCAATTCAAAGTATAACCAATCGATTAGACCACATGGAGAATAGAATCTCGCTCCTAGAAGAGGATCACTCCAAAAACGAACACATAATTTATAACTTAGAAAAATAATCAGACAGCAGAAATCTGACATTGAAGAAATATGGGCCCATTTTAAGAGAGCTAACTTAAGAATAATCGGAATAGAGGAGGGAAAAGAAGGTGAAACCAAAGGGATAAATAATCTCTTCAAATAAATTATAGCAGAATTTTTTCCAAACATAGAGCAAGAGGTCGATCCACAGGTCCAGGAAACTTATAGAACTCCATTTAGACAGGATCAGAGAAGAGGTTCCCCATGCCACATAATTGTCAAAATGACCAATGTGGAAGGCAAGCAGAGAATCTTAAAGGCAACAAAAACAAAAGGCCAAGTGACATTCAGAGGCAAACCAATTAGAATCACTCCAGACTTCCCAAACCAAGTCATGAGAGCCAGAAGGACTTGGAGTAACATATTCCAAACTCTGAAAGAAAACAACTTCCAGCCAAAAATTTCCTACCCAGGAAAACTTTCTATCAAATTAGATGGGGAAATAAGAAGCTTCCATGACAAACAGAAACTTAAGGAATTTGTCTTCAAAACCAGAGCTAGAGAAAATACTCAGATTAACTACAAAGAAGAAATAGGTAATACACACCAGAACCAGAGAAACAAGATTTTCCATCCAGCAGACAACTAAGATTGGTTATCTTTGGCAATTCATTATTAATTTTAGTCTTTTACCTATTTCTAAATTGTATCGTTTGCTTTTATTGTTGCTAATTTTTAGGATTTCTATTAGGAATATTAATATACCTTCAGATATAGCATTTGGAAATATTTTATCCCATTCTATCAGTAACTTTTAACTCTGTTTACATTGTCTTTGGATGGACAATATTTTTTTATTTTTTAGGAAGTTTATCCTTTGTTGCCTGTGCCTTTGAAATCATATCCAAGAAATCACTGCCAATTTCAATGTTGTGAAGTTTTATGACCAGGTTTTCTTCTAAAAGTTTATAGTCTTAAGATTTACATTTAGGTCTTTTATCTATTTTGAGTTAATATTAGTATATGGTGTTAGGTAAGGGTCCAATTTTATTCCTTTTCATGTAATTATTATTTTTCAACAATATTTAGTGAAACTATTATTATTTCCTTCACGAAATGTTCTTGGAAACCTTGTCAAAAATAACTTGACCATATATGGAAGAATTTATTTCTAGGCTTTTTATTTTACTCCACTGGTTTATATATCTGCCTTTATAGCAGTACTATACTGTTTCAATTATTGTAGCTTTATAAGGTTTGAAATCAGAAAATGTACATCATCTAGCTATGTTCTTTTTCGAGATTGTTTTTGGTATTTAGAGTTCATATTTCATGTTAGGATAGATTTTTTTTCCTGAAAAATAAACAAATGTATGATAGTTTCACCTTAAAAACAAAAAGGAAAAAATATCCTCTGGTAAGAAAGAAAGCAAAACTAAATATTGAAATGTTATTTCTAAGTCATCAAAACTTGATATCAGACAAATAAATCTGTTATGTGTGATTATCATTGTTAATTTTGGATAAATTGCTATATTAGATGTCAACCGCTTAGTCAAGCATAGGAAGGTGGGATGGGGCGGGAATGGGGCGGGGATGGGGTAGGGGCTAACTGGGCGATGTGTGCATGTATGTCTACACAAGTTTTTTTTTTATCCCATTATGATGTATGAACACAATGCACCAATCAAAAAAATTAAAAAAGAAACAAACAAAATAAACAAAAAAAGAACATTGCGCGGAAAAAAAAAAAAGATGTATGACTACAATGCACCAATAAAAATTTTAAAAAAGATGACCAGGCGTGGTGGCGCACAATTTTAATCCCAACATTCGAGAGGCTGAGACTGGAGGATCGCACAGGTTCAAAGCCAGCCTCAGTTACTTAGTGAGGCTCTCAGCAACTTAGGGAGACCCTGTCTCCAAATAAAATATAAAATAGGTCTGGAGTATAGCCCAGAGGTGGAAAAACCCGTGGGTTCTACACCCAGTGTCACAAAAATAAATAGATAAATAAATAAAGAGTTAAAAATAGGGCTGGGGGTGTAGTTCAGAGATAAAATGACCCTAGGTTCAATTTCTGGTACCGCAAAAAAAAAAAAAAGTGAAGTATAAAATTTATGGCAGTTCACCATGAGAATGACCATCTGGCTAGGAGTGGGGATCTTGGTAGAATCTGGAAAAGTGGTGGCTTTTCAAGACCAGTGGGAATGTTACATGTTGTGTTAGAGAAAATGGCTTTTTAAACAGAGGAAATGATGATGAAGGAAGATAAGGGAAGGTGATAGAATTAAAATACAATCTGTGTTGTGTATGGAGGAGTAGAAAGGTGAGTTGGGGTCACATGGTAACATCTGAATGTCTTCTTGAGGAATTGTGGCCCCATGCTATAGGTAAGGAGTCCATCAAAACATTATTGAGCAGGTAAATGAATCTGTCAACGTTGCTATTTTATGGATTAGCCTGACAGGAAACTTCTGTGAAACATGGATGGAAGGGGGAGAGTGTGTGGTCTAGAAGAGCAAGAGGATGACCATTGGACTCCAGTGGAGGGAGGTCATCCTGGGAGAAGGAGTCTTCTTGGTGAGGACAAGGGATAAGATCTGAATCCACAGAATGAGAAAAGAAGGATACAGAGGTATCCTGGTATTGTTCTGAATAATGTCTCCCCATATTTATTTCCTCCTGGAACCTGTAAATGTGACTTTATTTACTTTATTTGGTAATAAGATCTCTGTAGATATAATCAAGTTAGTATGGGGTTATCCTAATCCAGTATTTGCTGTCCTTATAAGAAGTGTTTGTGCACACGCATGCACACACACACACACACACACACACACACACACACACACACACACACTCAAGACTAGAGTGAGGAAGTAGGACAGTGGCAAACTTAAGCACACCAAGGATCACCAGAAAAAATAACAAGACATGAAAGGCAGGGATGAGAGGGAGGGAGGAAGGGAGGGAGGGAGGGAGAGAGAGAGAGAGAGAGAGAGAGAGAGAGAGAGAGAGAGAGAGAGAGAGAGAGAGAGAGAAGAGAGAGAGAGAGAGAGAGAGAGAGAGAGAGAGAGGGAGAGAGAGAGAGAGAGAGAGAGAGAGAGGCAGGCGCTCTGGACACCTGAATCTTGGTATTTTAGCTCCTGCAACTTTGAGAGAATGGATTTTCAAGTTTGTGGCAATTTGTTACAGCAGCTCCAGGAAATGAACACACCCGTGTAACCTTAAGCAAGACATTATTTCAAAATAAAAGAATAAAATAGGGCTGGGGGGTGTAGCTCAGAGGTAGAATGCCCCTGGGTTCCATCCCCAGTACTGTACACAAAGATGGTTGTAGTCATTCTCAGGGACAAGGAATGATTAGTTAAAAACTCAGAATACTAAAGAGGAAAGAGCACCTTTCCACGACAAATTCTATAGTGGGCCCCTGTGGAGGACATAAAGATAAATAAGGCATCGCTGTAATTCATGACTGTTATGTACTAATTAGTGAATTATGAATAATCAATTAAAAGAAGTGCAATCATGGAAACACAATGAAACTTGAAATTGATCATGTGAAATTACTTACTAAAATTCACAGCACTATAAAGTGGCAGAACTGAGCTTGAGCCTCTCTCTCCTGCCTCTCAGCTCAGTTCTGAACACCAGTTTTCACAGGCTTAAAGATAGGAGCCTGGAGCTCTCCAAATATCAGTCCTGCTTTTTAAACTCTGTCCCCAACTGGAAACATGATAATCTGCTTGTAGATCCCCAATTCCCCAGCCTCCTAACTCTGTCCTCGCATCTGAGAGTGCTGTCCTATTTCTTTTAAGTCTCTAAAGAATGAAAAGGATGACATCATCGCTTTGTTCATTTTTAATCTTATCTGCCAAAAGATTGAAACTTAGTATAAGTAGGTCATCACAAGTTCAGAACAAATGTGTCAAACATTTGCAAAGCTCCAGCCTTGGAGCAAAACCAGGAGCTCTAGTCAATAGAGGTAACTGCTGCCTTGGGAGAGGCCTTAGATGCGTAGTTCTCATCAAATAATTCCACACACTGGCTAGATTGGGGAAAAAAGCATGTAGGTCATTTAATTTAATCTCTTCTTCTTTTAGGAAGGACTAAAATATGAACCATCCATCTACTTGACCAGACATTTCTTAAAAGTCTCTGGTTAAGGAACACACATTTGCTGTTTTCTAGCTCATGGAAATGCTGAGAACAGAAAAGCTCCCATTTATTAATTTACTGAATTCAGGTGGTGCTGGAGGTAGGCATTTCCTGTAGGTTGTGTTGACTCTCCAGAGAGCATTAATGACCTCAGTCTGTGTTTGCATTGTAGGGTTGACACAGCTAATCCCTTAGAGAGGGGAAATAACTATAAATTAATCCAGGAAGAAATCCAATGAATAGCACTTGAAGAGATATATGGCTTGTTAATTTACTAAAGAAACAAACAAAACATTTTGAGAAATGACTTTACACCTATCAAATAATCAAATATTAAATTTTATGTGATTTTATTTAATATCAATGATAATCAGGATGCAAGGAAGGAGGAACATTTGTACATAAAACATATTATAAATGCATTAAATTGGTATGCTTATTTTCAAAGGCAGTCGGCTAATCAAAAATGAGACTCAGCCAGGCATGGTGGTGCCTGCTTGTAATCCCAGAGTTTGGGAGGCTGAGATAGGAGGATTGTGGTTCACACAGCCTCAGCTAATACTTAGTAGGCTCCTTGCAACTCAGTGAGACTCTGTTTCAAAATAAAGAATAATAAATAGGGCTGGGGTGTAGCTCGGAGGTAGAATGTCCCTGGGCTTCATCCCCATTACCACAAACACACACACACACACACACACACACACACACACACACACAAATGAGACTCATAAAAATGGTTCTACCCTGTGATCCAGTGATCTGGTTTTTAGATTTGCATTAGAAGAACTTGTACATTTTAGAAAGTGTGATTTTTTTCATACCTTTAGAATAATATTAATCAAAATTTGACACTTCTAAAATCATGAAGTCTGAGCTCTTCATAAAGAGATGCGGGCGTGGTGGTGCACGCTTGTAATCCCAGCATTTGAGAGGCAGAGACGGGAGGATCATGGTTTCCAGACAACCTCAGCTACTTAGTGAGGCCCTTTGCAACTCAGTGAGACCCTGTTTCAAAAAATAAAAACTAAAAAATAGGACTGGGGGTGTAGCTCAGAGGTACAGTGCCCCTGGGTCCCATCCCCAGTACCACACACACCACACACACACACACACACACACACACACACACACACACACACATACACACACACACACACACAGATGAGCAAATTGAGATACATGGAGGAGTGATTTTAGGTCAGACCTAAGATTCCTATCCAGGGATTTCTATTATGCTCTGAAACACTTTGGTGGAAAACTGCAAGCAACTCAGATCTCCCCAAATCAGGTGATTTAACATAATTGTGAGAGCCTGGTTTTCTGGACTCAAATCTGGCTGTATCAGTTATTAGATGTCTGGTCTTGGGCAGACAGGTGATCTGTTTGTGCGTCATTTGTTAAAGCAGCACAATTATAGAATCTCTTGTATCTTACAGCCATGTGGCTGCCCCATGTTCAGGAGTACCTGGAATAGAGTATTTCAAGGTACTCTTTGCTCTGAGATTTGCTTTTTTTGAACCCAGACTAATAGAGGTGGCACCCGTTTTGGAGGATTGTAGTGAGGAAAAGTATGTATAAATGGGAAAAGTGTTTAGAACAGTTCCTGACAAATAGTGGTTATTAAGTTAGTGTGAGCTATTCCTATTCTATTGCATCACCACCTACTTCTATAAAGTGCTACATATTTAGACTACATGGAAAAAGATATGTGAAATGTTAAGTAAAACAACAACAAAAACAAAACACTACAAAGCAAGCATCACAGGGATTATAACTTCCTAAATATTGTATAAACACACTGATGATAGAAGAGATATCATGGAATTGGAAATTGTGGCTCTGTAATGGAGAAGAGATGCTGTGTTTATGTTTTCACTGAGATAGTTACTTATCTATCCAAAGTGGAGTTTATATTAACAGGACAAACAATCTCTTGGAGGATCTACATATATTTCTGCTCAGAAATACAGTCCAGTGCTTATAACTTTACATAGAAAATTCTTTCGTGTAGGGCTTTTATTTGTAATACTTAACTTTAAGTCAATTCTGTTTATTCATTGTTTATGAAGATTGGAAGCCACTGGGCAGTAGTGGTGGTAAAATGGCTCCCTCTGCCTTCAAACAGTGTCCTTCACTTTGATGTTTTGGGGCTGTGGGATGGTGGGCTCCTCCTTTAGGTAGCTCTGTCACACAGTTGGGGTTCACCTTCTCTGCAGTGAGTCCGCTGCACCTGACAGCTCAGCAGAGACCGAGAACTTCTTTCCTCTTCCCTCTCCTGTCCTCAGCCGCTAGGAATCCGTGCTAGGTGGGAGAGATACACAAATTGTGAGGACTGGAGCCCTGAACTTGGCTTAGAATTGCATGCTCATCTCTGTGCAGAAACCAGCTTAGTGTGAGCTGGGAATGTCTTCGTGGGAACAAGGACTTTGGAGACTCACCACGCTTTCTTTTTTCATTTTTTTGTCTGAGATCCCAGGTCTGTGCTTGGTCACATGACCCATCCTGTTTTAAACTCTCTAATGGTTCCCATAGCACTTAAAAAAGTTAAACTCAACTTCCTTCTCATTTTTGTCTTTATATTCTTCTTTTTTGCTACTGGAGGTTGAACCCAGAAGCATTCCCCCTTCAAGTTATACTCCTCCCTTTTAATGCTCTATTTTGAAACAGGGTCATGCTAAGTTGCTGAGGGTTTCACTAGGCTGTTGAAACTGGCTCAAACCTGCCATCCTCTTGTCTGAGACTCCCAAGTATTAGGCTTACCGGTGTGTGTGCTACCCTGCCTGGCTGGTAAACCCAACTTCTAGTCTTGATTACAAACTCTTCTCTTACCTGACTCTGTCTCCCCCTCTAACCTTGTTCCTTACCTCTCTCCTGACTCCCTACTTTCCACCACACTGACCATTTCTGCTTGTTTCTCAAGCTTGCCAAGCTGTATCTAAGGCCCTTCAGACTAACAGCCCAGAATCCTCTTTCTCTCAGTGTTTGTCCATCTGGTGTTGTCTGTCTTGTCCTTCAGAGCTCAGTGTCACTGTCACCTCTTCAGAGCATTCCCTGGTCATGCCGTCTAAGGTTCCTGAGTCACTCTTTACACATGATCCAGTTTTGGATTGCTGAAGAACAGCCGCCTGGTCTTGAGTTCTTTGTTTACTGTTTGGCATAAGCCTCACAAGAGGTATAAACTTGTGTGCTCTGAGCCAGGCTTGCACCAGCATGCCTATAACACTTGGAAGGCTGAGATAGGAGGACTGAAGGTTGAAGGCCAGCCTCAGCAACTTGAGGCCCTCAGCAACTTGTGAGACATTGTTTCAAAATCTACAAAAAATAAAATAATAAAATAAAATAGTGCTGGGGGTATAGCTCAGAGGTAGAATGTCCCTGGGTTCAATTCCTAATAACACACACACACACACACACACACACACACACACACACACACACCAAAAACAAAAATAAAAGCAAAAAAAAACTTGTGTGTTCTTTTCTCCTATTCTTTTACTATCACAGTGACCTACACAGAAAAACACTCAACAAATAGGTTGCATGAATATATGAATACATGGTTAGTCAGAGCCTCCAGGTGGCTCCAGAAGTGAAGTGGCGAATGACAGCCCTTTTCTCTCTTGAACTGGAAAATAGGTCAGACAAATTGCTTTTCCACCCTTTTGTAAATAAAAAATGTATTATTAACACGCTCCAGGTGGCACAGAAAAGAGGACACTGAGGCTGGTCCACAGCGCCATACGTGTGTTGGCTTAGAATGCTGACTGCTTGAAGACTCACACACTAGCAGATTTGAAGACTTCCAACCATAAATCCACAGCGATAAAGACATGAGTGGTAGGTGTTGTGGGTGGTTTGGTGATGGGGATAGATGTATTTATCAATGAACGGAAGAGAGAGCCCAGAAACATCCATACGAATACGGCCATCTGATTTTTGACAAAGTTTAAAGGGGATATTTGGTTAGAGGGGCTTTGACTTTTCAACAAATGATGTTAGAATAATTTGTTATCCATATGCAAAATTATGAATCTTGACCTAAAACTCAAACCATATAAAGACCAAAACCAAAACTAAATGACTTATAGAGCTAAATGCAAAATGCAAAACTATAAAACTTATAGAGGAAATTATAATTTTTCCACTTGGAGTTTTTTTTTCTTTTTTGAGTGGCTTAAACCAGAATACACATGTATTCTCTTAGATTTCTGGAGATTGGAAGTTTTGGATGTGTTTTGCAGGACTAAAATCAAAGTGTTAGCAGTTGTAATTCCAGTACTTGGGTGGCTGAGACAGGAGGATCACAGGTTGGAGGCCAGCTTCAGCAACTTAGTGAGGCCCTATTTAATACATACATACATACATACATACATACACACATACATAGTGCTGGGGGTGTAGCTCAGAGGTAGAAAGCCCCTGAGTTCAATCCCCAGTATTTCCCCCACATCCTCACAACAAGGATGTTAGTGGGGCTGTGATTCTCCTGGAGACTCTGGGGAATAAACTTTATATGTCTTTCTCAGTTCCTAGGGCAGGTCTTTATTTCTTGGCCTATGGTCCTTTTCTGCATCATCAAAGCCAGCACCATAATACTTCCTTTTCTCTCTCTCTAACCTGAAGCTTCCAGACAGAGTTCTGAAACATGGTACCTAAAACATAATAAAAAAATATTGAATCACCGAGCGTGGTGGCACACACTTTTAATCCCTGTGCTTGGGAGGCGGAGACAGAGGATCGCGTATGTTCGAAGCCAGCCTCGCTGGCTTAAGACATCCTGTTTCCAAATAAAAATATAAAATAGGTCTGAGAGTGTAGCCCGGAGGTAGGTAGAAGGGTTTCCAGGAACCCCAGTACCGCCAACATAGTACATAAACAGGGTGCCACTAAATTGCAGCGGGCCCCACTAAGTAGCTGAGGCTGGATGTGAACCTGCAATCCTCCTGTCTCAGCCTCCCAAGTACTGGGATTATAAGCATGTTCCACCATGCCCAGCTGTGGAAACACTATTATTGAAGAGACAAACTACAGACTGAATGATTAAAATATTTGTGAATCATACTTCTGGTAAAGGACTTGTATTTTTAATATATAAAGAACTCTTAACTCAATAATAAGAAAGCAAACATATTAAAAATAAGCAAGCTGAGCGTGCTGGTGCACACTTGTAATCTCAGTACTCAGGAGGCTGAGACAGGAAGATCACAGGTTCAAAGCCAGCCTCAGCAATTCAGTGAGGCTTACATCAACTTAGTGAGACTCTGTTTCCAAATAAAAATTATAATTGGGATGGAGTTGTAGCTTGGAGGTAGGATGCCCCTGGTTCGATCCCCAGCACCATACACACAAAAAAGAGGCAGAAATCTTTAAAAGACATTTTTCTAAATAGGAAACATAGATGGTAAAGCATATAAAGAAATGGTCAACATTCCTTTAATAAGAAACTTAATAGGAGAGTGCAAATTAAGCCATCATGAGATGCTACTACATCTATTAGAATGACTAGAATAAAAAAAAAACCTTAAAATGCCAAGTTATGACTAAGATATGAAGCATCTGGAACTCTCACACATTGCTGAGGCAAAGCAAAACAATGCAACATTCAGGAAAACAGTTTGGCAATTTCTTAGAAGGTTAAACACTTACCATGTGATTTAAGAACACCACTCTTAGATATTTACTCTGAAGAAACAAACTTGCGTTCATAGAAAAACCTGTACATGAATGTTGATAGCAGTTTTACTCATAGTCATCTTAACTGAAAACAGCCCCAATTTTTGTCAATGGCTGAATGGATAAACATTCAGCCATTGATGTGATATATCCATGCAATGCGAACTACTTAGTAATGAAAAGGAACAGAGCATGGTTATATGCAAGGGCAGAATACTGAGGGAAAGAAGTCAGTGTGAAAGGGTGTACACCACAGGATCCATTCACACCACATTCTCAAGAAGACAAAGCCAGGGCACCCCATCAGGCCAGAGCCTGTCAGCTCGGCATGGGAGGGGCATGTGGCAGAGAAGGGTCACACGAAGGAGCGGCTTACCGTGATGTTCTGTGTACTGATTGCAATAGTGATTTTGCAAAGCTATACATGTGTTGAAAGTCTCAGTATGTACATATTTTAGCACACATAAACTTTAAAAAGTAAAATTTAAAAGACATGAACTAATTAGCAAGACATTGAATCCGGGTTTTATTACTTTCTAGCTGTGTTCCAGTGGACCAGGGGCTACTTTCTTTGTCTCAGCTTTCTCATGACCTAAAATGAGTATAACAAGACTGTCCACATCTCATAGCGATGCAGGATGATTTAAAGGAGGTAATGCAGGTAAAGCTGCACATGTGATTTCACATGGTGATCACACAATTAACAATTAGCTGTTGATGGAGTCATTAGCTGGGTGTGATGGAGCGTGTTTATAGTCCCAGCTCTTGGGACACAGGCAGGTGGGGTGATCGCTTGAACCCAGCTATTTGAGACCAACCTGGGTGACATAGCAAGCTCCCATCTCAAGCACAGATAAAAAAAACTAAATCAAATAAAATCAAAACAAAAAAAAATGACTGTTTTAAAAGTCTCTAAGGGAAGCTACATAACATGGTACAAAGGAACAGGAGCCCTATGAATAGTTACACTTAGATTTTTTATTATTAATTATTATTATTATTATTATTATTATTATTATTATTATTTTGGTGGTACTGGGAGTGGAACCCAGAGGCTTTCTACCTCCGTGATATACTCCCAGACCATTTTTTAAATATTTTATTTGGAAATAAGTTCTCACTAAGTTGCTGAAAGCCTCACTAAGTAGCTGAGGCTGGCTTCAAACCTGTGCGATCCTCCTGTCTCAGCCTCCCAAGTGCGGGAATTACAAGCGTGAGCCACCACGCCCGGCAGGATTTATTTATTTTTTATTTTTATTTTTTGTGGTACTAGGGATGGAACCCAGGGGCATTCTAGCTCTGAGCTACACCCCCAGCCCTATTTTTTATCCTTTATTTTGAAACAGGGTCTCACTGAGTTACAAAGGGCCTCACTAAGTAGTTGGACTGTCTGAGAACCTCGATCCTCTTATCTCAGCCTCCCGAATGTTGGGATTACAATTGTGTGCCACCACACCCAGCTTATACTTAGATTTAAATTCTTATCTTCTTAGACATATTAAATCACCCTCTCTGAACTTTAGCTTCCTAATAAAAACAGGTATAATGACATTCACTTCATAATATTGTGGTGAGCATAAAGATTAATATTTGTATAATGCCTGGTGCTTAGTGGGTGCTCAATAAATGATAGTGTAATTATGATTAAGAGTGTTTCAATAAGTAAAGTGTGATTTCTTCTGACACTGAAAAATTATGTTTACAAATGTGTAATCCCAAATGATTAATTATGTAACCAAAAAAGGAGCTAATGCTATGCAAATGTTTTAATTTGTACTGGACTGGCCATTCACACAGTATTTTCCTATTCATAGACAAAATAGTAATTGGTCGAAATGAGCACTGTTGCATTTTAATGAGCTCTTAAGAGGGCAAAAGGAGTCCTCTAGTACAATACAGGAGAGATTTTTTTCTATGATAATGTGTGTTTTTCAATTTTGTTATTTTAATTCGCAAATGGAGCCCACAGATCTATAAAGTGGCTCTTTTCATTTTACAGTGCTTTCCATCCCTAATATCTCAAGGGCGTATTTCAGTAAATTAAAGTCAGATCCAAAGGAACCAAGGACCAGCAAGAAAGACCTAGTAGCCTCTACGGGCTGGGTGTGTAGACACAGCTGAATTCTTCCAGGGTTTATGTCTTTCTAGGTGACTATCATCATCGTTGTCGTCATCATCATCATCATCAGCATCATCAGCATCAGCAGCAGCATCAGAAACCACAACAGCCAGGCTCTGGTTGCTCAAGAAGAACTCTCTGGTTCTATAGCACCTAGAGTTTTCCTGAATACTATTTAAGCCATTTTTTAAAACTTTTTCCTTTTACTTACTGATTCATGAAAAGAAAAACTGTTGCTTTAAGATGAAAAAGGCTACACATTTTAATAAAAGACATCATTTTATCAGGCAGGTGTATAAAACATACCTTCAGCAAAGGACATTTCTTGTAAGTTATTATTTTTCAATGCACATAAAAACATCCTAAAATGACTGATATGCTTTTATTGTTGCTTATGACACTACAGAGGCTTTGGGTGGGGAAGAAAGAGCAGGATGCATGAAGCTCAAAGCTGGACAGGATCTCAGAAACTGAACTTAATATTGTTATCCCATGCAAGAGGAAAGTGGAAATCTATAGAAGAGAAAATTCCTGGCAGGTGGACCCAATAAGCCGGGATGGCAACTCATGTCTCCTGCCTGCAGACAAGTTCATTTTCACTACTTCATGCAATTTCCCCAACACTAGCTCTTTGTTCTTTCCTTTCCTACTTTTTAATGCCAATTCTGCAAAGCTTATTTACTTACTCATTGGTCCATAGAGTACTGATCATCCTTAGTGATACCAAGACTCTCTCTTGGTTTATCATCATACGTTTTTTCTGTATTCATTTCTCCATTCCTGGCTTCTCCCAGTAAATCCTCTCTCCACTGTATTTGATATGTTCTCAAATATGCATATATTGTTTCTTGTATGTTTTAATTTATATAAATGTGCTGGAAATTTTCATTCAACATTCTGCTTTGAGGTCTATCCACAGGTTATGCTGATACAATTAATAACTCTGACCATGGCCTAGTATTGTAGAGTATTAATACATAGCCATTACATAGCCACATTTTGTTTCTATATTCTTTTTTTTTGTGTGTGTGGTACTAGGGATGGAACCCAGGGGCATTCTACCTCCAAGCTATACCCCCAGCCCTATTTTTTTACTCTTTATTTTGAAACAGGGTCTCACTGAATTGCAAAGGGCCTCACTAAGTAGATGCAGCTGTCTGTGAACCTCGATCCTCCTGTCTCAGCCTCCTGAATGCTGAGATTACAAGCGTGCACCACCACACCTGGCTACAGCTTATGTATTCTCTGATAGATAAAATATAACTCTATGTTTGACCAACAGACACCACCACGATGAGTATATCCATTAGTTGGATTGTTTTGTCTTAGGATATAAACATTATTTGGTGCTGAGATTGAACCCAGGAGTACTCTACTGTTGAGATGTATCCCCAGAACTTTTTATTTTTCCTTTTGAGCCAGCATCTTGCTAAGTTGCTCAGTCTGCCTCAAACTTGAATCCTTCTGCTTCAGCATCCCCAGTAGCTGGAATTACATATAGGTGCGCTCTATGATACTTACCAGGGTATATCCATTCTTTTTTTTTGTTTGTTTTTTGGTACTGAGGATTGAACCCCAGGGTGTTCTACCTCTGAGCTAGACTCCTAGAACTATTTTAATATTTAAAAATATTTGAAACAAGATCTCACTAAATTGCTGAGACTGACCTGGAAACTGTGATCTTCTTTCAGTCTTTCAAGTGCTGGGATTACAGGCATGCACTAATGCACTACTAATGCCCAGCTCGGTAGGGCACCCCATTTTTTTTTTTTTTTTTTTGTGTGTGTGTGTGTGTATGCGTATGCGTGCATATATGTATGTTACTGGGAATTGAACTCAGGAACATTTTACTTCTGAACTAAACCCCTAATCCTATTTTATTTATTTTTTATTTTGAAACAGTTACTCACTAAATTGCCGAGGGCCTTTCTAAATTGCTGAGGCTGGCCTTGAACCCACAATCGTCCTGTCTCAACCACCCAAATAGTGAGGTTGTAGACATGGTATTCTTAAAGTCATGAAGTATTGCAAATTTTTGGCCACAAAAGCTGTGTGTTATAAACTTAAGCCCCTGATTGATCCTGTCTCCTCAAATCCTTGTCAACACTTGGTATTATCCTCCTTTTTTAGTTTGCTATTTAGAAGAATGCAAAGTGCCCAGGTGCAGTGGTACACATTAATATGTCTTTGTTTCAAAATAAAAAATAGGGCTAGAGATATAGCTCAGAGGTAGAGTACCTCTGGGTTCAATCCCTCCCACCACACACACACACAAGGTGTAAAGTGGTATCATGTTGATTTACTTTGCAATCTTCTGATTATTATTATTACGTACTGTTCTTAAGCTACTTGTTTGAGGTTTTTCCTTCTACAATTACCTTTTCAGATTCTTTGAGTAGTTCTTACATGAGTTTATTGATTTGCAAGAGTTTTAACATCCTGATTAGTAAGCTTCCAATTAAAGTTTTTTAAAAATTATTTTTATTGGTGCATTGTAGTCATACATTTTAATGGGATACAAGTTGGTAGAGGAATACATGCACACATCACTCATTAGCCCTTCCCCAATTCCTTCTCCCCTCCCTTCTCGTGTTTGGCTTTTGTGACTCATTTTGTTATGTTTGTGGATGTACATCATGTACGTTAGGGAGTTTCCCTCCCCTCCCCTCCCATCTCCCGCAGGTCACCTTATTTGTTCAGCTATGGTTTCTCCTTCATCTAGAGAGTTTTTGAAGCTAATGAAACTCCTTTTGAATATACTTACACAGTCTAGATGCCCATCTTTAGACTGCAATCGATGTCGAAGTCTATCTTCAGTTAACCGTCCATATGTCTTCCACTGAGAAGAAATTCTTAGTTTTGATGAAGTCAAGTCCAGCACCTTTTCACTTTATGATTTGCACTTTTGCATATTCTTTTAAGAAAACTTTTTCTATCTTTCACAAATATTTTCTTTCTGACAACTCTACAGTTTTATCTTTAGACTTTAGGTCTTTAATTCACCTGTAGTTCATGTTTGAATATAGTATCAGGTAGACCAGAGCTTTACATTTCTTCAACTAATATTAACTTTCCAGTTTTCTCACTGCCACCCAACTAGGCACTCCACTACCACATCTTGATTCCACTACAGTCTCACTTGAAGTGCTTCATAATCTGAACATTTTCCCACTATTCCCAGAAAGATATCCTAAACCATGGATAGCATGCTCTCAATCCAGAGAGAAATAGTGTTTGTTCTAATCAGATATTAATTGGCAACTGTAGCCAAGAGCTAGGAGTCAGAATTCCAAGTTCTACATTCTACAGAGTCTACTTCATGCATGTAGACTCAAGTTGTTTTGCAGCCAGGAGGCCCGCAGTCAACAGCAGAGCTCAGCTCCCCGAGGGTACAGAGGAGAGGACTCGACCCAGTGGTACCCTGGGAGCTGGTTTAGAAATGCTGGACAATCTTGACTCCTTTCTTGACCTCAACTGTCTCAGTTAGAAAATGACCTTCATATTAATGTTATCTGAAAGACTTCCAATTAATATGTTATCTGAAAGACTTTTTGAAGCTAAAGAAAATTTTAGAAAACCACCTATGTAGACAATCTCATGAGTTTTCCAAAAATTTCCTGTTAGGGTACAACCTCTTTCTTGAATACAGTTTAACTCATTATTAATATGAATCCATTTTCAGTTCTTTCTTTTGGGGAGTGAGGCAGGAATTGAATCCAGGTCTTCGCAAATGCCAGGCATACTCCTGGTCCCTGTTTTTACTCTACTTCCAAGTGGGTGGTTCAGAATGATGGATAAGAAGCATCACAGTATCCTGTGCTCTGCACATTGAGGGTCTGTCAGTATTTGACAAACTGAACAAAAGAAGGTTGATGGTACCAGGTGAGAGAAATAGGTCATTTTCGTTTCTTACTGTCAGAAAACCACAGAGGAGTAGGGCAGATGTAAAAAAAAAAGTGAATCAGTAATTTTTTTCTTTACAAACTAAATAACATTACACTAAATCAGTTCAATATTTAAAAAACTAATGATAGAAATACTTTACATCTTCAATCAGTGAATGTATACAGTACTAAATTGTATGGTTTCATCATTTTAATTACAAGAATTATATGAAAGTCACTCATGTGAGCTCGGGATTCATCTGCTTTTAGACAGATTGTGTGTGTGTGTGTGTGTGTGTGTGTGTGTGTGTGTGTGTGCGTGCTTGTGCATGCACATGTGTGTGTTGTTTAGGGAAAGCTTTATGTGCCAATCACATGGTCATAGGAAGATGGAAAGAGACACAGTCTCCGCCTGAGCAGGGATGGCAGGACTTCTCAAATGCAAGTGGGTCAGGTCGTTGAGAAAATGTAGATTTGGTCCATAAAAATCCTGTTGTAAACATTCAGATTCCTGGAAATAAACCAGGTTTTATTCTTCAGGAAAATGTCCTAGGATCTTTAGTTTTTATTAAATTTTTAGTGAATTCTTAGCCAACAGAATAGCTCACAGAAGAGTCCAATTCTGTCTTCAGACTTCCATGGAGAGAATCCACCAAAGAAAGAATAGCTCAATCCTTGGACAAATATGTTGCAAAAAGAAGATTGGTGCATGAACAACTTCTTTTGAGAGATGTTCACAAGCCTAATTCTCTTTTTTAAAGATTGATTCTTAACTGATACACAGAACACAAAAATTGACCACATTAATGGGGTTATCATATGTTTGATATATATATATATATATATATATATATATATATATATGTATGTATTAATGTAATGTTTAAATCAGAGCAAATATTTATCTCCTCAAATATTTATCCGTTTCTTATAGTGGAAAGTTTCCAATTCCTTTCTTGTAACTTTTTGAAATGTAGGGTATATTACTTTTCCTTTCAGTCACTCTCTGTGCACACCAGAGGTTCTTACTCTTAACTGTAGCTTAGTCCATTTGGCAGCCTGTCCCCACCCCTCCCATCCCTACTCCCCCCAGCCTCTGATTACTATCATTCTACTTCCAATTTTTATGAGATCAACTTTCTTAGACTCCACGTGTGAGTGATATCATGTAGTACTTATCTTTCTGTACTTACTTCGCTCAATGATCTCTGGTTCCATCCACATTGTTGCAAATAGCAGTATTTCATGATTTTTATGAATAAATGGTATTCTATTATGTATATGCAGCACATTTTCTTGGTCCATTCATCAGTTGATGGCCACATAGTTTTCCCCCCTTTTCTTCCCCATTGTGAATAGTGTGGTGATGAGCATGAAAGTGCAGATTTCTCTTTGATATACTGATTTTATTTCCTCCAGATGTGTGCCCAGTAGTGGAATTGCTGGATCCAGAACAGTGGTGGTTCTATTTTTATTTTTTTGAGAAACTTCTATACTATTTAGCAGAATGGCTGTACAAATTTACATTTCTACTAACAGTGTGTAAGTGTTTCCTTTCCTCCACTTTCTTGCCAGTACTTGCTACCTTTAGTCTTTTTTATTATAGCCATTTTTACTAGGGTAAGGTGATATCTCATTTTTCCCAATGATTAGCAATATTGAGCATTATTCATACATCTAGTGGCCATTTATATTTCCTATGAGAAATAACTATTTAGGTCTATTGCCCATTTTTAAGTGAAATTTTTTCTACTGGGTTTTAAAAGTTCTGTATAAGGGGCTGGATATCAACCCTTTAACAAATGTGTAGTTCGTAAATATTTTCTTGTATTCCATAGGTAGCCTATGATTGTTTCATTTGAGGAGCAGAAAGTTTTTAGTTTAATGTAATCTTATCTATTTTTGCTTTTATTTCCTATGCTTTTGGAGTTTTGTCTAAAATAATCTTTGCACATTTTTTTCCTTTCCCTCCCTCCCTCTTCCTTCCTTCCTTCCTTCCTTCCTTCCTTCCTTCCTTTCTTCCTTCCTTTCTTTCTTTCTTTCTTTCTTTCTTTCTTTCTTTCTTTCTTTCTTTTTTCTTTCTTTCTTTCTTTCTTTCTTTCCTGAGAATGGAACACCCAGGAACATTCGACCTCTGAGCTACACTCCCTGCCTTAATTTTTATTATTTATTTTGAAACAGGGTCTCACTAAGTTGCAGAGAGCTTCACTAAGTAGCTGAGACTGTCCACGAACTGTGATCCTCTGGTTTCAACCTCCCAAATGCTGGGATTACAAGCGTGCGCCACCAAGCCTGGCTTGCCCATTTCAATATCTTGAAATGTTTCCCTCATGGTTTCTTCTAGTAGTCTTGCATTTTCAGGTTATACAAGCTTAATTCTTGGACATACTAAATTTCTAGTCACTGAGGATGATTTTCCTGGGAAGAGTTTTGGATTTGGGGGGCCTCAGTTGCCATGACAAGTAAAATCTGAGGAAACTGAACTTGTCCAAAGTGAACGAGGAGCCCTGGGACTTCTCAGAGTTTGTAGTGAAGCTCCTTATGGAGTTTGTAGGGAAAGGCAAACTCATTTCTAGTCAGCTCTCTGTGTCAAAGCTTCTGACTGAGAGTTCAGCGGGAAGAGCTCCAGTTTCACCATCTCAGGGCGACTGGACCTGGAGGGGTGGGGCTTTGTCTGACGGGGTCTTGGCCAGTTAGAGGAACCTGATGCAGACACAGTTCCTATTTCCCATTTATTTTTTTCTCTCAAATCCAATGAAGCATCTTCCTCCTTACACCACGCCTTCAGTGCATGCAACTGTGACTTCCTCAGTGTGCACTGAATGTTGCTGTGCCCGCCATCATGGCAGGAGCTGGAGAGTCAGTAAGGATGTGGCCTGTGCCCTCAAGACGCTTAGGACTTGTTTGGGTAGGTGATGAGAAATCCTGCCATGACAGTATTTCTATAGCACCCAGCAACAGCGACACAAAGGTAGTCAGGGAGGCAGGCTAGTGTGCTGGTCATGCACCACACGCTGGCTGCAGACAACTCATGTTCAGATTTCAGCTCTGCCCCGAGTGTCCCTGGGGTTAGAAATAAGTTTTTCAATGTTGTGCATTGCAGTATCCTCCCTGGTGTAATGGGCTCATAACGCCAAACCTCGTAGACTTGCTGTTTAGATTAAATGAGTGAATTCATGTAAAGTGTCTGGTCCAGTGCCCAGCTTGGAGCACCAGTTCACACAAGATTAGCATTCATAACTCAGGCATGGGGGAGCACAGAAGGGGAGTATTAGCTCATGGTGGAAGCAGGGTATAATCTACATTGTATTAACAAAACCAGGATGTGTGGTAAAGCTATCTCTTGAGGAGGATCTTTTTCTTACAAGAGCCTGAGACCCTTTACCAGGCCATCATTTGTTTTCCCTTAAAAATGATCAGAAGCATGTCTCAAGGAACTTCAAGGCAGGGCCTCTTTATCTATTTCTTTGATTTTCTTTTTTCTGCAGTGCAGAGGATGGAACACATGACTTCATATACATGAGGCAGGAGCTAGACCACTAAGCTCTGGCCCAGGACCTCTTTTCAGCTGCTTCTCTGACTACTGGACCCTGTCTTCAGTGATCTCTTAAATCCAGCAGTTTCTGGGCAAGACAAGGAAGGAACCATTTCTCTCATTTCCCTATCAAGCTGAAAGGAAATAAGTGACTCACTCCAACACCACAGAATGTCTGAAAGGGGATTTCTGTTTCATCTGAAGGAAATTTGGGCAGGAAAAATAGGGTGAAACTATTCTCCGTTCTAGGCAGCATTGGTAATTTAATATTTCCACCACCCTCTACTAAATACTTACCATTGTTAGGGGATAAGAACCTGCATTTATTAATCCGTTTTATGCACAAAGCACTGCAGAAAACAGCTTACATATCTAGCCTAATGTTTACATCATCATGACATAGCTTTATTATATTCACAGGAAGAAACTGAGCATCAGGAAGGTTAACAAATAACTTGCTCCAAGTTGGATAGCCCAGACAGGAAATGGGGAAGCAAGGATTTGAACCTGGGCAGAATGAGTGTAGAGCCCAGATGCCTAACTACTGTTTTTTTGTCTCAAGAAGATATAATCACTTTCCATAAGTAGCTCTCACTCCAGTGAAGGAGCCAGAAAAGAACAGATAATTAATATACAGTGTAATCCATGCTCGACGAAGGTGTGAACCGAGAGCTGGGGAAGCATGGAGGAGGCAGTGCGTTGCTTTGCCTGCCTGGGAGAATCAATTTTAGTTGTAATCAGCAAAGTATTTAAGATGGTACAAATTTCCAAAATATGTACAAACCTGGAATGATGAAAATCTGTTGCAGTGGAGGAAAAAACTGAAATTCTAAGATGACTAAGAACTATAAACAGAAGAAGTAATCAGTCTCTAAATGAGCAAGAGTCAAAGTTAAGTTTTAAGAGTCTATTATGTCAGGTTATTATATGCATATTACTGCTTCGGTGTGACATAACCACACTTCACATAAATGATTGTCAGAACCACACACTTCAAGTCCCTGCTCAGAATCTACCTCTTGGAAGGTGGTGATCATGACTCAGTATTTTTTCTTTTTCTGTGTGTGTGTGTGTGTGTGTGTGTGTGTGCGCGCATGCGCGTGCACGTGTGTGTGTGTGTGTGTGTGTGTGTGTGTGTGTGCATGTGTGTGACTGGAGACTGAACTCTGGGGCATTCTATCCCCCAGCTGTACCTCTTTCTAAATTTTTTTTTGAAACAGGGTCTTGCTAAGTTGTTGAGATCTTGTTAAATTGCTGAGGCTGGCCTTGAACCTGTAATCCTCCTGTCTCAGCCTTCTGAGTACTGGAATTGCAGGGTGTGCCACCAAGGGTAGCTAGTCATCTTTATTCATTTTGACATTTTTTTTCACCCACTTCTGCTGCCTAGCTCACTGCCTGGTTCAAGGGAGGAGCTCAAAAATGTTTATTGTGCTGGGTGTTATGGTGCATGCTTGTAATCCCAGCATTTGGGAGGCTGAGACAGGAGGATTGTGGTTTTCAGACAGCCTCAGCTACTACTTAGTGAGGCCCTTTGTAACTCAGTGAGCCCCTGTTTCAAAATAAAGAATAAAACATAGGGCTGTAGGTGTAGCTCAGAGGTAGAATGCCCCTGGGTTTCATCCCCAGTACTGAAAAAAGAAAAAAGTTCATTGTGAGTCTTTCAGAAGTGAGTTACTCTGTTTGTGTTTAGTTTGGGTCCTCCTCCTCCTCCTCCTCTTCCTCCTCCTCCTCCTCCTCTTCTTCCTCCTCCTCCTCCTCCTCCTCCTCTTCTTCCTCCTCCTCCTCCTCCTCTGCCTCCTCCACCTCTGCCTCCTCCACCTCTGCCTCCTCTCACTTTTCCCTGTTTTCATTTCACACCTCATTTATATTTCTCAAAGATGGTTCAAAAAGGCAAACTCTAAAGTCCACCCACTTTATTTAGCATTTGAGACAGAACACATTGAAATGAGACTCCAGCAGGAATTCTGGTGATAACTTTTGAGGTTTTTTTTTTTTTAAATCAGTGTTTCTCCTCCTCAATCATAGATATAGGCAAAAGTTAACTTACATTTAGCAGGAAAAATTGATTCCACACTGTTTATGATCTGTCCTGACACCTATTCAGATCTGATTTTTGTGATTCATGGTTACAAACCTATGCACACCTCCATCCAAATTATAGTTGAACAAGAGGAAAGAGAATAAAGAGAAAGGGGAGTGTGGTCATAGGAAGCGATAAAGAGAGAGAAAGAGCCTGTCAGCCTAAGCACAAAGTAAATGGAGGGGAGCCTGTACTACAGAATGCTGTGGGTAATATTATAATAAGTCGCCACTTCTTATGAGGCTAACTGAATTGCATCCCCATTGAGAGTCAGCAAGGATTTGAGGAAAGAATATCAATCTTCATTCAGCTTCATCTCTATGAGCTCAAATCAGTGGGCATCATTATAGGTGACCAACCGTGAGTCCAAGGGCAGCCTGGATTAGAGCTGTTGCATCCGGTCTGTAAGTATCTGCCTGCCGATGACTTTACTCCGGTGCCTAGACATTGGGAAACTGCTTTCATAAATTCAGATCTCTCACTGTGTTTGCAAGATTGTATTTGTATGATTATGTTTCTGTTCTCTACTGTCTAATATGGTCCTGAACTAAGTCATCGTAGATGTTTCTTATTTATAATTTTCTAGTAAATCATATCAAAGTGATAGAGTTCCCTCTCCATTCCCTCCCTCTCCCTCCTTCTCATGCTTGGCTTAGTGATCGACATTGATATGTTTGTTAAAGTACATCATGAGATTACTTGAATCACATGAGCATTAGAGAATTTCCTTCTTCCTCCTCCCATCCCCTCAATTAGGTCACCTTATTTGCTCATCTACAGTATCTCCTTCTTCGTCTTATTCTTTATTTTGAAACAGGGTCTTGCTAAGTTGCAAAGGGCCTCACTAAGTAGCTGAGGCTGGCCACGTACCTGAAATACTTCTCAGCCTCTCAAGTACTGGGATTACAAGAGTGTACCACCATACTCGGCACAAATAAATCATTTTAAAATGAAAAGCTCAGTGGCATTTAGGATCTTCACGGTGATATGCAACCATTACCAAAACATTTTTCATCACTCCAAAATGAAATCCTATAGCTGTTAAGTAGTTACTTCTCATTCTCCTAGTTCCTGGCCATCACCAGTCCTTCCATCTCTATGTATGTATCTACTCTGGATATAATGTGTAGATGGAATCACAGTATATAATGTTTCACTTTGCTTCTTTCATTTAGCATGTTTTCGAGTTTTGCTCATAATATAGAACACATCATTGTGTTCTATTTGTAATGGTCATATAATATTCCATCGTACACATCATCCATAATTTGTTTATAGGCTCTGTTGATGACTATTTTGGTCATTACCACCTCCTCACTGGGATTACAAGTGTGTGCCACCACACCCTGCTACAGAAGCTTTTAAAAACATATTCTAGCCGGGTGTGATGGTGCATGCTTGTAATTCCAGCACTTGAGAGGCTGAGACAGGAGGATCGCACAGGTTCAAAGCCAGCCTCAGCTACTTAGTGAGGCTCCCAGCGACCTAGTGAAACCCTGTTTCCAAAATATAAAATAGGTCTGGGAGTATAGCCAGGAGGTAGAAAGCCTTTGGGTTCCACCCCCAGTACCACACACACACACACACACACACACACACACACACACACACAGTAGATTCTTATCAGATATATGATTTACAAATATTTTCTCCTATTCTCTTAAGTATTTCTTCCACTTTTCCCGCCTTTTGGTGGTACTCAGAATTGAACCCAGGGGCATTCTATCTCTGAGTTACTTCCTCAGCCCTTTTTATATTTTATTACAAAACAGTCTAACTAGGTTGCTGAGGGCCTTGCTAAGTTGCTGAGGCTGTGATCTTCTTGTCTCAGCTTCACAATTACTGGGATTAAGGGTCAGCACCACCACACCTGACTTTAATTTCTAGAAAATGTCTTTTGATGTTAAAAAAAAAAAAGCCTTCAATTTTCAAGTCCAAATTCTCTGTTTTCTTATGTTTTTCATACTGATCCAGGAATCATGTCTTTTTTTTTTTTTTTTTTTTGATGCTACTGGGGTTCCTGGAAGCCCTTCTACCTCAGGGCTACACTCCCAGACCTATTTTTTTTTATATTTTTATTTAGAAACAGGGCCTAACCTTAAGCCAGCGTGGCTGGCCTCAAACCTGCACAATCCTTCTGTTTCTGTCTCCCAAGCGCGGGGATTACAAGCGTGTGCCACCACACCTGGCTAGGGTCCATGTTTTGATAACAGTTTAAGACCATGTAATAATATATAAAGGAGTCACGTGTGGAATGTTTATCAGTCTGACTCAGCAGGTAAGGAAAATTAAAGTACGCATTAGTTTAGCAAATCTTTAGCTTCCTTTTGTGCCAGACAACATGCTTAGTCCTGGACCTAGAATGATCTGCCTCTGGGTAAATTTATAATCAAGTAGAAGAAAACATTTATATGTTTGTTTTTTTGAGTGTGTGTGAGTGTATGTATATATGTGTGTATATACATATGCGTAAATATGTATGTATACACTCACACATCCATACAATGATAAGAATAGAAGGTAGGGAAATATAAGACCAAATAACAAGGAACTTCATCTACTAAGGGGGTTGTGGGTTACAATGTTCAAGAAAGGCTTCTCTGAGAAAGTGTCATTTAGGGTATGATTTCAATGTCTTTAAAGAATGAGGGTTTTATTTTATTTTTGCACTCTGGGGAAGGGGTTATGTTCCAAAAGGAGAAAAAAACAACAACATGGAATCAGGAAAGTGGAAGAAGGCCAGCTTCTCTGGAATGAGGATAGGACGGAAAGAATGGTAAGGAATGAAATTAGAGGTGGAGGGGAGCCAGGCTGTGTGGAGCTAGTAAGCCATAGGAGGATTTTGATTTGGATTCCAAGAATGGTGTGAAAGTGAGTATAAAAAGGAGAAATAAGAGTTTGCACTTAGAAATATCTTTATTCCTTTTTCTATGTAATCTTTCTTATTTTATTGAAAGAGATTTATAGTAGGATTAACCTTTTGTATGTTATATATTTTGTAATATTTTCCTTGTCATTTATTTATTTATTTATTTGTTTATTTTTGTGGGGCTGGAGATGGAACCCAAGGGCATTCGATCTCCGAACTACAAGCTCTGCTCTATTTTTGTATTCTTTATTTTGAAACAGGGTCTCACTAAGTTGCCAAGGGCCTCACTAAGTAGTTGAGGCTGTTTGCGAACTGTGATTCTCCGGTCTCAGCCTCCTGAATGCTGTTATTACAGGCATGCACCACCACGACTGGCTCGTCTCTCCCTTATCATTTATTTTTTAGCTTATTTATTTTTTTTTCACACATGGAACCTTTAATTTTTATATAAATTTGTTACTCTTAAGACTCTGGGTTTTGCAGGCTGCTTGAAAAGCTCTTCCCCATCTCAAAATAATCTTTTGAGCTGGGTATGGTACCTTATGTCTATAAACCTAGTACTTGGGAGACTGAGACAGGTGGATTGCAAGCTTGAGGCCAGCCTCAGCAACTCACTGAGACTGTGAGCGAGGATGGTTTCAAAACAAAAAATAAAAGGGCTGGGGTTGTAGCTTGGAGGTAGAATGCCCCAGTTACATATATACATATACATAATATATAAACAAATATATGTATATGTATTTTTATATGAAGTTTACCACATTTTTCCTAGTATATTTATAAAGAACATGTAACTTGAAAACACAATAAAACACACATTTTTCTTGAAAAGGGCAAAAATCAAAAGGTTTGACAACACACTCTTAGCTGGGGAGATTTTTCAGTAGGTAGGTAAGTTGAGACACTAGGATTTGGTAGCTTGCCCACATGGCGAGGGCAGTGCACCAGCCAGCCCACTGGTGTTCTAACTAGCTTGTCATCTGCCTGCACACCCAGGGATAACTTCTTTTTGAATCTATTCATACAAGGGAAATTTGGCTCAGGGGACTGTCATGTGTTGCTCAAAAAGCACCAGAAACTGTATTCAAAGCATTCTTTTGTTCATGGTTCCAGATGATCTTTTAATTTATTAATGAAGTCACAAGTTCTACTAATTTATTAATGGCATCATAGTTTCTCTCCATTAGTTTGGACACCCATGGAGCAGTGACAAGGAGCCGAGAGGAAGAAAAGCTCTGGTTCTTGGCCTCTTTCTTCCTAATTGGGAAGCAGGGACCATCCACAGATCCAGGCCGTCTCTCGCCTTGCTGCCCCACATTCATCTTTTAACTTCCATGCCTGTCCTGAGGTTTCCAACCTTGGCAGCCACTCCTGCAGATACTGAGGCCCCGTGATGGTAGATACATCCAGCACCATGTATTTTCCCAGGCTTACTCTCCCGATACCTACCCCTCGGCTTATTTTCTCCATATCAGCAGTATTATTACTATTATTTTGGTAATGGGGATGGAACTCAGGGGCGTTCTACTTCTAAGTTTTACCCTCACCCCCTTTTTATTTTGCAACTGTCTTGCTAGATTACTGAGGGTCTCACTAAGTTGCTGAGGCTGGCTTTGTACCTGCAATCCTCCTATCTCAGCCTCCCAAGTACTGGAATGTTAGATGTGTGCCACCACACCTGGCCATATCAATAGTATTGTCACTTCACCATCCTTCCTCAGCACTCGCTGGGGACAGACAGCATGAGGAGCTGCACCGTCTTGTGCTTCTTTGTGCCAAGGCTTGCTTTCTCCTTGGCTGTCATTTCCTGAGTTTATTGCATGGAGTTAGTTTCCCTCCCTTATTTCATTGCTTATCATAAACGTTTTTCTGATGGAAAAAATTCTATAAAAAATGACTGAGCAAGAGAGCATCTGTTAGCTGGTTTCATTCAACTACTTCCATAGGCAAGTCAGTTCCTGGTTTGTAACATCAAGATTATATATATATATATATATATATATATATATATATATATATATACCAGCCATTCATCAGAGACTACATAAATATTCTTCCCCTCTCTCTTTTCTTTTATTCCCCACATCTCAAATATTAGACATGCTTTGGGATAAGTTTAGTTACTTTATACATTAGAAACACAATATAAGGCTGGGTGTGGTGGCACATACTTATAATCCCAGCATTTGAGAGGCTGAGACAGGAGGATTGCAGTTCGTGGACAGCCTTGGCTACTTATGAGGCCCTTTGAAACTCAGTTTCAAAGAGGCCCTGTTTCAAAATAAAGAATAAAAAAGGGGCTGAGGCTGTAGCTCAGATGTAGAATGCCCCTGGGTTCTATCCCCAGTACTGCAAAGAAGAAACACAATATATAACTTTTTTTTTAAAATATTACATGCATTTTACACATGGTAGATGACTCTGACCTATTTATGGTTTTATGGTTCAAGAGTTTATTATTTATTTATTTATTTATTTATTTATTTATTTATGTCTCACCGTGTTACCCTGGTCTCAAATTCTCCATCCTTCTGAGTAGCTGGGGTCACAGGTATGGGCCATCACGTCCAGCTTCCAGAGTTCGGTTAATCATTGGTTTATTTATTAGATAGGGAGAAATAGTTTATCAGATTTTGTAATAAAGTGTCAATGGAGCATTTGAAAAATATATACTGGCTATACCTGGGGTTTTATAAATCAAGAAAATGGAGAATCCAAGAAAAATAAAAAAGAAATGTTTTATGATGATACTGGAAGCTTAAAATAAAATAGAGTTGAAAAGAAAAACAGAAGCCTGGAGAAATCCTGTTAAAGCATTAAACATGTCCGGCTTTCTGACCCCATGTCAAGGCAGTACAGGCTCTGCCAGGACCAGGGACCTCTCTGGGGAGCCCCAACCTCTAGGCCCTCCAGTCTTTTGAAGCACTGAGCCCTGCCATAAACTTTCCTTCACACATTCTGAGGTGCATTTTAAAAATGTCAAATGTATGTGGAGGTGAAAACCCTACAAGTACATTCAACTATTTTTTTTGTGTGTGGTACTGGGGATGGAACCCAGGAACATTCAACCTCCTAGCTATACCCCAGTCCTATATTTTATTCTTTATTTTGAAACAAGGTCTGAGTTGCAAAGAGCCTCACTAAGTAGCTGAGGCTGTCTGTGAACCGTGATCCTCCTGTCTCAGCCTCCCAAATGCTGGGATTACAAGAGTGCGCCACCGCGCCTAGCTCCACGTGCAACTCTTGATGCTACTTGTTCCAACTCTGTGGGTTTGTTCCGCCGCGGTCCCTTTTTTGCTCCTTCCTATACCAGCCCATGGGTAACTGTCCTAGAGTGGGGTAGCACTCCTGCTGCCCATTACACAGCCAGTGATGGCCATTTGCACTTTGTTCTGCTCATGTGAGAGAGGCATATGAGTCAGATTGTATCTGGAGAATTTGAAGGATTTTTTTTCCTCCTAGTCCCAAGATTCAATTATTCTAAGCATTTTTTATCTCTTTTGGAAATAAATGACAATTTTTATCAATTTGGAATAGAAAGAATATGTATTTTCTTCTGCACTAATTTGTAATCCCTTCAACAATGGATAAGAGTCCCTAATTCTTCACATCCTTACCAGGGTAATTTATTGTTGTATGTATTTTTGATGATTGACATTCTAATTGAGGTTAGGTAGAACCTTAGTGTAGTTTTTATTTGCATCTCCCTGATTCCTAATGATGTTGAACATTTTTTTCATATATTTGTCGGCCGTTTGGAGATTCCTCAAAAACTAGGAATGGATCCACCTTATGATCCAGCTATACCACTCCTGAGTATCTTTCCAAAGAGATTGAAATCAGAATATTATTTATAGTCACACATGCGTAACCATGTTTATAGCAGCACAATTTACAACAGCCAAATCATGGAACCAACCCTGGTATCCATCCATAGGTGACCTGGAGAACATACGTTAAGCGGGTCACAAGAAGTCAAGAGTCACATGTTACCTCTCATGTGTGGAAACTAGGGGAGTAATCAGGATATAAAAGGAACTTTTTTTGTGGTACTGGGAACGGAACCAGGGGCTTTTCTACCTCTGGGCTCTACTCCCAGACATGTTTTATATTTTATTTGGAAACAGGGTCTCACTAAGTTGCTGAGAGCCTCACTAAGTAGCTGAGGCTGGCTTTAAACCTCTGCGATCCTCCTGTCTCAGCCTCCCAAGCGCTGGGATTACAAGCGGCCAAAAGGAACTTTAGATAAAGTAAGAGAGACCCCAGTGGAGTGATGGAGGGACTTTAGGGGAGAGTGGTGGTGGGAAAGAGGGAAAACTAATGAAGGGAACACTTCTATCGACATTGTGTACGTATGTGAAATTATCAGTGTCAATCTCAATATCTTGTATGGGTGGGGGTAGGAATGGGAGGGAGAAGGGAAGCTCGCCAAGTGCCGTGGGCATGTATGTCACTATCACTCTGAATTACATTATGATGTGAGACCACAATGCACAAACATGTATATCGTGTTTTCTCAATTTTAATCCCATTAGCAGTTTCTGAGGAGCTCTGGTTTGCAAGTGATAATAGTCAACATTGAAGGGAACACTGACCTTGGGGAGAAACCTAAGAGTTCAATGGGAAAGGCAGAGGAATGGTGACTCAACTTTATTTTATTTTATTTTGGTACTAGGGATGGAACTCAGAGGCATCCTACCTCTGAGCTATATGCTGCCCTTTTTATTTTGAAATGGGGGCTAAGTTGCTGGGGTTCTTGCTAGGTTGTAGAAGCTGGCCTCAACCTTGTAATCTCCTGGCCCAGACTCCCAAATACTGGGATTATAGGTATATGCCACTGTACCTGGATTATGCCACTTTAAAGCAGACAGGTAAAAAATACGGCAGGGTTTCTGTTGTAAATAGATGTTCTCTGGGTTCTGACCAAGAAGGAACTACAAAAATATTGTAAAGAATAAAAACATTCTCTTGCTTATTTACAACAGAAACTTTAGACAATTGAATGAATAATTTATTGAGGAAAAAACAACCCTTCTCAGAACTGCAGGAAAGGTTGTGCCAAGGAATCTTAGAAAGACAGGAACAGAAAGACAACTCCTGTGAGCTCAATGGCCTGAGGTCATGGAGAATGTCTTTAGATTTCTGCTACTGAAACCACTCAAGACCCAAGAGATGACAACAGAAGGCCCCCTGCCCTGTGGTTCAACACTGTATTCTCGGTGGAGAGTCTGTTTGCTTGGCTTGGATCTCATGTGTGACTCTTGTGTTTGCGTGTGCGGCGGGGGTGAAGAACTCGGGAGGGCAGGCAGGAGGAAAGCTGAGCTCTGCATCTGACAGTCTCTCTAGGACATTTGGACTAGCACATGCACTGCCCATAAGAAGAAAGGAAAAAGCCTATAGATATTCTCTGGGGAGCCTCTTGAAAGGAAAGAACTCAAGCTAGGCTTGATAAACAGATAAGACTTTAAGAAGTGGATTTGTGAAACTAGGAAAAAGAGGTTATTCTTATCAAAGAGAACAACTTGAACAAAGTATAGAAGAAAAAAGAGTGCAAGAACAACTCATAGCTGGGCAGGATAGCATTCTATCTCCAAGCTACATCTCCAACCTGTTTTATTTTTAGTTTTGAAACAGGGTCTCACTAAGGAGCTGAGGGTCTTACTAAATTGCTGGGGCTGGCCTTAAACCTGCAATCCTTCTGTCTCAACTTCTCAAGTACTGGGAATTCAGGTGTGCGCCACTGTATCTGCTTTTTTTTTTTTTTTTTTAACAGTGCTTCTCAGTAAATCAAATCCTTTTACATTAGCATTCTCTGCAATGTTTCATCATGTGCAAAATGAGACATATAAATAGAAAATCTGGCTATAAAATGCTGTAATTTCTAAATAGGCAAGCCTTAACGTGATGTATGTCAATACACGATTATGGAGAGATTCAGATATGTTGATTTATAGCTCATCTTTCTGAGAGGCAAATTTTCAAATCAATCAGTCCATTTTTCCAGGGATAACAGTGCCTTTATTTATTTTTAAGCATCTACTACTGAGGAAGTAATTTCCAAATATTACAACCTCAGCAACTTTCATCGACTCTTTAAAGTAGGTGCTATCATTCTTATTCTTTACAGGAAGAAAGCCGGGCTTGGACAAGTGAGATCACTTTCCAAGGTGAGTGTAGCCAAGCCAGGACTTCACACTAAAACAAGCAGGTTCTAGAGCCAGTATTTCTTCCCTAGTTCCACACTCCCACCACTGCCACCACCAATATGCGGCCATCAGTACTCTCTAGCCGCAGGCAGAACGTCACAGCATCCAGCGGGGACACCGTGTGTATCTGGTGTACTTTGACAGATGAGTGTTCATGAGTTCAGACATTTAAAGGAAGAGGGCCAGCATTTATTTCACACTAACCCAAAGCCCAGGACCCTGCCAGATACTTTCTCGTTTTCTTTCAACTGATCATCATAATATTCCTGTTAGGTGAACATTAGTTCCGCCCATTTTGCAGATAAAGCATGCAAATTGTCCATTGTAAGTGATGGATCCAGTTGCTGTTCAGTCTGTCTTTTGACATATTTATTGTACACTCTTGAGTCTTTCCCAAACAGAAAGATTCTCAATGGAGCTTACATTTTAGTGTAGGGAGTGAGGGAATATGCACAAAGTTTAATTAAAAATCATATGGTCAGTTAGAAAGTCACATGCACGCTGAGGAAGAAAGCAGATCAGGTTAGAAGCAGAGAGAGAAGAAAAAGATAGTTTTGCTGAGGCTGGCCTCACACCTGCAATCCTTCTGTCTCAGCCTCTCAAGCACAAAAACCAAATTTAAAAGGAATGGTTTTCCCACAGTATCCGGAGGGTCTAGAAGTTGACTTGTCAACTTGTAAGACCAACAAATTTAAGGTCACCCTCACTTTGTAGTTGCATTTAGCAACTGAGACATCCTAGCAAGGAGAGTCTTTTTCCACAGCAGTACCTCACATTCGTGGGAATTCCAAGGAAATAGTGACTATTTCCACCCCTACCTTCATCACTGCTCTCTAACAGCAATACTTTGTTCACCCCAACAAGTAATAATGTGAGGGAGCATACTCTGCGGTCCACAGAGAAGAGGCAGGGGGAGGTAGCAAAGAGATGCTGTAGCAGCTTCTGCACCCTTAAAACAAAGTGTCTCTTTGGACATTAAAATTGTTCCTATACAGCTTATTTTATTTTTGTTTAATCAAATAAACAAGAGGGGTTTTCCATGCAAAAAAAAAAAAAAAAAAAAGAAAGAAAGAAAGAAAGAAAGAAAGAAAAGAAAGAAAAAAACTTGCCAGTGAAACCTGAGGTCTAATCCTAGGTCTGTCATTCATTAGCATTTGACCTTGAAAACTTTCCCCCGCCCCCCCCCCCAACGTATTTCTTCAGCTGATAAGTTGAGGTATTGGTATTCTTGTGTTCACATTCTGTGGCTAGAAAATTCTGCTAAAATTTTTCATTTTTCTAGGATGTCTCAGTTAAAATTGTTTTGGCAGTGAGATTAGGCCCCAAAGGGAGACATTTATCATTTCACATTTCATGATAATTTTTTTTGTGATACTAAGGATGAAACTCAGGGACAGTCTACCTCTGAGCTACACCCTCAGCCCTATTTTTTTTTTTATTATTATTCTTCATTTTGAAACAGGGTCTCACTGAGTTGCAAAGGGCCTCACTAAATAGCTGAGGCTGTCCGCAAACCACAATCCTCCTGTCTCAGCCTCCCCAATGCTGGGATTACTAGCATGCGGCACCAAGCCCGGCTCATGATAAAATTTCAAAATCATACTTTTCTTCTGAAATCACCTAGAACTGCGAGCTGTTCAGATCACTGCACTGCCTTCTTCTGAGTGGGAGGTGGAAACAGGTGCTCAGCCAAGGACTGGGCAACCTACGGGAGTGCCGGTTCCTTTCCAAGGGTAGCTCAAGGTATTGGGGAGCCTCTGTGAAGCTGCATATGGCTTGGGACTTGGTTACCTTAGCAATCGGGTCCCTTCCCATGCATGTTGATTAACAGGCCATTAAAAATCTCCACCACTGTTGGGGCCTCTGAGGCTGGGATCGGAGCCTGCCGAGGGGTTAGTTCGATGCCGGGGCCAGCGGCCATCACTGCTGCGAGGCAAGGCCAGTGCCAAGGCCTCCAAGGCTGGGATCGGAACTTGCCGAGGGGTTAGGCCGATGCCGGGGCCAAGGGCCGGTATCAGAGCCTGCCGTGAGGCAAGGCCACTACTGAGGTCCCCAAGGCCGGGATCGGAGCCTGCCGAGGAGTTAGGCCGGTGCTGGGGCCAGCGAGACCGGGATCAGAGCCTGCTGTGAGGCAAGGCTGGTGCTGGGGCCTCCGAGGCCGGGATCGGAGCCTGCCGAGGGGTTAGGCCGGTGCCAGGGCCAATGGCCGGCATCGGAGCCTTTCATGAGGCAAGGCTGCTACTGAGGCCTCCGAGGCCGGGATTGGAGCCTGCCTTGAGGCTAGGCCGGTGCTATGGCCACCGAGGCCGGGATCGGAGCCAGCTGAGGGGTTAGGCCGGTGTCGGGGCCAGCGAGACCAGAATCAGGGCCTCCCATGAGGCAAGGCAGCTGCTTGAGACAGCGAGGTCTGAATCAGTCCACCAGGTAGCCAGGCCACTACTGGGGCGGTCAAGAGTGGGATCGGTACTTGCAACACGGCATGCATAGAGAAATATCGCAGAAAATAAAAACCAGATGCTTCCCCTCATCAGCAATAACTAGGAGGAAAGGGGCAACGGGAAGAGGTTGAGCTATATAGAAAGGGCCCTATAGTGAAGCAACTAAGGTGACCAATCAGAAGGTATGGAATAGGGGAGGATGGAGCCTCTTTAAAACACAGGAGGTACATAAACAAATGTATCAAAGTTAATCACCAAACAAGCATGGGATGGAGGGAGGGGGAGGGAATGGGATGGGGACTGGATGAGGGCTAATTGGATGATGTGTGCTTGTATATCCTCTCAAGTCCTGTATTCCAATGTGATATATGATTACAATGTATCAATAAAAAAAACCCATAAAAAATAAAGTATTTATCTGAAAGAGAAAATAAAATCTCCACCACTTTAGCTTTTAGTCCCTCGGCCACAGGACCAGAAAATGATAGACAAGAGGTTTTCTGTTTTTTTAAATTTTTCCTCTTCTTATTTTTAAAATTCTATTTTATAATTTTAAACTTATGCCCTTGGTGTTAGAATCTATTATATCTAAGACTTCCAGAATATGCTTTTGTCATTTGCTCTATCATTTATTTGTTCAATGCATCTTTAATCCTTCTAATCATTTATGCAAACATCTGAAATGTTCTGCCTATCTCTTTCTGAACCTTTCATTATATAGTCTTTTATTGCTCAATAATATTTACCACACCTTTTTTGGAGATTGAACCCATTCTACCTCCCCAGTCTTTTTTATATTTTGTTTTGAAACAAGGTCTCTCTAGATTGCTGAGAGTCTCAGTATGGTGCAGAAGCTGTCCTTGAACTTGTGATCTTCCTGACTCAGCTTCCCAAGTACTGAAATCACAGATGTGTGCCATGATGCCTGGCTCCCATGCATTAAACACACACGCACACACTATTTGCTTACTTTATATCCAAAAGTCTTCTCTGTCCACCAGTCAAAATCCACCCTTCAGTAAAGCCCAGCTTTCAATGTCAAGATCATGCCAGTTCTTAACAGGATATCTCTCCCGAATTTTATGTGCAACTACAGTTGGAATAATTTTACTTCCCACTTACTCAGGCTAATTATTCTTACCAGCTTTTTTTCCCCACAAGTGGACTAAGCCTCCCTGAGGTAGGAACCATGATTTATATTCTTCCTGCCCTCAGACCCCACCTAGCATAGTGGTCTTCAGCCCTGAGGCAGTTTAGTCGAGAATTTAGAAATGCTGCTATTATACACAATTTGACAAAAAACGAAAATTTGGACATTATGAACAAAGAACTCAGAATCATGTAATATTTAAACCTTAAAGCATTAGGGACTTCAGTGATTGAATCATCACATTCTTCATTTATAAAAAACAACAACAGTTAAATGAGGGCAGTAATCTGCTCCAAGTTCAACTCTAATTAAGTGAAAAACTTGGACCTACTCTCAAATCTTGTAAGAAGCCAGGCTCTCTCCCCTTCCGCAGCAGTTTGAGACCCTCTCCCCACGGTGACACATTTGATAACTGATGTGTACCTGGAGGAGGCTCTTCCACAGGTCCAGCTGGCCGTCCTGTGCAGTTGCTGGAGAAGGTGATACAGGTTAGGCTCTGTCTCAACCACTCAAGAATCACATCATAATGCAAATGAGCAACATTAACATAGCATCACTTTGCCTCCTCCCTAATTTATTAAAAGTTTGAAATGTCTGAAGCCAGGCATGGTCATGCACACTCATAATCACAGTACTTGGGAGACTGAAAGAGAAGGATCATAGGTTCAAGGACAGCCTTAGCAACTTAAGGAGGCTCTCAGCAACCTAGCAAGACACTGTTTAAAAAACAAAAAGGAAGCTGGGTGTGGTAGGGCATGTTTGTAATCCCAGCATTCAGGAGGCTGAGACCGGAGGAGGATCGGTTCACAGACAGCCTCAGCTACTTAGTGAGGCCCTCTGCAACTTAGTGAGACCCTATTTCAAAATAAGGAATAAAAAATAGGGCAGGGGGTGTAGCTCGGAGGTCAAATGCCCCTGGGTTCCATCCCCAAACCTGCAAAAAACAAAACAAACAAAACAAAACAAAAAACAAAAGGCGCCAGGCATGGTGGTGCATGCTTGTTATCACAGCGCTTGGGAGGCTGAGACAGGACGATCCCACAGGTATGAAGCCAGCCTCAGCTATTTAGTGAGGCTCTCAGCAACTTAGTGAGACCCTGTTTCCAAATAAATTATTAAATAAGGCTGGGGTATAGCCCAGAGGTAGAAAGCACCTGGGTTTCACCCCCCAGCACCATAAAAAAAAAAAAGGCTGAGAGTGAACCTGAGTTCAGTCCTCAGTAACACACACACACACACACACACACACACACACACACACACACACACAGAGTACAAAAGTCAGTACTTTTTAAATATCATCAGTATCAAAATGATTAAATGATTCAGCATTCCCACTACTGGATATATATCCAAAGGAAATGAAATTCATATATCAGAAAGATATATGTGTATATCTCCCATGTGTATTATAGCACTATTTATAATAGCTAAGGCAGAGTTAACCTCAGTGTCCATCAATAGATAAATTTATAAAGAAAACAAATAAAATGTGTATATCTACAAATATATTTAGTTTTAAAAGGAAATTCTACTTGCAACAACATGAACCTGCAGGACATTATGTTAAGTGAAATAAAGCCAAATACAGAAAGATAAATGCCACATGATCTTTCTTATATGTGAAATCTAAAAAGAATTGAGCACATAGATGTAGGGAGTAGAACGGCGGCTTGCAGGCCCTGGGGTTGGGCGGAGTGGGGTTCAGGAGATGTTGGGCAAAGGACACAAAATTTCAGCTAAACAGGAAGAGTAAGTCCAAAAGTCTCTTGTATAGTGTGGTGATTATATTCGATAACTATAGTTATTTTTTGAAAATTTCTCAGAATAAGTAGATTTTTAGTGTTTTCCTCACACACAGTGGTATGTAAAGTACTATATATGTTAGTATATGTTAATTATTTCAATTTAGCCACTCCACAGTATATATATATATATATATATATATTTATGTATATGTAATTATATATATAATTAAAACATCATGTTGTACATGATAAATATATATATATATTTTTTTAATTTTTTGATTACAAATAAGTGGTAAAAATGCAAAGTATCAAGTGACCTGTAAAAAAATTTGCTCTGTACATAATATTGTTTCTAAACTAGTGTCTTTTGACTATCACTTGATAATATGTCAATGAGCACACATGGTTAAAGTTCCGGTTTGTGTCATGTAGGTGGGGTACTGAGAAGGTTAAGGTCAGATCAAGCTTACTAAGAACCTAGAAAACTTACAAAGCACCTAGCAACTCAGAAAGATGGCATTGCAGGGACACCCACGGAGGGCCAGGGCGCTCGGCTGGCAGGAAGGGGTTCTGGGTCAGAACTGTAGTGGACCCAGTTGTAGGATGAGCATAGGAGTTGGTAAATAAACTCTGAAACTAGAGAGAAGTTTACAATCATGTTGCAGAGGCACACAGATAGTGTAAAGATGGAAATTAGAAATCACATGTGAGCCGGGCATGGTGGCACAAGCTTGTAATCCCTGCGCTTGGGAGGCTGAGACAGGAGAATCGCACAAGTTCGAAGCCAGCCTCAGCTACTGAGTGAGGCTCTTAGCAACTTAGTGAGAACCTGTTTCCAAATAAAGTATAAAATAGGTCTAGGAGTATAGCCCGGAGGTAGAAAAGCCCCTGGGTTCCACTCCCAGCAACACACAAACACACACACACACACACACACACACACACACACGAAAGAAATCACATGTAAGTAGAAAACAATTAGGAAGGCAGAAATAAATGTCACTCTAAACGGGTGGGCCAGAAGGCTGATTGTGAGAGAGGCAGAGAAGGAAGGAAGAACAAAAAAGGAGTGAAGGGGACTTATTTATTTAAAGGAGGGATCTGGCCTATTTAAACGAGCCACTTACTGTTAGGCATTTCCCTGTAGCTCCTCTCTTGCAGAGGTCCTGCAGGTGGTGTGGGACCAGGAAGGGGCTGGGCCAGGATCCTCAGGGTTGCTGGAGTCGGTGCTGTTGCTGTTGTGTGTGGATATTTGTGTCTGTCACACAGACTCCTGTTGTCTCTGGTGGATGACTACAATTTTCCCCAAGGCATTTCCCCACCCAGGTGAGAAACTAATAACCACATCTGTCATAAAATTTCAAAAACTCCTTTATAAATCACTCAGTGAAACAAAACTAAATGGTGTCTCAATAGTAAAACATATTTTATGTGTTTAAATGACTATGCCTCAGTTTCACCATCTGAAAAATGGTGCTAATATAATTGTATTATTGGGGATAATACTAGGACCTATATTTAAAGGATAGTTGTAACCTGGGCGTGGTGGCGCACGCTTGTAATCCCCGCGCCTGGGGGACAGAGACAGGAGGATCGGGCCGGTTCGAAGCCAGCAGCGCTGCCTTAAGAGATCCTCTTTCCAAATAAAAATATAAAAAATAGGTCTGGGAGTGTAGCCCAAAGGTAGAAGGGCTTCCAGGAACCCCAGTACCACCAATAAATAAATAAATAAATAAATATATAAATACATAAATAAATAAAATATAGGCTCGTTGTGAGTGACCAGGTTAGTATTTGCAGAATAGCAGACTTCTTGGTCTAAATAAGTAAATAAAAATAAAAATAAGGCAATAGTAGACTCACAGATGTCAGCGTTGGAAAGAAATTTAGGGGCCAGGGACAAAAACTTTATTATTTCTTTCTTTTTGGCACCTCAGTGCTTATCTGTAGTTGTGCTAGGGGTGTTCTGTCCTACAGACTCAGGCAAACTGGTAACTACGGCATAGTGAGCCGGCTTCACATCTGCTTTGCATGGACATGTTTTCATGTCTCCTGGATAAATTACCAAGGAGCGGAATTGTTGGGTATGGTAAGCACATGCTTAATATGTTTTTTGGTGTCATTCTTCTCTATTATCCCTCTTTTCTCTATTTTTCTCTCTAGCACAAATCTGCCTGATAGCTATATTTGTTACTTGCTTGTCTTTCTATGCAAATAAAAGTACTATAGTAATAAAGATGAGCCCCAGCCAGAAAGAAAATGGAAAACAATTTGTAGTGTTTAGCCTTTCTTGGAGGCTTACACAGACATTACATGCTAAATCTGAGCCTGCTGTGGACGCAGGAAGTGGCTGATGTTACCCTGTCCATGTGCCGTTACCTTGTCTCTGAGGCCTGAAACAAATCACTGAGCTCTGTGGCTTGAGGGATCCTAGGTAACTTCTGCAAGAGCAGGAGGTAAACTGAGTCCCTGCCTCCTTGAAAAAGAACTATGAGGTCTGAAGCAGTGGAAACGAATGGAGAGTTCATCTTGGTCAGTGCTTTTTTTTTTTTTTTTGCACAGGAGGAAACTAAGGATGTCTTGTGCAAGCCACAACATAGGTGAAGGGTAAAAATGGATGCTCTAAGCCAGACTCCAGCTTCTAGCCCTGGTCGTGCCTGTGGATTCAGAATATTCCTTTAAGAGATGCAATTGGGCAGGGTGTAGTGGCGCACGCCTGTAATCCAAGTACTTGGGAGGCAGGAGGAGTGCAGATTCAAAGCCAGCCTCAGCAACTTATCAAGACCCTGTTTCTAAAATAAAGTAAAATAGGTCTGGATATATAGCTTAGAGGTAGACTGCTCCTGGGTTCAATACCCAGTACAAGGGAGAGGAAGAGGAAGAGGGAGAGGGAGAGAGAGAGAGAGAGGAGAGAGAGAGAGAGAGAGAGAGAGAGAGAGAGAGAGAGAGAGAGAGAGAGAGAGAGGAGAGAGAGAGAGAGAGAGGAGAGAAAGAGAGAGAGAGGAGAGAGAGAGAGAGAGAGAGAGAGAGAGAGAGAGAGAGAGAGAGAGAGAGAGAGAGGAGAGAGAGAGAGAGAGAGAGAGAGAGGAGAGAAAGAGAGAGAGAGAGAGAGAGAGGCGTTTGGGCTGGGTATGGGCATGGTGGTGCATACCTGTAATCCCAGTACTTGGGAGGCTGAGAAGACAGAATGATGATTGTTGTTCTGAGGTCACCTCAGCAACTCAGCAAGACCCTTAGCAACTTAGTGAACTCCTCTTTCAAAATATGCAAACAAATAGACAAATAGAAAATACAAAAGGCTAGGGGGTATAGCTCTGAGGTAGAATGCTCTGGGTTCAGTCCCCAGTATCACGCACAAACACATACACACAGATAAACAAACACACAGACACACAGACACACACAGTTGGATTTTAAAGAAAGAAGATTCTTCACCTGCCGTCTTCACAGCTGATGGAGTTGGTGGGAGAGGGAGGAGAGAAAGTCTCCCAATTTATGGTCAAGTGTCCTTTTGACTAAGAAACATATGCTTGGCAAGAATATAATCTAGATTTGACAAATCCTGTCTTTAATATTTAACTAGATTATGAGGTCTAAAGCACCGTGTCTTGTCCATTTCTTCATTCATAGTGATTACCTGTATGCTCTGTATAGAGTAATGTTCTATAAATATTCATTTAACAAACCCTGAGAAATTTGATGAATTAAGTCCCAATTGTGAAACAAGCAACTTAATAAGGCTTAGCATTAATAAAATAAGAATACTTTAAATGATTGGGGAGTATTTCAGGTATGGTAATTTTTCTCTAGCCTCTTTCAAACCTTGTGTGTAAAATCCAGAGCCTACTCCATGATAACTCTCAGTGAACGCTTATCTTTTTATTTTTATGTGGATCATATTGAAAATGGCATACATTCAGATTGTGCGTGGTGCCCTCCTCCCCACTTCCACTTCATCCCTCCCAACAGTGAGTGCCCAGATTCACCATGCTTATTTTTAGGCAGCTGCTTATTAGGCCCAAACCCAAGGCAATGCCAGGTCTGGTTCCCTTTCCTTTGCAGGGAGTTGACAGCAGTTGTGTGGAATGCCTAACGTGGCAGGAAGGGCTAGCAGGCAGATTGTTGCTGCCTACTATTGGCCACTGTTACGTTTAACAGTAATTGATGATTTCAGTATCAACTAAAAGTGATCAGTCATGCAGAATTTTTCCATTTATATTCTTCCTTGCCACCCCCCTAAAGTTTTAAGATGTTTATTTCCTGTCAGCACTATTTTTGTTCAATTGGCTCCTGTTGGGGATTCTCATGTACTTTTCCTGGTTGTTTTTCTTCCTGTTTCTCAAAATAGGGATTTAAAGATAAATACAAACAATTGCAAAGCACTTTGTGATGACATTTATAAAACTCTTATATCTTCAACGGCTTTCACCCTTGCTAATCCCTTATTACATAGCATTTAGGGGAGATGAAAAGAGGCTGAAAGAGGCTCTGAGATCTCTGGGTTTCCTAAAAAACCCTTGTTCCTGCCTTCTTGGAACTGCTTTTTCAGTTATTTTCTTTGCAGGAAGCATTTTTTCCTAATTCCATCATTTAA
Organism: Muscardinus avellanarius; assembly: GCF_963383645.1. NCBI lineage: Eukaryota > Metazoa > Chordata > Mammalia > Rodentia > Gliridae > Muscardinus > Muscardinus avellanarius. Next base: position 80,393,565 of record NC_137790.1, on the reverse strand, counting down.
TTGTTTGCCATGTCTATTATTCCACTTTGTAGACATGTGTTCATAGGCAAAATTTCTTGCCCACTCTGAGCTTTAGTTTTCTGTTGTGCATGTAGGAATGTCCAATGTGGAGGAAATAAAGACAAAAAAGGGAATTAAGGGAGCAACAAGGCCAGAGAAAAGCCATTGAAAGGAGGAGGAGTGCCGGCGCCGTGCATGGTGGTGCACGTTTGTAATCTCAGTTCTTGGGGGATGAGGCAGGAGGATCACAGGTTGATTCTCAGCCTTGGGAACTTGGTGAGACCCTTTGCAACTGAGTGAGACCCTGTTTCCAAATTAAAAAAAGAAAGGTGGTGTAGCTCAAAGGTAAAATATCGTTGGGCTCCATTCCTAGTACCACACATACACACACATACAAAAAAAAGAAAAAGAAAGAAAGAAAGAAAGAAAGAAAGAAAGAAAGAAAGAAAGAAAGAAAGCGAAAAGAAGAAGAAGGCTGGAAGAGTTATTTGCATTGGTGGTTACATCAGAATATCAATGATGGCTAAGTCACTGCAATCATATTAACATGGAACAGAAACTGACTCTTCCATGTATTATATCAACTACTTAGCCTTGGGCTATTCCTGGCACAACTTTTGCTTTCTTTTTTCCTGTGCTGGGGATCAAAGCCAGGACCTTGGTCCTGGGTATGCTAGGCAGGTGCTATGTCACTGAGCTATACCCTCAGCACCCTAAGCCATACTCTTGGTTTCAAAATCACATAGGAAATTCTTTCTGTGTCCTGACCTCTGAGTCCCCTCATCTCCATTATTCTAATATTTTTGTCCCCTGTCATCCTCTCTTGCCATATTTTAGACAGTACCAATAACTGTCATGCCTCTTTCATCTGTCAATTTACAGAATTTCACTCTTTAACCTTGTAGATAAGTAGCTCACTGCTTCTTAGACCCCATTTCCAATAACTTTCAATTCCACAGGGATGGGAAATCTTTGACCCTTCTACTTTCTGGGTCTTTCTGCACCCTCTCATGCCTCTTCTCTTTTACTCAATTTAGTTTTCATAGCATGTGTTAGTTAGTTTGTTTATTTATTTATTTATTTATTTATTTATTTATTTATGGTGCTGGAGATTGAACTGAGGGACATTCTACCTCCTAGCTACACTCCTAGCCTCTTTTTATTTTATTTTTTGTTTTGAAACAGGGTCTCACTTGAGACCTTAAGAGTTTTGCTACTTTGCTGAAGCTGTCCTCAAGTTTGTGATCCTCCTGACTCAACCTCCCAAGCACTGGGATATAGGCATGTGTCACAACGCCCAGCCTCCATAGCCATTATTATAACTACCCCTTTGCCAACACCTTCTTCCCTGATCTGTCATTTACTTAAGTTCTGCATCCTCTCTTATTTCTTCAAACCTCCAAAATCTCTCCCTCAATTATCACTTGCAGCTGATGACCCTACTTTACTTGGAAAAGAGAAATGAACTTGGAAAAAAGAAGGAGATTCCAGATGTTTTTTAATTTTTTCTAGCACTTCACTTATTTTGGTTTTTTTTTTTTTTGTACTCATAGGATACATTTTCCTCTGAGTATGAAGGCTGACTCTTCCTTTTCCTTTTTAGGGCCAATTTTATCTTGGTGCCTGGTTCCTCTCATGTCTCCCCTGCTTAGCGACAACCCTCCAGCATTTCTCCCTCTTTCTGATGTACCATCAGTTTTTCCTCTCTACTGGATCATTAAGATAAGTATACAGAGATGTTCCCTACTCTCTTATTAAAAATAAACAAGCCAGGCATGCTGGCCCACACTTGTAATCTCAGTACTTGGGAGGTTGAGACAGGAGGATGGCAGGTTTGAGACCAGCATACAATAACTTACCCCCTGTTTCAAAAGTTAAAAAAAAAGGGCTGGAGGTGTAGCTCAGAGGTAGAATACCTTTGTTTTTAATCTCTAGTCTCACACAAAGACACAAACATCTCTTGTTCTCTACCTTCTATGCCATTTCTGTTCCTTGTTATAGGACATTTTCTGAATCTGACTTGACTAGTTCTCTGACTTTTGCCTCCCTATTTGCTGCTCTTTAATCACTGTGTTTAGATTTTGCTTCCTCTATTTCACTGAAAACAAAGCAAAACAAAATGCCAAGAATTTAATAGGGATGAACAACCTCCTTGTTACTAAATCCAGTGGCCTTATCTGGATTGAAGTACCAGGAACTGTTGATCCACTTAATGATTCCTTGTTTCCTTCCTTCCTAAATGTATCCTTCACTTGGCTCCTGGAATATTGCTCTCCCTTGGTCCTTTCCCACCTCAATGCACAGTTCTCTTTCATATCATTTGCAGTCTCTCCTTATTTTCCTAAGATGTATGCAACAGGTGCCACCACACCTGAACATCTCTTATTTAAATGATTATACGTTTTGCTGATATAATAATCATACCTTTAACTGTTTTCCCTGCTTGCACCTTTATATACCCACAGCCCGCTTTCAACAGAATATATGAGATTATATTCCTTCTGTTGTATAACTTCTGAATGGCTTCCAATCTCATCTAAACATCACAGTTGTTTAGCGGTCGGCAAAGCCCAAGGTCCTCCATGGTCTGTCTCATCTCAACACCGAGACCTCATCTTCGAGTATTCTTCCTCTTACTCCACACATCTCTGCCTCTTTGCTATTTCTTGAACATACCAGGCACATTCCAGTCTCAAGGTCTTCACATTTTTAATTTTTATTCTTAGAAGGCTTTTTCCTCCTGGCTTGCTCCTTTCCTTCTTTCAGATTTCAAACTAAGCATCCTCTTCTCAATGAGGTCTTCCCTGTGAATACTGCATAATGGTGCCTGTGTGTGCATGGACCCAGTCTCACCTTGGTACTTATTGCTATCTGACACATAGCGTATTTCCTTGTTCATTGTTTTTAGTATTACTTGTTTATTTTCTGCACTGCCACATTTCTATTATCTAAACTGGGGCCTAGAATGCAGTAGCATTCGATAAATATTTGATGAATAAATGAATGAATGTACCCAATGTATTAATTAATTCAATGTGTGTAATGGAATGAGTGTTTTGCCTGAGCATTTCCAAGCTTTTCCTGGAGCCTTCCTCCCCATCGCTGCAGTTATTCTGGAAGCAGTCATGCACAATGTCATTCTGACCCCCTGGCTGCAGTTGACGGGCCAAGGATGAGTATCCTGGGCCAACTGTTTCTTCCTTTGGAGTTTGGTACTGGAACTAAGGGAGACAAGCCTTTAATCGACACTCTAACATATCTTTCCACAGCTGTTGCAGGTCTTGTTTTTAGCCAAGAGAACCAGACGCAGAGGTACCTATTAAAAAAAGAATAGAATGATGATTAGAAAAAGAAGAGGTGACAGATGGCTAGAGAAACCTACAATACTCTGTCTCCATTAACAGTCATTCCTCAGATCCAAACAGGTCCCTGTTCCTCTTGCTACATTATGGAAAGCCCCAGCACAATGTCTTCCAGGGTAATAGGTGATTAATAAAGGCTAATCGAATCTGAGTCTGCAAGGGATACTATCTAATCTGTTCAAACCTTAAAATCTTCACAAGAAAACAAATCAAGCTAAGTTGAAAAAATAAATATGTTTTTAGGGACATTTGGCATCTGACCTCATTTGACATAGATGAGTCTACTTTTTGTCTTGGAAGGTGGCATAGTGTAATGGAGAGAAAGTTGGAGTGAAAGTAGAAAATCCAAGTTGTGGTCCAGCTCTGAATGTGATTGGTTGTCACCACCGGCACCCCCCCCCCCACCAACCCACCATTTTCCCATTCATAAAATGAAAGGGCTCGTTGCTTTCAGTTTATTTTTCAGGTCCAGATTTCAGAATTACTAAAGGGAGGCATGTTCTTTTCCTATGGATAAATAATTCAGGTGTTGTAAACATTTGTCTCTTTTGTGACCATAACAGCTGAACCCCTTCATCTGCAGGGGATGTTCTACTTCATAAGCCTTTGAGAGAGATAGAACTCATTCCCTTTATAGATGTTGAAAATCCCAAATAGTTATCTTTCCATTTTCTCTTGTGCCTGGAACTAAGTTAGATGACAGCAGCCAAGGCCATCAGACATGCCGTTCATGCCGTTGAGGCTGTCCTGGGAGCTTGTCTCTCAAGAGCAGAGGCAGCCAAGAGCCCATTCCAGAGGCAGGTGGAGCAGCAGCTGCTGCAATGTTGCGCTGCAGCTGTGATCACTGTGTGGAGAGCACCAGCTCGGCTTCCAGTGTTGGTGGAGGAGCAAGCTGTCCCGCGTCCTGTGGCCCCCTACTTCCTCCATGGTCAGTCTTCCTGTGATTCTGAGCTGCCCATCATCCTTCCCATGAGCTCCCAATCTTCTGCAAAGAAGAATTCTAATTGTAAAGCCAAGTTGAATGGAGATGGAAGAATTCCAAATGGAATCCTCACTGGAGTCAAGGTGGAGACAGAGCAAATGTGGTCAAAGGTGCTTTGTCACGTTCACAGGAAGAATACAGGAGCTTTACTGGAATTTCAAAACCAGGGAGGATCTGATAGAGAATTTAATTCAAGTTTCTCATTTTACAGTAGGTCAAGCCCCACTATAAGAGGAAACCACTTGTAGAGCATCACAGAGGCAGGTTCAGGGGTGGGGGTAGCATTCTGTCTCTCTGGTGGCAGTTCTAGGGTTTTTTCTACCTATTTGAGTGGTCTCTGGTTGGCTTGTTCATTCTTTTGTGTTTTGTTTGATTTGAGTTGCTTTTTGAGCCTGTGAATCCAGGGTTCTTATTTACCTCTTAGCTCACTCCCAGCACTCCTGTTTCCCTAAGTGGCCTAGGCGAGATAATTTGCCTTCAGATTTCATGAGAAGCTGGTTTCCCTCACCAAGCATCAGAGATGAAGGAGGAAAGTGAGATTCCGTGTTCTCAGCAACTTCAAGGCTCCTCCTCTTACAGGGTTCTGCTACTTTTTTTTTCTTTTGTTTTTTGGTCTTGGGGATTGAACCCAGGGGCATTCTCCTCTGAGTTACATCCCCAGCCCTATATTTTATTATTATTCTTTTTTGCGACACTAGGGATGGAATCCAGGAGCATTCTACCTCTGAGCTACATCCCCAGCCCTATTTGTTTTTATTCTTTATTTTGAAACAGGGTTTCACTGAGTTTCACAGGGCCTCACTAAGTAGCTGAGGCTGTCTGCAAACTGAGATCCTCCTGTTTCAGCCTCCCGAATGCTGGGATCACAAGTGTGTGCCACTACGCCCAACTTTTTATTCTTTATTTTTAATTTAATTTTTTGGCACTGGAGACGGAACACTTCTACCTCCGGGCTATACTCCCAGACCTATTTTTCTATTTTTTATTTGGAAACAGGGTCTCTTAAGCCAGCGAGGCTGCTTCGAACCTGTGAGATCCTCCTGTCTACGCCTCCCAAGCGTGGGGATTACAAGCGTGTGCCACCACGCCGGGCTTTATTCTTCATTTTGAAACGGGGTTTCACTAAGTTGCAGTGGGCCTCACTAAGTAGCCAAGGCTGGCCCCAAACCTGCAATCCTCCTGTCTCAGCCTCTCAAATGCGGAAATTACAAGCATGTGCCACTACGCCCAGTGTTTCTGCTACTTTGGCTGCAATGCCATCATCTCTTAAATGGTGAAGAACTGCGAATAGTGGCTCTTTGAGGAAAACACAATGCCATTGGAATTCAGTAGGGTTATGCTCCTTGATTGCTCTCTTGGAAATGCAACCTCACTGGCCCAGATGCAGTGGTGCAGGCCTGTAATCCTGGGACTGGGGAAGCTGAGACAGGAGTATCACAGGTTTGAGACCAGTCTCAGAAATATAGCAAGACCCTGTTATAAACAACAACAGCAACAACAACAACAAAACAAATTAAAAGAAGGAGTCGGGGTGTAACTCAGAGGTAGAAAATCCCCAAGTTCAATTGCCAGCAACACACACACACACACACACACACACACACACACACACACACACACACACACCACTAAAAAGAAAGAAAAAGAGAAGTGCTAGCTCCTCCTGCTCTTTAACTTCTGTGAAAAGGGAAAGAAAAACCTTAGTGAAAGAGAGCCAGGGACATTATTGCCTGTGAAGCTGAGAGAGAAAAGAGCCCGGCGCAAGGGGAGGGCAAGGCAGAATTCTCTCAGCGGTGCCGCACTACCTCCACTTCAGGAAACTGCTTCCCATCCTTCTAGCCTCAACTCAGACTGTGCTCATCACCCAGTAGGGATTCAACTCTGATCTGCGCCATGTTATTTTTAATAGTAAAAATATCAATACTATATATTTTTTGAGTAGATGGTTCTTCAGAGCTATTTTTCTGTAAGAGTTGCATGGAGTAGGCAGTGGAGGATTTATCTATATTAATACGTTCAGAATATTCTATTTATTACTTTTTCAAAGAGATTTCGGGTGCTCATTACCTACCATATACTCTTGTTTTGTGGTTCTAGGGATTGAACCCAGGGGTGTCTACTACTTAGCTATGTCTGCAGCTCTTGTTATTTTCCATTTTGTGACTGGATCTCACTAGGTTTCCCAGGCTGATCTTGAATTTGAGATCTTCTTGCTTCAGCCCCGAGGAACTGGAATTACTGGCATATACCACCATGCCTAGCTGCCATATTCTCTTCCTGGTACTAGAGCAAAGAAAAATTGATTAGGTTCTTGCCCTCTGAAGTCTACAGTCTTTCAAAATGGTAATTTTTTATGTTAGAATATTTTATAATAATTTGCAAAACTTGATCTTTATATCCTAAAAAGTTTATGTGCAGCAGCAACACAGATAGTAAGCAAAAGGAAAAAATGATAATTACAGGTTGTTATTAATATTAAGAAAGAAAAAGAATGAGGGCATATGATAGTGACTGATGGCTGAGGTGGGAAGTAGCTTTTCCTACAAGGGACCAGGAAGGCTTCTTTGAGGTGACCTGAGAGAGAAGGGGTCAGTCGTGCCAGAGGCAAATTGTTCCAGGCAGAGGAAGCTGCATGTTCAAGGGCACTGAAGCAGGAAAGAACTTGGTGCAGTGGAAGAACAAGAGGCTGACATGGCTGCGGCACAGTGAGCCAGGTATCCTGTGGAAACTGAGGCACGAAGGGGCCAGAGGATTTGCCCACAATCACATGCCTTTTTGAAGTCTGCTGGGTAGTAGTAACCTTACTGTTTAGCTAGAAGTGAGATTCCTTGAGGCAGGTTCCATGGCTTACTTTACCTTTCATTCTCTACAACAGCAACTGGTGGATCTCTACTACAGCCAGAGATTTGGCTGATTTCATTGGGGATTTGAATTCTGAGCTTGAACTAGAGGCGCGTTCAGGAAAGTTAATGCTTTCATGAATTAATTCCAAGTCCTGAAAACTGACCACTAAACTCAGCATCCATTTAGATGCCAGGACCACAGATGCACCAGGGAACTTCTGACTCTCGTGCGGCCTTTGTAGCTGCTCCATGTGGAGCTGGCTCGGCAGCTTCCAGTCTTACCTTAGGTGAGCGTTGGTGTCAGCCCATGTCAACCCATGCAAACGCATCAGAACTGAGTGGACACTCCAGCAGGAAGATTTCTCAGAGATGTCTTTCTATTACTACAGCTTTTTGTTATTATAACTAAATTGGAGCACCATTTAGAAATGACAATTTCTTACTAAGAGGAGCACTGACTTAAATGTTATAGATCCAGCCGGGCGTGGTGGCGCACGCTTGTAATCCCCGCGCTTGGGAGGCCGAGACAGGAGGGTCACACGGTTTCGAAGCCAGCCTCAGCTACTTAGTGACGCTCTCAGCAACTTAGTGAGACCCTGTTTCCAAATAAAATATAAAAAAGGTCTGGGAGTATAGCCCGGAGGTAGAAATCCTCTGGGTTCCACCCCCAGTACCACCAAAAAAAAAAAAAAAAAAGTTACAGATCCAAGCAGGTGACCCATGGACAACAGAAACAAATTGCTGAGCTAGCAAAGCAAAATAGAAATGCAATGATTTCTGGTCTGTGTTAGCACTTGCCATGACCTACCTTTCTCTCTCTCTCTCTCTCTCCCTCTTTCTTTCTTTCTTTCTTTCTTTCTTTCTTTCTTTCTTTCTTTCTTTCTTTCTTTCTTCCCTCTCTCTCTTTCTTTTCTTGGTACTGGGGGTTGAACCCAGGGGAAATCTACCTTTGAGCTACACTCCCAGCCCTACTTTACTTTTTATTTTGAAACAACATCTCCTTAAGTTGCTGAGGAACCTTACTAAGTTGATGAGGCTGGTCTTGAACCCGAGATCCTCCTGTCTCAGACTACCAAGTACTAGGATTATAGACATGCGCCATCACACTGGGCTTGCCCATGACATTTCTGATATCTGGTTGCTCTGTTTCACAAGTGTGCAGTATGTATGTATTTATGCATCATTTATGAAATGGCTGTTTAAATAAATTTGTCACTTAAAAACAGGTTATTTGCTTAATATATATATATATATATATATATACTTTTATTTGTATATTGTAATTATACATTACATTCAAGTATAGAATGATAGTAATATAAATGGATATACTTGGTATATTTCCCTTTGTATCCCACAGCTCTCTGCTCATACCCACACATGTCACTGAGATTGGTGTTGGCAATTTAATATATGTACATAGCATTAAACTGTTACCTTCATTTCATCTCCACCCCACATCCTCCCTCCCCTACAGTCCCTCCATAGCTCCATTGGTATCTCTCTGCATCTGTATCTGGGGTCTCTTTTGTTTATCGATTTCTCTCTTGATTCCACATATGAAAGTGAACACACAACTAATCATTTTCTAAGACTGGCTCATCTCACTTAGCATAATTTTCTCAAGTTTCATCCATTTTCCTGAAGATGACATAATAATATTTTCTTCCTTATGACAGGGTACAATTTTTTTGTGCTTTTGTTGGTGCATTATAATCTCACATCATAATGTAAATCATGTTGACAATGCTATACATGCACATGGCACCTCCCCATTTCCCTCCCTTCCAAAACAGAGTATCCAGACAGATGTTTGTATATATTCACATGTATGTTCACAGACTATCATAGCATTTCCATTAATGAACCTCAGTCTTCTCCTCCCTTTTTTTAGATCTCCTCCCTGGTTCCACTGAGGTTTCTCTTCTATTATCTGGAGTCTCTCTTGTATCCCAGTTACTCCCTATCCTGCACATATTCGAGAAAACATATGATCCTTTACTCTGTGATTGGCCAATATCACTTGACATAATGTTCTCCAGGTCCTTCCACTTTCTTGCAAATAATGTAATTTTGTTCTTCTTTATTGCTAGGTAGAATTCCATTGTGCACATTTTCCATAGTTTTGTAACCTATTCACCTGTTGATGAATACCTAGATAGGTTCCATAATTTGGCTATTGTAAACTGTGCTGCTATAATCATGGGCATGCATATATTAATGTAGTTCTCTGGTTTTGACCCCTTTGGAAAGATACCCAGTAGTGGTATAGCCAGGTCATATGATAGATTCATTCATTCCCAGTTTTCTAAGGACTCTTTACACTGATCTCCATAGTGTCTGAACTAGTTTGCGATATACCACCAACAGTGTAGAAGAGTTCCTATTTCCCCACAGCCTTGCCAACACTTGTTGTTACTTGACATTTTTTTATAATTGCCATTCTGACTGGGGTAGATGGAATCTCAATATAGTTTTGATTTGCATCTCCTTGATTGCTAAGATGTTGAACATTTTTCATGTATATATTATCAATTTGTATCTTCTTTTGTTGTGAAATGTCTATTCAATGCAGTTGCTCATTTCTTGATTGGGTTATTTGTTTTTCTAGTGTAAAATTTTTTAAGTTCTAGATATTAGACCTCTATCAGAGGGATCACTGGTAAAGACCTTCTTCAATTCTGTAGGCTTTCTTTTTAGGTTCTTGATGATTTCCTTTGATGAGCAGAAACTATTTAGATTGATGCGATCCCACTTATTAATTATTGTTAATTTCCTGAGCTTTGGGCATCTAGTTGAGGAATTTTCAACCTGTGCCTATATGTTGGGAGTGTTGAACTTATGGCCTCCTCTAACAGCTTCATAGATTCTGGTCTAACTTCCAGCTCTTTGATCCATCTCGAGTTGATTTCTGTACAGAGTGAGAGGTAAAAATTTAGTTTTATTTTTCTACAAATGAATAGCCAGTTTTTTCAGCACCATTTGTTGAAAAGCCTGTCTTTTCTCCAGCATATTTATTTGGCTCTTTTGTAAAAAATCAATTAACTCTAAGTGTGGGGATTAGTTCTTGGATCTTCTATTCTGTTTCATTGACTTGTGTGCCTGTTTTGTGCCAATACCATGCTGTTTTAATTATGATAGCTCTGTAGTGCAATTTGAAGTCAGGAATTGTGATGCCTCCTGTATGGTTCCCGCCTCCTCCTTCCTTCTCATGTTTGGCTTAGTGATTGACTTTGATATGTTTGTTAATGTACATCATGAACATTAGAGAATTTCCCTTTTCCCCTCTTCCATCTTCTCAGTTAGGTCACCTTATTTGCTCATCAATAGAATCTCTTTCTTCGTCTAGAGTTCCTCCTATGATCTGTTTTCTCCCTAGCTTTCGCATATTAGGGAGAGCATCTGATTTCTTATTTTTTGTGACTGACTAATCGCGCTTAGCATAATGTTCTCCAGTTCCATCCATTTCCCTGTAAATCTGTGATGGACATCCTGGCTGGTTCCATAGTTTGGCAATTGTGAATTGTGCAGCTATAAACATAGATACACAAGCATTAGTTTGGTAGTTTGGTTTACATTCTTTTGGGTAGATACCTAGAAATGGTATTGCTGAATCATATGATAAGTTTGTTCCCGTTATTCTGAGGATCCTCCATACAGTTTTCCAAAGTGGTTGCACTAATTTGTAGTCCCGCCAACAATGTACTAGAGTTCCCACTTCTCCATATCCTCGCCAGCATTTGTTGTTGTTTGTGTTTTGAATGATTGCCATTCTATTTGGAGTTAGGTGAAATCTCAGGGTAATTTTGATTTGCATCTCTCTGATTGCTAATGATGTTGAGCATTTTTCATACATTTATTGGCCATTTGAATTACTTTTGTGAAGTGTTTAGTTCACCTGCCCATTTTTTATTAAATTATTTGTTTTCTTAGTGTTGAGTTTCTTGAGTTCTCTGTATATTCTAGATCTTAGTCCTCTATTTTTTAAATATATTTTTTATTAGTGCATTGTATTTATACATCATAATGGGGTAAAAATCTTGTGTAGACATAAATACACACATCACCCAGCCAGCCCCCACCTGGCTAGTGCACAGTACTTAGTCCTCTATTGAAGGAGTATGTAGCAAAAATTTTCTCCCATTCTGTTGGGTCTCAGTTGAGGTTCTTGATAGTTTCCTTTGCTGAACAGAAGTCCTTCAATTTCATGTAATCCCATGTATTGATTCACCTTTTAGTTTCTTGTGCCTTTGGGGTCTTGTTGAGAAAGTTTTTACCTGTGCCTATGTGTTGCAGTGTTGGACCTATGCCCTCTTCAAGCAACTTCAAGGTCTTTGGTCTAATTTCCAAGTCTTTGATTCATCTAGAATTGACTCTTGTGCAGGGTGAGAAAGTGGGGTTTATTTTCGCTTTTCTGCATATGGCTATCTAGTTTTGTCAACACCATTTGTTGAACAGGCTATCTTTTTCAGTGTATGTTTTTTGCCCCTTTGTCAAATATCAATTGGCTGTAAGTGTGTGGATTTGTTTCTGAGTCTTCTATTCAGCTCCATGGGTCTATGTATCTGTTTTTGTGCCAGTACCATGCTTTTTTTATTAAAATGGCTTTGCAGTATAGTTTAAAGTCAGGTATTGTGATTCCTTCTGCATGGTTTTTGTTGCTGAGAACTACTTTGGCTATTTTGGGTTTTTAATTGTTCTGAATGAATTTAAGGACTGATTTTTCTATGTCTGTAAGGAATGATCTTGGTAATTTAATGGATATTGAGTTGAATCTGTAGATTATTTTTGGAAGTATGCCCATTTTGATGATATTTATTCTGCCTATCCATGAACGTGGAAGATCTTTCCACCTTCTAAGGTCTTCTTCAATTTCTTTTTTCAGTGTTTTATAATTTTCTTTGTAGAGGTCTTTTACCTCCTTGGTTAAGTTTATTCCTAAGTATTTTATTTTTTTGTGGGATATCTTAAGTGGAAGTGTTTTCTGGTTTTCTTTCTCAGTGGATTTATGGTTAGTATACAAAAAAGCTTCTGATTTTTTAAAATTAATTTTGTATCTAGACACCATGCTGAATTTGTTGATAAATCCTATAAGCTTTTTGGTTGAGTTTGTTGGATCTTCTAAATATAGTATCATGTCATCTGCAAATAGTGAAAGTTTGAGTTCTTCTTTTCCTATTTGTACTCCTCTAATTTCCTTTTCTTGCCTTATTGCTCTGGCTAGAGTTTCAAGTACTATATTGAAAAGAACTGGTGATAATTCACATTCTTGTCTTGTTCCTGTTTTTAGGGGGAATTCTCAAAGTTTTTCCCCATTTAATATGATGTTGGCTGTGGGACTATTGTAGGTTGCCTTTATGATGTTGAGGTATGTTTCTTCTATTCCAATTCTCTGCAGTGCTTTTAGCATAAATGGATGTTGGATTTTGTCAAATGCTTTTTTAGCATTTATTGAAATGGTGAAGTGATTTTTGTCTTTGGTTCTGTTTATGTGATGAATTACATGGATTGAATTTCAAATGTTGAACCAGACTTGCATCCCTTGGATAAACCCTACCTAGTCGTGGTGTATGATTTTCTTGATGTGATTCTGAATGTGTGTTGCTAGTATCTTATTCAGCAGTTTTGCCTCCAAGTTCATCAATGATATTGGTCTGTAATTTTACTTCCTTGAGCTGTCTTCATTTGATTTTGATATTAATATGATGTTGGCTTCATAAAATGCATTTGGGAGAGTCCCCTTTTTTTCTTTTTTTCTTTTCTATTTTACAAAATAGATTGAGGAGTATCAGGATTAGCTCTTCTACAATGGTTTTATAAAATTCACTTGGGAAACCACCAACTGGTCCTGGGCTTTTCTTTGATGGTAGGCTCTTTATTGCTATTTCAATCTCTTTGATTGCTACTGGTTGGTTTAAGTGTTCTGTATCTTCTTGACTTAGTTTAGGAAGGTTGTATTTATCTAGATAGTTGTCAATTTCCTCCAGATTTTCCATTTTTTTGGAGTATAGTTTTTCAAAGTAGTTTATGATAATCATTTGGACTTCTACACTGTTACTGGTAATATCTCCTTTTTCATCTCTTCATAATTTGGATTGATTCTTTTTTGGTTAAGCTGGCTAGTGGCTTATCTATCTTGTTAATTTTTTCAAGAAACTAGCTTTTGGTTTTGTCGATTTTCTGTATTCTTTTTTCTCTATATCACTGATTTCTGCTCTGATTTTAATAATTTCCTGCATTCTACTGGCTTTGGGGTTAGCCAAAACACATTTCTAATTTTTTTAAAAATGGGCACTTACAAGATGTTATTTTCTAGCTATTTTTATCATACTCGGGGGCAGCCCCATTTTTCTTGCACACCACCCATTGCCACCCAAGGGTGCCGAGTCCTAGGAGGCCCTAAGAGATCTCCTGGGCCCACAGAGTTTGGACAGGACTCTGCAGCAACCTGCAGGGTGGGTCGAGGTTCATATGGGCCAGGCCATCAGGCCACAAAGGTGGTGGGTGTGAGAGGCTAGCTTCCTTTTGCTCCTGGCCCTGTAGTGAGGGCTTGTAATTTGCAAGGAAGGCCGCTGCCCCGCAACCCCCTCCAGCTTTTCCCTGGACCTGGGGGGGGGGGCGTTCTGGAGGACTCTGGGGAGCAGGTGTGATTCGTTATGCATCATGCTCTCCTGAATATTATTTTTAGTTTTTTTGTTTTTTTTTAAAAAGGGTCTCACTGAGTTGCAGAGGGCCTCGCTAAGTAACTGAAGTTGTCTACAAACCATGATCCTCAGGTCTCAGCCTCCTAAATGGTGGGATTACAAGCATGCACCACCACTCCCACCCCTGAATATTATTTTTAAAGACTAAGACTATGAGCAGCACCAGATCCAGGATGGCAGCCAGTAGGAGGCTGATGAAGGACGTTGAAAAAATCCGAAAATATGGAGTGAAAAACTTCCCTCACATCCAGGTTGAAGAAGCTAATTTATTGACTTGGCAAGGGCTTATTGTTCCTGACAACCTCCCTATGATAAGGGGCCTTCAGAATTGAAATCAACTTTCCAGCAGATTATCCATTCAAACCACTGAAGATCACATTTAAAACAAAGCTCTACCACCCAAACATCGATGAAAAAGGGCAGTGATAAATTGGGTCCCTCCCCCACGAGATCTCAGCAGCGGGAACAGGAGGCGGAACCCAGGAAGCCAGAAGTTGAGATATCGTGAGAATCTAGGTGCCTCGAGACACCAAACATCGCGAGACTACAGATGTTGTGAGAGAATCGGCATGCCTATAAAACATTGGTGCCTCTGATCCACCACGTGACTTAGCTGGCCAATCAGGACTATGCACAACTCTCCAGACACATGGCCCATCGGTCCCTTCCCCCACGGCTGGCTGACTCTCCAGAGTGGCCGGGTCCGAATAAAGCAGCGGTCTCTGATAACCTGTTTGGTGTTTTTACCTCCCTCCTAAACTCCCTAACTCTATTTTCAACCTTCCAGGCAGGTCTGCCTACCAGTGATTAGTGCTGAGAACTGGAAGCCAGCGACCAAGACTGACCAAGTAATTCAGTCCCTCATAGCACTGGTGAGCCACCCCCAGCCTGAGTACTGTCTCCAGGCTGACCTAGTTGAAGAATACTCTAAGGACCATAAAAAATTCTGTAAGAACGCTGAGGATTTTATAAAGAAATATGGGGAAAAGAGACCTGTGGACTAAAATCTGCCTCGAGTGATCCCATCGAGTGTGAGCAGAGACTCCTAATAGCGTATTCAGACACCCCACAAAGCAGGATTCTGTGGAAGTCAGCGCTGGCCACCGCTGGCGTCCACTTGTGGCAGTTTTACTAACTTTCTACAGTTTTCTTAATCAAAAGTGGTCTATGTAACCTGTAAAGAAAGGATTAAAATTTTCAGATGTTCTAAAAAGAAAGACTATCTTTAATTTAGTCTACTAATTTAATGAAGTGTACTTTATAAATTTATTGTTTTACTGGTCTTGCTTCTAATGCCATATCAAGAAATCTTTGCCTAAATTCAAAGCCACAATGATTTTCTTCCATGTGTCTTCTGGAAGGTTTTTTTTTTTTTTTT
Source organism: Muscardinus avellanarius (assembly GCF_963383645.1). Classification (NCBI taxonomy): domain Eukaryota; kingdom Metazoa; phylum Chordata; class Mammalia; order Rodentia; family Gliridae; genus Muscardinus; species Muscardinus avellanarius. The sequence goes on along the minus strand of NC_137790.1, from coordinate 80,378,296 downwards.
TTTTGTGGTACTGGGGTTCCTGGAAGCTCTTCTACCTTCGTGCTACACTCCCAGACCTATTTTATTTTTGGAAACAGGGTCTCTTAAGCCAGCGCAGCTGACTTCGAACCTGTGCCATTCTCCTGTCTCTGCCTCCCAAGCGCGGGGATTACAAGCGTGCACCATCACCGCTGGCTTCTGGAAGTTTTATAGCTTTAGGTTTTACATTTTGATCTATGATCCATTTTGAGTTAATTTTTTTTTTAACTGGGGATGAAACCCAGAGGCTTTCTACCTCTGCACTATACTCACAGACATATTTTATACTTTATTTGGAAACAGGGTCTAAGTTGCTGAGAGCCTCACTGAGTAGCTGAGGCTGGCTTCAAACCTGTGCGATCCTCCTGTCTCAGCCTCCCAAGCACTGGGATTACAAGTGTGCGCCACCACACCCAGCTTGAGTTAATTTTTTAATAAAGTTACTTTTTGCTGTTTATGGATATCTAATTTTCAGGTACCATTGACTTGACTGGAGAAACTATCTTTTCTCCTTTGAATTACCTTTTCTCTTTCTCAAAAATCAATTGACCATAAATGTGCCTATTTCTGTACTCTAATCTGCAGTGTTGATCTATTGGTCTATCTTTATGCTTCTACCACACTATCTTGATTACTGTAACTAAAATATGTTTTGAAGTCAGGTAGTATAAGACCAACTTTGTTGTTCTTCGTAATTGCTTAGGTTATTTAGGTCCTTACATCCCCATTTGAGTCAGCATGCCAGTTTATAATAAACTAAGCTGAAATAAAAATCCTGCTGGGATATTGATTGAGATGGCATGTAATGTATAAATCAATTTGTGGAGAACTAATACCTTAATAATATTATTATTCCAAATCTATGAAGACAGTAAGGCTTATTTATGTCCTCTTTTATTTATCTCAGTAATATATTTTACTGTATAAATTTTGAATATCTCTTATCACATCTATTCCTAAATATTTAATGGATGTTGATATTATCACACATGGTACTGGTTTTATATTTTAGCTTCCTATTATTTATATCTCTCATATTAAAATGCAATATTTCTTTATATTATGATCTTGTGAACTGAAACCTTCCAAAGACACACACTCTTTTTTTTTTTTTTTGTATGTGTGTATGATACTGGGGGACTGAACCCAGAGTCATTATACCTCTGACTATACCCTGAGTCCTGTTATTTTGAAAGAGGCTCTCACTAGTTGCAGAAGGCCTTGCTAAGTTGCTGTGGCTGGCCACAAACCTGTAATGTTCCTGACTCCATTTTCTAAATAGTGAGATTAAAAGTGTGTACTACCACACTTGGCTTACATATTATTATTTTAATAGAAAAAATCTGTTTAAGAGTTGAGGGAGATCCTATATATGTTTTCTCAGATTTTTTTTTTAAATCAGGAATGAATATTAGATACCTGGAATCAAATATGTTTCAGTAATTTATTAGTATTACTATTAAACTCTTAATATAATGATTTTATTTTAAACTGTTAAAATGCCTTTAATTCTTAGAGTAAACTTTACTTAATCTTGATATGTTATCTTTTCAATGTGTTATTAATTTCAATTTTCTGAAACTATATAGTTTTTGCATCTATGTTAACCAAATATATTATTTTTACTTTTCTTACAGTGTGTTCATTTGGCTTTGGTATCAGAGTACCAAATGCTGGTCTGGGAAGTATTCCTTTCTCCTCCAGTTTGTACTGAGAAATATTCCTTTCCATTCCAATTATCTGAAAGAGTTTGTATAAAACTAGTATCACTTCTTTTTAAATATAATATAGTGTCTTTTATTATTGTTCTTATTCAATTCATCTTAGTTGTTGAATTTATTAGACTAAAACTGCTTCTAACATTAACTTACCTTTTTTTTTTTTTGCGGTACTAGGGGTAGAACCCAGGGGCATTCTACCGCTGAGCTACATCCTCAGCCCTATTTTTTATTCTTTATTTTGAAACAGGTTCTCACTGAGTTGCAAAGGGCCTCACTAAATAACTGAGGTTGCCTGTGAACCCGGATCCTCCTGTTTCAGCTTCCCAAATGCTGGAATCACAAGCATGTGCCACCATGCCTGGGCTTAACATACTATTTAATAGTGCTAGAATCTCTAGTTGTTACCACTCTCATCTCTCAGTTTGTATTTTTTTTTTTTTTTTTTTTTGTGGTGGTACTGGGGTTCCTGGAAGCCCTTCTACCTCCGGGCTGCACTCCCAGACCTATTTTTACATTTTTATTTGGAAACAGGGTCTCCTAAGCCAGCGCGCACGGCTGGCTTCAAACCTGCGCGATCCTCCTGTCTCTGCCTCCCAAGCGCGGGTATTACAAGCGTGCGCCACCACGCTCGGCTCTCAGTTTGTATTTTATTTTATTTTATTTTTTTCTGTATTCAGCTTGTTGGAGGTTAAGCAATTAATTTTCCTAACGCACCACTTTCAATATCCTTGAATTTCTTTATTGTGTTTCTGCTTTCTATTTTATTGATTTCTTGTTTGATATTTATTTTCTTTATTCTATTTCCTTTGGAATTCGTTTGGCCTTATTTTCCTTTTTTAAGGTAAGAACTATTGATAAAGCTATTGGTTTGAGTTTCCTCTTTCTTTTTTTGGTGGTACTGGGGATGGAACCCTTCTACCTCCAGGTTACACTCCCAGACCAATCTTATATTTTATTTGGAAACAGAGTCTCTTAAGCCAGGGAGGCTGGTTTCGAACCTGCAGGATCCTCCTATCTCCGCCTCCCAACCACGGGGATTACAAGCATGAGCCACCATGTCCCGCCTGAGTTTTCCAGTTTTATACATTTCCTTGTAAATGACATAATTTTGTTCCCTTTATGGCTGAGTAAAATTCCATTGTGTACATATCCCATAGTTATGTAATCAACCCATCTGTTGATAGACATCTTGGCTGGTTCCATAGTTTGACAATGATGAATTGTGCCGCTATGAATATAGATATTCATGCATTCATTTGGTAGTTTGGTTTTCATTCTTTTGGGTAGATACTCAGAAGTGGTATTGCTGGATCATATGATAAGTTCATATTCGTTCTTCTAAGGATCTTCCATACTGTTTTCCAAAGTGGTTGCACTAATTTGTAATCCTGCCAACAATGTATTAGAGTTTCTACTTCTCCACATCTGATCACTTACAATTTCTTTCTGCCTTAGAAATTCTTTTATTTTCATCACTGATTCCCACTGACTGTAATCCTGAAAGCCAGAAGGTTAGTAACCTTGATTAGATGATCCATTTACAACTAAGTGTTTTTAATAGAGGCCACTTGGATCTGGGAGTCTGCTGAGGGATGAGGTAAAGTAGTGCGTCCTGACCGCACGGTTGCAGGGACCCGCTGGCCCTTTGCTGTAGAGCAGGTCCCGGTCCTGGCCTTGCTGTGGAGCAGGCTCCTGTCCGGGCCTCTCTGTGGAGCAGGCTTGGGTCCCGGCCTCGCTGTGGGGCAGGCCCCAGACCCAGCCTCACTGTGGAGTGGGCCCCAGACCCTGCCTCAGCTTTGACCCTTTTTATACTTTTACATTTAAACTGGTTTCTTTCAATTTGATTTAATTTTTGTGGTACTGGAGATTGAAATCAGGGACATTTAATTCTGAGCTATGATCCCAGCCCTATTTTCTTTTTTTTAAGTTTCAAAATGGGGCCTTGCCAATTTGCTGAGACTGGCTTCAACCCTGCGATCCTCCTGTTTCTGCCCAACAAGAATTGTAATTATAGGTGTACACCACCATGCCTGGCATTGGCTTCTTTTAAATGGTATATGGTTGGGTCTTTTTTTTTCTTCAGTACTGGGGATGGAACCAGCTGCTCCAAGCTATATCCCCAGCCCTATTTTTTATTCTTTATTTTGAAACAGGGTCTCACTGAGTTGCAAGGGACCTCACTAAATAGCTGAAGATATCTTTGAACCACGATCCTCCTGTCTCAGCCTCCCAAGTGCTGGGATTATAAGTGTGTGCCACTATATCCACTTGGGTCTTGCTTTTAAGATATAATTGATCAATGTCTGCCTTTTAATTGGGATGTTTAGATTATTTGTATCTAATGTAATAATCTATATGATTAGATTTAAATACATTTTTCAGCTTTATCTTTCTTGATTTTATCTATTTTAGTCCCTTTATTTTTTTTTGTTATATTTATTTATTTATTTATTGCAGTATTGGGGATTGAGCTCAGGGATATTCCACCTCTGAGCTATACCCCCAGTGCTATTTTTTATTCTTTATTTTGAAACAGGGTCTCACTGAGTTGCAAAGGGCCTCACTAAATAGCTGAGGCTGTCTGCGAACTATGATCCTCCTGTTTCAGCCTCCCAAATGCTGGGATTATAAATATGCACACCACACCCGGCTACATTTTTTTTTTTTACAAGATTTTATTTCATTATATCCTCTGCTGGCAAAGTAGCTGTAACTCCTGTTTTACTTTAATAGATGCTTTGGTTTTATTGTATTCATCTTAAATATATTCTAGTCTTTTTTCAAATGATTTTATAACACTAAACATCAAGTTATTTGAACAAGAGTATAATTCCATTTCTTTCTTCTTGGTCCTTGTATTATTTATACATTTAACTTCTACATATATTATCACTTCCACAGTACGGTGTTACTATTTTTGTTTTAGCAAGTCAATAATAACTGGATGTGGTGGCGAACACCTGTAATCCCAGCACTTGGGAGGCTGAGACGGGGATCACCAGTTCAAGGTCAACCTCAGACAGTTAAGTAAATCCCTCAGCAACTTTTCAAATAAAAATGTTATTTTTCTGTTTCAAAATTTAAAAAAAAAAGGGCTGAGGATCTAGCCTGGAGATAGAATGCCCCTTGTTTCTATCCCTAGTACCAAAAAAAAAAAAAGTTAATTATCTTTAAAAGACTTAAAACAGTTTTTATGTTTACCCTTGTTGTTACCATTTTTCTGCTCAGTGTCTTTTTGCTCACAGCTTTCTTCAAAGCAGTCTTAAGGGGAGCACAACTTTAAAACTATGGGTAGAGTTGGGTGTGGTGGTGTACACTTATAATCCCAGCATTTGGGATGCAGAGACAGGAGGATTGTGGTTTGTTCAGCCCCAGTTACTTAGTGAGGCCATTTGCAACTCAGTTTCAAAGAGTTGAGAACCTGTTTCAAAATAAAGAATAAAAAATAGGGATGGGGGTGTACCTTGGAGGTAGAATGCCCCTGGGTTCCATCCCCAGTACTGAAAAAAAAAAAAAAAAGAAAAAGAAAAAAGAAAAAAAAAAACTATGGTTAGAACTTTATTTTTTTTTCTTCACTTTGGCCAGAGTTTCTTTAGCTTGCTTTGTTGATGACACTGAGAACAGCTGGTAATTAGAGGCACATTGAGGGTCATTAATGTCTCACTATTGTGGAAACAATAAAAGGACACCATCTCTTCTGAAAGCAATTTGCAGAATCTTTCCCTCTGTTTGCTAAAATATATGATGTTTGTAATATATAATGTGCATGGGATAACTTTTGTCTTTCCTTTAGCATTCTGGCATTGCACCTTGAAAAAGGTGACAAGATAATTTGGACTCTCATCACCTTCTCAGCTTGGCATTGCTTCTGTACCCTAGAGGTGCCAAGGCCTTGGCAACTGCTGGCTTTGGTTGTTTGAGCTGCAGGTGCTGTGGACAGACCGCCCAACAGATGACCATTATAAACCTGGAACCCACAGACCAGATTTTAGAGAGGAGAGAAGATATAGTCATTTTTTGCCCTCAATGTTGGCCTTGATACAAAATGTGATCTGGCACAGAAAGCTGATCTAAATGGGCCAGGTGCCTGGTATCATCCTTTCCACATTTGCCAGCTGTTTTCTCTTGGCGGGCATCACTTGAGAAGGTTAGCTTGATCTATCAGATACATGGAGGTGTGCATACATGGTGAGGCTCTGGCACAAGTCACTTGTGTAGGCCGGTATAAGAGCATGGGTGTAGGTCATAGTGCCCTTCCCCAGTTCTCTATGTACATCAAAAGCTGAGTGTTTGCCACAGTGGGCCACGAGGCTTCTGGCTGACAATTCTAATCCCCTGGTTCCCATAGAGGATGCACACAGCTATGTAGACATTGACTAATGAGGAATATCGTTTACCCTGGAGCTGAGGAAGAGGCTACAACAAATCCCATGAATATTTACTGATTGACAGACAGCATTACACTGGGGTAAGAGTAATTCGGAGAGGGATGCTCCACGTCCTAATCTTCAAGGTGTTCACATCAGATAGAGTCAGGATATAGCAGTAAAGGATACCCAAAAGATAACTGATCATAAAATAAATGACTTAATGTAGCAAGATATTTATTGCCAAATGAAGATCTTACATGGCAAGTTAATGAAGATCAGAGAAAACATAGACTAGTAACACTCTGGTAGGTCAGAGGAAACAAAGATGGGCTGATTTTTAAATTGGACAAGGCCTTCAGAAGTGGCCAGTTACAGAAATAAGAAACACATTTGAAAGAGATAAAACCATGGGCCTAGGACCAAAACCAAGTGGTTAGGGGAAGAAGGAGGCCTTGAAGGAAGTTGAATATTACTTTATTGATTTTGGTAACAGATATTGTTGGGAGACCACAGTGGTGATGATAAAGCATGAGTCCTAAAACTCTATTATTTACTGACTCATATAACCTTGAGCAAATTTTCTCACTCTCCAAATCTTGGTTTCTTCATCTACAGAATAGGTAGAATATTATTACTAGATTCTTTCAGAGTTTTTATATTTAGTGCCACCCCAGCTATTTCTCATTTTAATTTCCTGAGCTTTGGGGGTCTTATTGAGGAAGTTTCTACCAATACCCATACATACAAGCATTGGTCCTATGCCTTTGACAAGTAATTGAAGATCTCTGGTCTAATTTCTAGGTCTTTGATCCATCTTGATTGACTCCTGTGCAGGGCTTGGGGTTTAATTTCATTTTCCTTCAAATGGATAACCAGTTTTCCCAACATGATTTGTTGAAAGCCTGGCTTTTCTCCAGTATATGGTCTAGGGAAGCGTTTGGGTGGGAGGTAGGAAACTTTATGAAGGAAATACTTCAATTGGCACTATGTGCATATGTGAATTTATTAATACCAATCTCAATATTGTGTATGAGGAAAGGGAGGGAATGAAGTGGGATCTGTGGTAAAGCTCAACATGTGCTATGTGCATGTGTGTCTCTGTCCCTCTAAACTTCATCATAATGTATAATTAAAATGCAGCAGTAAAACTATATTAAAAATAACAAAAAGCCACAAAGCATTGTTGTAGGATTAAATGAGTTAACAGAAATTTATCACACCTCATTATCTGATGTGGAGTATATGTTTGATACATATTAGCTAACAGTGATGATAGTGTTAGTGGTAGTAGGGACCGTGTCTTAAAATAAAATCTGTGGCCTGTGATACTTTAGCAGTGTCCTCTTTTCCCACGAGGCACCTGAGGCTAACAGATTATACAACCAGCTGGTGGCAAGGCCTGTGGGCAAACTCTAGTGTCCTGGCTTCCTGCTTCCTGCCCTGCCTACCACATCACATCACAGCCTGCACTCAGGAAGCCAGGAATGGTAGATGAGACCAATTAGGGGCAGAATTGGACAGATTTGAACTCATTTTTACCTTAATTTGTCATTATCCTTTTGATCACGGGTAAACTGTGATATTTTTTCAGGGTTCCTCATGCAGCCGTCTGCCAGCACCTGATACCAGCTGGAGGGGCAGCAGCGAAGCCTGGCGTTTGACAGTGAGGCTGCCTCAAATGTCCCATGGGTTCTGGCGGTCAGCCTGCACCTCAGCCTGGGCCAAGTGCTGCCTGGCCAGGTTTCAGGTCAGCAGAAACACATTCATTTTTGTTGTGCATTTGGAAGAAAGCAGGAAAATCACAGGGCTATAATGAGCATATTTAATTGAGGCTTTTTCTCTGGAGAAGTGAGGATGTCCTCTTGCTGTCTGTTATTGGCAGAAGGAAGATGAGGCTCCTAATGACCCAAGCACAGCAGGGCTCCATTTCAACCCCCACACTTAGCAGTATGATGCACTAGGGTGTCAAAAAGAGATGATTCCAGAAGGGAGGCTGACTGAGAGAGGGGCTCTGTCTTCACAGGGAGCTGAGGAGGGAGCATCATTAGGATACTTTTTCCTTTGACTTGTCTTTGAGGCTTTCCAAGGGGCTGGAGACATTGCACAGGTCTCTTCTTGTTGGTTGGATGTTGCAGTGTTTTTACTTGCTTCCTTTGGATGCAGTGAAATTGTGGGTTTATTTATTTATGTATTTATTTTTGGTACTAGGGATTTAACTCAAGAGCATTCTACTGCCAAGATACATCTCCAGCCCTTTTTATTTTTTTATTTTTTGTTTTGGAACATGGTCTTGGTAAGTTGCTGAGGGTCTTGCTAAGTTGCTGGGGCTGGTCTGAACCTGTATTTCCCCTGCCTCAGCATCCCAAATACTGGGATTATAGGCATGCACCACCATGTCTAGCTGAAGTTGTGGATTTAATATAGTTCAAATGCACAAATGCATATTGAGTGTTTATGACAGGTAAGGTAAGGAAGGTGTCTGAATTCTGTATAAAGATGAAAGCTCACACTCCACTTGGAGAGACATGCAGTGAAATGCCGCCCTCACACTGGGGCATTGCTCTGCACACAATGATTCTCTGTTCTCTAGATCCAGCCCCTGATGCCTACGGAAGAGCATAGTAAACTGTGCTCTGTAGGTAACTTTCCAACTTATTGGATAAGTCAGCCCAAAAGTACACAGTGGACACAGGCTGGGCCCATCTACTCTCTATCCTCCTCTTTCTTTCTCTCTAAACTAAGAGCAAAAAAGAAACTTGTTGCCACTGGGGCCACATACATTAATGGTTGTCCTCTGGACAGAAGGACCACGAACTCCTACAAGTTCTTTTCTTTCCAGTGTTGACACTTCCACATTGGAAAACATGAAGCATTCTTCCCAATAATTGCCTTTTCCCCTAAATTAGTTTGAGTTGACTTTTTGTTCACCTAAATACAAAGAGGCCTAAACATGCAAGTAATATAAATTAAGAAGGTGATCAGTTGAAAATGTGTGAACCGCTTGCCTCAGGCTCCTAACTAGCTGAGCCCAACATGCTTGATTCGAAATATTTCTAAAAGATATAAAGGAAGGCTATGCATATAGTTACAGAACAGAGCTCAGAAATGCCAGAGATGCTCTATATCAATGGATCTCTAGGTGTCTACTAACAGTACTGTATGGGAGAGAAAAACAAATTTGAATTTGGGAGTCAGAATTATGACAAACTAGGGTGGTCTTGGGCATGTTGCTTTTCCTAGTGACCTTAGTGTCAAAAAAAAAAAAAAAATATATATATATATATATATATATATTACAGAGGATGGTTCTAATGTCTAAATCCTCTTCTAACATTGGCTGTTAGAAATGATAGACAGTGATATCCATCTACACAAAAAGTTATAAAAACAGGTCCAAAAGCTAAGTGCATCAGTACACACCTGTAATCCCAGATACACGGGGAGGCTGAGGCGGGAGGCTCACAAGTTTGAGACTAGCCTTGACAATTTAAAGAGAACCTGTCTCAAAATAAAAATAAAAGAAAGTGACCAATCCTATATTTAATCCCCAATACCACAAAAAAGTCCAACACCATAAACAATATAGAAAAGTTAAAGGAAGGATAAACATGAACATATACAAAAAGAATTTAATATTCAGCCAATTTGTTTGCCATCAATATTCTCCAAGTAAAACTTCAATAGAACTCTTCTGCCTATGAAAAGATATTTTGATGTTATCATTGGATATGTCCTCATTAGGAAACTTTAGTTCAGCTTAATTCAGTATATATTTATGTAGCACACACCATGTACTAAGTACTGTGTTGTGCACAAAATTTTAAGAGATAGAATAAGGCAGAGTTTTCACTGTCGCTTGGAGGTTTTCTATTGCTAACTTTCTCAACAGGTTATTCCAATCCCCTTTCAGTGAATGTGCCTAATAGTTTTTGATTAAAGAATCACTATCAGAAGTAACGATTGACAGAAATATTTGTGAAGTTTTTTTAAGAGGTATTTTTGTGTTTTATTTTGTTTATTTGTTTGGTTTTGCTGTTATTTTTTAATCTATTTTTATTGGTGTATTGTAGTTATACATCTTCATGGAGTATAAGATGGTAGAGGCATACATGTGTTGTTATTGTTTCTGAGACAGGGTTTTGCTGCCCGTGTTGTCCTTAAACTCTTGGGCTCAAGAAATCCTCCTGCCTCAGCCTTCCAAGTAGCTGGGACTATAGGTACATGTCACTGTGGTTGGCAATGGAAATATTATTGGCTGAATAATTTGAGTGTTTACTGTCAGTTACTGTGCTAAAGCTTGCCTTGAATTCTCTTAATATGGTAAGGTTGAAGCTAGTGTTACCCACAATTTATTGCCGAGGAAATTAAAGCTTAGAGAAAATTTTTACTTCACCATAGTCATGACTGCTTTTTAACATATATGGTCTTAAATAGACCACAGTAAACTATTTAAGTATAATATCTGTGTCATACCTAAGATTCATCAAGTAGTTATGATGGGGTGAGCAGCTGGAATGAAAGTTCATAAGTTAAGGTAACCTTTTAGAACCGGGATAGAGGACACATTTTGGACTCATGACTCTAGAATTTTCTAACCCTTGAAGCTAGCCAAAAATTAAAATAATTGACCCAAAGTTCTTTGCTACTTAGATGTGTTTCCCCAAGTTGGATGATACTTAAAAGAAGTTTTTTTCTTGTACTGGGGATGGAACCTTGGGCATTCTATCTTTGAGCTACACCCCAGCCCTATTTTTATTCTTTATTTTAAAACAGGGTCTTACTAAGTTGCAGAGGGTTTCACTAAGTAGCTGAGGCTGGCCACAAACCCACAATCCTCCAGTGTCAGCCTCCCAGACACTGGGATTACAAGCGTGGGCCACCATACCCAGCTCAGGAGAAGTTTTAAAAGAGTGTGAATCTTTGGACTGGGGAAGTTAACACAAGACCTCATGAGATCTCTTGCATTTTTGCACTTCTATGAAACTGCTGAGGTTGGCTATTTAAGATGTGGCCTGGGGGGAAAAATAATTCTTAGACCTATCAGAAAACCTGTCAAGGAACATGGAGTATTACCAGGGTTAGCTCATGCAATCACATGACTTTTATGTTGCAGAGACTGTAAATCAATAAAATTAATGCAATGAATTTGAGCTCAGCTTCTTACTGAGACAGAAAAGGGTGCAATTTATCACACATATGGACTGTGCAATGGGTAGGCATCTTGCAGTTCAAGTCAACGATTGATTTTCACTACTTTGCAATGCTAACCCACTCTGTTATTTATCTTGCAGCCCGATTCTCTGGGTATGAGACAAAACCCAGTGTTTTGTGCCAGGCTTCGTGGCGCATGCTTGTAATCCCAGCACTCGGGAGGCTGAGACCAGAGGATCATGGTTCACGGACAGCCTCAGATACTTAGTGAGCTCCTTCACAACCCAGTGAGACCTTGTTTCAAAAAATAAAAAAGACTAAAAAATAGGGCTGGGGGTGTAGCTAGGAAGGACGATGTCCTTGGGTTCCATCCCCAGTACCAAAACCAAAACAAAAAACCCAAACAAACAAACAAACAAACAAAAAACAAAAAACAGTGCTTCATTGTATTTCTGTAAGTTTGAGAAAAGATCGTGACTTAAAACATAAATAGTTCCTTGACTACTAGATTTCCACTGCAGGTTTGGATGTTCTAGTAGGAACAATGAATGATGCGCCTTAGTTCATTGTCAGTTTCTGCATTTGTCTTAGTGTGGAAAGTGTGCATGCAGCAAGCCATTTTCTCTTGTCAAAAGGTTATGAACAAGTCTGGTTGAGCTGGCGCACATTTGTAATCCTAGTACGTGGGAAGCTGAGACAGGAAGATTGCAAGTTAAAGACCAACCTCAGCAACTTAGGGAGGCCCTTAGGAACTTAATGAGATACTGTTTGAAAGTAAAAAATAAAACAGGACTGGGGGTGTATTCTACTTCTAAGTTCAGTCCCCAGTACCAAAAGAGAAAACAAAAAAGGTTATGAACAGGAGTTCTGGCATTAGTATTCCCAAGATTGTGCCATCTTAAAAAGGCTCATGATTTGAATGTATGAATGAGTCTAGGATTATACAGGATTTCTCTGAATAATCAGGCCAGCCTAAACTAGGTTCAAAAAGTAATATTTAGTATCTCTATTGTATAAGCTATGTTTATTCTTAGCAAGTTAGAATGATAACCAGGTTCAAAAAAGTAATATTTAGTATCTCTATTGTATAAGCTATGTTTATTCTTAGCAAGTTAGAATGATAACCAGGTCCAACTGTCCTCTGTGCAGCTGGGAACACCGGATCAACTTGACGATGTTACTTTTCCAAGGTCATTTGGATTTGGTGGCGGGCTGGACTAGAGATGGTAGAGTTCAGCTCACCCCAGGGTTCTTTCCAGTCTCTCAGACTCATTCATCAAGTTCCACTCTACTGAGAGTCTGAGTGTTGGAGCTGGGCAGGGACTTGCTTGCTTGCACTGAGATGCCTGGGAAGTGGTCAGCAACCTGCCTAGGCTCAGTGCGTGGTTAATTAGGAGTGACTTCGCAGGTGATTTTGAGACTCTGTGCTGCTTCTTTAGTCAATCAGCACTGGGTATGGCAGGGCCTGCAGCCTCGAATCAGTGCTTCAGGGCATTGGGATATCACTAAGTTATAAATAGGTCTCCAAAGTGTAGGTTTTCCTGAGGAATTATTTTTCTTCTAAAAGAGAACAAGGAAGAAGTCTGCACATGTGTTTAGTGGAAGAGGTGAGAAAGGATGGGACTCCAGGCAGAAGCTGAAGGAACAGCATTTCTAAATTTCTTCCGGAGACAATGGACAATGTAAGGTCCCCTCTGAATTCAAGTGATGTGGAGCAGTTTCTCAGATGGATTCTTCTTTAAGGATCCCAGTATCGCCTTACCTATCTGGAAACTCCAAAAGCAGAGTTGAGAACCCCAAGACCAAGGGATTAAAAGTCTTGGTTAAGAATCAAGGGAGCCGAGGCTGAGTGAGGTATCGCATGACCCCAAGGGCATTGCAAGCAGGAGACTACATTGATAAGAATGTATGAGTTCACCTGAGATATGAATTTGAGGTTGGTGATCAAGAGAATGTGTAGGGGATTGGGTTGGGTTCCTTCATTATCTGATGGTGCGCAAGAGCTTGAGAAATAAGGTCATAATAGTTAAAATATAGTAAAAAAAAAAAATAGGGCATGGTGGTACATGCTTGTAATCCCAGCGCTTGGGAGGCTGAGACAGGAGGATCGCACAGGTTCAAAGCCAGCCTCAGCTACTTAGTGAGGCTCTCAGCAACTTAGTGAGACCCTGTTTGCAAATAAAATACAAAATAGGTCTGGGAGTATAGCCCAGAGGTAGAAAGCCTCTGGGTTCCACCCCAAGTACCACACACACACACACACACACACACACACACACACACTATAGTAAAAACAAAAAACAAAAAAACATGAGCTTACACAGGTCAAGAACCATTGCTTCTTCTTTCTGCCTCTTTCAACTTTCCAATGCTGATCTTTTGGAACTTCTCCTTTTCAAGATGGTTCTTGATGTCCATTGATTTTTAAATAGGTAATTAAGTGGCTGTGTTGAGGAAAAGTATATACAATTTGCTGTCAACTCTAAGTCTTTTGGTTTATGGACTGCTTGCTTTTAAACATTTTAAAATTGAATTTCATTGCTATCTACAAATTGCATATCTCTGTAACAGATACTGCAAAGCACATAACCATGAATAAGATAAGGTGCCTGGGCTATAGGCACTAACAGCACTGGAGATGGGAGAGAAGACAGAGTCACAGCTGCTGCCCCAGAAGGCTGTTTGTGGTAAGTAGCATGTTAGGAGCAGAGGCAGAAGGAAATTTATCCTGCAGGTGTCAGCGTGGCTGATTCAGTGCAGGGACTGACATTGTTTTCTTGGAGTTAAAGCGATCCAAGCAGAATGATTTATTTTCATTGCAATAAAAATATTTTAGTTACATTAGGCACACACAAATTTCTAATAGTAGAATGTTTAATGCTATTATTTGTTCAATAAATCCTAAAAAAACACATACTGATTATCTTCTAATTTGTTTATTTATTTATTTATTTATTTATTTATTTATTTATTGCAGTACTGGGGATGGAACCCAGGAGCATTCTACCTATGAGCTACAACCCAAGCCCTATTTTTTTTTATTCTTTATTTGAAACAGGGTCTCACTGAGTTTCAAAGGGCCTCACTGAGTAGCTGAGGTTGTCTGTGAACCCGGATCCTCCTGTCTCATCCTCCCAAATGCTGGGATTACAAGTGTGCGCCACCACGCCTGGTATTTTCTAGTTTAAATGTTTCTTCATAGACTGGTGACTATAAGTCACTGCCACCAAATTCAGTTTGACCAGAGGCCATATCTCTGCCATTTCATGTACAGTTGAAGTTTGAGGGTTCCTAGAAGATATCACCCCTCTTGTTCACTTTACTTCTGAACTAAGGGCAGATTATCATCAAGGTAGATTGTAGAGACCATAGTTTCTGGTCTATCAGACTGAGTTATACCGAATCCCAGAAGTAGAAAGACTTAACTACACTGTTCCTGCTCTGTTGAAAATGCCTGGACATTTGAGAAAGTCCATGAAACTCAAGGCATGGAGACATAGAACAGAACACACTTGTTCTGAAGGAAAACCTGACCTCAGAGTTGAAAAGGGAAGACAAAGGCCCTGATTATACAGGTTCATTATTTAGCCCAAACCAGTTGTTTATAATATCTCTTTCCTTCCTGTGGAATTATAAATTGAACCCAGAGGCAGTCTACCTGCAAGCTATATTGCCAGCCTTATTTTTTTCCTTAAAGATTTATTTTTGTGTGCTTTTATTGGTGCATTAAATTCTCACATCATAATGTAAATCATGTTGACAATGACATACATGCACACAGCACTTGGTGCCTAGCCCTATTTTTATTTTATTATTTTGTGGTACTAGGGATGGAACTCAGGGGTTTTACCTGAGGCTGGTGCTGAGACCCTCACTAAGTCTACCTCTGGGCCATACTCCCATATCTATTTTATATTTTATTTGGAAATGGGGTCTCACTAAGTCGCCTGAATAATCCTCCTGTCTCAGCCTCCCAAGTACTGGGATTGCAAGCATGTGCCACCACGCCTGGCTCCAGCCAAATTTTTATGTTTTTGTTTTGAGACAGGGTCTCACTATTTAGTCGAGATTGTTCTCAACCCCATGGTCCTCCTGTTTCAGCCTCCCAAAGTACTGTGATTACAAACATGCACCACTATGTCTGGATTACTTTTTCCTCTCCTTCCTTCCTTCCTTCCTTCCTTCCTTCCTTCCTTCCTTCCTTCCTTCCTCCCTCTTTCTTTCTTTCTTTCTTTCTTTCTTTCTTTCTTTCTTTCTTTCTTTCTTCTTTTTTTTTTTTGCAGTACTGGGGTTGGAATCCAGAAGCATTCAACCTCCGAGCTATACTCCCAGCCCTATTTTTAGTCTTTATTTTGAAATAGGGTCTCACTGAGTTGCAAAGAGCCTCATTAAGTAGTAGCTGAGAATGTCCTTGAACCCAGATCCTCCTGTCTCAGTCTCCAGAATGCTGGGATGACAAGCGTGCACCACCACACCCAGCTTTTACTTATTTTTCAAGACCCATCCTTCCATAGGAATTGGTTCTACCTTCAAAGTGTAACCAGTATTCGTTCTTCTCCTTCTCCTTCTCCTTCTCCTTCTCCTTCTCCTTCTCCTTCTCCTTCTCCTTCTCCTTCTCCTTCTCCTTCTCCTTCTCCTTCTCCTTCTCCTTCTCCTTCTCCCTCCTTCTCCTTCTCCTCCTTCTCCTTCTCCTTCTCCTTCTCCTTCTCCTTCTCCTTCTCCTTCTCCTTCTCCTTCTCCTTCTCCTTCTTCTTCTTCTTCTTTTCTGGTGGTACTGAGGTTTCTGGAAACCATTCTACCTCTGGGTTAAACTCCCAGACCCATTTTTACTATTTTTATTTGGAAGCAGTGTCTCTTAAGCCATCAAGGCTGACTTTGAACCTGCGCGATCCTCCTGGCTCCGCTGGCAAGCACGGGGTGGGGGTGGGGTTACAAGCGTGCACCACCACACCCGGCTTCCATTCATTTTCTTCAATCTCCCATTACTATCTCATTCTAAGCCACCATCCTTTCTCAATTGTTCTGCTATAGCAAAAATTTCCTAACAAACATTCCAACATCTCCCCTCCTTCCTAATTAAAATAGTTTTTCTGTGCTACAATCAGAGTCATAGTTTAAATTTTACATTTGATCAGATTATTTCTAAGCTTTAAATTGTTCGGGAACTTCCAATTTCACTAAGAGTAAAGCATAAACTCATTTCAGGATTACGAGATCCCACATGCCCTTCCCACCCTTTAACCACCGCAGCCCTTTAACCACCGCAGCCTCACTCGGGACCACTGCTTATTATATTCTGGCCAAGTTTCATTTCAGTTGCCTGAACTTAAAATTCCATTCCATCCCATTCCTACCTCAGAGCATTCACATTTCTTCCCCACTTTCTGGGGAAGCTCTTTTCCTAATTTTGCATGGCAGGCTTCTTTTATTCTTTGTTTTTTTAGTTGAATGTCCTCTCTTCAGCAATGCTTTCTCTCAACTGTCTCTTTGTCAAGTAACCCGTCCACTCTGCTCCAGCCATAATCACATTGCTCCATTGATTTCCTTCAGAGCTCTGATCAAAACCCAAGCTATCTTGTTTGATTATATGTTTGCTTATTTATTATTGTTCTCCCTCACTTACAGACAAGTTCTACCAAGACAGGGGCCCTGGCTTTCTTTTTCTTTATTCTTGGCATATAGTAGATGCTCAACAAATAGATATCAATGGAGTGAAGGAAGTCTTTCCCATAGAGTAATATGTACTATGGGGAAGCCCCAGAGTCAGGAAAGTACTAGGAGAAACTAGGACCGGACAGAATGAAGGGAAAGTGAGTAAGGAAAGACTGGTGGCAGATGGCAAAAGAAAGGCTGGAAGGAAAGTCCATGTCAGTTTGTAGAAGGTCTGAAAGAGTTTATCTTCTGGTTTCTTTGAGCTCTCTTTCTTGGTTTCCTACCACATCATGTGGTATTGCCACCAGCAAGAAACAAATGCATAAGGGGCTGTTCCATACATCCTTAGATTTGAAACTTGGTCAAAAAATCCTTTCCTTTCCTTTCCTTTCCTTTCCTTTCCTTTCCTTTCCTTTCCTTTCCTTTCCTTTCCTTCTCTTCTCTTCCCTTTTGCAGTGCTGGAGATCACACGCAGGCCTCCAGCATGCTGGCCTAGCCCTCTACCACTGACTGATAGACCGAGTCCTGGAGTTTAATTTTTTGAAAGTAGCTCTTGGCACATTCACTCTATGTTTCACTTTCAAGAAGGCTCAGTGTCTTTACATTTACAACTTATTTTTTCTAGATTTGTCATAATTTGAATTCTTTGCTGATTTGAGATAGAAGAATGTAACAAAGTAGATTTTCCATAACCTTTGGTTCATTATCTTTGTCAGCAAAAAGCATAGATTTCTCTAACAGAAAAAAATTCAGTGTCTCTAGATCAGTATCTAGATGTATGATAATCTCATTAATTCTTTTGGTACAATTAGCTAGTTCTTTTTCCTTAAGGGATATTCATATTCTCTTCCACTGAAGGTATTTTTAGGTGTTCTGAAGGATGTAGTTTCCTTTATAACCTACAAAGTTCTCTCTCTCTCTCTCTCTCTCTCTCTCTCTCTCTCTCTCTCTCTCCCTCTCTCTCTCTCACTGCTTGAACAAAACCCATTTACCCCATTTTCTTGAAGGTGAACATGTACTTATTTAAGGTGTATGTTTCTTACTTGAAAAAATAGATGACATTTAAAGATCAAAGAATGATTTATTTACAACATTGGTGTCTTCCTGAGATGATGTGGATGCCTCTGAGTTTCAACATCTGTCCACTGTCAGCAACATCCGTCATCAGGTGGAAAGAGCACAGAATCTCTAATTGGGCTGAGTTCAGACAGAGGCCTGAGTCTGGCTGCCAACCCTCAAGGGACCTTCTAGTCACCCCACTTCCCACTGTGCATGGAAGTCTGGAAAGAAGTGTCAGAGCAAACCTATCTCTGCTTTTCAAGTGGAAGTAAAAAGAGAAACATGTTTTTAAAAATTGTTTTTCAAGAGCACTTAGCTGCAGCGGAGAGGTGTGTTTTTATTAGATATATTAGTGAAGTTGATATAGGAAGTCTCTCCATAAATGGCCATTTCATTATTGTATATGGGAAAATTTGAGCAAGACATAAAGTATCACTCTGTAATCAACTTTACAAGTATATACACTTTCTAAAGTCTAAAACCCAAGATGCATTTTTCAATCTCATCCCAAAGGATTGTTCTTTGTTGTTAATACACTGCCTTTGAGTTAAAGGAGCTCAAAGTGGTTGTAATTGAGATGCTATTTGGTTCTTATTTTAGCCTTAAGTTAGCATATTAATAAAACAGCATATGAATACCCTGCTGTGTAAATCGTAAGCTAAATTTTCAGAATGGGCTTGTAACCTAGTAACGGCAGAAACTTATTGGAATATCACTAAATTTTCTCCCTCATCTAGGCCCTTCATAATTATTTTTTTCTTCCTTTTGCATGGAATAATCTGAAAATATATTCTTCGAATTGTAATTTTTGGAGAAGGGATCAGGATAGGAAGAGAAAAAAAAAAGGAGAAAACAAAGAAATAAAGAGAACCAATAATTCTTTGTTTCTCATTTCAAGAACCTAAATTCCTTTTGAATTGTAGTAATATTAGCATAGAGGGGGCCTCCTTTCCAACAATGTGGTTTATCTTATTGGTTCACTTAAAATTAGATTCACACATAGCTGCAAAGACAGTCCCGAGAGGCCTGGTACTCCCCTCCATCAGTTTCCTCCATTGGTGTTATCTTACTCAACTGTAGCACGATGTCAAAACCAGGAAACTACCATGTATAGTGGCACATTCCTGTAATCCCAGTACCTGGGAGGTTGAGACAGGCGGATCTTAGTTTAGAGGCTAGTCTCTGCAATGTAGCAAGGCTCTCTGCAACTTACTGAGACCCTGTTTCAAAACAAAAAATAAAAAGGGCTGAGGGTGTAGCTCAGAGGTAGAATGACCCTGGGTTCAATCCCTAGGACCGATCAACCAACCAACCAATCAACCAACCAATCAAAACTTGCATAGGTGCCGGGCGTGGTGGCACACGCTTGTAATCCCCGCGCTTGGGAGGCTGAGACAGGAGGATCGCACGGTTTCGAAGCCAGCCTCAGCTACTTAGTGAGGCTCTCAGCAACTTAGTGAGACCCTGTTTCCAAATAAAATATAAAAAAGGTCTGGGAGTATAGCCTGGAGGTAGAAAGCCTCTGGGTTCCACCCCCAGTACCACACACACACACAAAAAAAAAAAAAAAAAAAAAAAAACTTGCATAGGTACAGTGTGTGTATAATTCTGAGCATTTTAAATAGTTATGGGTTGATAAAACCACTATCATCAAGATGCACCATCATCACAGAAACCTCCCTCTTTCTGCTTCTTTATCTTTGTACCGCCTTCCTTCTTCCCATCTTTATGCCCAGAAAACTTCTATTCCCTTCCCTTTCTATATAATTCTCTTATTTCAGTAAAGTCAGATAAAAGGTGTCACACAGGATACAGTGTTTCGAGACTGGCATTTCCCATTTTATGATTTCCTTGAGATCCAACCTTCTTATTGTGTATATTGAAAATTGGTAGCTGGGCATGGTGGCACATGTTTGTAATCCCAGTATTTTGGAAGTTGAGGCAGGAGGATCACAGGCTTGCGGCTAGCCTTAGCTACTTATTAAGCCCCTCTACAACTTAGTGAGCCCCTATTTCAAAATAAAATACAAAAAAAATAGGTCTGGGGGTGTAGCGCAGAGGTAGAATGCCCCTGAGTTCCACCCCAGTACTACACACACACACACAATCACACACACACACACACACACACACACACGGAATAAAATTTTCTTTATTGAATAGCATTCCAAGAATTGTGTTTACATAAGTTAATGAATGACAAAATGCTATTTATTCACTGTTTATATCAGTGTAGGACAACTCTGAGAAAATGAGCAGTCCTGTATGACACAATCACTTCCTTTCATCAAGGCCTCTGTTCTTTGCACCTGGCAGGAGCACCTGTCTCCTGTGTCTCCCACTTAGATCTCGCCTTAACCTCACCTTGTGGTTGGTTTCTTTCTCTCTCCTGTCTCTTGTCAAAGAAGCTTTTGCATGCTGCCTTCCTCTCTGCTCCTTTCCTAACTATATGTCACAATGTTTTTCTCCTTCATTAGACTGGGGGCCTCTTGAGGGATGGAACATAACATCTGCTTGCACTTCCTGACAATAAATGGCCTGTTCTCACTAAGTTGTTTGTATTGATTTGAGTAATTTAGATTACCCATTCTGGATTTGTTGGCACATGGGAATCACCTGGGAAGACTTAAAAATTATTCTGATGCTGGGCTTTCTCTTAGAGATTTCAACTTAATTGATCTGAGGTGCAGCCAGGATTCTGGAATTTTAAAAGCTCCCTAGATGCTTCCTAGATATTTCTAATGTGCGGTCAAGATCTACAACTTCTGCCTTGTCCAAGATCAAGAATGACTGTATTAGATGGAATCAGTTTATGTAAGAAATGCTGTATGAGGTTCCCTCACCCCATCCATAATACTCAAAATTTTGTTTGTTTGTTTTTTGGTGGTACTGGGGTTCATGGAAGCCCTTCTACCTCCTGGCTACACTCCCAGACCTATTTTATACCTTTTAATTTTTGGAAACAGAGTCTCTTAAGCCAGCGCGGCTGGCTTTGAACCTGCACAATCCTCCTGTCTCCACCTCCCAAGCACAGGGATTATAAGCATGCGCCACCACACCCTGCTTTGTTTGTTTGTTTGTTTTTTTTTAAAGCATTTATAACCCAGGCATGGCGGCACATGCTTGTAATCCCAGCATTCGGGAGGCTGAAACTGGAGGATCATGGTTCATGGATAGCCTCAGCTACTTAGTGAGGCTCTTTGCAACTCAGTGAGACCCTGTTTCAAAAATAAAGAATAAAAAATAGGGCTAGGGGTGTAGCTTGGAGGTAGAATGCACCTGGGTTCCATTCCCAGTACTTAAAAAAAAAACAAAAACAGCCGGGCGTGGTGGCGCACGCTTGTAATCCCCGCGCTTGGGAGGCAGAGACAGGAGGATCGCGCAGGTTCAAAGCCAGCCGCGCGTTGGCTTAGGAGACCCTGTTTCCAAATATAAAAATGTAAAAATAGGTCTGGGAGTGTAGCCCGGAGGTAGAAGGGCTTCCAGGAACCCCAGTACCACCAAAAAAACAAACAAACAAAAAAAAACAAACAAAAAAACACTTATAATTTATAGCCGGTGTGGTGCACATGCTTGTAATCCCAGCATTCGGGAGGCTGAGACAGGAGGATCGCGGTTCGAGGACAGCTTCAGCTACTTACTGAGATCCTTTGAAACTCAGTGAGATCCTGTTTCAAAATTAAGAATAAAAAATAGGGCTGTGGTATGTATAGCTTGGAGGTAGAATGTCCCTGGGTTCCATCCCCAGTACTGCAAAAAAAAAAAAAAAAAAAAAAAAAAAGCATTCACTTGGATTTTTTTTTTTTTTTTTTTTTTTTTTTTTTTTTTGGTGGTACTGGGGTTCCTGGAAGCCCTTCTACCTCCGGGCTACACTCCCAGACCTATTTTTACATTTTTATGCTGGCTTTGAACCTGCGTGATCCTCCTGTCTCTGCCTCCCAAGCGCGAGGATTACAAGCGTGCGCCACCACGCCCGGCTTCACTTGGATTTTGATGCCCATAGACCTTTGATTGTTAACAGAAAGGTTTTATGTGGATCAGAATGTGATTTTGTGAGCTTAGCCTGTCACTTTGGTTCTATAGAATACATTCTGCAAAAAGGAAAAGTGTGCTCGCGACTCCCCATAAACTTCAAATCAATTCAAAAGACATTCTGGAGGCTTATAATGTAGTCATTAAACAGTGCTTCTCAGCCTTGACTGCACATTAGAGGCAGCTGGGGAGTTCTAAAATTCCCAATGCCAGAGCTGTACCCCACGCCAATTCAGTGAAACTCTTTGAGGGTGAGACCCAGGTGTCAGCACTTTGCAAAACTCCTCAGACAATCTCAATATACAGCCAAGGTTGGAGAACCATTGTCCTAAGCAAACACAGCCCTGACAGAATATACTTACAAATATAAACATTAACTTTTGTTTATATGAATTAATTATATTAATTGGATGAAAAGTAGGAACTTACTCTACTTTTATTCCTTAAAGAAAAAACAGCTGTCCTAAGGTGTGCATGGCATCATCCTACTATTGACAAGCATGCTCTCATACTCACTAGGCCACTTGTTCTTATAAAACAAGACAAAACAAAAAGCAAGTTGGAAAAGAGCAGTGATTATTAACCAGGCATGATGGCTCGTGCCTATAATCTCAGTACTTGGGAGGCTGAGAGAAGAGGATTACAGTTTCAAGGTCAGCCTCAGCACAACTGAGCAAGAATTTCAGCAATTAGAACATGTTTCAAAATAAATAAATAAATAGCCGGGCATGGTGGCGCATACTTGCAATCCCTGTGCTTGGGAGGCAGAGACAGGAGGATCGCGCAGGTTCGAAGCCAGCCGTGATGGCTTGAGACCCTGTTTCCAAATATAAAAAAGTATAAAATAGGTCTGGGAATGTAGCCCAGCAGTAGAAGGGCTTCCAGGAACCCCAGTACTACTACTACTACTACTACTACTACTAATAATAATAATAATAATATAGATAAATGGTTGTTAGGGGTATAACTCAGAAGTAGAATGCTCCTGGGTTCAATCTCCAGTGCCAAAAGAAAGAGCAAAAATTATTAACTTTATAACTAAATTTTATAGACGAGCAAACTAAGGCCTAGATAGATGCCCTCTATAGCTTGAAATTTAAGGAGGCATTCACTCTCAGGGTTGTACAAGCACAGGTTGGCACCTGAGTTAGGGTGCTACCTTAAGTCGTGTGCAGAAGGTGCCTCCTCTCACTTTCATTTCAACTCTGAAAATAGCTCACCTCACAAAACATAGGTAGGCAGTGTAAGGAGAGATGCTAATGTCAGAATCTGAGGCACCTGTGCCTTCCTCCCTCTACCATCCTTATATGTTAGGGAAACAAACTGTTATTAGAAAATACAGAATTGTGTCGGTTCTAACTGAATATTGGCATAATAACCACCCTCTCAACCACATTCTAATTCCTGGACATGTCAACATGTTGACTTTACAGGCATGATCTAGTCAAGGATCTTGAGATGTGCAGGCTATCTGGTGGCTCAATAGAATCATGAAGGTCTTTATAAGAAGAGGCAGGAGAGTTAGAGCCAGAGGACACGTGGAAACAGAAGCAGAGGGTGAAGTGATGCTGTACTGAAAGGAGGCCATACGCTTAGAAATTCAAACAGCATCTAGAAGCCAGAAAAGGCAGTGTTAATGCCTGTTGAAGAAACACAGCCCTGATGATACCTTGATTTTAGCCTGTAAAACCTATTTTTGGTCTTTTGATTTTCCAGATCTATGAAATAATAAGTTTATGTTGTTTCAAGTCGATAAGGTTGTAGTAATTTGTTACAACAGCAATAAAAAGCTAATATAATCAGTTTAAAATTAATATTTGCTTCAAGTGATGAAATCATATCTGACGCTATTTACTAATAAGATGGCTTAAAATTCACCAAGTGCTGTGTGCATGTATATTTGTATCACTTTGAAACTCATTATGATATATAATTACAGTGCACTAATAAAACTATGAGAGAAGATGGCTTGATGTGTTTGCTATAGAAATAAATACAAGTAGAAACTTAATTTATCTACCTACTAAGGTATGCTCATAGAAAATACCTTGGTCCTTTTTCCACTATCATAAGTCTATATTTACTCTGACTGCCTGATGAAGCTCTGATTTGCTTCTCTCACTTCCAATTCTGACTAATTTCTGCCCTCCTTAATGAATTGGAAAAGCCAGTATTGCTTACTTTGGGTCAAGTCATAAGGCCAAACAGGCTTTAATTGCACATTTTTTCCTGCCAAGCTATATAAATTAAAAACACAAAAATGGAGTTTAAAGTGAGGAAGACCTATTTATTTTCTCCTAAAAGGGAGAAGCTGAGAGATTAGCTGTAATGGACACTCTGGAATAATGTCCATACACACAGGAAAAAGACAAAAGGGTAGACTCTTATAAGATGCCATTCATAACAGCTCAAATGCCCCTGGACAGTTTCTCAGGAAGAGTTCACGTTGGAGACCAACAGCATCTCTCAACAGGTCTGATATAGTTTTTTTCCTACAAATTTGAAACAGGTAGCTGTTTTCTAATGGATAGCCAAATGAAGGAGTTGGCTCATCTTTAGATGCTGTGTTATACCAAAGGAAATACAAAGTCATATTAAATCTTTAAAGCATGCTCAGTGTGGTGTGTGTGTGTGTGTGTACTATGAGAGCCTCCTGAGAGTTGAAGCAGCAGAGGAAACAGATTCTCACCTTGTCCTGAGGTAAATTCATAAGGACAAATGGACAGAGCCATCAGCATTATTTAAGACGTTATTGCTATTTCTCTTGTTTGCAGTCCTTGTTTGCTATTCTCATTCTCTCTCTCTCTCTCTCTCTCTCTCTCTCTCTCTCTCTCTCTCTTTCTCTCTCCCCCCTCTCTATCTCATGCAGTTAAATTTGAGAAAGTCACACGCATAATATAATTGGGATCTGCAAAATTACATTCACTGATATAATACTAGAGATATTGTTGGTGGAAGGTAGAATTTAGAGGGGTAGAGGGCTGAGAAGATGGTAAGATAGACTTATTCTGTGAGCCCCCGAGACTTGGAACTAATTATGAGTGGGTAGAAATTGGAGTCAGAGATTCAACATATATCAAACTTTTCTTATAGTCCAAGCCTTTCACAAGCAAAAATACATTTTTTTTTCTGGAGATAATGATCTTTCCAATACCTCAAATATCGAAGAAGAGATTAGCTGATCAGAATGTGGAGAAGAGATTAAATCACTGAATAGAAGACGTGAGTGTCTTTTAGATTCCTTTAAAACTAAAATTCTCTATGATGAGATTTCTACTGTTCCATTTTTCCTTGAGATTTGGTTCTTTCTTTCCAAGAAGATAAAGTGGCTATAAGTAAAAAATGCATGTAATTCTCTTACATCTTATTTTCTTGGCAATGTTATTTGCTCACCATGGAAATTTCTAAAGAAGTCTTCTTTCTTATCATGTAAGATACAATGTCTTACTAAAGAAGAGTTTTCCTGTAGAATGGGATTTAATATGATATATTTTACTGTGGGCCCAACCCATGGGGCCTTGTGTGAATTCCACCTAAGTCCCTTGCTGTGCAGCCTAAATTCTAACATGTGAGAAGCAAAGGAGAGTGCTACAGACAGGCAACTGGGGTTGTCCCTAATCCTTCCCTTTAAAGTAGGTGTCACAACATTTTCCAGCCACTGGGTTTTGTGCTTAAGGGACCGTGAAGGAGAAACCTTCTCCAGAGCCCTTCCTTGCTGGCTGCGGTCCACGTCTGTCAGGGTCCTGCCAAGTGTAAATCACGTACCCAAATACATCCAGAGAGAGCCCATCCATCACATCCTGGGGGTGATGTGGGCTGCACTGTCGGTAAATCTGGAGAAAATAATGTATTTGTGCTGTGAGATGACATCCTATAATGAGATTGTGATATTCCATAGCATGTGATTCGCTATTTGTGACTAAGATGGATTTCACAGTGAACGCAGCTGCCGAGGCTGCCAGGCCTGGTGGACACGTGTAAGGTAAAGGCCCCTCTCGGGCCATCCGGCCATAACTCTTCGCAACTGGAAATAAATCCTCAGGACTGCCAAGAACAAGTTGCCAAATTGAATTTTCTCTAAAGGGTAGCTGAGTGTTTAGGCAAAGCAAAATCTTTAAAGGAAAAAGAAAAAGTACAGAAGCCGTTCATCAATATTCTTTGATTGCATTTATTGTTTATGGTAACAGAACCCAACAGTCCACACCGAGGTTATGTGACAGACTCCTGTGCTCTGGGCACATGCAATCGATGCAAAGCAAAAACTGCTTTTATGTTCAAAATAAATAACCTGAGTTGCTCAGACGCTTACTCCCACAGTCATATATAGAACCATTTTATACATTCTTCATTTTTAAGGGTCCTAAGTTGTACTGAGTTCTCATTACAAAAGTATGGTCCTCGACCAGCAATACTGCTGTTACCAAGGGGCTTAGCAGCAATACAGACTCTTGGGTACCAACCCAGACCTGCTGAACTAGAATCTGTGTTTTAACAAGATCACCAGGAGGGCCTTGTACACACTAAAAATTTAGAAGCACTATAGGAAGTGACGTTTGAGATATTCATCAGCACCAATAATAATGCTGATTAAAGAATTCCAAATATATGTGCATTTTTTTTTGCATTTTACAAGCCAATTCCACAATTACTAGCAAGTATGAGCGTTCCAGTAACCTCATGAGACAGATAGGTGCATTGTCTTCATTTTCAACTCAGTACAAATGAAGTTTATAGTGAATATGAGGCAGGTATATGAGCTAAACTCAGAAAATCAAGGGCTGCATGTTTTCTCTAAGATGTGGAAGCTAGAGAGAAAAATAGGAAAGAAAGGGGACTTCATGGAAAAGAGGAGAGAGATCAGTTGAGTACTGGAAGAGCATTGGGGGAATGAAGAGGGAGGGAGAGGGGAGGCTTAGGAAGGAAACAGACCAAATGATACTATGCACATATCTGAATGTATTACTATGAATTTCACTAGGTTGTACAATTACAATTACAATATAACAACAATAGATTTATTTTTAAAAGATATATGCAGGTAAACAGGGGGCCTAAATTCAAACTCAGTTCTTTTCTCCCCATCCATCTTCTTTTCTCATCATTGTTAGAACATGTTTACTCGCTTTTGTCCCCCAAAGTGATGAGTTCTATGAAGCTACTCAAAGGCACTCAGCCATCCCCAGCATGAACAAAGATGAACATTTATAAATGACTGGCTGGACCTTAGGTATGTGGTTGAGACTGTGCAGAACGTTTCTAATTCCAAGGGGATCAAATCCGAATTCAATCACATTAGGTCTAGACACTGACCCATCGTGCACCAGCCACTCCACAATACATCTTGATTTAGAATTGATCATACAGGTCACCATGACCATACCAGGTCGATGTCAAACAATCGACCCTTAAGTTTCCTTTAAAGAAAAATTTCCAGGACATCTGCTGAAATATAGACCAACGTGGCAAGTTTGCTACATTATACATCACTTCTGGAGAGAGATCCTCAGAAACACTTCTGATGAAGGGGTATGACGTATTAAGTGCCATGTATAAAGCAGCCATTGCTCCAGAGGCCATCATGCTTTAGCTCTGGAATTCACAGAGGGCCTTGTGACAGGGTGAAGCTGGGAGAAAAGGGTGCTAGTGAGGTACAAGTTGAAGGAGTTCTCCAGCTTCTCTTGGAATGTGGGACCTTTGAAGTTCCCAAGGCTCCCAAGAGCCTCATGGCTTGTACAAGCAGGTGCAGTGGAATTGAGAGGAAATGTTCCAGGGCAGGCGTGTAAGGAGAGGCTAAGTCTCTTAGACTTGTGTCTATGGTTACTCTACTGTATAAAAATATGCATTTTTTTTGTAAGAGTTTAGTATAAGTTTTTTTTTTAAAAAAAGGTGGTTTTGTGTCAAAGGGAATATAATGAATACATCTGAGTGATTTTAAGCAGAGATGTATATTCATTGGGCTTATTTAATATTCTCAATTAACATCTTTGAAAATTAACGAAGTTATCTATATTAAGGGCTAGACTGGTCATTTTA
Source organism: Muscardinus avellanarius (assembly GCF_963383645.1). NCBI lineage: Eukaryota > Metazoa > Chordata > Mammalia > Rodentia > Gliridae > Muscardinus > Muscardinus avellanarius. Next base: position 80,350,260 of record NC_137790.1, on the reverse strand, counting down.
GAAGAAATTTTAAAACTAAAGGACAGCATTGATAACACTGGCTTTTTGTTTGAACTGAAGAGCAGATATTGCAGAATGGGTAAGGACAACAGTGGCAAAAACATAGACTGATACTATCTCAGAAACTAACCTGTGCTCTTATGAATCAACACACCTTCCATTTAGATTTTGGAGCTTCTCTATTCATAATTCATGTAAGGTACTTACTTAATTGTATAGAAATCATATATTCATATATTCCAAGTATTCCCTTGGAATATTGAAACACTAATTCATATGCTCAATCGGCTTGCCATTTCTTTCCTGCAATTCTGAGATGATAAAAATCACATTCAGATTGCATTTTTATTCCCCTCCTTCTTCGTTCTCCCAACTCTTCATCATGCAAAAACTCACAGGTATGGCATCTCCAATTTATGTAATCCCATTTCATAATGATGTTATTTATGCCCACACCCTGTTAAAATATTAAACACAATCAATGGCTTCAGTCTCACCTGCAGCCTGAAGAATATCTGGTAAGGATTTTCTCTTTGGTACTGACTTGCTATATGAATTCTCATTAAGAATTCCCATTCTTTCAGGGGGTCCAATCTATAGCAAATCAGAAAGAAAAAAATGCTGTGAAAGCTTTTTATGGTTTCCCTCAACTTGTCCCTGTACATTAAAGGCACATCCCTGCTCAGTGCAATGTGTGTGATTGTCTAGGTAAACTCTAAATAACATGTGGTCCACTAACACTCATCACAGGGCATCTCAGGGAAGGAGCTCAGTAAAGGGAATATTTATACAGAATTTTATGACAGAAAATGGAAAATATAGTATTTTCACATAGAAGAGGAACTTATTACAAATTTCACAGGTTTAAAGATAGGGTCTGTGCTTCCAATTTTTCACCATTTTTATTTAACTATTAATATATTATTATAAATCAAGTACTATTAGTAGCCCAACTTTAGAGATAAAAAAATTAAATCTCAGAGAATTTGGGTGACTAGGCTAAAGTCACAGAACCAGCTACTGGTAGAGCTGTGATTCAAACTTGGAACTGATGCTTTTAAACCACTGCAGTGCAGTACCCCTCAGGCCGGGTGCTGGGTGAAGGGTGCTCTGTCAATTACAAAGCACCGTGCAAAACTGCTGTCTCCTTAAGGGTTTTGCTCTCCTCTCTCTCCATGTGCCTTTCCTTCCACTCTAGAATGTGTTCCACTGTCTCCACCTACTGAAGACCTCTCCTTTTCCATAGGGCTGCTCTGTGTGTGTGAAACTCCTCTTCCCCTGCATTCTTCTCCCCTGTTCCTATATGGTATCAAAACATCTCACAAGTTGTGTGTAAATATAGACTGCCAAGTGAAATTCTAAGAACACAGAAAAAGGCAAATCCTCCCTGCTTGTGCCTAGTCACAGCCCCTTTCCCGGACTTAACAACATTCACTTTTTTTTTTTTGCCAGGCATTTACTTGCCCACAGGTACAATAAAAATACATGGTTATTTATATAGGTAGTTCCTTTCATGTTATTTTGTAATTTCCTTTTTCTTGTCACTTAACAAAATGTCTTAGAAATCTTTGCAGCCAGCACATGTGAGACTGTGTCGGTCTCTTAACTGTCCCTTGCCCTGCTTATTTGTGAATTTTCCCTTCCAGAAACACTGCTTATCTTTCCATTTACTCAGGTCTTTGTTCAGGCATTTTAGTAAATCATGTAGTCATTATTTTTCCAACCAATTTTTAGTTTTGATTGCTAAATGCTATTGTGATTTTTCATTTCGTATTTTCTAATGATTCTTGCCAGTGCTTGGGAAAGCTATTGATCTTGAACTCCTAATCTTTACACTTTTTAAAATTGATTTTTATAGATTTTCTAGATAATAGGTGTATTATCTGCCAATAAAGAGCAGTTTTCAATTCATTTTTGATACCTAATAGATTTGTTTGTTCTTTGATTTTGTTGTTATTTGGAAAAGATCTCTACTATGTTGGATAAGAGTGGTGGGTGTGGAAAGAAAATCTTTATCTTGTTTCATATTTAGCCAAGAATATTTCTAATATTATTATGATATTTGTTTTAGGTTCCTGGGAACATGACCTCTCTCTAGGTTGGAGAGGTTTTTATTGGTGGGGATGGTTATTTTCTGATGACTTTCAATCATGAACAGCTGTTAAATTTTATCAAATGCTTTTTTCAACACTTTTTTCTATTGATTGAGATTATCTTCTAGTTTAACTTATTTTCTCTGCTAATATGAATTACACAGATGCAGTTTCTGCTCATGCTATCTTCAACTCCTTTAAATATCTTATTCATTTTAACCCTTTAAAATGTTGCATGTTTGCATGCCTGCACCCCTTTCTTTCCTGCAAAAAATAAAAACAAAAACCCCTCAAAGTTTCTTAAAAACCAAACTCTGCTACTTTCATATTGTAGATTCTCAATTAATGTTGAATGACACATATGTATACAAATTCATATGTATAATGTCATCTGAGGAACACTGCACTTATTCTGAGCTATTATTCTTAAATTTTATTATTTTTTTTTCATTTTATGTTTATGTGATGGTGTCTAGATTGCCCAGACTAGACTCTCCCAACTCCTGGACTCAAGAGCCTCCCGTCTTAGCCTTCTCAGTAGCTGGGACCAAATAGTTGTATGCCAATATACTTGGTATTCTTAAGTTTTAAATATGTATAAGTGGAACACTCAGCAAGTTAGGTCCAAGGCTGGGTCTCAAATTTAAGTTCTGTTACTCTAGGAAAAGTGCTCTTTGGCCACACATGGATGATAATTACCCTGAGTTGGTGGCATTCATCATCAGAAGCAATATACACACACACAACATTTATTAGAGTATCTGAACAGTTTAGAAATATAGTTTTCACTATTTGAGCAATGGTGGGAAATGGTGCTTCTTCACTGGAGGGAGAATGGGTTTATCTGGTGACGATGTTATCGGTCATTTCCAATCAACCAATCCAATTTAAGTGCTGATATAAATTTGTGCAGGAAATAATAGTTGCATTGAAGAGTCTTGACACTTGTTAAAGCTGGGTCAGCTACCAGAACCTTACCTCTTCTTAGTACCACAGAAGGTCAAGGCTGGCAGGACCTTAGAACTATTCTGGGACACCTGGACATCTTTAATACATTTTTTGATTGGTTGGGCAAAATGATATTCAGAAAAGCAAAATAACTGTAAAAAATCAAGCTGTAAGTTACCAAATATCTAAGGTGGCCTAAAGCATCTTTTTTCAATATGGCTTAAGTATTTTTTTGATTTCATAGATAAAAGAAAGTTCTGAATAAGTACATCAGATTTTTAAGCAAAATTAGAAATGAAGATGTTAGCAGTGGTAATGGTAAGTTCCATGGACTGCAGGGGAACTTTGTAGACTTAGATACTTTCCTGATTCCTGTCAAAAAGGCACCAAGGTCACTGACCTTGAACACCAAGTGGAGTCCTGGTTTCTTTCCTAATAACCAAACTGAATGCCCTGTCAGTCATGAGCTCACAAGCATAGGTGCATGATGCCATGTAAATATTCAGTTCCTAAAATTAAAAGTATTTTCTTTCATCCCAGTACTTGGGAGGCTGAGACAAGAGGTTCCGGGTTCACCACCAGCCTCAGCTACTTAGTGAGGCCCTCTTCAACTTAGTGAGACCCTGTTTCAAGATAAAGAATATAAAATAGGGCTGGAAGCCAGGAGTGGTGGCATATACTTGTAATCTCAGTATTCGGGAGGCTGAGATAGGAGGCATGGTTTGTGGACAGCCACAGTTGGTTAGTGAGGTTCTTTGGAACTCAATGAGACCCTGTTATAAAGAATAAAAGATAGGGCTGGGGTAGAATGCTCCTGGGTTTCATTCCCAGTTCTGAAAAAAAAGATAGGGCTGGGGTGTAGCTTGGAAGTAGAATGCCCCTCAGTTCAATCCCCAGCATTGACAAAAAAAAAATCTTATTTTATTGTCCCATCATATGATAAAATGCAACAAGGGCCATTGGTTAGGTTGTACTTCATGACTGATGTGGGTTTTATCACAACACCAGCGGTATTATCTTATCAACCCTTTCAAGATGGAAAGCATAACCAAGTCCAGGGAACACTGTGGCTATCAAGAGTATTGGAAAGCAATTTTCAAAAAACGAGTTCAAGCTATTGCTAGAATTGAAATATATTAAATGTCTATATTATCAATAAAATGACTTGCCATCAGTCCCATTTGGCTTTACTAGACACACCACAGAGGTATTTAGATATGTGTAGTCTGTTCTCTGAAGCCTCGGTTTTGCAATATGTTCATATGATGGTTGCATCATCATAAGGAGTGATGGGAAATAATGTATTTTAACAAATTAAAAAAGCATTATTTGGAGAATATCCAAATATCCATAAACAGAACACTTCTGGGAATATGGTGGGGAGGGTGTGTTGGTTCTGTTTTGGAGGTGTGTATGTAGAGATGAAAAAAATCACACCCAAAATATCCTTGATTTGAAATACAGGTAGAATAGGCCTTGTACCCATTCTCTCCCTTGGACCATGTTCTGCATTCCCATGGCTGCCAATATTTAAACTGAAGTACCTTTGTGCTCATGTTGATCTGACATTTTGTAACTTTTTTTTTAAACTAGGGACTGCAACCATGGGTGTTCTACCTCTGAGCAGCTCTATTTTATTTCTTATGTTGAAACAAGGTCTAAGCTATGCTTCTAAGGCTAGCCTCAAACCTGTGATCTTTCTATCTTAGCCTTCAAGTACTAGGATTAAATGAGCATGCCATGGCACCCTGTATTTGACTGTTTTTAAGCCCTTTCTTGCTTGGTCTTCTCAACAAGACTACAAGATTCTAAAGAAGATGGGTCATATTTGCAATTTTATTCAGATCATCCCTGCAGCTGGAAAATCTTAACACTCATGAGTTTTCATATAGATTAACACGTAGAAGGCACAGAGATAATCAAACGTACAGTGTAAATCCTTACTTCAAACACGAGGCATCAATATAATCATTTAAAAGTCACAGCAAAAGGGAAGCCCAGAGAGTTGCATATGTTTCATGGGTAGGGCCAAAGAGCAAATGATTTCTCCTTAACTGAGCTTCTAAAACCTTTCTTTTTGTCAACTTCTATGTATTAATTGCCCCATAATTTGAAACAAAACAAAATAAGACAAAAAAGAGAATAATCATCTTTAATTAACATATTCTTAAGGATTCCTAGTTGCCTGAAGTCTCCAAAAAAAAACATACCCAGTAGAGTGAATGAAGGGAATGCCTACCAAAGAAACTGCTGCCACCTTCTGGTGAAGCAGTACAGAATGTTTTCTCCCCCTCTCACTCATACGCATATTCATATTCTTTCACACACATTGCCCTGCATGCACACAAGAACAGTATTTGTATCGCACTTTGTAGTTAACACTATCCCACGAGTTCTCTCTTCCATGCTCACAAAATCCTCATGAGGCAGCTTCTATTACCTACCTTACACAGAAAAGAAAACTGAAATTCAGAGAGGGTACATGACTTCCAGAATGTCACACAGTGATTGAAAGATGCGGAACGGAAACCTTCACACAAGTGAAGACATGCTACACTTTAATACAAAGAGTGAACCATCATTCTATGCATTGGCAGATATAAACCTCTCCATGTACTCAGCACGAAGGTGTGGAGTCTTTTCTCTTTTTAATATACTTTGATTGGCGTACTGTAACGGTACATCATACTGAGGTTCAGTGTGATGGCAACATTCGCGCACACAGCATCTGGTGCACTTCCCTCCTGTGTGAAGTCTTTTCTCTGATCATGTCTTATCACAGCTTCATAGTATGTGTCTGATAGGAGCTCTTCCGTTCTGGCCCTGCAGGGTGCAAGAGTACCTACTGAACTGAAAATTTTTTCTTCAACTTTTTGAGTAATGGAAAGGAGCAAATAGTTTCTTTTATTATCCTTATAGTAGGACCAATATATTTTCTTCAACTCTTTTTATACTTAAACATTTTCAAGCCGGGAGTGGTGGTGCATGCTTGTAATGTACTTCGAGGTCAGCCTCAGCTACTTAGTTAGGTCCTCCACAATTTAGAGAGACCCTATTTCCAAATAAAGAATAAAAAATAGGGCTGGGGGTGTAGCTTGAAGGTAGAATGCCCCTGGGTTCCATCCCCAGTACCACACAATTTTTTTTTCTTGGTAATCTCAAAATGCAGATTGAAGAAAACTCTTTTGGTGGCTTTTTTTTTTTTTTGTAGCATTGGGGATTGAACCCAGGAAGACTCTACCACTGGGCTATACCCGCAGCCCTATTTACTTATTTTTGGTACTAGGGATGGAACCCAGAGGAGATTTACCTCTGAACCGTACTCCTGGCTTCCTTTATTTTTTATTTTGAACAGGGTCTCTCTAAGTTACCACCTACTAGCCCTGAACCTGTGATCTTCCTGTCTCATCTTCCAAATACAACTGGTGGCTTATAAATACCCAGCACCCATACTTGTGGCTTTAATACCCAGTTCCATCTCCCACCACACCCCTCTGCATCTTATCTCACCAAGAGTCCTGCACATTCCTTTTCAGAGCTTGGTACTTGGACCAGCTTTTCTATCTGACTCTGCTTTGTGATACCCTATGTAGCCTCCAGTGCCCCCTCCTCTGTTGATGCTTCCCTGCTTTCTTCAAGTTCATTGCCTTCTCAGTCACCTGTGGAGCTCATAGCCTTCAGTTTTTATGATGGCTTGTTGTTTTTCTTTCTGTAAGTTTCTCAACAGTTTTTTTTTACCTACAGGGTAGAAATGCATTCTTACGAATTTCTGTAATCCCAAACCAGACTATGCATAGATGCTTAGTAGATATTTGACTTCAGTCGAACTGCACTGTAAATGTGACTTTAATTGTATATATATATATATATGGTGTGTGTGTGTGTGTGTGTGTGTGTGTGTGTGTGTGTGTGTTACTGGGTATGGAACCCAGGGACATTCTACCTTCAAGCTACACCCCTGCCCTATTTTTATTCTTTAGTTTGAAACAGGGTCTCACTGAGTTGCAGAGGGCCTCACTAAGTAGCCGAGGCGGTCCTTGAACCGTGACCCTCCTGTCTCAGCCTCCCAAGTACTGGGATTACAGCGTGAGCCAGTATGCCCAGCTAATTGGTTACATTTTAAGAAAACACTCAAAGCCCCACCTAACAATAAGAGCCAGGGTACACATTTACATAATATGGGAGACACAGGGAGACTTGTGACCTTGGTCATTTCTTAATTAGCTCAAGATGATCAGCAAAGGCAGGAATCCCTCCTCCCTCTTACATTCATTCCTCTCTAAGCAGGGGTAATAATTTAAAAATTATATTTCTTATATATTTTCCCCATCTCTACTTGCATTGTCAAATCCCTGCTAGCAGAGAGCATATATGCTATAGTTCTTTGAAGAATGACATTTGCAATCAGAATATTGGTCTCCAAGGATGTTTTTCTGATCTCATGCCTAAATAACATTGGATGAAGAATAAGTCATGCAAGTATTCTTGCACTATTCTATTCTTGTTAGTCTCTCTCACTCTCTCTCTTTCTCTCTCTCTCTCTCTTTCATTTTAAATTAGTCAAGGTTTCAAAAATAGTATGACAATTTCCCAGATTTTGCTCAAATTAATTTATGGGAAAGTCTTTTTGGAGGGCATTTTCCACTTAAAATGATTCACCAACATACAAGAATATTAAAAGCATTATTTGTTATAGCAAAAATTTGAAGTGACCTAAATATTGCAAGAAAAAAAGGATCAGCTATATAATTATATCAACATGATTGAATATGTGGCCATTAAAATCAGATTCTTTAAACACACTTAAAAGGAAATGTTCAGTGTCTTGGTTTGCTAGGGCCTCCATGATAAAAGCCACAGACTGGGTGGCTTAAGCAATAGACGCCTCTGTCTCAGGGTTCTGGAGGCTGCAAGTCCAAGGTCAAGGTGTGGCAGGGTGGCTTTCTCATGAAGAATTTCCTGGCTTGTGACAGAATCCTCCTTGTTGTGTCCTCACTATCCTTTTTTTTCTATGATTCTTTATCTCTGTGCCTCCCCCTTTTCTTATAAGGACATACTGGATTAATTTCTCACTTTATGGCCTCATATAATTTTACATCTTTAAAGGTCTTTCTCCAAATACAGTCATGTTGGGAGTTATGAATTTGGTGGAAATGTAATTCATGCCATTATACTCAAGGCATTTCGAGTAAAAAGGACATCATAGGCTGGGATGTTACAAGCACATGCTTGTAATCCCAGTACTTGGGATGCTGAGACAGGAGGATTGCAGGTTCTCAGCCAGCTTCAGCTACTTAGTGAGGCCCTCTGCAACTGTATGAGACCCTGTTTAAAAATAAAGAATAAAAAATAGGACTGGAGGTGTAGCTCGGAGGTAGAATGCCCTTGAGTTCAACCCCTAGTACTGAAAAAAAAGTACATCATAAAAGCACATTTATAACTGAAACATCATTTTTAAAAATACACACATCTATGAGAAAAATAGTGTAGAAGTTTACATGTGTATTTGATTGCTGCAACTGTGTTGTGAGAAAGAAGCAGGAATAGTACTTTTCAACGTACAGATTTTAAAACTGAAGTTTAGAAGGGTTGAGTCAAATGGCTAATAAGTATTCTGACTCTTAATTCAGTGAACTTTTCATTTTGCCACAATTCTCCAAAATATCTTCCTTTAATAAACAATGAAAAGACAAACAATGGTCTGTAATCATCCCCCTCCTCCCCAATTTTTAAGTCTCCTTTTAGAAGTAGAAGAAATCGTAATAGCAACAATAACAGCAACAGTCCTTGGAGCAAAAGTTTCACGGGGATCACTGAAGCATGGTCTCCTGGAGAGAGAATTGGGATACAAATAAATATAAATAAATAGTGACCTGGGATGAAAATTGTCACTGACTTGCTTTTATATTTCCCATCCCATTCTTATTATTGCTGACATTCATGAAGATAAAGCATAATTGTAAGATACAGCATACTCCCCTAGGTATTTCAACAGATATGAACACTTACAGTGATTTATATGTGAGCCAGTGCTCTAGCCAGAGGCTCCTCATCTGGAGGGAGAGTTGGCGAGACTGAAAATTACTACGAAAAGTTCCAGAAATCTGTAAATATAGAAATGTTTAGCCATTCCATGATACAAAATGTATGGCTGCAGCCTGTTCATGGATAGGTGGGGTGGCAGGTAGGATAGAGTACTGAATACGGGGTGTCTTTTAGTTGTACAAGTTGGGAATTATTGTTCTAGGTCAATAGTATTTTTAAAAAATCTTATTTGCAATGTATGCTTTCCCACTCTCCAGTCCTGTGATCAAGTCAACCATCGCAATGACCTATGTATAAATGGGTGTTTCCAGAGGTGAATTCTGTTGTATATTTATGAATGAGTTGAACTCAACCAAGACATTGAATGACTTCAACCTGCTGGGTGAACAAACCTACTGCTTTGTTCAGCTTTCTGGGGAAGAGGAGGTGGTGGAGAATAATGAGATCTGCTGAAACATGGCCAGAGAAATTCTTCAATTCAAAAAGCAGTGTTGGTCTAGCACTTACCATGGATTCAGGGTTGTATGTGGTGAAGTCTCTTTTTTACCTGTGGCTTACAGACAGAGCTTTGGGGGGGTCAGGCATCAGTATGTGCTTGGTAATCAGTGTCTCCTTGCTCGGTGCTAACTAAGCCTCACCAGACTTTTGCGGGGCTCTTGTGATTTGTGAAATGACAGACAGCTGTAGTAAAAAGCGTGACAACATGTGTTTTGAGACTTTCAAAAAAGTTCCATATCTTGAAGCCAATTGTCTCGGGGCAAGTGGCTGGGCATTCCCTCTCTGCCAAGGCGGCTCCTGAGCAGCTGTCAAGCTTAATCTGAGTGAGAGATGAAAGAGTGACCTAGAGGTCAAAGCCTCTGGCAGTCTGCTGCAAATCCCCTGAGTTATCTAATCTGTCCAGTGAGCACAAGCTTGCTGCAAAGGAAGTGCTATTTTATAGCTGACCCTTTAACAAAGGGAAAATAACAACTGTTAGAAAATGCAGTAAGTAGTTGTCCTGAGATAATGCTGCTTGGGTAAATCCTGTAAGAGATTTTGTTTTTAGACTTCAAAAGGAAAGATAAATATCAATATCTGGAACACCCACAGGGCCTGTGTAAAAGAGGTATTATATTGCACTGTAGAACATTCCCTGGGTTCCTGAAGGTACACACACACACACACACACACACACACACACACACACACTTCCACCAACAGCAGCAACTAGCACATTGGCTAGTGGCCTCCAATTAAAAGTCGGTCAGTGCCCCTGTAGTATTTGTGCAAATTTACTTGACTCTTCTTTGAGCTTTAGCATTCTCATCTGTTAAAAGCCAAACAAACAAGCAAACACACCCCACAGACATACAGCCAAAAAGAAAAGAGGGCATTTGGATTCGATGATAAATATCTGACATACCATCATTCTTCATTTTTGTGCCCATAACAGACATAATTAATTGGTCATAGCATTTCACGCAGCCTTAGAATTCTCAACAGCGACTGATTTGAATGAGCACTGTGAGACCTATTTGCTCTGCTTGCAGCTTAGCGATGCCTGTGGTCCTGCTTCTCAGCAGGCTCAGCAGGCTTAGTGGCTTTGGCTCCTGGTAGCACCTCTGGCACAGCACGGCACAACTGGCATCAGCAGGATGTAGCAATAACAGAGGCACCAAGTGTTGTTTTTTGGGGGAAGAAATTTCAGGTTTCAGAGATGGCATATATGATATTCCTGGGGCATGCACATAAAAGCCAGAGTCTGAGCAGAAGAGAAGACTGGAAAGCTACTGCAAAAGAAAGGGGATCTTTTATTTGTCCCAATGAGCTCCCCAAGTACTGGGAAAGCTGGGAATTGGAGAGTCTGTAATAACATAAAGGGGTAGAGTTAGAGCAAATTTTATACAGTGTTAATGATATTCCCTCCTTTAAATCTAAGCCTGTATATTCTGAAGATTACATTTATATGATCATCGAAATAGTGGTTAGCATAGAAATCAGAACAAAACTCCTAAGTAGAATCGTAAGGTCTCTACAGACCATGTAGCTCATCAGTCCCCAAGTGCATCTATTGGATCAGGTTCTACTGGCTCCATACGATCACCTGAGAATCTGCTAGTGATCAGATTTCTGAGTCTGTTTCCCAAACGTTTAGTAGGTTTGGAATGCTTTCCACACCTTCTCCAGGTGTTTGTCATGACTGTCCAGGATTGAAAGTCAATGATCTGATCCATCGTGATCCTTTTAAGGATGAAAAAGCCAAAGTAAACTTGAAAAAATGACATGTAAAATCACATAGCAACTTAGTGACAAATTTGGACATAGAATCTAGGTTTTTCTGACTGCCAGTCCCATGCCAAGGGTTAGGCTAATTCTACTGGGGTTTTTTGAAACAAATGACCAATCATGTCAGTGTGCCTTGTATTTTAATTATGCTTACTAATGCCAATATGGAACAGGCTGCCTTAGAATATAGAGGAGACGGTCAAGCATAGGCAAAATTCTACCTGGAAAGAGACCTGTAGCCAAATGTATCATATGTGCAGTTAGCTTCTACCTTTTAGTTGTATGTAAATCTATGCTTGGCCAATTTGTGCCTTATAAAATAGTGGGGAAATGAGGCTGTAGTCCTTAAACCTGAGGGTTTAATCTCTGGCTGTTATGAAAGGGAAGCTGGGACAATGCTTAGGTGACCTGGACAATGATTAGTGTTGCACTTTAGCCTACCTCTCACCCCTTCGTGTTTTTCACAGTTACTGTCAGCTGTCTTACTGGGCTCTGTCTCAGTCACAGCACAGCCCACAGCTGCAGCCAGAAAGACCTTCCAATTATACCCGTCCCATCATGCTGCAGAATCTCCAGTGACTCCTCATTAGGGAAAAGTCTAACAATCAGATTGGCAGTGAAAACCTCTTCTAATTCTTATTCCATCCCTTCCATTTTTTTCCTCTTGAAATGCTGAGCATCAGTCCTGATACTGTTTGAATCTAAATAGGTTTCTGTGTTTTTCCACTTTTATTCACATTGCAACATATTTCCAAATTGCCTACTCAAAAGGTTACCTATCTTCACCCGCCCACATCATATTACTTAACCACTAATAAATACTTGTGTGCACCTGCTGTGTACCAGACAATGTGTATTTTTAGGTGAGTAACTTGGATATGATTTAGACCTTAAGATCTGGTGGAAAAGACTGATATTAAGTAATTAACGATGATGTGAAGAGAGTTCCCAGGATAGAGTAGGTGTCATGGAAACATCTAACAGGGAAACATGATTTAATCCATGAGCTCTTCCTTTCAAACAACTCTGACCTTGTTATTATCTAAAATCTTTTTTGCTTTTATGTTCATATATTTTTGTACATGAATACACACTTATCTGTCATTTAGCTTTTTTCTCTGTGCTTATATTATCTTCTCCTGATAGAAATCTCTTGCAGAACAGTGTCCCTTTCTTTTTTAAAATAATTTCATTGGTGCTTTATACTATACATGATAGAGAGGTTTATTTATTTTTTTATTTTTGGTGGTACTAGGGGTAGAACCTAGGGGCTTTCTACTCCGGGCTACACTCCCAGACCTATTTTATATTTCATCTGGAAACAGGGTCTCACTAAGTTGCTGAGAGCCTCACAAAGTAGCTGAGGCTGGCTTTGAACCTGTGTGATCCTCCTATCTCAGCCTCCCACGTGTGGGGATTACAAGCGTGCGCTACCACGCCTGGCTGATAGAGGTTTAAACTGATTCAAACATACTTGTGCCCAGCGCCAGGTGTGATTCCCTTTGGATCTCACTCCCCTTCTCCCTCTCTGTACGTATTGGTGAGATTGGTAGCAATGACTTCATGTGTGGACAGGGCATGACTTAACTGCTGCCTTCCCCAGCCCTCCTTTTCCCCCTCCCCATCTCCCTCACCCAGTCCCCTCCCACTGTCTTACTGGTCTTTCTCCTCCTCTATCTGAAGTCCCTTGTCTCCTATTATCCCTCTAGCTTCCACATGTGAGGGAAAACATAGGAACCTTGGCCCCCGTGACTTGCGGCTCTCACTTAGCACCATATTCTCTAGTGCCATCCATTTCAGGACAGTATCATTTCTTAAATGCTTTTTATAGCTTAGTTAAGTATTAATATAGTCTAAATCATAAGGCTCAAAGAAGTCTCGGTAAAGACAGCATTTCATTAGTGTATTCACTTTCATTGTTTCATTGACCCTCCCACTAATTCTATGAATTATGAATCCCTGATTTATAGGCAAGAAAGCTGATCCTGGGATAATATTAGTGACCTGTCTAAAGTCAAATAGCTATAAATTCATGGGGTTGGAGTGAGAACCCAAAGACTTTCATTCTTTTATTTTTATTTTTATTTTTTTGTGGTACTGGGGGGTGGAATCCAGGGGCTTTCTATTTCTGGGCTATACTCCCAGCCCTATTTTATAATTTATTGGAAACAGAGTCTCACTAAGTAGCTGAGGCTGGCTTCGAACCTGTGCTAACCTCCTTCTCAGCCTCCCAAGAGCTGGGAGTATAAGCGTGCGCCACCATGCCCGGCCTTTCATTCTTATTTAAACCTCTTTCCAGTGTGATATGATAGATACCACGTGAATACATAAGTGAAGGATTCTCTTAACACTGTTCTTCCCTTCCATTTATCTCTGTGCTACGTCTACATCCATCCACCTGCTCTGTCTTCTTTGTTCACCTCCTACTCTGCCCCCAGCTTGGCAGGGTCAACCTAGCTCACCACTCAGCTGTGCCTATTTGTATTGTGAAGAGGTCCAGGGGCAAAGAGACCGCTGGCCCCTCCTGCTGGCATTCTGCATGACTCTCTCTGAAGCAGAAGGACTGTGGCTAGAGACCAGCGTGCGGTAAGTTACTACGAAAGTGCTCCCAGGAGAACCCAGTAAGGCGATGAAGGCTGTGGGAGGGGAAGAAGCCGAGCACTCTCTGGGGAAACTGCATGAGCTGAGCAGACTTACATCACGGAAAATAATAGCAACCTGGTTCTTTACTCCTTAACATTCCATGCAAACACATACAACTTATGCTGTTTTGGGGGGGTTTTGAAGGAGGGAGGGAGGAGAGAAGGAAGAACACACACAGAGAGAGAGAGAGAGAGAGAGAGAGAGAGAGAGAGAGAGAGAGAATAAATTAGAGATATATATTAGTATAAGCGAGGAAGCAGGTTGGGCAGTCCATTTACCACAGAGTTTGGCCGGGTCTTCAGGCCTGATTTAACCAGTGCTCAACCAGAACCAAATGAGGGGACTTGTCTGATTGCCACCAGCACAGCTGCTGGGTCAGCATAGCCTCATTATGGATGGTCAGAATGGCAAGCTGGTACAGCTCCTTGGCTGAGGAAGCTGCAGGTTTTCAGTCTTGGGTGCTGACAATTGCCAGCCTCAGGTTGCTAGGGATGCCATGTGGTTGTCAAGGTGTTCCTGGTCAGCAGGCCTTGCACAGGCATATTGCCTATCATGCCTGGGCATTGCATCTGTGCCTGTGTGTTGCCCCTGATACCCTGGGTGTGCTGTGTCACACCCATGTGTACTGCAAGAGTTATAATTGCATGCTGCCCATCATGCTGGAGTGTGGTCAGTCATGCCCAGGTGTGCTCTGGGAGATAAGACCCTCTTTGCCTTTAATGGAACCCCTTTTAAACAATGGGTGCAGCAGCCGGGCGTGGTGGCTCATGCTGTAATCCCCGCACTTGGGAGGCAGAGACAGGAGGATTGTGCAGGTCTGAAGCCAGCCGCACTGGCTTAAGAGACCCTGTTTCCAAATTAGAAAAGTATAAAAATAGGTCTGGGAGGATAGCCCGGAGGTAGAAGGGCTTCCAGGAACCCCAGTACCACACACACACACACAAAAAAATAGGTGCAGCATACACTGCAGCTTTGGTCAGATTCCACAGGATACACTGGAATATGAAATACATGTGAGATTGTCCCTCCTTGAGGCAAAGGAAAGCAGGCTTTTACACTTATTCTCTAGTCTGTCATTAGTCAAAGGCCACCCCAGGAAGATGCAGACTCCAGAGCCTTAGCTTTGTGCATGGGTGAGTAAAACTTGCCGGAGAAGGTTCACAGGTGTGAGCCTTTAAAGGCAAAAGCACACAGGAATCGAGGGAAAGATATAGTGAAGTAATAATAAAAACCCTGAAGGAATGTAGTAAGAGCACCACAGCATCTGCTGTAGCAGGTCTAGAAACTATACTGTAAGGTTGTTTTCTGTTTTTCTGATTACATTTTAGAACATCACAAATTCCTTTAAGGATCCAATACATGCATTAGAACCTTATCTTAGAAAAATACAAATGCTTACCGTGGTTACCATTCATAGGTCTCCAAACCCATAGGCCTTATGTTTCAAAGGCAAATTCTAGGGTATATGAATCTTCACTGAGGCCATTCTAACTGAAGATTAATTTCCTAGTCCGCTATGTCTAAGGCTTCTATGCGGGCCCGCATAATCTCACGTGACTCCATTACTCCAGGAAGGCATTCTTTCAGCCTGCTTGGGTCTAGGATGGATCCGCACTGCCATGTGACCTCGGGAAAACCTCAGTGCTGTTAGCTAGAGTGATGAGAGGATAATGAAAACTCACCTCCCGGAGCTGAGAAGCATCCCTTAGGAGGGAGGGAAAGCGCGTAGACTGGAGACCTGGAGCCCTTGCACTGCCTTCTCCTCGGGAAGCGGGCAGTGGGCTGTGAGCTCAGAAAATGACAGCTCAGCCCTCAGGTTTGCGGCGCTTCTTTGGCAGCTTTACACCAGCCTCTCTGCGCAGTTCGCTGATGAATTCCCTGCACTCTACTTCTATTTAATTAAAAACAGAGGCAACTTTTCCCTCCTTCCTCATCCAGGAGAAGTCGATCAGGCCTTGTCTTGACACATCAGGCAGAAAATGACAGAAGGGATTGAAGGCATATTCCTTCTCTTCTCCCACACCATAGAATTCCTCTATCCCCCCATGCCCCAAGTTATAGGACAAGCTTTGTGACTAGACTATTGCACACGAGCGAGTGTTGGGCTCTACCTGGTTGGAATCTTGATGGCAATTCAAGACTACACCTTGTTATCAATATTTGAACTTCTACAGTTGTCTCTATTAGATTACTTCTTTATTGTTGCAAGATTTTATAAGCTTGTATAATTTCAATTATTACAGCAGACTATTAATTTTAAAATCTGCTGTGCGTGGTGGTGTGTGCCTGTATTTCCAGTACTTGTGAGGCTGAGATGGGAGGACTGCAGGTTTGAGGACAGCCTTGGCAAGGAGCTAGACTCTCAGCAACATAGCGAGACCATGTTTCAAAAAATTGATAAATAAAAAGGACTGGGGGTGAAGCTCAAAAGTAGAATGCCTCTGGATATTCAATCCTAGTAACACACACACACACACACACACACACACACACACACACACACCTGGTTACAAAACAGGAGGCAGAATGCGTGTATAGCATATGCATTAAAAACCTGAAAGTATCCCAGCAGTCAGTCTGCTAAAAAGTAGTTACCCCTTGGGGAGGTGAGTTAACATGGGGATTTTTATGCTCTCTGTGTGGTCTGAATTTTTAATATCAATGACCTAAAAACAAAATGACATTTTCATTTGAAAAAAGATTTTTTTTGCAGTACTGGGGATCGAACTCAGGGGCATTCTACCTCTGAGCTACACTCCCAGCCATATTATTTATACTTTATTATTATTAATGTTTGTGGTACTGGGGATGGAACCCAGGGGCCTTCTATGTTCGGGCTACACCCCCAGACCTATTTTATATTTTATTTGGAAACAAGGTCTCACTAAGTTGTTGAGAGCTTCACTAAGTAGCTGAGGCTGGCTTTGAACCTGCGTGATGTTCCTGTCTCAGCCTCTCAAATACCGGAATTACAAGGTGTACCACCACTCCCAGCTTTTATATTTTATTTTGAAACAGGGTCTCACTAAGTAGTGAAGAGCCTCACTAAAGTAGCTAAGGTTGGTTGTGAACCTGCAATCTTCCTGTCTCAGCCTCTCAAGTATTGGGATCACAAGTGTGTGCTACCACACCTGGCTCTGAAAAAAATTTTTATTGTGAAATACATTTCATCAGAAATTATATCTTTATTCTTTGTACTTAAACAACTATTTTATCATTTATTTCCCCACTTTGAATCTTTCCACATATAACCATTACAATAAACATATAATAATTCTCAGTTGACATTTTGACTTAATGTTATTTCATTTGTACTTTCCTGAAAACGTAGTCTATGTATTTTTATTAGTGGTGTTTAATTGTCCATTGGCTCAATGTAAATTTTTATGGCATAGTTTCCTTTGGAAATTATGGAAGTTATACAATAATTTTATGCCAAAGAAGAAAGTCTTGAATTTCTAGCAAAGCCCCCTGACTTGCTATCACTAGTAAAAAAAAGTGCTAGAGCATTTGGAAAACTATACTTGCTTTGTTTCAAGCACTTCTTTTCTGATTTGCAGTAGAGATTTACTGGGTATCTACGCAGTGTCAGTATTGTACCTGCTATTTAATGTATAGTTCTTGAATTGTAACACCCTGGAAATTTCCCCTAGGAATCTAAAGGGTGGAAGTTGTCTGAGTCCAGACAGTCTACCAACCGATTCTAAGAAGTACCTTGAATTTCAAGACCAGCCCGCAGCCCTTTCTACCATGTAAGCCAAGTAAATGCTATGACTTGTCCTGGCCGGTTTCTCAGATCCCCGTCCTACTCCAGAAACTAATGTTTTAATGATGATCTCACACTTTAAAACAATAATAGAACTAAGAATCAGATTGGCCATTCCACCGGAGGAATAAATACCATTCCTTCTTTGCTCCCAAATAAAATACACACAACTATGGGCAGAGTTGAAATAGTTATTCTGTGTTCCAAAATGCTGAAAATTTATACAGAATTTGGGATCAACAGCAGTGTCTTTTCTAAGTGTTAGGAGACAGACTGTCTGCTTAATGATAAGTGAGTTGCCCCTTCCCACGCCAGTGTGAGAAAGGCATGCATTTAATCCTAAAAATATAGGCAAAATTACCAAAGTGGAAATGTATTCCCTGGAGGAGTAGAGATAAGAATGCTTATGCCTGCTGAAGTGCTGTTGCTTCTACATTTGTAAGGCTGATGGAATACTGATGTTTACATTAAGAACAGCTTGCAATTGTATTGGAAACAAATGCTTACCCTTGCATTACTGAAATGAAGACATATGCAATAAAAAATGTTCTGCAGAGGAACATACAGAGGCATAACAATTATTGTCATTGTGAGACTTTAACTGTGTGATTATGAAATTTCAAGTTTCAATAGAAAACAAAAAATAGGGAGCATTGTCATTATTTAAATTGCAATAAGCAATAACATTAGATATTAAAACACGAGAGTAAAAAGATTTCTATTTAGCTAGTATAAATGCTATCAAGCCTTCCATTATATAACATTTTTTTCAAAACCTGATATTCATATATAAAAACCAGGCTAATAAATTATGAGGACTCAGAGGAAGAAAAAATGGCCAGAAACCCAGGATCCTCTAATCCTAGCCCTTTCCCAGACTTCTCCACTCTCTCTAATGGGGTTCCCCTGATATCTGTAGGCAGAGGACAAGGTCACTTGTTTTATTGCCAGGAGTTTTATTCCAAAAATCAATGTAATCTCTTATGACTTTTTTTTCTTCCCAGACTTGAAGTACAATAAAGTATGTCTATTTTATGTTAGCACCAAGGTTTTCTGGATGTCTTTATATATACTGCATTCCATATATTTCTTTTATATAAGAAAAATGTAATACATAACATTTAAAAGTTAATGATTATTGCTTCATATCAATTAAATGGCAAATATAATTTTCCATCATTCACTAAAGTATTTGTATACCTTACTCCAGGATGAATATACCTTGAGCCATGAGTCACATTTCACAGCCACTTGGGTTCTTAGTCTTTTACTAAGTGAAAATGGAAAATCCTAATGTACAATTATAAGTCCCCCAAAATTGGAGCAAGTATTTGGTGACTCTTTGAGATAATTGTAGATACTAAGTTTAGTGACCAGCTTGCAAAAAAGGGGAGAGATTTCACTGAAGGTTATTTCAACATTCTGCTGCATGCTAATTTGGAACGGCATACCCAAAGCTGGGAGGCTGGATGCTCTAATTTGAAAGATAGAAAGAAATAGATTAATTATCCACTCTTTAACTCTTAAAGTATTTATTCTGCTGTGACATTTGGGTACATTTAAAAAGATGCTCTGTTATATGTTATTGATTTTTTCCTATGAGATAAAAAATAATCAATTCTGGTAAAGATTCAAATTCTCAATGAAAAGCTGCTTTTGCCATATTTCTGTCTCCTTAATATATTCATATATATATATATATATATTTTTTCTTTGCAGTACTACAGGGAATGGAACCCAGGGGCATTCTACCTCCGAGCTACACTCCCAGCCCTATTTTTTATTCTTTACTTTGAAACAGGGCCTCACTAAGTATCTGAGGCTGTCTGCAAACCGCGATCCTCCTGTCTCAGTCTCCCAAATGCTGGAATTACAAGTGTGCTTACCATGCCTGGCATATATATATATATATATATATATATATATATATATATATATATATATATATATATATTTTGGTTGTTGTTTTGTGGGTTTGGGGATGGAACCCAGGGTTATTTTACCTCCGAGCTACACCCCCTGACCTATTTTTATTTATTTATTTTTATTTTGAAACAGGATCTCACTAAGTTGCAGAGGGCCTCACTAAGTAGCTGAGGCTGTCCGTGAACCGCCATCCTCCGGTCTCAGCCTCCTGAATGCTGCGATTACAAGCGTGCATCGCCACGCCTGCCATGTTTTCTAAAACATTAAAAATTACCCTTTAGGATGAAAGAGTCAAACTATTCAGATACTGACTATAGTGTTTAAACATTTCATTTGCGTGTATTGCTTAAAATCTGAGCAATGATCTTCGCTGATTTTAACAGGGCAATAAATACAGTGGTTCATTTCATCAGCATTTAACCACTCATTGTAAACACCTTCCTCCTCAACAGTTGGCAAACTTACACATTGAGAGTCTCTCAATTGCTACACCGTTCACTGAACAGCAGGCTGAGAAGACATACACTCCGAGTCTGGAATTGAATCACAGTCAAAGATTTCACATTTTCTTTCAACACTGAATCAAGATGAGGAAGTATATTGGTGACTGCCACCTGTTCTCTGTGAGTAAACAGCGTGTGGACTGGCATTTAGAAGCAGGCTCTTTTATCCTCAAGGTAAAGCCCTTACTTGCTGCACACAAAGCCTGCACACCTTCAGTTTTGACCCCAGTGTGCCATTTCCAGCCTACCTCCTGGCTCACAAAACCAGCCATTAATCTAAATGAGAAATCTCACTCCTGCAGTGTGAATGTTTAGAGATAAGCAAAAGTAAGTAGTCATTGTGCGCTTGTCCTTATTTAAGGCCAAAAGCTGATCTATACTCCGCATAAAGAAAACACTTTCATTTCACGGTAAAGTGCGGTGTCTCTGAGCATGCCACGGGATGCTGACTGCTTGATTCCACCAAGTGCCACCGACGGTATGTAACATCTAAAAGGTGCCACTTAACAAATTTTCCAATAGCTCATTCTTCTTTCCCTCCCAATAAGCTATTATTACAGGATTTGCCTTTGGTCTTGCATATGATTTATACCTATTTTTCTAGATGTAATGAAAATTACTTATTTTGATTTCCTGAGGAGTATAGATGCATGTGTAGTAATGTCTCATATCAAACTTTAAAAACAAAATTTATCAGTTTCCTACTACAGTATTACTTTGGGCTCATTAAATATGATTTGTTTATCAGAGAGGCTGCTATTTTCTGTTTCAGAATGATGAGAATGTTTCACTGCTTCTTGCCATTAAGTGACAGTTTCATAGGCAAGAAAGCTGGGGGTAGGGAGCTAACACATCACCATCCATAGATCTGACTTTAAAATATTCATGATTCATTCCCTATGTGGATTTTTCTTTTCTAGATGTGTGAAATCATCAAACCTTCAGATTTATTAGAATCACATTTATATTACTTCTCAAATGACTATTTTAATGACCTACTTTTGAGATACTGTCAAAGTAAGAATATAATGCAAAATACTAGGGGTAATTAAATTGGTTTGATTTTCTTTTTGTGGTACTGGGAATTGAACTCAGGGGCATTCTACCTATAACCTATACCCTCAGCCTTTTTTATTAAAAAAATTTTTTTTTGGTGGTACTGGGGTTCCTGGAAACATTTCTACCACCAGGCTACACTCCTAGACCTATTTTATATGTCTCTTAAGCCAGCGAGGCTGGCTTCAAACCTGCGCGATCCTCCTGTCTCTGCCTCCCAAGCGCGGGGATTACAAGCATGCACGGGGATTACAAGCATGCGCCACCATGCCCGGCGTTTTTATTTTTTATTTTATTTTATTTTTTGTGGTACTGGGGGTGGAACCTAGGGGCCTTCTACCTCGGGGTTACACTCCCAGACCTATTTTATATTCCATTTGGAAATAGGGTCTCATTAAGTTGCAGAAAGCCTCACTAAGTAGCTGAGGCTGGCTTCAAACCTGTGCGATCCTCCTATCTCAGCCTCCCAAGCGTGGGGATTACAAGCATGCGCCACCATGCCCGGCTGATAGAGAGGTTTAAATTGATTCAAACACTCCTTTTATGCAGCTGCCTTAAATTATGTGTGTATTTATATTCATTACCAGAATGTAAATTCTTTGGAGAGCAGGGACCCCCATTTCATTCACCTTTATATTCCCTAATTGCCCTTTGTATAGAAATTTGAGATGTAATAAACATTTGCTAGATAAATATCCAATAAAGTACTAAGTCATATATTGCAAGTGGGCATTGGATTCCTGATTATACAGAAGAATGCCCATTGTCAACTATTTTGCATTGCAAAATCAATCCTAATTCAAATTGCACATGATAGTTTGCAAAACATTCAGAATAAAAATTAAGCTGAGATTATATACATATTAGCTATCTCTAGATCCCATACTGTTGCATAGGGCTTTTCCCGGTCTGATGGTTGCATGGTCTAATTGACATTAAAGGAGGTTTTTAAAAAGAATTAGGTATTTGCAATCTGTACTAACAAGATAACATTAAACTGTTATAAGCATATTTCATTAGATAGAAGTAAATCCCTAATTAGTTTTAAACTGTAACATGTTAAACAAATTATATTTATATTGTCAGATAATACTATATTGGAGAAAAATTATCCATGTTAGCTAGATAAAAGTACAGCATATATTACTCAATTTCAGGGATTCAAGATATGAGAGATAAAATATTCTTTAGCATTCCAGCAGCGTGGGAGTCAGAAGATCAAATGCCTTCAGAAACTTGAGTGTTCATAGTGGGTGTGTGACACCTGCATGAGGTGTGGCCTCCCTCTCTACTGAGAGCAGCTGTTGACAGCTCCAGGTTGTGATAGACACCTGGAGATAGAGTCCAGGTGTTGTTACAGGAGAGAAGTTGCAACCCTAGACATTTGTGGGAAATATCCTGAGTTTTAAATGGCTGAAAATCCACTTTGTTATTTTCTTTTTTTTTGTTTTGTTTTTGTACTAGGAATGGAACCCAGGGGCTTTTCTACCTCCAGGCTATACTCGCAGACCTTTTAACTTTATTTGGAAACAGGGTCTCACTAAGTTGCTGAGAGCCTCACTAAGTAGCTGAGGCTGGCTTCGAACCGGTGTGATCCTCCTGTCTCAGTCTCCCAAGCCCTGGAATTACAAGCCTGTGCCACCACGCCTGGCTCACTTTGTTATTTTCCTAAACATCAAATGCAGGCTAAAGAAAATCTGTCTATAGGTCACATTTAGTTCCAGAGGTTGTAAGTTCCTAGATGAACCACATGCTGCTCCATACAATCTTTAAGGTACTGTGTGACCCTGAGAATTTGATCCTATTGCAAAGTGCATATTCAGTTAGTTAGTTAATTTAGTCATCAAGCATTCTTCTGTATTTTTTTTTTTTGGCCTGACATTGTCTATTCTACTAGAATCACCAAGGCCTTGTTAACAAAAATAAGATTTTTGAAAAATCTTATTTCTGGAAAAATAAGACTTCTACAGAGAATAATGGATGGGCCTAGCCAAGCCAAATCTTCAGTACCTCCATGAAGTTACCCACATATTCTCATCTTGGCATTTTGTGTCTTTTCTGAGTTGAATCAATTAATTGGGAGTGTTAAAATGACTTGTTTTAAAATTTTTTTTATTGGTGCATTGTATTCATACATCTTAATGGGATGCAAGATGGTGGAGACATACATACACACATCACCCAATTAGCCCTTACCCAATTCCCTCCCCATTCCCTCCCCTTCCCGCCTTCTCATGTTTGGCTTAGTGATTGACACTGATATGTTTGTTAATGTACATCATGTGCATTAGAGAATTTTCCTCTTTCCCCCCTCCCATCCCCTCAGATCGCCTTATTTGCTCATCTGTAGACTTTCCTTCTTCATACAGACTTCGTCCTATGACCCATTTTCTCCCTAGCTTTTGCATATTAGGGAGAGCATTCAATTTATTATTTTTTTGTGACTGACTACTCTCACTTAGCATAATGTTCTCCAGTTCCACCCATTTCCCTGTAAATGATGTAATTATGTTTTTCTTTATGGCTGAGTAAAATTCCATTGTGTATATATCCCATAGTTTTGTAATCCATTCATCTGTTGATGGACATCTTAGGTGGTTCCATAGTTTGGCAACAGTGAATTGTGCAGTTATGAACATAGATATACATACATTGGTTTGGTAGTTTTGTTTCCTTTCTTTTGGGTAGATACCCAGAAGTGTATTGCTGGATCATATGGTAAGTTTGTTTCAATTCTTCTGAGGCTTCTCCATACTGTTTCCAAAGTGGTTATACTAATTTGCAAGCCCACCAACAAGGTATTAGAGTTCCCACTTCCCCACATCCTCATCAGCAGTTGTTGTTGTTTGTGTTTTGAATGATTGCGATTTTAGTTGGAGTTAGGTGAAACCTCAGGGTAGTTTTGATTTGGATCTCTCTGATTGCTAATGTTGTTGAACATTTTTTCATGCATTTATTGGCCATTTAAATTTCTTCCTTTGTGACGTGTCTATTTAGTTCCCTTGCCCATTTTTTGATTAGATTATTTGTTTTCTTTGTGCTGAGTTTCTTGAGTTCTCTATATAGTCTAGTTATTAGTCCTCTATTGGAGGAGTAGTTGGCAAAATCCCATTCTGTTGGGTCTTGGTTGAGGTTCTTGATAAAATGATATTTTGAAAATAAATAATGGAATTGGGATTTCTATTATTATTCTTAAATTTTGGGTGTCTTCAACAGAGAAGTCAGAACTACAGGTATGCAGCTGGAGATGTCTGGTGGCTTGAACACAAGAATCAGTCATTTGTTAGAACTCAGGCATATTTATTCTACCTTGCTTCCATTGAGAATACTTTATCTAAAAGCAGACATTAGCAAGCAGTTATTTTCCCTAAATGCAAGTATATACTAAAACCACACTCACAATGTACCCTTCTGATAGCTGTTAATTGTTATCAGCAAAAACTTTCTCTAATGTCTTGGGAAATTCATATGCCAGGATCCAGAAAAGACATTCTGAGGCTGGATTTAATAGTATGAATTAGTTTAAGTGTTATGAATGATTTAACTAGCAAGTTATTTTGAAAAGTTGATAGATGTCAAAAATGTCTTCACTCTTCCTTCAAATTATTCAAATCACACCTCTTTGACACTTCTCTTACGATGGCACAGCCTCATATCGCATATCTACCCTTTCCATAACCATTATATCAACACAATTCAGCAATATGGAAATTTGGTATTCCTTTATTCTCTGGTACCTACTTTACAGTCTGGAGAGTGGTTTGGATGTCATACGTGTCCTCAAGCGCCTTAGACAGTGAAGGATGACTTCTGGAGTGGAGTGCAAGGCCCTTGACAATATATACCCTTCTTCATTCAAAATGTGTATGTTGAGCTTGAATATAATGGAGACGATGTCAGGCATGTCCTTGCCTTTATAGGCAAATGTCAAATAAAAATGTCTCATAAAATTGGACAAATAATAAACCCAGGATACATAAAATAAAACCAAGTAGTTCTCAATTTTCTAAAAGGCTACAAAGAAATTTGGATTCAATGGGAGTTTCCTTGTCATCTTTTCTTGTCATTAATGCCTCATATTTTATATTTTACCAAAATGGAGCTGCTTATAGGTCTCTGAATAAAACTCATTGTTTCATGCCTTGATATCTTTCCATGTGTTCATCTCTCTGCTTGGAGTCTTCTGACTTTCCCCAATTTATCTACCTGAAGACTCTTATCCAATTTTCCAGAGCCATCTGTATCAGACATCTCTTGTGCATCACTTCAGAATCTCTTACCCTCACCTGCCCTTTATTCTAATGGCTGCAGCTGTTCTATGTGGGTGGGTATTATAGTTAGATATAAAATATTATCTAAAGAGCTCACCTAATTAGGAGGTGATGAAATTGAGTCATGAGGGTTGTAATCCCAGAAGTAGGCAAATCCATTGAATAGATTTACCTGGGTGGTACTCAGTAATTTGGTAGGGTGTGGCTGGAAATTGGTCCTTGGGGGTTGTATAAAGAGCTCCTCCTGCCCCTGCTTGCCCTCTTACTTCTAGCCTCCATCATGTGAACACAGCCCATGTGCTCTTCCTCTGCCATGCCCTGAGATCTTTGATTCCCAACTTCACATGGACTGAGCCCAAAATTATGAGAAAATAAATCTTTCCTCTTAGTTATGTGGTCAGATATTTAGCTTATGGCTACAAAAATGCTGATGGATACAATGGGCTTTGGTCACCTTCTTGCAGGTGCATCTGCTAGGGCCTTACAGAGGCACGCACTGCCCCACTGTGTGCCTCTCATTTTCCAGCCTCAGGGCCCACACTTGCAGAATGTAAACATGGCAGGGCTAATATTTTGAGGGACAAACCCTGGGTAATCTTGAGATAGGCTGTGGAGATCCTCAGAGGATCTTCTGAGGAAAAAATAAGGGAAATGAAAGGAGAAAAGAAGAAAGACAGGAGGAAAGAAAGGAGAGAGGGAGGAAGGAAGAGATAAATGGAGGCAATATAGAGAAAAAGACACGTACAGAAAGTAAGTGTAAGTCAAGCTAAGATGTCATAGATGCCTCAGAAAGCAACACCAAATGTATGGTGAGCATCCAGAAAAAAATTGAAGAGTGATCATGTGAACCCAGTGTGATGACAGATGTGAATCAAACAGCACCATAAAATAAAGACTGTCATTATTAATTACAAGATGTTATTGACCAGCTGGAAATTCTAAGTCTAATCATTATATTGTAGCTTGAATACATCCAGTCTGAAAACAGGGAAGGACAGGAAGTATTGGTCCTCAGGAACTGGACAAAGTGGAGAAATTCTTATTTCTGTCTCTTCAGAAGCTGTTTAAAGACAGTGCAGTGGCAGGAGGTAGGACCCAGTGATAGAAGCATGGGAATTGGCAGATGTTATTTAAAACTTTCTCTTAAGAGTTATTACAATGCTATAAAGTGGGACTGAAATTTCACAGTAGCCAGAAATTCAATATGAACTTGAATGCTTGCCAGAGGTTGGGAAAATAGGGGGGGGGGAGAGAATGAGAAAGGTTGATCATTGAGTACTAGGTTACAGTTAAATAGGAGTAGGAAGTTCTTATGTGCTACATAAGAAACAATAATGCAAATAAAACTGAGAATCAGTAAATAAGATGCCATCAAATTGAAAAGCTTCTGTGCAGCAAAATATACAGCCAAGAGTCTGAAGAGAGAGTCTTCAGAGTTGGAGAAAATCTTTGACAGATACTCCTCTGACAGAGGACTAATATCTCTTAATAATTACAAAAACTTAACACTAAAACCCCCAAATAACCCAATTAAAAATGGGCTATTAAATTGAATGGACACTCCTCAAAAGAAGAAATACAAATGGCCAACCAATATATGAAAAGATATTCAACATCAATAGCAAACAGAGAAATGTAAATAAAAACTAACCTGAAATTCCATTTATCTCCAGTTAGAAAGGCAATCATCAAGAATACGAATAATAACTGCTGATAAGAATGTGGGGAAATGGAAACACTTCTACGCTGTTTGTAAATTAGTACAATCACTGCACTCTGGAGATAGGTATGGGGTTCCCCAAAAGACAAGGAGTGGAACCACCATACGACTCAGCCATATCACTCCTTAGCATCTTTCCAAAAGAATTAAAGTTAAAATACCATAGTGATACATGCAAGCCTATGTTTGTTGCAGCACAATTCACAAGAGTCAAGTTATGGAACCAACTTAGGTGTCCATTAACAAATGAATGAATAAAGAAAATGTGATATATATATATATATATATATATATATATATATATATATATATATATACAATGACACTTTACTAAGCCATAAAGAAGCCATACATAAAGAAAGACAAAATTATGTCATTTGCAGGAAAATGGATGGCACTAGAGAATATGATGTTAAGTGAGAATCAACCCATCTCAACAATTCAAGGGTCATATCTTTTCTCCCATATGTGGAGGTTAGAACGAAAATCAGAAACAAAAGGGACTTCAGACAAATGAAGAAAAAATAATAGTAGATTAGTGGGAGGGGTTGGGGAATAGAGGAGGAAGGAAAAACCAAGACAGAGGAAGAGAACAGTTCAAATACGATTATGTCTGTACATGCACGTATCATTACCAATCTTACTAACATGTGTGAGGAGGAAGGAAGGGGGAGCTGGGTGGGGTAAGCAGGAAAATAAGGCTAGTGAAGGGTGCAACGTTTATATCACTTCAAATTTCACTATGATGTATAATTACAGTGCACAAATAAAAGTATTAAAACAAATAATGTAAAAATGTAAGTTAAATAAAGCCAAACAAAAACCCAATAATGCACTGAACGTTTCCACAAACTAGAAAAGGATTTAAAAAGTTTTCACCATAAAGAAATAATAAATATTTGAGGTAATGTTTATTTGAGGTAATAAATAATGAGGTATGTTTGATCTGGTTTAAACATTATACAATGCATATCTGTATTGCAATATTACATGGTAACCCCTTAATATGTATAATTTGTATGTTGTTAGGTATTAGTTTAAAATAAATTTAAATGGAAACAACACAAGTAAAAATAAATGCTTTTACAATGCTAATAAAAATTCTGATTCTCCT
Source organism: Muscardinus avellanarius (assembly GCF_963383645.1). Taxonomy (NCBI): domain Eukaryota; kingdom Metazoa; phylum Chordata; class Mammalia; order Rodentia; family Gliridae; genus Muscardinus; species Muscardinus avellanarius. The sequence continues at coordinate 80,321,910 of NC_137790.1, read as the reverse complement.
TGCATTTTGTCAGGTTTTAATTTTATATTTACATTAAAAAACTATAGTGTTTTGGCTCTGAGCAGTGAGTAAAAAAGCTGTGAACATTTTCAGCTATAAACATCCAACATATGGAGAAGCCTCTGGCAGTGATTTTTAAACATTGTTGACACAATAAATACTGAGGAGCTTATTAAAATGCAGAATTTTGAGCCCTATAGTAGACCTTCTAAATCAGAATTCTGAGGGCATGACCCAGAAATCTGTTTTTTAATATATACCTCATGTTGTTGTGATACAATCCCAAACACTGGCTCAAATAAATATGCAAAATTAGTGTTAGCTAAAAACATATGTGTATGTATTAAAAGTAAACATGTGTAAAGGCCAATCACTAATAACTTTTACTATTCATCATAATTAGTCAAGAAGTGAAATACCTGTGAAATAATCTTCTTTGGCTCCAGCATTAAGAAATAGCTGTTTAGCTGGGAGTAGTGATGCACAATTGTAATCCTAGCATTTGGGAGGCTGAGACAGGAGGATCATGGTTTGCAGACAGCCTCAGCTGCTTAGTAAGGCTCTTTGACACTCAGTGAGACCCTGTTTCAAAATACAGAATAAACAATAGGGTTAGGGGTGGAGCTCAGAGGCAGAATACCCCTGGGTTCAATTGCCAATACTGCAAAAAAAAAAAAAAAGAAATAGCTGTTTGTTTTGAAATATTAGTCTAATCAGATGGAATGTAAATCTGAAGAAAAGTCACTCAATATAAAATAAAAATATTGTGTTGAAAAAGCAAAAACACATAATCCAGGCATAATGGTGCACACCTGTGATCTCAGTACTTAGAAGACTGAGACAGGGGATTGCAGATTGGAGCCCAGCCTCTGCAGTTTAACAGGCTCTCCTCCTCCAGCAATTTAGCAAGACCTGGGTTCAAAATTAAAAATTAAATAAAATAAATAAAAAAGGCTGGGGGTGGGGTGTGGCTTTGAGGTAGAATGCCCTGGGTTCAATCCCCAGTGTCGATTCTCCCAACAAAAAGAGAGAGAATAAAAAAAACTAAAGCAAAACTGGCATGGTGGCATAAGCTTGCACTCCCGGTACTTGGAAAACTGAGACAGTGAGATTTCTGGTTTGAAACCAACCTCAGCAACTTAGTGAAAACTTGTTTTAAAATAAAATAAAACAAAATAAAATAATAAAATAAAATAGGGCTGGGGGTGTAGCTCTGAGGTAAAATGTCCTTAGGTTCAATCCCCAGTGCCACAAAAACAAACCAAAACAAAACAAAATAGAGAAAACAAAATCTAGAGGACTAAAAGGTCACAAGGCGTCATAAATAAATGGAAGGCATTTTTGCATTTTTGTTCATTTTTTTCCTCTGTAATTTGCTATTTTAACTATAAGAGCTTTTCTGCCACTTTTTTTTTTTTTTTTTTTTGCAGTCCTGGGGATGGAACCCAGGGGCATTCTGCCTCCGAGCTACACCCCCAGCCCTATTTTTTATTCTTTATTTTGAAACAGGGCCTCACACTAAGTTGCAGAGGACCTCCCTAAGTAGCTGAGGCTGGCTGTGAACCGCGATCCTTCTGTCTCAGCCTCCCAAATGCTGGGATTACAAGTGTGTGTCACCACGCCCGGCCTGTCACTTTCTTTGAACATTCCAGAATCCTAAATCTTTGAGGTCCGTTTTTAACACCAGGAGTCTTCTTTATTCATCTATGCAAGAAGTCCAGACTGCAGCAAGCCCACCATTCCCAGGAGTTCTGGCCCCAGGAGTGCTCAGGCGCCCCCACTCCAGGGCTGCATTCTGCCTCTGCGTCAGCTGCCTGGACCTGGCCTTGAAGCTTGCTTCTTGCCGTCCTGGAAACTGCTCAGGCGTGTTGTGTTCCAGCACCACTGTCAGCCTGGGACAGAGGTCCTTCTACCAAGAGGGGAGCTGACAGCAGGCTGCGGCAATTAGGGGCTCTTGCTAAAGGTGTGACGATATTAGAAAAATGACACCAAGAATTCAAACACAGATATGCTGCTGTTTAAAATCAGCCTGACCCTAAGGTCCCCATCTCGATCCCCTAGTATGCAACTTCTTAGCTAGCTGCCTGTGGTCTCCACTACTTTAGATCTCTCTGGTTGTTTAATATCTGGATTGCATGTGGGATAGAGTGTAGACTGTTTTCCACAGTGGCAACACCCATAATCATACTCCCTTCTCCAGAGCCCTAGTCATAATCCCATGAATCCTAGGAAGAAGATAATTTTTCCCCTTCCAAAGTTTCATCTCCTAGAGTTGCTCTCCTTCACAATGGACTATTTGTCATGGTAACTATCATTGAGAGAGAAACCCAACCCCATGCACAATGTTATTGTGCTCTTAGCCTTTTTGTTTGCGGTACTGGGGATGGAACCCAGGGGCATTCTACCTCCGTAGGATATCCCCACCCTTATTTTTTAAAAAATCTTTATTTTGGAACAGTGTCTCACTAAGTTGCATAGGGCTTCACTAAGTAGCTGAGGCTGGTCATGAACCCAGATCCTCCTGTCTCAGCCTCCCAAATGCTAGGATTACAAGCGTGCGCCACCATACTTGGTTGCTCTTAGCCTTTTATATCCAAAATATATTGGACCATAAGGTAGCTCATAATTCTCATCAATGGATATCTCAAATATCTTATTCAGCATCAGTATAATTCTGAGTCTAGGTTACTATCTTAAATAACACCACCTGTAAGACTTTGCCAGATTGAGAGAGAATATATTTACATATCAAAGATTATTTTTCTGTAAGATGTTTTGAATAGGCCTCTATAATCTTTTCACTCCTTTTGAGATCTTATTTTGGTCTCTCATGTATGGGAGTTTGAGTCATAGTATGTACATCTACTAAAATCCAGCAATAATACATAAGCATTGAGCATACTAACATAATCTGGATGACAAAGTTTTACTAAAATTAATCCTATTTATATTACTAACCAAAACTTTACTTTCTTAGCTGAAAGCATCAATATTGAGAATACTATAGAAAACAAGAAAAGTCTTCCCCAATAAAAATGGAGGGGCAAATGTCATTTCTAGTGGTAGATTTTCCTCATACTCCATTTCCTAACTAAGGATATTATCTCCTGGAAGTTCAAGCTTCTCTATCCCTTATAAGGCAGAGACAAGAAAAAGTAGCACTTTTTCTACTCTCTCCCTGTCAAGACCCTATTCAAGATAAATCAACACATGTACTTACTTGGTTAGTTGCTTTGGTTTGATGATTTGGTATAGTTTGGGCTTAGAAAGCACATCCTAGTAATGAGAGGATTATCCAGGTACATTTCTTTTTTTAAGATACAACTGTTTTTTCTTTTCCTCAGAGTTAATCTTGTCTCCATTTTCCCAATTATTAAATGAGAACAAGATAATACTTGCCAAGTGTGAATTAATCTATGTAAAGCACCAGTCGATTGCTAAGTAGGTTTGCTCTTGTTACTTATCTTCAATAAGAAGTTATCTTAATGCTGTGTAGGTGACAGTAATTTGTTAAAGTCTAGAGAAATATCGTAGCAATGCATAAAACTGGCATGTAACAGTAATAAAATGTCATGGCTCATTCCGTGCAGATTGTGTATTTGGATTGAATATATATGTCAAAACTCTGATAAAATGCCAAGTGTAGTTTAACTACCAATTAATAGGCCTATTAATTGGCTATCAAGATGTTATTTTGAAAGTTTTAAAAATTTCTGTTTTTGGTGAAATAATGGGTAAAAAATTGAAATTTTAATTCTTTAACCAATGGCTCTTTATAGTATTTCTGTATCTATGTATCTATCTATCTATCTAAACACACATCCGTGTTTGTAGACCTGGGGAAATAATTACAAGGGCTGTGGCCTTCCGAGTCACAGTTGTCTTATTTTTTTCCTTGCTTCATAATAGGTACATGAGGTGAGTGTATCAAAGATATTCTTTGCCATTTTAGTTTAAACTTATATTTCAACCCACTTTTACCATCTACATGACATTCAGTAAAATAGGTTCAAAGAGTAAATGTACAATTTGGGAAAGTACAATTTTGCAGGTTAATTTACAAATGAAGTGAATTTAAATGTTAGAAATAAATGACAAGCTAGGTATGTTGTCATTTCAGTATCTGGGAGGCTGAGACAAGAGGATTGTAGATTAGAGACCAGCCTCAGCAATTTAGCAAGACCCTGTTTCAAAGCAAAATAATAAAATTGGCTGGGGATGTAGCTCAGAGGTAAAATGCCCCTGGCTCTAATCCTCAACACACACACACACACACACACACACACACACACACACACACTGCATTACAAACTCCTAGAGAACACAAAATAAATTTTCCTAAGTATATCATGTTATTACTAGAAAGAATATTGGTTTTGAATTTGTGTATTATTTATCACCCATATAATCTTAGAAAACTGAGTATACTATTACTGCTAGAGGAAAAGGAGTATCTGGTATGAGACCACAGTTCTGCCAAAAATGCCAATGAGTGTTGAACAAAACATACAACATAGATGTTGAACAACAGTAGGGAGCTGCCAAAGCAGCTGTGGTGTGAGGAGGCATGATACGGAGGGCAGTTTTGAGAAGTAAGCCCCATGTTCTTCAGTCCCATGAAGCCATCTGATATTCCTAAACTGTGCATGTATGTGAGTACGTATGTGAGCATGTTTGAGTACGTGTGTGTGTGTGTGTGTGTGTGTGTGTGTGTGTGTCCAAGCACAGAGCTGTTCAAAGGCTAAAATGCTATGAGTTTAGCGGTGGGTTGATTTGGGTTGAGAGTGTTATGGGCTGAAGGTTTAGGTTCCGCTGCCTTCCTTCAATTTCTGGGTTGATGCTCTAACCCCCAGTATGATGGTATTTAGAGATGAGGCCTTTGATTAGCTTTTGGAAGTGGGGCCCTCATGGTGCCTTCAGTAGTGTTATAAGAAAATGCTACTACATACATGAGCCAGAAAAATGCCACCACATGAAGACATACTGAGAAAGCGCCGCCTGCAAGCCAGGAGAGAGCCCATGTACCTGAACATGTTGGCACCATGATAGCAGACTTTTCAGTGAGAAAATACATTTATTTTTCTTAAGCCACCTGGCTGAGGATACTTTGTTAGGGCAGCCTGAGATGACTAAAACAAAAACAGAAAAATAGGAGCCAAGAGCGCATCAAGGAGCAAGGAAGCTAGAATGTACCCAAGGCTTCTAGTTGGGATGAATGAAGGAATTTGTCCTAGATATAGAGACATACTGGGGGATTGAACCCAGGGGCATCCTACTTCTGAGCTGCCCCCTAGCCCTTTTCATTCTTTATATTTAAACCAGGTCTCACTAAATTGCTGAGACTGGCTCAAACCTCCAAGCCCACTGTCTCAGCCTCCCAAGTACTGAGATTACAGGTGTGTGCCACCGGACCCAGCTAAATAAAGTGCTATGGTACTTATTTTGTTTTTCAGTATTGGGGATTGAACCCAGGGCCTCGTGTATGCTAAGTGGAATACAGCTACATCTCCAGTCAAATAGACTTTCTATAATGGTACAATGTGTTCCCAACAGATTGAAAAGAATTGATATTACACAGAACTCATTTAATAATCAAAACCAATTAAATAATAATTAATTAAGCTGAGAGTGGTGACACACATTTGTAATCCCAGAATTTGGGAGGCTGAGATAGAAGGATTGCAGTTCGAAGTCAGCCTCACCTACTTAGTGAGGCCCTTTGCAACTCAGTGTGACTCTGTTTCAAAATAAAGAATAAAAAATAGGGCTGGAGGTAGAATGCCCTTGGGTTCCATCCCCAAGACTGCAAAAAAATTAATTAAAATATTGGAACATAAATTTATTTGAAAGAAAGACAACATTTGACAATTTACAAATTAAAAGGTAATTATACTATAAACTATAAAATATTTTGGGTCATAACAAATAAATGCCTGTAAATATCTTATAGTTCATTTATTTTAAAATAATACTGAAGTCAACTGGAATAAAGTTTCAAGTCAAAGATCTAGGAAAAATTAGAGCAAATAGAATGCAGAAGGACAAAAATCAGGAATTAATAAAGTATAAAACAAAGGAGAAATAAATTATCAAAAATCAAAAGCTATTTGAATTACTAATAAAATAGATATATCTGACACATTGAGAAAAGAAAAGAAATAATACTTAAATGCCGAACAAAATAGTAAAGGAAAATATTATGAATATAGTTGAATTCTTAAAATTCCTAAGAACATGCCATGATCAACTTTTGCTATTAGTATAAAAATTGGAGTGAAGTGGTGGAAAGTATAAATTATATAAATAATAAAAGTGACCACAGACGATATCTTAAAACTGTCAGATTGAAAACTTCAAAAAAGTTTAATTAACAGCAAAAAGTTTCCTAAACCTAAGATAGTTTAATAGGTGAATTTCTTCAAACCTAAATGGAAAAGATTATTCCTTTTATATGAAACTATTTCAGAAAATAATAAAAAGTAGCAGGTTACCTAATAAATTTATTAAAGCTGCAATTATGGCCATTATTGCTAATAAAATATAAACACATGAATTTTAAATATTATCATAGCAAATAGAATTTAGTACAATAGTACATTGTGTGCATATGTGTGTATCTGTTGTTGGGAAATGGCCACTGGGGCATTCTTCCTCCTAGCTATACCCCCAGCCCTACTTTATTTTTTATTTGGGAGCAATCTCACTAAATGGCTGAGAGCCTCATTAAGTTGCTGAGGCTGGCTTTGAACTTGTGATGCTCCTGTCTTAGCCTCCCAAGTACTAGGATTATAGACTTGTACCACCATGATTAAAAAATGTGAGCAAGTAAAATTGTTTCTAAAAAAGGAACAATAATTGACATTAAGAATCTATTAATGTAATTTATCAGACTAGTCTTTTTTCTTGTGGTACTGGGCATGGAACCCAGGGTCATTCTACCTCCGAGCTACACCTTCAGTCCTGTTTTTTATTTATTTATTTATTTATTTATTTATTTATTTATTTATTTATTTTATTTATTCTTTTTTGTTTGTTTGTTTTTTTAATTTATTTATTTATTTATTTATTTATTTATTTATTTATTTATTTATTTATTTTTTGGTGGTACTGGGGTTCCTGGAAGCCCTTCTACCTCCGGGCTACACTCCCAGACCTATTTTTACATTTTTATTTGGAAACAGGGTCTCCTAAGCCAGGGCGCGCGGCTGGCTTCGAACCTGCGCGATCCTCCTGTTTCTGCCTCCCAAGCGCGGGGATTACAAGCGTGCGCCACCACGCCCGGCTTAATTTATTTTTTATTGGTGCAATGTATTCATACATCATAGTGGTATAAAGAAAATACTTTTGTAGACATACATGCACATCTCGCCCAGTTAGCCCCTACCACGATCCCCACCCCATTCCCTCCCCATCCCTCCTTCCCACGCTTGGCTTACTGGTTGACATCTAGTATTATAGCAATTTATACAATATTAACATTGATAATCTCACATAACAGTTTCATTTGTCTGGTACCAAACTTTTGATGACTTAAAGATAACATTTCAATATTTCTTTTTGCTTTCTTTCTTACCAGAGAATATTTTTTTCTTTTTTTTTTTTTAGGTGAAACTATCATACATTTATTTATTTATTTTTCAGAAAAAATCTATCCTGATATGGAATATGGACTCTAGATACCCAAAACAGTCTCAAAGAAGAACAAAGCTAGAAGATGTATATTTTCTGATTTCAAACCATATAAAGCTACAATAATTGAAACAGTATAGTACTGTTCTAAAGGCAGATATATAAACCATTGGAGCTAAATAAAAGCCTAGAGATAAATTCTTCCATACATTGTCAAGTTATTTTTGACAAGGTTTCCATGAACTTTTGGTGGAGGAAATACTAGTCTTTTAACTAAATATTGTTGAAAAATAATAATAAATGAAAAAGAATAAAATTGGACCCTTACCTAACACATATACAAATATTAACTCAAAATAGATAAAAGACCTAAATATAAATCTTAATACTATAAGCTTTTAGAAGAAAATCTGGGTCATAAAACCTCACAACATTGAAATTGGAAGTGATTTCTTGGATATGATTTCAATGGCACAGGCAACAAAAGAGTAAACAAACTCCCTAAAAAATAAAAAAATATTGTATATCCAAAGACAATGTAAACAGAGTTAAAAGTTACTGATCCTCTTCCAAGAGTTCCTCCTATGACCCATTTCTCCCTAACTCTCACATATTAGGGAAAGCATCTGATTTCTTATTTTTTGTGCCTGACTAATCTCACTTAGCATAATGTCCTCCAGTTCCATCCATTTCCCTGAAAATGATGTAATTGAGTTTTTTTTGATGGCTGAGTAAAATTCCATTGTGTACATATCCCACAGTTTTGTAATCCATTCATCTGTTGATGGACATCTTGGCTGGTTCCATAGTTTGGCTATGGTGAATTGTGCAGCTATGAACATAGATACACATGCATTAGTTTGGTAGTTTGGTTTCTTTTCTTTTGGGTAGATACCCAACAGTGGTATTGCTGGATCAAATGGAAGATTTGTTCCCATTCTTCTGAAGATTCTCCATACAGTTTTCCAAAGTGGTTGCACTAATTTGCAATCCCACCAACAATGTCTTAGAGTTCCCACTTCTCCACATCCTCGCCAGCATCTGTTGTTGTTTGTGTTTTGAATGATGGCCATTCTAGTTGGAGTTAGGTGAAATCTCAGGGTAGTTTTGATTTGCATCTCTCTGATTGCCAGTGATGTTGAGCATTTTTTCATGCATTTATTGGCCATTTGAATTTCTTCTTTTGTGAAGTGTCTATTTAGTTCATTTGCCCATTTTGTTATTGGATGCTTTGTTTTCTTAGTGTTGAGTTTCTTGAGTTCTCTGTATATTCTAGATATTAGTCCTCTATCAGTGGTGTAGGTGGCAAAAATCTTCTCCCATTCTGTTGGCTCTCGATTGAGGTTCTTGATAGTTTCCTTTGCTGAACAGAAGCTCTTCAGTTTCATGCAATCCCATGTATTGATTCTCCTTTTAATTTGTTGTGCCTTTTGGGTCTTGTTGAGGAAATGTTTGTCTGTGCCTATGTGTTGTAGTGTTGGACCTATGCCCTCTTCAAGGAGCTTCAAGGTCTCTGGTTTAATTTCCAAGTCTTTGATCCATTGTGAGTTGACTTTTGTACAGGGTGAAAAAGTGGGATTAACATCCAATTTTCTGCATATGGTTAACCAGTTTTGCCAACACCATTTGTTGAAGAGGCTATCTTTTTTCCAGTGTATGTTTCTGGCCCCTTTGTCAAAAATCAATTGGCTGAAAGTGTGTGGACTTGTTTCTGGGTCTTCTATTCTGCTCCATTGGTCTATATATCTGTTCTTTTGCCAGTACCATGCTGTTTTTATTACAATAGCTTTGTAGTATAGTTTAAAGTCAGGTATTGTGATTCCTCCTGCGTGGTTTTGTTGCTGAGAACTACCTTGGCTATTCTGGGCTTTTTGTTATTCCAGATAAATTTAAGGACTGATTTTTCTATGTCTGTGAGGAATGATCTTGGTAGTTTAATGGGCATTGCATTAAATCTGTAGATCACTTTTGAGAGGATGGCCATTTTAATGATATTTATTCTGCCAATCCATGAACATGGAAGGTCTTTCCATCTTCTAAGATCTTCTTCGATTTCTTTTTTCAGTGTTTTATAATTTTCTTTGTAGAGATCTTTTACTTCCTTGGTCAAGTTTATTCCTAGGTATTTTATTTTTTTGTGGGAGATCCTGAGTGGAAGTGTTTTCTGAATTTCTTTTTCAGTGGATTTATGGTTGGTGTACAGGAAAGCTTCTGATTTTTTAAGATTGATTTTGTATCCAGATACCTTGCTGAATTTGTTGATCAGTTCTATAAGCCTTTTGGTTGAGTTTGTTGGGTTTTCTAAATATAGTATCATGTCATCTGCAAATAGTGAAAGCTTAAGTTCTTCTTTTCCTATTTGTACTCCTTTGATTTCCTTTTCTTGCCTTATTGCTCTGGCTAGAGTCTCTAGTACTATATTGAAGAGAAGTGGTGATAGTGGACATCCTTGTCTCATTCCAGTTTTTAGGGGAAATTCTTGAAGTTTTTCCCCATTTAATATGATGTTGGCAGTGGGCTTATTGTAGATTGCCTTAATAATGTTGAGATATGTTCCTTCTATTCCAATTATCTGCAGTGTTTTTATCATAAATGGATGTTGAATTTTATCAAATGCTTTTTCAGCATCTATTGAGATGATCATGTGGTTTTTGTCTTTGGTTCTGTTTATATGATGAATTACATGGATTGTTTTTCGTATATTGAACCAGCCTTGCATCCCTGGGATGAACCCTACCTGGTCATGGTGAATGATTTTCTTGATGTGGTTTTGAATGCGTGTTGCTAGTATTTTGTTTAATAGTTTTGCATCCAAGTTCATCAGAGATATAGGCCTGTAGTTTTCCTTCCTTGAACTGTCTTTATTCGGTTTGGGTATTAGTGTGATGTTGGCTTCATAGAATGTATTTGGGAGAGTCCCGGTTTTTTCTATTTCCTGAAATACTTTGAGTAGTATTGGGATTAGTTCTCCTATAAAGGTTTTATAGAATTCACTTGGGAAACCATCTGGTCCTGGGCTTTTCTTTGATGGTAAGCTCTTTATTGCTATTTCAATCTCTTTGATTGTTATTGGTTGGTTTAAGTGTTCTATATCTTCTTGACTCAGTTTAGGAAGGTTGTATTTATCTAGGAAGTTGTCGATTTCCTCCAGATTTTCCATTTTGTTGGAGTATAGTTTTTCAAAGTAGTTTCTGATAATCCTCTGGATTTCTACGCTGTCAGTAGTAATGTCTCCTTTTTCATCCCTTATCTTCATAATTTGGGTTGATTCTCTCTTTTTTTTAAGTTAGGTTGGCTAGTGGTTTATCAATCTTGTTAATTTTTTCGAGAAACCAGCTTTTGGTTTTGTTGATTTTCTGTATTGTTTTTTTATTCTCTTTTTCGTTAATTTCTGCTCTAATTTTAATAATTTCCCGTCTTCTGATGGCTTTGGGGTTCAATTGTTCCTGCTTTTCAAGGGCTTTGAGGTGTGTCATAAGGCTATTTATTTGAAGATTTTCTGTTTTTCTTATGTGAGCACTCAGTGCTATAAATTTTCCTCTTAATACTGCCTTCAAAGTGTCCCAGAGGTTTTGATATGTTGTTTCTTTATTTTCATTTGTTTCTAGAAATTTCTTGATTTCACCTCTTACATCTTCTATGACCCATTCTTCATTCAAAAGTGTGGTGTTCAGTCTCTACATGTTTATGTTGTTTCTCTGGGTCTTCTTATAGTTGATTTCTAGTTTCATTCTATTATGTTCTGAAATGACACAGGGAAGTATGTAACATTTTTTAAATTTGCTAGTGCTCATTTTGTGTCCCAGAATGTGATCTATTTTAGAGAAGGTTCCATGAGCAGCTGAGAAAAATGTAAACTCTGCTGTAGTTGGGTGAAATATTCTACATGTGTCCAAAAGTCCATTTGGTTAATGGTGTTCTTTAGTTCTGAGACACCTTTACTGACCCTTTTTCTGGAAGATCGGTCTAGTATTGTGAGTGGTGTGTTGAAGTCTCCCAATATTATTGTGTTGGGATTTATGTGTGGCTTCATGTCACAAAGAGTTTGATTTATGAAAGTAGCTGCCCCTATGTTTGGGGCATAGATGTTGATTATTGTTGTTTCCTCTTGCTGGACTATTCCTTTTACCAGTAAAATGTGACCTTCTTTGTCTCTTCTAATAAGTTTGGGTTTGAAGTCTAACTTGTCTGATATCATAGTTGCTACTCCTGCTTGTCTTCGAGTACCATTAGCATGGATTACCTTGCTCCAGCCCTTTACCTTGAGTTTGTTCCTATCTTTACTTGTGAGGTGTGTTTCTTGTAAGCAGCAGATGGATGGATTCTGGCTTTTAATCCATTTTGCCACTTTATGTCTTTTTATTGGGGAGTTGAGGCCGTTTACATTCAGTGTGATTATAGAGAGATAATTTTTAATTCCCAACATGTTAAGATCTTATTTCTGTTTGAGATACTGTTTATTCTTCTTTGCTTAGTTGTCTGCTGGATGGGAATTCTTGTTTCTTTGGTTCTGGCGTGAATTACCCATTTCCTCTTTGCAGTTAATCTCCTTGAGTATTTTCTCTAGCGCTGGTTTTGAAGACATAAATTCCTTCAGTTGCTGTTTGTCATGGAAGCTTCTTATTTCCCCATCTAATTTGATGGATAGTTTTGCTGGGTAGGAAATTTTTGGCTGGAAGTTGTTTTCTTTCAGAGTTTGGAATATGTTACTCCAAGCCCTTCTGGCTTTCATAACTTGGTTTGGGAAGTCTGGAGTGATTCTAATTGGTTTGCCTCTGTATGTCACATGGCCTTTTGTTTTTGTTGCCTTTAAGATTCTCTCCTTGGCTTCCACATTAGTCATTTTGACAATTATGTGGCGTGGGGATCCTCTTCTCTGATCCTGTCTAAAGGGAGTTCTATAAGTTTCCTGGTCCTGTGTATCGACCTCTTGCTCTATGTTTGGAAAATTTTCTGCTATTACTTCCTTGAAGAGATTGTTGATCCCTTTGGTTTCACCTTCTTTTCCCTCCTCTATTCCAATTATTCTTAGGTTAGCTCTCTTGAAATGGGCCCATATTTCTTCAATGTCAGATTCCTGCTGTCGGGTTTTTTTTTCTAAATTAGAAACTATGCGTTCATTTTTAGAATTATCATCTTCAAGGAGCGAGATTCTATTCTCCATGTGGTCTAATCTGTTGTTTATACTTTGAATTGAGGCCGTTACTTCATTAATTGCATCCTTTATCTCTTTTTGACTCTCTCTAAATTCTTTTCGAAAGTCCTTTATTATTTCTAAAGTTATTTTCCTAATTTGATCTTCTAGAGATCTTTGGGTTTCTGTGTTATCAGATTCTGATGTTGTGGTGTTGTTGGCATTCACTGCTCCATTGTTATTTCTCTTTCCCATGATTTTGGAAGTTTGTGCCTTCTCTGGGTTCTTCCCTGAGTCACTACGAGTTCACTTAAGATGCTCTGGATCTCTAGTCTATGGTATCTCAGTCACCACTACTCCTTTATGTGTTGTATCACAAAGTCTCAGACCCAGGGAGTCAATCAAGGCTGCTTAGACCGTGGGGGGTGCCAAGTTGGGCATTCTCCAGTGGGGAGTTGTGACTATGGTATGATATCTCTGCCACTGCCACTCCCCCACTGGGCTGCACTGCTAAAATCTCCGACCCAGGGAGACTATCTGCGCAAGTCCCTGGGAGTGCAGTACTGGGATTTCTCCCCTAGGGGCCGCAATTTGACTCACGGTTGTTGAGTGCGCTGATGGAGCTGTAGTGAACTTGGTGGATTCGCTGCTGCCGCCACTGGCAATATGGCACCACTGCCACGCCCTTGGCCGTGATTCCGTGTATTTCTTCTCTGGTTTTGAACTCTGCTCTGAGTCCTTGCCAGTTGTGCTGCGCCCAGCCCTTGGGAGCTTTAGATGTTCCCTGCACCAACAAAACTGCTGACTGCCGCCCGGCTGTTCAGCACCTGCTCACCTCGGCTCGCTGTCCACCCCTCCTCTCAGGCGCCTGGTGGCTGGTTGAGTGGGTTGGTCTAGGGCCGTCCGGTGAACTCGCCGCTGCCGCCAGCAGTAAGACGCTGCTTCTGCATCCTAGGCGGCGAGGCCAGAGTACCTCCTCTCTGGATTTGAGCTCTGTTTTGAGTCTCCCTCCTCTCTGGAGCCTGGTGTTGCTAGGGGAGATGTAGGCCGCGCCGCTCCGGCCGCTCTGCGCCGCGGCTCTGGCTGCTCCGCACCACGGTTCTGGCCGCTCTGGCTGTTCCGGCTGCTCTGCACTGTGGCTCTGGCTGCTCTGCACCGTGGGTCTGGCCACTCCGGCCGCTCCGGCCGTTCCGCGACGCGGCTCAGGCTGCTCCGGCTGCTCTGGCCGCTCCGCTCAGCTGTTCTGGCCACTCTGCTCCGGCTGCTCCGGCCGCTCCTCTCCGCGCTATTTATTCTTTTTTTGAAACAGGGTCTCACTAAGTTTCAGAGGGCCTCATTAAGTAGCTGAGGCTAGCTGCGAACCCAGATCCTCATGTCTCAGCCTCCCAAATGCTAAGATTACAAGCCTGTGACACCACTCCCAGCTCAGACTAATCTTTTAACAGACTATAAGATTAAGGTAGGCAAAAAAATAATTCAACTTTAAAAAATAATTTATTTCCTATTTTGAAAGAACTGAAGCAATTATGGTAAAATATTATCTGGGTTTCGGTACATATGCATTTATTATATTATTCTCTGTACGTTTTGATTTTGGAAATTTACAACCTATTCTTTATTAGATTACAGCTAAGGTTTTCTCTGTTATCAGTAGATAAAGCTACTTCTTACTGAAGAAGGCCTGTGCAAATCAACCTCCTACTCTTGATTCATTCAATTACGGTGGAAATTTTGCCTTTGCTTATGAAAAAAATAAGGCCATCTGTGTAGGGGTGAATAAGAAAATTAGATCAACCTCAAGGGTCAGGAGTGATTTTCTCTGAGGGTTTTTTGTTTTTAGTTCAGCTCAAGGATTTGAAATGACAACTCTCTCTGTGAGAAGGAAGAGCCTGTTCTTCTGTGGGGAACAGTGATGTGAAGAAATGGAGAGGGGCAGTACTGCGTTCAGGTTGTGGGGTGAGGTGCCGCAGCGTCGTGGTGGTGCAAGCCACTCTGCCTTCTCTTTTAGTGTAAGTGTTTTATTCCACTGAAGGCCTCATCTAAAACGGCCTCAGAGACACTGCTAAAGACATTCATTTCCACATCAGCTTCTTTCACCCGACATACCATCTGTCTCTCCTTAGAGAGACACTGATGAGAAATAAAGGTGAAATTAATCACGGAGGCCTCTGGGCTATTAAACTCTCAATTTGCTGAGATTCAGCCAAGAACTTGCATGTCTTTGCTGGGGAAGGGAATGAGTCTTTTTTTTTTTTTTTTTGCGCACATAGAAGAACTACCTATATTTTTAAAAAAGATTGATTCTCTTCCATCACCACCACCACCACCACCACCACCACCATTATTATCATCAAATTGAGCTAAAATGCTGCTGTTGATAGTACTAATCTCAACAAAAACCAGTGTTAGTTTTTTTCAGGTGTTTCAGACTTGCCAGGCTTACCTGCATGTCTTGGGTTTCTGTTCTTGATTGGAGATGGCTTGAGAGCACTGGATGAGGTCATGCAAGTAAACAAATTAGCACAGTGGCTGATTCAAAACAGATGTCCCATGTATGTTAGTTTGGCTATGATCTTTTCCTCTAACTCTATCTGCATCCTTTTTGTTTTGGAGGAGACCGCAAAAAGTGGAATTAAAAGACAGGTTCTAGGATCGTTGAAGGAGAGACAAGTAGGCTTTGAGTTGGCTCCATGACAGTTTCAGAAAAATCTGTATTATCTTAAGATGTACTACCCTCAGACCCAAGTAAGAGGGAAATCTATCCTGGACCTTTATGGTAAAATCTTATCTAGGTTTGGGTACATATTCATTTATTATTTTATTCTCTGTATGTTTTGATTTTGGAAATTTACAACCTATTCTGTATTAGATTGCAGCTAAGGTTTAGAATAGTGCTGGGCTAACCTTTGTGTAAAGGGCAAGATAGTACATATATTGGGTTTTGTGAACTATTAAGAATTTTTTCACCTATGCTTTATCTCTTTGTTATATTTTTTGTTTTATATAAAATTATTCTTAGCTGAAAGATAATACAAAAACAGATTCTTGGCAAGATTTGGCCTGCAGGCTAGTTTACTTATCCCTTCAGGAAATGACCTTGTCCAGTCATTCTATGTTTGAGTGATTCCCTATGCCACAAGGAGTGCTTGAAAAAGGTAACATAGCCTTCTAGTGCTCTTTACCTGCTTCTAGACTTTGTCTGTGTACTAGGGGGCTTTATATCCAAATGATATATGGTCCATTTCCATGGCCTGCACTAGATACTCCATCAGATCTTTACTACCAAGGATAGGCCAGTGTGGGGTTCCTTAGGCCTGAGGAGTGACCAGAGGGTTGCTTAAGAGGCACTTCATTGACAGAATTTGAGTATGACTATTGGGATGTCAACAGATTGGTGTTCAAAGATCCTTGCTATAGAGGATTGAGATGGATTAGGAAGAGACAGGGGGAGCAGTGGGGAGGGATCCCAAGGCCAGATTGGTCCATGCTACCTTGTCCTGGCCTGAAACTCCTGGAACATTTTAGAACTTAAAACTGGCCCTTTTTGCCACATAGGTTTATTTTTCAATTGAGTATGAGATCTTGCTTTGTTTAACAGTCTATGAATTTGAGGTATTTATTTATTTATTTATTTATTGCGGGTTTTGGGGATGGAACCCAGGGGCATTTGACCTCCGAGCTACACCCCCTGCCCTATTTTTTATTTATTTATTTTGAAACCGGGTCTCACTGATTTGCAGAGGCTGTTCTCAAACCGCGATCCTCTGGTCTCAGCCTCCCGAATGCTGGGATTACAAGCGTGCGCCACCACGCCCGGCTTGCCTGCCTGCCTGCCTGCCTGCCTTCCTTCCTTCTTTCCTTCCTTCCTTCCTTCCTTCCTTCCTTCCTTCCTTCCTTCCTTCTTTTCTTTCTTTCTATTTATTTATTTGGTGGTACTGGGGTTCCTGGAAACCCTTCTACCGCTGGGCTACACCCCAAGACCTATTTTATAATTTTATTTGGAAACAGGATCTCTTAAGCCAGTGAGGCTGGCTCCGAACCTGCGATACCCTCCTGTCTCTGCCTCCCAAGCGCAGGGATTACCAGTGTGTGACACTGCGCCCGGCTTTAAATTTGAGTTTTTTAATTTCTAAAATCTTAGGCAAGTGGTACATGGACCTTTGTATTTTAATTCTGTACTCTCTCAAGAGATCTACTTCCATCTCTTTGAAAAACTTCAGCAATCACTAAGTCAGCCATACAATTCCTCCCAAAATCTATTGCACGTATATATTCCCAAAAGTTGCCCTTCACATAAATAATACCCAACTACAGAGGCTAGGACTGGTACAAATGATGAACTCTACAATCTGTCCCAGAGGTTCCACCTGATGTACACAATCTAAGAGTATCTCAGGCTCCTTAATTCAATGTCAAAAATGCAAATGTCTACCAGAGCCTGGGTAACTGAAATGAAGATCAAGTGTTAAGGAAAAATATACAGGAGGGGAGAACATCTAAACAGGGCAGTGTGTCCAATACTGCTGTCACAGAAGAACACTGGCCCAGGGCTGCAAAAGCTCCACTTGTCTTAAAAAGCTGTAAATTTGAATTTATATATAAAGTCTCAAATTAAAAAAAATTGACAACTGCTTTAAATTTAAAAAGCTCATGTTGGTCAAGCAAACTTCTATGTGGATGTATATAGACCCTGGAATGACAGTTCACACACACACACTATATATATATATATATATATATATATATATATATATATATATATATATATATATGGTATATATACATACCATATAAACACACATATGTAATATATATATATATATATATATATATATATATATATATATGTGTGTGTGTGTGTGTGTGTGTGTGTGTGTGTGTGTGTGTGTAATTTGGTTCTCTGTCTCTGGAGGACTCCAGTACAGATTCCCTAGGAGGGAATGCTTTTCTTTCATTCTTGTTGACCCTGTGTAACCTTCTTGAATGTACTGCATGAACTGGAGGAAAGAGCACATAAGTGTGAGTTGGGAGCTTCTAAGTCTTGAATAGCCCTCACTGTTTTGTCAGATTTGGAGCAAGTTGTTTATATGAATTCTTTATTCCCTCAGTTGAAAGTATTGACTAGATCTTTTAGCCGTCGTCGTCGTCGTCGTCGTCTTCTTCTTCTTCTTCTTCTTCTTCTTCTTCTTCTTCTTCTTCTTCTTCTTCTTCTTCTTCTTCTCCTCCTCCTCCTCCTCCTCCTCCTCCTCCTCCTCCTTCTTTTTTTTTTTTTTTGCAGTACTGGGAATGGAACCCAGGGGCATTCTACCTCCGAGCTACACCTCTAGCACTATTTTTATTCTTTGTTTTGAAACAGGGTCTCACTGAGTTGCAAAGGGCTTCACTAATCTGTGAACTGCGATCCTCCTGCTTCAACCTCCCAAATGTTGGAATTACAAGCATGTGCCACCACACCTGGCTCCAACTTTCCTATTTTAGATTTTAAATATTTCACAACCAGATATGAAACTTTAGTCATATTTAAACATGCTAACCACCTTTGATTGATTGATTGATTGATTGATTTTTGCAGTACTAGGGATTGAACCCAGGAGCTACACCCTCAGCCCTGTTTTTAATTCTTTATTTTGAAACATGTGGTCTCAATGAGTTGCAAAGGGCCTCACTAAGTACTAGCTGAGGCTGTCCTTGAACCGCAAGCCTCCTGTCTCAGCCTCCCAAATGCTGGGATTACAAGCATGCACCACCATGCCCCGCTAACCACCTTTGTTTTATAGCCTTGAACCACCTCAATAGTTTTAATAAAGTTATTGTTTATCAAATTTTTTTCAGATCTGTATACAGTAATAGGAATTTGTTGAAATCATGAGTTTGCAAATCATTCAATACAATGTTATTCGTATAAAGTATTCATGGAAAATAGCACCTTTATATTCTCATTTCACATATACCAAATATTCTTTAATATAAAGCCTATAATGACCAAAAAGCATTAACAGTACCGTTTTTTTTTTTTGTCCAGTGGAGGAAATAACCCAACATTATACAATAGGTAAATTAAGATGTTACTTTTAACATAGTGTTTCTTATATTTTGTCTTTGATACAAAAGCTGTGCACAGATTCTCCCCCTGGTTTCTCTGCTGCTAGGATAGATTGCCTAGACTCAAACAATCCTGGAAATGTAATATAATTGGCTAGTGACAAAGATGTGATAATGTATCACAGGGGACCATGCCACAAATTGGCATTAAAGGAGGAGACATATAAGAGTCTTAAAACCCCGAGACGATTGCCAGTAGATGCCAGAGAACAGTTTTGGAGGCAGGAGATTTGAGGGGAGATGCTGGACCAATTGCTACCAATTATGAGCTATGTCACAAGATATTTTTTAAAATTATTTTTTGTGGTGCTGGCAATTGAACCCAAGGGCATTCTATCTTTGAGCTACACCCCATCTGTATGTTTTAATTTTTATTTTGAAATAAGATCCTGCTAGGTTAATGAGAGTCTCATTATTTGCTGAGGTTATTCTCAAACATGGGATTCTTTGGTTTCAGCCTCTCAAGTGCTAGGATTATAGGTATATACCACCACAGTGGGCTACAAGTTATTTCTTTTTGCAGTACTGGGGACTAAATCCAGGGGCATTCTACCTCCAAGCTACATCCCAAGCCCTATGTTTTTATTATTTATTTTGAAACAGGATCTCACTAAGTTGCAGAGGGTCCCACTAAGTAGTCGAGGCTGGCTGCGAGTCTGCGATCCTACTGTCTCAATATTCCAAGTACTGGCATTACAAGTGTGTGCCACGCCCAGCTACTAGACATTTTTAAAGTAAAACTTTTCATTCATCCATTTATTAAGGCATAATTTATAAGCCATAAAATTCACACATTTTAAATGTGAAACGTATTTCAGTGCATTTTGATATATTTAGAATTTTATGGCTATCCTTCAAGTCTAATTTTAGAACATTTCTAGCACCCTAAAAACCTCATGCACAGTTACAGTTACTCCCTATCCACTTCCAGCCCCTGGCAACCATGAATCTGCTCTCCATGTCTAGATGGCTGCTTTTTCTTGATATTTCATGTAAATGAAGTCATATGTGTAACTTTTTCACTTAGTCCAGTGTTTATGAGGTTTATTCATGTTGTAGTAATTTTTCCCTTTTTACTGCTGAACAGTGTTCATGGAAATATCACATTTTGCCGATCTGCTTATCAGCTGATGGGCATTTGGGTTGTTTTCATCTTCTGGCTATCGATGATTATGCTGTCACGAACAGCACACAGATTTTGTGTGAGGGTAAGTCGTTTCTCATTTGAAGAATGAGACCCTGTTTCCAAATAAAATATAAAATAGGTCTGGGAGTGTAGCCCGGAGGTAGAAGGTCCCTGGGTTCCATCCCCAGTACCACCACCAAAAATATATATATATTGATTTCTTCCATGTTTTCTAGCCTATTGGAGTATAAATTTTCAAAATAGTTTCTGATAATCCTTTGAATTTCCCACTGTCTGTGTTGTGATGTCTCCTTTTTCATTTTAGTCTGAATGATTTGAATTAATTCTCTCTTTTGGTTATGTTGGCCACGGGTTTGTCAATCTTATTAATCTTTTCAAAGAACCAGCTTTTTTGTTGTTGATTCTTTGAATTGGTTTTTGATTCTCTATTTCATTTATTTCTACTTTGATTTTAGTGTATTCTGCTGTTCCTGGTTAAAATATTCTACATATGTCTATTAGGTCATTTGGTTTATAGTTTTCTTTAGTTCTGAAGAGTCTTTACTCATCTTTTGCCTTGATGATTGATTTAGTGGTGTAAGTGGTATTTTAAAGTTTCCCATTATTATTGTATTTGGGTCTATTTGAGATCTGATGTCCTGAAGGGGTTGTTTTACAAATATGGGTGCACCCACATTTTGGGAAATAAACATTATATCTTCTTGGTGAATTATTATATCATATCTTTTTGGTGAATTACTCCTTTTAATAAAAAGAAGTGCCCTGATTTGTCTCTTCTGATGTGTTTTAGCTTAAAGTCTGTTTTGTTGCTACCCCTGCCCATTTTTGGTCTCTATTAGCATGATATATCTTTTTCCACCCTTTCACTTTCTGTCTATGAATGTCAGGCTATAAGGTCAGTTTCTTGCAAGCAGCATATATTTGGATTATGTTTTTTAATCCACATTTCCAGTATATGTCTTTTAATTGGTGTGTTAATTCCTCTGATGTTCAGGGATATTATTAAAATATAATTTTTGTTTCCTGACAATTTGTTTTCTATCT
Source organism: Muscardinus avellanarius (assembly GCF_963383645.1). Classification (NCBI taxonomy): domain Eukaryota; kingdom Metazoa; phylum Chordata; class Mammalia; order Rodentia; family Gliridae; genus Muscardinus; species Muscardinus avellanarius. Next base: position 80,300,854 of record NC_137790.1, on the reverse strand, counting down.
TCTGTTTGATATAATGTTATTTCTTCTTTGCTTAGATGCCCTGCTGATCAATTTAATCTCTTCTTTGGTTCTGAAATTTGCTTCTTTTTTCTTCTTCATAGTTTATTTTTTAAAGTATTTTCTCTAGTGTTGGCTTTGAATTCATGAATTTTTTAAGATTCTGCTTATCTTGAAACGCTTTTGTTTCTCCACCAATTTTGAATAATAACCTTGCTGGATATAGAAGTTTGTGTTGGAAGTTCTTTTCTTCCAGGGTCTGGATTGCATCACACCAGTCTCTCCTGGCGTTCATGACTTGGGTTGTAAAGTGTGGGGTGATTTTTATTGTTTTTCCCCTATATGCCACCCATTCTTTTGTTCTGACTGCTTTTAAGATTCTTTCCTTAGCCTCTATGTTGGTCATTTCGATTGTTACATGGTGTGGGGAGGTCCTTCTTTGATTTTGTCTTAACAGTGTTCTGTATGTCTCCTGTACATGTATGTTCAAATCTCTCCATGTTTGGAAAATTCTCTGAATTATTTCTCTGGGGAGATTATGAATACCCTTGGTCTGTACTGCTATCCCTTCTTCAATGCCTTTTATCCATAAGTTAGGACATTTCATTTTGTCCCAAAGTTGTTGGCTGTTTAGGTTTCGTTGCTGTTTACTTCTGTATGCTGTTGACTGTGTTTTCGTTTTGAATGAACTGTCTTCTAATACTGATATTCTATTTTCCATTTCATCTAATCTTCTAGAATTTCTATTTCTGACTTTATTTCACTTATTAACTCTTTCATTTAATTCCAGACCTCTTTCTGATTCTTTCTTAATGTCTCAATTTTCTCTTTCATTTTCTCTCCACCTGCTTTGAGGCCTTTCATCATATTGAAGATCAGGATTTGCAATTTTCCTTGCATTTCTTGTAGGTCAGTATTCATGATTTCCCTTATTTCCTTGCTATTCCTAGTTCTCATATTTTCAGGGTTCTCAGGTTTTTTTTACAAAATCTTTGTGTGTGTGTGTGTGTGTGTGTGTGTGTGTGTGTGTGTTTGTGTTTCTGTGGGTAATCTGCCTGATCCAATCATAGCCATCAGAATTTAGATGTATCAGCAGTTTCATGCACTGGTAAGCCATGCTTTTTTCAATGGTGAGGGGTGGGTTAGGGGGTGATGTATACAAAGTTAGGTGAAGTAGAAGATATCATTATTAAGTTGAGTAAGGATTTATGTATAATAAGGTAGTATCTGGTTGAGAATGAGAGAAGGCTAGATAGTAGGATTCTTGTAGTTAGTAGAGTATTTAGGTATGGAGAAATGAAATAGCTTGAATATAAAACAAAGAGGTACAGTAAAGGAAAAACCATTTTAAGAAAAGAGAATAGTAGGCTAGATAAGGAAGTTTGTAAGAGAAATGGGGCAGGGAGCAAACAAACATTCATAAAGTAACAAAATAAGTTATAAGATCGAACAATTATAAATAAAAGACAAGAAAAAACAACCAAAAGAAAAAAGGTATAATAAAAAAGAAAGAACAAAAAAATTAGAAAAGAACAAAAAGAACTAGTCACAGTGTGAGAGAAAAAAAACAAAAAACAGCAGTCCTGCTAATTTACATATATAGGGCCCAGGCTCGGATAATATCTGTATGTTTGTTCACTGTGGTAGATTCTGGACTATATTCCAATGTCTCTCTTTTGCCCCATAACCTATTGTCAGCTTTGGACCCATTTTATGAGTATTTGCACTCCATGCTCTCTGGCCTGGGCTCTGCACTCTCTGCCCTGGTCTCTGTGATTTCAGGCCTTGTGCTCTGAGCCTTCCCCACCCTGGGCCTCCACCTTTCTACCTGCATTGGCTATGGGAGACCAGTGTAGTCTCGGAACGACCCCCTGTGACCCCATGCAGGCACTGCACCTTGAACACTATGCTTTTTCTGTGTCTCTGAATGTTCTAACTGAAATACCTTCAGGATGGGGCTGCCAGGTCTTAGTCTGCTGGCGTCCTGCAGCTGCCCTGGGATTTCTTCCACCTATGTTGAGTACTGAGTAATGCAAGCGGTTAATTTGCTATCCTGCAGACCAGGTTTCTGGAGGGCACAGTGCACCATTGCGGGTGCCACCTCTGGTGAGTGCACAGGTTTTGGGATCTTTTTCTGCATCCCTGAAATGTGGTGCTGGTCACTTAAGATTTTGTAGCTCTGCCACTGCCTTCTGCACTTCAAGTTCTTGTATTATTTGTTGGGATTTCCCGGGGCTGCAGCACCGGAGCCAGCACTGGCGATCACAATTTGGGCCAGCAGCCAAGATGGCCCCAGCTGCCATACAAGGTCAGTTGTGCACTACGGCTTTTTGTGTTCGATCTTGGGTTCAGAGTGAAAGGCTCCATTTAGAAGAAAAAGCCCTAGCAGCCAGCTAATAGTTAAATCAGGCAGCTAATAGTTAAATAGAAAAATATATTTTACTGCAGCTCACAGCTTAGGAATGTAAAATGTGCGATAAGCCCACCCCATCTTATCTATACTGTCTGGGCCAGAGCGCCTTGACCTGGGAACTTACTGACTGCACCTGATCTTATCTAATTCTTGACTACAAAATGTAATTTTCAAATAATTCTGTAATTTTCTGTAAACGCATGCAATTTGGCCCAAACCCCTTTCCCCCCTTAACTAGTGGTTTTTCTCTATAAATACCCTCAATTTCAGTTGCTCGGGGCCGAACTCCTAAACGAGTCAGCCCCAGTGCACTGGCTCCTTAATAAATCCTTATCTTTTGCTCATTACATCAAGGACGTAGTCTCTCGTGGTTCTTGGCGTCGCTTATCCCGAGGTTGATTGAGGGTCTCCCCTCGGCAGGGGTCTTACAAGAGTACTGGATTTCATTCTGCCGTGGTTCCCATTTGTTTTGATTCATGAGTATTTTCCACTGCTTTGTTTATTTTGTTTGTCAAGATGCTGCCTTCTCGGTAGTTGAACTTTATTTGTTCCAGCTACTGAGATGTACTGTGTCCCGCAGTTGACATTTTGAATCTCTCCCTCTTGAAGTCTTTTTTAAAGAAAGCTTTGGGTAAATACCAATGACAGCCTTTATACTATATTGCATGCCTGTTATCATTGTCTTTTGCTTCTTCCTATGCTCTGTGGTCATTTAAATAAAACACGCAAATCAGAGTTTGTCTTTAGATGAGTATCATCCTACAAGTTTAGCAGAAAGTTAGTGGTGGTGTACGCTTGTAATCCCAGTACTTGGGAGGCTGAGACAGGAGGATTGCAGATTTGAAAATAGCCTCAGGAGTAGTGAGACTCTCATCAACCTAGGAACACCCTATTTCCAAATAAAAATAAAATAGAGCTGGGGATGTTGCTTAAAGGTAGTATACCCCTGAGTTCAATCCCCAGTACAAAAAAGGAAGAGGAATGTTGTCATAATGATAATAATAAATAAATATATATATTTATAATAATAAAAATAATAAAACAATAAATAATAATGATAATAATAAATAATATATATCTCATTATGACCACAGTCATCTCCCTCTCTCTCTATATATATATAATATGTATATATGTATATATATAGTCATAATGATATATATTTGTGATATATGTATAGTTATACATACACACATGTGTGTGAGTGTGTGTGTGAATGTGTGTGTGTATGTGTGTGTGTATGTGTGTGTGTGTCTGTTATGGGAGGATGGAGCCCAGAGATATTCTACCTCCAAGCTACACCCCTAGCCCTATTTTGTATTCTTTATTTTGAAACAGGGTCTCATTAAGTTGAAGAGGGCTCATTAAGTAGCTGAGGATGGCTGTGAACTGTCTATCCTCCTGTCTGAGCCTCCCAAGTACTGGGATTACAAGTGTGTACCACAACATTCAGGTATAATGACATTTTAATGGGAACACAGGGGTTAGTTAGTTAAGAATATTTGATATGCCAGATTAAATTTCTTTTATATCCAAACTTAAACTAGAGAGAGAGAGAGAGAGAGATTACAATCATATGATCATGATCATATTATGATACAATGACTTTGTATCCTGTTATACTGAGAGAGATTTTGTGGTCACTTCTTTTTCTTAATTCATTTGATTGGAGTTATTTTTTTTTTTTGGTGCTTTTGTTGGTCAGATCTGAGTTTGAAACTTGGTTCTACACAGCTGTTTCAAAGGTTTGTTAATTAATTTAGTGACCAACTGTCCTGATTTGCTAAGGACTGGAAAGTCTTCTGGGCTGTGGGGGTTCAGTGTTAACAGTGATATTCCTGGGAAAACCAGGGCAGGTTGATCACCCTGTTAAAAACACAAGTCATTACATAATATCTATAAAAGCAGTAAAAATTGTAAAGATAAATTGTTAAAAAATGAAAGCTGGTTTAATTTCACTTTTTTTTTGACAGTCTTTCCTCTTGTTTTTATCTCCATTTGCTCTCTGCTTTAGTTGGTGAATCAAACCTTCCAGGATACTAGAACTAAATTGGTATGGATAAATATCTTCTTTCTCTTTTAAAGTGAAGATTAACAAATAATTGTGATAAAGTATGCATACCAAGAATTTTTACTATTTTAGCCATTTTTAACTGCAATTCATTAGTGTTAGGTACACTCACATTCCAGGCAGCCAATCCCCAGAACTCTTTTCACCCTGAAAACTGAAACCCCTACCTATTAAATAATCTCTCTCCAGTGCCTGCTTCTCTCAAACCCTGGCAACCACCATTCCTCTTTCTGTCCATGTAAGTTTGACTCTAGGCACCTCACCTAAGTGAAACTGTATGCCATTTGTTTTTTTGTAATTGGCCCATTTCACTTAGCATAATGTCCCTAAGGTTCATCCATCTTGTAGCATGTGCCAGAATTTCCTTCCTTTTAAAGGCTAAATAATATTTCATTATGTGTGTATACCATGTTTTATTTATCCATCCATTCATCAGTGGACACTTGGGTTATTTCTACCCTTTAGCTATTATGAAAAATATTGCTAAGAACATGGGTATACACAGATCTCTGAGCTCTGCTTTCAATTCTTTTGGCTATATACATAGAAGTGGAATTGTTGAATGAATTGCACTTGTTAATCTTTAATGCACACATAACCAGCTAGCGGTGGAAACACAGCTCCAAGGTACTTGCCAACGTGAAGACACTCCTGCAGACCTACTGTGATTCTTCCCATGTCATACCAACTGGCTAACAGAAATTCCGAGATTTTAACAGAGCCTTTATGAACTGCAATGAGCCTGCTTTAGCATACTGCTGGAAAGTAGTAAAAGTTTTCTACAATATGGGAATTTCAAGCCCACTCAGAGATACTAATGTGTAGATTAGGTCATAGCTGATCATATGTGCCTGACCAGGCTGTTAAATCTTATTCTAAGGCTGAGCAACTAAAAGGAACCAATATGTCAAGAAAAGTAAAAACAGATGAGGCCGGTGACAGCTATGTACATTGAATGGCAGCTACGCTATCCTAAATCCTGCCCCATATCACCAGGGCTGGGGATCTTTACAGAGAGTGGGGAAATTAGAATGGCAGATGGGAGATGCAGGAGGAATGGAGGTTTTGTTAAAGAGGTGGAATTTAAAATGAAAACTTCCAGAATAATTACATTCAGGAAATGACTCAGTGTGAGCTGGAGCTGAGTGAGTGGGTTGCTAGAGAACAGAGTCAAAGATGACTGGAGTATCAGAGTCTTCCAAGACCCTACGGAGTGAATGGCGTGCTTGTGATTAGAGATCACCCTGGGATAACGGAAGGGGATGGGTGGGAAGGAAGATGGGTAAAGAAGAGAATAATAATATGGTATTTCTTGAATACCTTCTATGTGCTAGGTAACTCAGGAGATACTTCATATTATATAATTCTCAAATCAGTCTTATGAGATAGTGACTATTATTGTATAATTAATATTTTTTGTGGTACTAGGGGTGGAACCCAAAGGCTTTCTACCTCCAGGCTATACTCCCAGACCTATTTTATATTTTATTTGGAAACAGGGTCTCACTAAGTTGCTGAGTGCCTCCACTAAGTAGCTGAGGCTGGCTTCGAACCTGTGTGATCCTCCTGTCTCAGCCTCCCAAGCACTGGGATTACAAGCATGCGCCACCGTGATGGCTTATTGTGTTTTTTAAACAATTGAGAAATGAAGACTTGGAGAGGTCTTACCCAAACATGTATTCTGCTTTGCAACTGCAACTATTTTGCAAAACCAAATCTTCGGATATAGTTCATTCTTTTAACCTCTCTATGATTTTTTTATTATAATTATTGGCACATGTTAATTGTATAAATCATCCTGTTTTATTGTGACATTTCCATGTATGTGCATAACATGCTTTGATCATATGCATCCTCATAATACCTTTTCTTATTCCTTTCATTGCTCCCCCTTGTCCCCTTCCCCTTCTTTAACAATCTTCTTTGTACTTTCATGGTGTCTCTTAAAATTTTATTATTTTTCTAGATTCTACGTAGAAAAGAAAATATGTGATACATTTCTGAGACTGGCTTGTTTCACTTATCATAAGGTTCTCTAGTACCATCCATTTTCCTGAAAATAACATGATTTTAATCTTTCCTGTGGCTAAATTATTCTCCATTGTCTACACTAGTGTTTGTTGAGCATTTATCATATAACTGACATTTTGTCAGGTTCCTTATTTTCTTGAACTCTTACAAAAACTAATTTTTTTTAATCCTCGTTTCACAGATTAAAAAAAATAAAAACCAAAGAACACAAAAACTAAGGCTACCATTGTGATTTCCCATGGCCATAGCTGGTAGAAATGTTCAAAACTTTGAAAAAAATTAATTTATATTTTTATCTTACATTATAACGCAGTTCATAGTGATAGTGACCATGCATGGGTACAGCACCTGGTGGGCTTTCCCCCGGCCTCCCTCCCCACTCCCTCCATGCCCCATACAGGATATCAAGGTTGACATTGTTATTCTCACATATGTTATATTGCCCATGGAGTGATTTCTTCATTGACTCTCCCCCCTTCTCCTGCTTCCTCGATTCCCCAATATTCAAATTTAATCATGGCTCTAAACCATGATGAACCAAAATGTCTTGGTGAAAAAGATTGTTGAGGATTTTTGGAAATGTCATGAATGTCAGTAGATGATTGTGATAAAAATAGATATTAGGTAAGGAAAATATCAAATTATGATTTTCAAGCAGAAGAAGCCAGATATAGACATGGGAAGGTAATTGTTGCTGAATTTGCCCTTCTGTGCAAACAACTATAAAACTGGGAAAAAATATGAGATAACTATTTTCAGACATCTGTCTCCTAAAAGTAAGACAGCATGAGAGGGCAGTTCCACATTTGCTGTGTCTCTTTACCTGGGGACCATGCCTGATTGTGGGGCAGAGTCCTAGGTGTGCTGAGTCCAGGAGGCAGATCAGAATTTGAAACTGTTGAATTAGTTGAAATATGCTGAGATAAACAGTTGTGTAGAGAGAAGTCAAAGAACTCTGTGTGGGAATTTCCCATAAATTCTTGACTGAGAACTGATGGAGAAACTGTCACATGCTGGAGGAAGGGAGATGTGAGGTCTAAGTACAAAGTGGAATCTAGATCAAATCCTGGAAGACAAAGAGAAGATTGTCAGAAATGCTGACAAAACTCAAATAAAATTAGAAGTTTAGTTAGTAATAACTTACCAAAGTTAGTTTCTCAGTTATAACAAATGTACCTTATAATGTAAGATTAGATGTTAGCAATGAAGGAAACTGGGTGAGGGGTATATGGGAGCTCTCTTTTCTATCTTTGCAATGATTTTGTAAATGTAAGATTTTTAAGAAATAAAATGTGTTGTTAAAAATCAATAATATAGAATATCTGAACAACACTGTCAACCAAATTTACTTAATTTATATTATAGAACATTATACAACCATAATAAAACATACATTCATTTCTATACTTCATATATGGAAGAGTCTACAAGAAAGACAATATGATTAATACATAAATTAGATCTCCAAAATTATCCAAAGTTCAATATTTTATAATGAATGTTTTCTGACCACAAAGGACAGGATTATATTAGAATTTTAAAAATATGTATAAAATTTATAAAATGAAACAAGTAAATACATTTCCAAATAGAAAAAAACATGAGAAATTTTAAAATATCTCAACTGAGTGAAAAGGAAGATGAATACAAACTTATTGAAATTTATAAAAAATTTGTGAAATGCAGCTAAAAATGTACTTAGAAGAAAATTTAGTTTTAAATACTTTTGTTAAGCCGGGCGTGGTGGAGCACACTTGTAATCCCTATACTTGGAAGGCAGAGACAGGAGGATCATGCAGGTTTGAGCCAGACACGCTGGCTTAAGAGACCCTGTTTCCAAATAAAAATATAAAATAGGTCTGGGAGTATATCCTGGAGGTAGAAGGGCTTGCAGGAACCCCAATATCACCAAAAACAAATAAACAAACAACTTATTAGAAAAGTATATGTTGTATATTAATGATCGTTGAATATTAATAATCTATTTTCTGACTTTTGTAAGTGAATGGAGTCAAGGAGAAAATTGAATCCAAAGCAGAATGAAATATAAACATAAAGAAATAAAAACAAAAATTAAGCCTAAAGGTTGTTTTTATAAGATTCATAAATTTATAAACAACTAGTAGTACTGATGAAGAGAAAAATAAAAAAATCACAAATTACCAATGGCAGAGATAATCTGGTTGTTTTTTCTATATCGTAAAGTATAATACATTAATCATTAATTTTATCAACATTCTTTAAAAAACTTTAAAGAGAAATAAAAAGACATTATGAACAAATTTATTCCTATAAATTCCACATCTTAAACAAAATGACCAAATTCCTTAAGAATACAATCTACCAGAACTGAGTCAAGAAAAAAAAGAAAAACCTAAATATTACTATCCTATGAAATAAATTGAAATTGTTACCCTCACCTTTCCCATACAGAAAATTTAATGAAGAAAATTTTTTGCTAGCAGAATATTTTTAAAATTAAAAAAATAAAAATGTCAATTTAGGCAAACTTAGAATCTAGAGGAGGAAATTTTTACCTCTTTATTTTATAAGTTATGAAAGAAAGAAAAATAGAAAACAAGGGAGAGAGAGAATGAAAAGAAGAAAGCATATATATATGTCTGACAAATAAATTGTATCTAATTATACAAAGAACTACAACTCAATGTAAAGAATCAAAAACTCAATAAAAATGTGTAAAAGGTTTCAACACTTGCTGTATAAGAGAAGATATGCTAATCATCAACAAACACATAAAATATAATAAGTTTTTCTGGAAAAGATAAATTAAAACCTGCACAATCTATACTCTCTGAAAAATTCTATAACAAAATGTCCAATAACATCAAGAATTGGCAATGCTGAGGAGCTTTTAAATATTCATATCTTACTGGTGGTACTGAAAATTGTACAGCCACTTGGAAAAGAATTTCCAATTTCTTTAAAAACTGGAGGTACAACTATCATATAATCCATATAATCCAGTAATTCAATTCATGTTCATAAAAATACCTACAGGATAGGTATATAGAAACTTCTTTCATCCTACAAAAACATGAAACAACTCAAATGCTTCCCCCCAAAAGTAAATGAACAAACAAGTTCTGTCACATGTATGTGATGGATATTATTCATCAAAAAAAGCAGTAAAGTACTTATACACCTCACCACAAACGAATCTCAAAAATTATCTTGAACTAAAAAAGTTCAACAAAATATAATATGAAATAAAGAGTAATAAAAAGACATTATATAATTCCAGTGATATTTTGTCACTATATATATGTATGTATATATGTACATATGTACATATATATATGCATATATATATGTGTGTGTATGTATATATCAGCACTACCAAGATAAGGAATATACACATGACCGTCAAAATTCTTTATGCTGTTTTCTAATTTCTTTCTTCTGGCACTGCCTGCTCCATCACTCAGATAATCCCTGTCACTATAGATTAATTTGAATTCTTTAGAGTTTTACATGAATGGAATCTTCCAATAAAGAAACCATTTTGTTTGTGTTCTTTAAAGCACAATAATTGTTTTAGATTATCCCCATTGTTGCATGCATTAACAATTTGTCCTTTTAATTTCTCATCAGTATGCCATTTTATGGATATAGCCTCATTTATCTAGTCACCTGTTCCTTCCACACTTTCACTGTTCAGAACTCAATTGAAGGATTCCAAGACTCTCTCTACAGCTCTTTAGCATTCTTTTTATCTGCAGTTCGCTCCTCTTTAGGACTTTATCTACTCTAGCCACCATTAGCCTCCCTAGGATACCAGTCCAGGGAGTTCAGCGGCTACTATTGGGTTCTCCTACCTGAGTTGCAGCTTAGAAACTCTGCAGGGTACCGGATGGGGACAGTCACTGACTCTTCTGATTTGCTTTCCATTCTCAAGAATCATTGCCCTTGGTTATCTGATGTTCAATCACTTGAAAAACTAGCTTCATATATTTTGTCTCCCCCTGAGGAGGAAAAATAAGTTGGTTCATATTAATCTTATATGACAGCAAACATCTCCTTAACATACATAGGATAAGAAATATTACTTCCAACTTTTCAATGGTGCCTAAGCTAAGCTATTAAATGATAGTTTTCATCCCTGGAATTCCTCAAGTAGAGAGTTTTCTGAAAAGTCTTATATTGTACAACTCTCCCCCTCCTGTTTCTGTTTAAGTCTCTGCCTGTTTGTGACAGCATCAGTATGGTGAAACTCAGTTTAATGGCTCTTTGTGTGTTGCTTGTAAAAGTTATGTTCCTGCCTTTTGTCCAAACACCCACACAGAGCAGCATGGTAAACACAAACTTTGAAATGAATGGGTCCTGGTTCTGCTGCTGCTGCTGCATGTGTGTGTGTGTGTGTGTGTGTGTGTGTGTGTGTTACTAGGGATTGAATCCAGAGACGTTCTACTTCTGAGCTCTAGACCCAGCCCTTTTTAAATTTTTATTTTGAAACAGGGTCTAAGTTACTGTGCATTGGCCTTGAAACTACAATCTTTCTGTCTCAGCCTCTCAAGTACCCAGGATTGTTTTTAATACAAAATTTGATCTTGGACAATTTTGCCTCTTTCAGCCTCCAATTTCCCATTTACAAAATGTTTGGGGAGTAAGTAAGTAATGAACTTTAATTTCTTTTCCAGGTCTAAGAGCCTTTATTTCTAATTTGTGCCACATCTCAATCATTTTGATGTGGGTTGTGAAAAATGAGGGCTCCTGGCATCTCAGTTCTCTTTTCCGTGGTGAGCCAAGCCTGAGACTTTTTGAAGGACGCAGGGTGATTCAATACATTCTTGTTTAGTCTATCTCTTTTGCTGTCTGCAAGGAATCGTGGTTTATGGCAGCTTTTACCTTCATGGTCCTCCAGGGACAGACACAGGAGAGGCCAGAGTTAGCAGAAATGATCTCTTCTGTGGCTGCTTCATTGAGAATGACTGGCTCACCATTTGTCTTTGTTGAAAGAGCCAATCAGCAGACTCAGGACTCTAGGCTCTTTCACATTCTTTCTTGGCTGATCAGTGATTCATAGAGTCCATTAAAATGCCTGGATGACCAAGAGCTCAATTTTCCCAGACTAAACCTGCTTGGCAGAGAAGAGGCTATTCCTCCTCCTTAGCAACCTCTGAAGAGTCAGCATTTGAGGCTGTATGGGGAGTACATCTCGGCACACTGTATTAACCTCCCTGGCACTGCCTGGTGGCCCTGGTCCAACAGCTGGCCAGACAGCATTAGGTTTATGATGACTCAGGCCTTGATGAGGGACCAAGCTTATGGTGCTGGTGAGCTTTTTTGGGGGGCTTAATGGATCCAGGCCCTCTGGAAGAATGGGTGGGAGTTAACTCTTGTGAGTTTTTATTTTTAACAGGTTGAGGCAGTTATATCATTCTTGTTTTTATTTGTTGGTGCATCATAAATATACATAAATGATATATTTGCACATGTTCATACATAATTTGGTCAATTTTACTTCCTAGTATCTCCCCTTTCCTGTCCCTCCCCCTCCAATTTCTCTGCTTTTTTGGTCTCCCTTCCAATTTCATGAGGTCTTTTTTTCCTCCTTTTTCTTCTCTAACTTTCACATATAAGAGAAAACATATGTTCCTTAACTTTATGAGTCTGTCTGATATCACTCAACATGATGTTTTACCAGAAAATGACATAATTTTTTCTTCTTTATGGATGAGTAAAACTCTACCGTGTGTGTACACCATATGTATCTTTATTACAGTTTTTATAAGATAACATATATGAAAGTATAAAATGGTATAATATTTATACACCATATAAACATGATATGTATATAGCCATATATGTCTATTTATGTACCTTTTATACCATAACTTCCTTATTCATCTTTTGAATGACACCTAGGAAGGTTCCGTAACTTGGTTATTGAGAATTGCCCTGCTATAAACATGGATATGCCTGTATCTCTATAGCACTTGAATTTTAATTATTTTATAAAGGTATTGAGGAGCAGTATGTTGGTTCAATCCCTAGTCTTTGGGAGAACCTCCATACTGATCTGCATAGTGGTTGTACTAATTTTCAATGCCACCAGCAGTGTGTACGTGTTCCTTTCTCTCTACATCCTCACCAGCACTTGTTATTTCTATTCTTGGTGACTGCCATTGTAATTGAAGTGTAGTGAGGGGATTTCTAAAATGGAAGGCCATGCATTTATACATCAGTGAGATGTTTCAGATTTTTTCAGTTTTAAATAGTGAGCTGGAAGCTATAGCATGGATATGGAAAAGGGTCTAACTCCTTGTGAACTCAGGAATTTGAATGTGCTTGACAACCTATAGAGTTTCCATGGAAGTGGGTAGTACTATTGCCAACTTCCTTGGTTTTCTTCAAATCTTGGTTTTCTTGGTTGGCTTCAAATCTGTTAAGGAAAAAATGTCCCTTTTAATATCTTTTTCAGTTGCCCAGCTCCTGATGCAATTCCATTCTTGATGCTGATTTAATTTTCCTCCTTACTCCTACATTTGCCCCCTCTATTCTCAGTGATTCTGCCCCAGCCTCTCTCTTCATCCTCTTCCCGCCCCCACTTTGACAGTGCTACACCTACAGAGGGAAGCTTCTGAGAACTCTGCTCAGCACTCCCCCTGCCTTTAGCTGCTCCCCAGGATGACAACACTAGTGCTGTATCTGTCACTGCAGAGTTGTTCTAGGCCAGTTCTAGCCACATCCTAACAATGATAACAACAACAACTACAAAGTCAATCACCATAGGTGAGATGAACTGAGTACCTACTGTGGATCAAATTTACGTGTTCATTTCCTCTAAACTTTATAACACTTTAAGGTAGGTTCTTTTACTATAGCTATTGCATAAACCAGAAAGCAACAACTCAGATATGTTAACTTTTCCTAGGTCAGTGGAAGTAGCAGAGACAGAACTCCAGCGAGAGTCCATTAGTCTCTAGAATCTATTGGATTTTTACTATGTCAAAATGTTTTTCCTGGAGTTGAACATTTTGTATGTTACAGGCTATTAACCAAATATCCACCTGGGATGAACTTAGAGAGTAGGCCAGGGAGAGGGAATTGTGTCTTAGAAATATTTTTACAATTGAGGTAAACCTATTTTCTGAGGGAAGATAGGCAGGCCTGGGGAGGAATTTTCTGTACAGTTAGTGAAGAGACACTGGGATTCATGTGGATTGTTTTCAGCATAGTTAACCTTAATAGATGATTAAAATTAAGTTAACCTTAGTAGAATATATCTTCTGTAAGGTAGGTGTTACAGTAGAAACTTTCATATTTAAGTTACTTATAAACTGTGATAAAGATACTAGACTAGAAGACTGGTATATAGGAGACACTAAAAATCATTCATTAAGGATTAATATTTCAATCATGGTTTAGCAGAAGGCAAAGTAAGATTTTAATGAAAGATAACACAATAAGCTGGGTATGATGCCACAGGCCTGTAATCCCAGTACTTGGAAGGCTGATATTGGAGGATCATAGATTTCAGGTGAGCCTAACTTACAATAAAAAGTAAAAACAGGCTGGGAGTTCAATCCCTAGTACAAAAAAAAAAATCAACAAATAGTGTTGGGGTGTAGCTTGGTGGCAAAGTGCTTGCCTAGCATGTGTGAGACTCTGGATTCAAGGCCAACATCAAAGGGGAAGATAGTAACAAATATAAGTATATTTTCATCATTTCAATAACAGTTACCCAATGGTTTAGTCAAGGGACATAAAAACTTGACCTTAGGATGACAGGCTGTATTCTATTTGACAATTCAAGTAGACCTTAACCTCCTGTCTAGATTTTGCATACACGAAGTATCTCAGAAATATGCTATTAATAGCTGGTGCCAGGACAATGATGGTGAAATCTACATAACTCTATTTATGTGGCACCTTTCACAAAGGCATTTTTGTTTTCTTAGAAGAGTGATTATTCAGACTATTCTAGGGTAGGTCAAACTCTCTTGACAAAAGGGCTTTTAAAGGTGAGCCCCTCAGTGGGAAAGTTTACAGATAAAACTCTGAATTTCTTTCTCATGTCTATTTGACTTTTTGTAATAACCTTGATTCCTTACTCCACTGGACAAAACTTTCTGAGGAAGATAAACTATTTAGTAACTAACATAAGAATACTTAATTATTTTACTAATAACATAAATATTCTTTTGTTTTGTTTTATTTTGTTTTTGGTACTAAGGAGTAAACCCAGGGATGTCATACTGCTGAGATACACCTCCAGCCCTATTTTATTTTTATTTTGAAGCAGAATCTTGCTACATTGAAGAGGGCCTCCCTAAGATGCTGAGGCTGGCCTGGAACCTAAGATCCTCCAGTCTCAGCCTCCCAAGTACTGGGGTTCCAGGTGTGTGCCACTATGCTCGGCTAGCATTTGCTTTCCCCCCCTATTATTCCAATGGGGACTTTCCAGAAAGTAGACAATAGCATTCTAGGTGCCCTTGTCTACAAATTTTATTTTCCACAAATACCAGCTTGGATTTTATTATCTACTATTACTTCATCCTTGGCTTAAGTCAAGGATGTTTAATCCTTAACGGCCTCTTAACTTCATCCAACCTAGTACATATCTGCTTCTCAAATATTTTAAATGATCCAAATCACATTTTTAGAATACTTAAAAATTCTATTGTCTCCACTATCTTGTTCAAAGAAACTCTATATAGACTTGCAATTATAAAATCTAAAAATATTATTTACTGGGTAAATTCAGCATTAAGATGAAGATTATAAAGTCATTTTATTAAAAATTTTGGAACTGCTTCAAGTTAGATCATCTCAGATGCATTTATTCTTTTGAAAAGCTTAACATTAATTTACTAACAATGTTTCCATCATTTATAATAATTATGTCTAGAGATGGAAGTGATCATATAATATTCAAAGTACTAAAATATATCTAAGGTAGAAAGGCACAAGTTTTATTTTTTAAATTTTTTAAATTTTTAAATTTTTTAATTTTTGGAAACAGGGTCTCATTAAGTTGCTGAAAGCCTCACTAAGTAGCTGAGGCTGGCTTCGAACCCATGCGATCCTCCTGTCTCAGCCTCCCAAGCACAGGGATTACAAGCGTGCGCCACCACGCCTGGCAAGGCACAAGTTTTAAATCATCATAACATCCACCTTACCTTAGCCCTAGAACCACACCATAGCTAACTCTAAACTGGCTTTCTAACAACTCCTCTCATGTTATCATACTTTTCCACACTGCAGTTTAGAAGATTAACTCATCATTCTATAAATAGAGCCTATGCTTCTGATCTCTCAGCTTTTGCCATTTCTGTTATTTCCATCTAATAATAGCATTTTGTGTCCATCCTCCAGCAGTTATTGGACCAGGCCCAAATCTATATTCAAATCTTCCTTCCTCTAACCAGTCAGCTGGGATTTTATGGTCATTTCTATTTCTTGTTTGTGACTTATTAAATTAATTTCCTTGGGGGCACAAATTAGCATAATTTATTTTATAGTAATTCTGTCTTTGTTACTAGGTAGAAAATTTATTGAAGACAAAGAGATTGTCTTTAGCATCCCTTTATCCTATCCAGGTCTTTTTATGAATCAGTTAAAATGAGTTGAACTGATGCTATGACTTTTAGTGTGATCAAATTCCCTAAGAAATATTTGCAGATAATAAGAAGTATTTGTGACTTTTAGTGCGATCAAATTCCACAGAAGTATTATAAATCTGGCATATTATTCTTGGCTTTTTAGTTTGCATAAACCACAAAATCTATAAAGTCAGCTTCCTTCATTTGAAAATTCTATAGTAAATATGATAATTAGATAATCCAAATTAGCCTGTCTAATGAAAGGTTGCTTCTGGAAGAGGAAGTCCTTATCATAATTAGCTCTAATGAGGTTTCCTTTCTGGGGTTTTTACCTTCTCTGATTTGCTCTCTCTTTAATTTGTAATGTTCCTTATTAAAAATACTTATGGAGCTGTGCATGGTAATGAATGCCTGTAACCTTAGTACTTGTGAGTCTGAGAATGGATGACAGCAGGTTTACTACAGCCTCAGCAATTTAGTGAGACCCTGTTTCAAATAACAAGAACAACAACAACAACAAAGTAGAAATAGAGGTATATCTGAGAAGCAGAATATCTTTGCATTCAATTCCCAGCACACACACACAAAACAAACACATGAACAAAAAACTTCTGGTGCTAACATCATCTTACATAGATGGAAGCCTTTCATTGGCAACACAATTTCTTATTCAAGTTAATTTCTTTAGTTAAGAAATTATTTTCTTAATAAAATAATAATTAAATTCTTAAGTTTCTTTGTTTTCTTGTTCTTCTTTTTCTCCTGGCACTGGGGATTGAAACCAGGGGTGTTGTTCCTCTGAGCTATACCACCAGCTCTAATTTTTTTTTTTTTTTTTTTTTTTTTTTTACTTTGAAACAGGATCTAAATTTTTGAGGATCTCACTAAAATGCTGAGGTTGGCCTGGAACTTGTGATCTGACTGTCTCAGTTTCTCAAATACTGGGATTATAGGTGTGCCTCACATCTGACGTTGAATTTCTTATACTTTTTCTAGATGGAGCTGTAATTTGTTGGAAGCTAAGTAATCTTTTGTCAGAATGATTTTTTTTTTTTTAAATTCTCTGATAGTATTTTTAAAAGATTTCTTCACTACTCCCTGGGCTTCTTCCTTTATTCCCTTGGATCTTTTATCTAGTTCAGTGAACGGGGAGTGGTTTTAGATGGGTTTTGCTGTCTCTGGCATTCTGCCCCAGGCTCTCCTTTCTTTCTCTTTCCTGATGCCATTTAGCATCTCCATCCACCTCCTCGGGAGGAGGGTAGCTTCTATGAGCCCTCCACGTGGAGTGTTTTCAAGCAACGTCTACAGACGATTTTGATGGTCACAATGAGGCAACCTTACTATTGGCATCTCATGGGGAGTGTCCTGGGACTCCATTAAGGATCCTACAATA
Organism: Muscardinus avellanarius; assembly: GCF_963383645.1. Taxonomy (NCBI): domain Eukaryota; kingdom Metazoa; phylum Chordata; class Mammalia; order Rodentia; family Gliridae; genus Muscardinus; species Muscardinus avellanarius. Next base: position 80,283,383 of record NC_137790.1, on the reverse strand, counting down.
CATAGGATAGTCATCCCCAGCAAAGAATCGTGGAGTCCTGAAGGTCAGCAGCCTGCTCTAGCTGCCCCTTCCATGATGACAGGAGCCATTCAGTCATTTTTTGCGTACTTCCTTTATAATAACCATTTTAGGTAGCAATGAGTATCTCTCTGTCCATTTGCCCAGTATTCTTATGGGAATCTCTAGTTAAAATTTCTACCTGGAAGTCAGGACCTTTGACCTATTCTTAGTATTTATACCATTATGTTTTTCTAAGTATTGACTTTTCCTCTCAGTGGGTCCTTTAGAAGTAAAAGTAACAACCCCAATAATGTCACTTAAACAAATAGTACTTTCTACCTAGAAGGAACATATGCTAGCAAGAACACACTCATAAGCTAATAGTTCCTTATTAGTGCTTTTACCATCTGCTTGATGGCATAACAGTTTTCAAAAATTCTCATTTACTATCTTTTAAACTAATTCATTTGCTTCATTCTTGCTCTTTTTCTCTTCCTTAATTCCAATAACACATGGAGAAAAACATTTCTCATATATTCTCATATATTCTCATATATTCCTTGCACTCTTTTTCCTATTTTCTATCTTTTTGACTCATTGAAATTTAGCATTGATGTTTTATTTTTATTTATTTCCAATTAAGGGAATATTCAGTGGTTTTTATCAATTAAATTTATTCTTTATTAATTTTAATCACTGTGTGAATTTTCCAGTTTTTATTTGCAATTCCCATCGAATTATCTCATCTTTTTTTATGTGCTCAAATAATTATTCAGGAATTTCAAAGTCCCTCTCTGATAAATCCAATCTCTCATTCTTCTGTGGTTCTGTTGCTATTGAGTATTGAGCCTTTTTTTTTTTTTTTTTTTTTTTTTTTGCTGTGCTAGAGATAGAACCCAGGGGCATTTTACCTCAAAGCTACACCCCCAGCCCTATTTTTTATTCTTTGTTTTTGAAACGGGGTCTCACTAAGTTGCGGAAGGCCTCACTAAGTAGCTGAGGCTGTCCACGAACCACAATCTCAGCCTCTCGAATGGTGGTATTACAAGCGTACATCACCACACTCGGTGAGAATTGAACCTTTTGACTATGTGGGGAGAAAATATTTGACAAAGATTTATTTTTCATATATTGTCACACTTTAAATTAGACATAGGTTTGCTTAGAATAAAACAGATTTTAAGAGCATACAAAAAGTGAACAAAAAGGACAAGATTAAATCCAGCAAACCAGAGTGATGAAAAAGAAAATAACATTGAATAGATGCCTTCAACAAAAAAACTGATCATCCCAGGTGATTATATAACAGCTGGAGGTTGAATTCCTTACAGGAAAAAGCCAGAACAGTTTAGAATGTGAACTATGTTGTGGAGTTTGTAGCTGCCTTGTTTTCTACTAGTTACTTAAAGACAATTAGCAGAATTAAGTGCAATTTTTGGTAAAACATCTTCATCCACTTAAGTTAAACACTTAATATTTTCTATAGTCATATAGAATACAGCCACAATATCTATTTTATACAATCTCTCCCAATGTATCGACTTTAGTTTTTCGTGTGTGTGTGTGTGTGTGTGTGTGTGTGTGTGTGTGTGTTACTGATGATGGAACCCATGAGTCTTCTACCTCTGGGCTACATGCCCAGACTTTTGTCATTTTTTATTTGGAAACAGGGTCTTGCTAACTTGCTGAGAGCCTCTAAGTTTACTGAGGAGTGGCTTCAAATCTGTAATTCTCCTGTTTCAGCCTTCCTTCCAGGTACTGGGATTACAAGTGTGTGCCATCATGCCTGGCCAACTTCATTCTTTCAAAGTGTAAAGTGAACTGAATTAAGGTTATAGATTATTTAAAAAATAGTATATACATTATGACAAGTATAGGATATTTACTTGTATAGGATATTTATGTTGAATCCAAAGAAAATTTACTCCCAAATTGTTAGAGTAGATATTAATCAGCCTGACTTACTTATTAATTGATCCCACAGAGATAGCATTTGGTGGGCATGATTTAATGTCCATTCTTTTGTTTAACTGAATTAGGAACACGGCACATACTGAATTAGGAACACGGGACACACATGAGGATGGCTTTCAGTTAGCTGAGTCACAAGCTCAGATATCAACCTCACTGTGTGAACAAAGTCAGATTCCAATTCTCATTTAAAAGATGCTAGCAAAAGTCATTAGATACTTTCCAATATAGATCGCGAACCCAATGGCCAGCAGAGAGGGAGGAACACCTTTAGTAATTTTACTGAGAAAATGCCTGGTTTCTTCATAATGCCCAGTTTCTCACGCTGAGAGTAGCTGTGCACTTGAGGTTTCAGACACACCTCCTTGGACAGAATTTGTTCTGTTCTGACTAACTTGACCAATCCTATATTCAGCCAGTTTTTCAAGATGCTTTCAACTTCTTTTGTTCCCCAAGTACCATCTTTCTTTTTTTCCCACCCCCATATTTCTGTTAGTATCTTCAGGTGCCTGAGAGTTCAAATCACTAAATGAGCTTTGTCCAGATGCATGCTGGGAATCCAGCAGTGTTCTTCCTATGTAAGCATTTTAAATAGAAACTGAGCTTGGATGAAACTTCTGTTTCCATTGCTGCTGAAGTACAGTTCTACCTAGGAGCCCTGCAGGTGCTTCTCCTGCAGCCCCGGACTCAGCTTTGAGACCTGGCTGCAGGAGGGAGGCTGTGTGGTCCTGGTTGCACATGGCTGCGGGCTGCATTCTGCAGAAGATAGACCGAGGGGATTCAACCACATCTCTGACTTGTAAGTGGGATTGTATTATCTCCTCTTTGGGGGGTTGCCTTTGACAATGCTGGATGTTGCATACTTCACCTAGGAGAGAAACTTTAAGGGCTAGAATATGCTCTTTGTGCTATTTCCTCTAGAGATTCTTTCCTTCCGTTCTTCCCTCCTCCCTCGGCTTTTCCCCCACTCTGACAATCACAAGTCTCTGAACCTTTGTCTAATTTTAGGGGGGTTCTAGGGATGAACCCAGAGGCATTTGACCTCTGAGCTACATGCCCTGCCCCATTTTTTTCTTTTAAATTTTTTTTTATTGGTGCATTATATTCATACAACATATTGGGGTAAAAAACTTGTGTGTACAAACATGTACTCATTGCTGATTTAACCCCTACCCAATTCCCACCCCATTCCCTCCCTGTCCCTCCCTCCCTTGCTTGGCTTAGTGATTGACTTCGATATGATTAAGTACATTGTGTGTTTTAGAGATTTTCCTCTTCCCCCCTCCTTTCTCCTCCTTTAGGTTGTCTTGTTTGCTCCTCTATAGGATTTCCTCTTTCAAGAGTTCCTCCTATGACCCATTTCTCCCTAACTCTTACATATTAGGGAAAGCATCTGATTTCTTATTTTTTGTGACTGACTAATCTCACTTAGCATAATGTCCACCAGTTCCATCCATTTCCCTGAAAATGATGTAATTAAGGTTTTTTTGATGGCTGAGTAAAATTCCATTGTGTACATATCCCACAGTTTTGTAATCCATTCATTTGTTGATGGGAATCTTGGCTGGTTCCATAGTTTGGCTATGGTGAATTGTGCAGCTATGGACATAGATACACATGCATTAGTTTGGTAGTTTGGTTTCTTTTCTTTTGGGTAGATACCCAACAGTGGTATTGCTGGATCAAAAGGTAGGTTTGTTCCCATTCTTCTGAGGATTCTCCATACTATTTTCCAAAGTGGTTGCAGTAATTTGCAATCCCACCAACAATGTCTTAGAGTTCCCACTTCTCCACATCCTTGCCAGCATCTGTTGTTGTTTGTGTTTTGAATGATTGCCATTCTAGTTGGAGTTAGGTGAAATCTCAGGGTAGTTTTGATTTGCATCTCTCTGATTGCCAGTGATGTTGAGCATTTTTTCATGCATTTATTGGCCATTTGAATTTCTTCTTTTGTGAAGTGTCTATTTAGTTCATTTGCCCATTTTGTTATTGGATGCTTTGTTTTCTTAGTGTTGAGTTTCTTGAGTTCTCTGTATATTCTAGACATTAGTCCTCTATCAGTGGTGTAGGTGGCAAAAATCTCCCATTCTTTTGGCTCTCGATTGAGGTTCTTGATAGTTTCCTTTGCTGAACAGAAGCTCTTCAGTTTCATGCAATCCCATGTATTGATTCTCCTTTTAATTTGTTGTGCCTTTGGGGTCTTGTTGAGGAAATGTTTGTCTGTACCTATGTGTTGTAGTGTTGGACCTATGCCCTCTTCAAGGAGCTTCAAGGTCTCTGGTTTAATTTCCAAGTCTTTGATCCATCATGAGTTGACTTTTGTACAGAGTGAAAAAGTGGGATGAATATCCATTTTTCTGCATATGGTTAACGAGTTTTGCCAACACCATTTGTTGAAGAGGCTTTTTTCCAGTGTATGTTTTTGGCCCTTTTGTCAAAAATCAATTGGCTGAAAGTGTGTGGACTTGTTTCTGGGTCTTCTATTCTGTTCCATTGGTCTATGTATCTAGTTTTGTGCCAGTACCATGCTGTTTTTTTTATTACAATGGCTTTGTAGTATAGTTTAAAGTCAGGTATTGTGATTCCTCCTGCGTGGTTTTTGTTGCTGAGAACTACCTTGGCTATTCTGGGCTTTTTGTTATTCCAGATAAATTTAAGGACTGATTTTTCTATGTCTGTGAGGAATGATCTTGGTAGTTTAATGGGCATTGCATTAAACCTGTAGATCACTTTTGGGAGGATGGCCATTTTAATGATATTTATTCTGCCAATCCATGAACATGGAGGTCTTTCCATCTTCTAAGATCTTCTTTGATTTCTTTTTTCAGTGTTTCATAATTTTCTTTGTAGAGATCTTTTACTTCCTTGGTCAAGTTTTTTCCTAGGTATTTTATTTTCTTGTGGGAGATCCTGAGTGGAAGTGTTTTCTGAATTTCTTTTTCAGTGGATTTATGGTTGGTGTACAGGAAAGCTTCTGATTTTTTAAGATTGATTTTGTATCCAGATACTTTGCTGAATTTGTTGATCAGTTCTATAAGCCTTTTGGTTGAGTTTGTTGGGTTTTTTAAACATAGTATCATGTCATCTGCAAATAGTGAAAGATTAAGTTCTTCTTTTCCAATTTGTACTCCTTTGATTTCCTTTTCTTGCCTTATTGTTCTGGCTAGAGTCTCTAGTACTATATTGAAGAGAAGTGGTGATAGTGGACATCCTTGTCTCCTTCCAGTTTTTAGGGGGAATTCTTGAAGTTTTTTCCCCATTTAATATGATGTTGGCAGTGGGCTTATTGTAGATTTTTTTTTCTTTATTTTGAAACACAGTCTCACTGAGTTGCAGAGGGCCTCATTAAGAAGCTGAGGCTGTCCGTGAACTGCAATCCTCCGGTCTCAGCCTCCCAAATGCTGGGATTACAAGCGTACACCACCACGCCCGGCTCCTTTGTCTAATTTTATATGAACCCAGGGCCTCATACATGCTAGCAAGCACTCTACCACTGAGCCTCACCCTCCTCCCTAGAGAGTCGTAAGGTTGCTTTTGGTGGGTGGGTCAGGATGCTGGCAGTCCTACGTTACCTTAATTTCACTGGCTACTTTAATATTGAGCCTTAATCAGTGTGAAGGCTGATCTGTTTTCAACTCCCCTGGAATGTAGTCCATAAGAGTTAAACCCCAAATCTTGGGAGGGAGTTTCCAGGGTTCCTACCCATTAGGTCCTTAAACTTCTGCTTTTGTACCCATTGCCTTGACAGTCTTAGATCTCTGCCCAGCTGCTCAAATTCCTCTTTGGAATAAAAAATATCCTTGGAGGAAAAAAAAAATCAAACAACAAAACAACAACAAAAAAAGGCAAATGCTACTATTCAGTGATGTAAGAGGTACATGTCACAAGTCAACAGATGGCTTTGCTCATCCAGTCAACAGATGGCTTTGCTCATCCTAGTCATTTAATTTAGGTGAGTGGAGCCTTTATTTTGTGACATGTTTCCATGGTCTTCTATGTGACCATGGAAGGGAATGTGGTACCCTGACCTTGAAGATTTGTCTTAGAAATGACAACCATTATTGCTGTTCTCATTTTTGAGAGGCAAAATCAAGTTACATAGACATGCTAAACTTCAAGTTTATGGGTAATTATATTCCTATTATATGCCTGGAATGTAGAACTCTGAAAACTTTTGGCAAATAGCACAAATGAGTATCAGGATAAAGTATGCTAAAATTGATTTATCTTATCCATATAGATTTAAAAAGAAGTTACTTTTTTTTTTTACTATTTCAAACAGACTGCAACAAATGTCTTCTACACACGTGCCAAAATCTCTCTAAAATACTTATTACATGTTAAATTCCAAAATTATAATAAATCTCTAACTATACTAACATATTAGATGTTGCCAATTTTTTCTAAGATTATTATATTGATGTGTATGCCAACCAATCATGTTTAGAGTTTTTATTACTCCACATTATCACTAAAATTTCAAGTGTTTTAACTTTCTAGTCAAATAAGTGTCATAAGTTATCTCATTTTTATTTTAATTTGCATTTTCTAGTAACTCAAGCATTTTTATTATATTTACCAGCCATTATAATTTCTCCTGTCATAAATCCTAAATTCTACACATAATAGCAGCTTATCTTTTTCTCTTTTCAAAAATTCTATTATAGTGCAATTTGGATTTTTCTTCATATGTATATTCCAATGTTAATTTATCTCTTCAGCTGTATGTAATATACCATTTCAATTACTTATGAACTTTCAAGTATTCAGTAATCTTTTACTATTTTTAGAAGTTATTCTTGAATATCTTTGTTGTAATAGTTTATTTTCTTATAGTGTATGTTTCTTCATTTAGGTCTTTAATTATTTAAAGCAGTCTTATTTCCTGGACTTTTTCCTATTTTTCTATTATAATAAAGTCTTGTGTCTTTTATAGTAGAATTTTTCTCTTGTGTTAAAAAAGTTGGAAAAAAAAAGTTGGTAAACACTTTTTTCAATATTTTCTTATTCTTGTTTGTATGTTCATGGAAGTTTGCATTTGCCTCAAAAGATACTAAAAGAGTTTTAGTATTCTGGTCCAGATTTTTTTAGCCTGGGGATTCATACACCATATATGTGGGATAGATTGAGACCTCACATACTTACTTAACTAATGGGTTGTGATTATTTATAAGAGACTTTCCCAAACATAGAAAAGCTAATTTGTTACTTTCCTAGACATAGAGATTTTTTTGTGAGTGTTTTCATTTTACTGAGGGGAAGCCACTTACAATGCTCTCTAAATCGAGTTTCAATTTCAGCTCCCCATCTTAGGCAAGACACAGAAGGAAGTTTCTCCATAATGAGCATTAAATACTACACCCAAGAGATTACAACATAAATCCTGACCTGGAGTTGTAACTTACAAGCTTACCTCTCATAATGTGCTTCAGAATAGCAATAGTTAAGAGAGTTCTACTTTTTTTTTTTCCTGAGAAATGGCTAATCCATAAAGGACATTTAATATTCCCTGCTTTCCCATATTCTGAGATAAGATCAGACCTTTCCTTAATGACTCAAATAAGATCTATTTTCATCTTCCTTGATTACTCTCACAAGATTTGTGGATGACTCTCTTGTTAACCTGCCTCTTCCTTGATCCCTCCTATTTTTTATATGGTTCCTCATTAATGAACATTCTCCTAATTTTAATAGCCTGAATAAAACAATCTCCTTCACTATCTGGTGCATTTTCTCTCTGATTGTGGGTGCTGGGACTCAGAAGGGACTGGACTTCACCTTCAGATCCCTCTTAACTTTTTGTAATGTGGCCCCTAACCTTTGCCCTCTGCTTCTTCCTGGCCATCTGGGCATCCAATGGGACGTCTGACTCCTGCTACTATGTTTTGGACCTTCATCTACTGGCAGAATGATACACACTTGGTTCTGATTATTTTTGACTACTCATTTGATTTTAGGTACAACTCCTTTTGTGCTCATAACCTGGCTTTTTGTTGATTTCTGCCAATGGACTGATGGTTTGCACAACTCTTGTTTTTGTTAAGTGAATGATAATTGTGTCTGGTTTGCCTATTTTGAAGTCAAATCAATTAAGAATTCATATATAGTTGGAAAAGAAAAGCTTTTTGATATAAAATGGTGAGTTTTTAAAACAAATTTTAAATGGCACATTGTAGTCATACGTCTTATTGGAGTACAAGATGCTAGAGGCATATATGCACACATCACTTAATTAGCTCTTACCCAATTCCTGCCCCATTTCCTCCTCCTTCCCTCCTTTTCATGTTTGGCTTGGTGATTGACTTTGATATGTTTATTAATGTACATCATGTACATTAGGGAATTTCCCTTTTCTCCCCTCTCATACCCTCAGGTCATCTTATTTGCTCATCTAGTTTTTCCTTCTTCATCTAGAGTTTCTCCTATGACCCACTTTCTTCCTCGCTTCCACATAGTAGAGAGAGCATTTGATTTCTTATATTTTGGGACTGACAAATCTCACTTAACATAATGTTCTCCAGTTTCATCCATTTCTCTGTTCTTGTTCTTCTTTATGGCTGAGTAAAATCCCATTGTGTACATATTCTATAATTTTGTAATTAATGCATCTATTGATGGACATCTTGGCTGGTTCCATAGTCAGACAATTGTGAATTGTGCAGCTATGAACATAGGTACTCATACTCATGCATTAGTTTGGTAGTTTTCCTTTTTTTTTTTTTTTGCGGTACTAGGGGTGGAACCCAGGGGCATTCTACATCTGAGATATATGCCCAGCCTATTTTTTTTATTCTTTATTTTTAAAGAGTCTTACTGAGTTGCAAAGGGCTTCACTGAGTAGTAGCTGAGGCTGTCTGCAAACTGCGACCCTCCTGTTTCAGCCTCCCAAATGCTGGGATTACAAGAGTGTGCCACCATGCCTGGCTTGATTTCCTTTCTTTTGGGTAGATATCCAGAAGTGGTATTGCTGGATCATATGGTAAGTTCATCCCATTCTTCTGAGGATCCTCCATACTGTTTTCCAAAGTGGTTGCACTAATTTACAGTCCCAGCAAAAATGTTTTAGAGTTCCCACTTCTCCACATCCTCGCCAGCATTTGTTGTTGTTTGTGTTTGGATGATAGTCATTCTAGTTGGAGTTAGGTGAAACGTCAGGGTAGTTTTGATTTGCATCTCTCTGATTGCTTATGATGTTGAACTTTTTTTTCATGCATTTATTGGCCATTTGAATTTCTCCTTTTGTTATGTATCTAGTTCACTTTCCCATTTTTGATTAGGTTATTTGATTTCTTAGTGCTGAGTTTCTTGATTTCTCTTTATATTCTAGATATTAGTCCCCTATTGGAGAAACAGGTGACAAAATTTTTCTCCCATTCTGTTGGCTTTCTGTTGAAGTTCTTGATAGTTTCCTTTGCTTTACAGAAGCTCTTCAATTTCATGCAATCTCACATATTGATCCACCTTTAGTTTCTTATGCCTTTGGGGTCTTGTTGAGAAAGGTTATACCTGTTCTTATGTGTTGCAGTGTTGGACCTAAGCCCTCTTCAAGGAGCCTGAAGGTTTCAGGTTTAATTTCCAAGTCTTTGACTCATCCATCTGGATTGACTCTTTTTCAAGGTGAGAAAGTGGGGTTTATTTCCATTTCTCAGCATATGGTTAATCAGTTTTGCCAACACCATTTGTTGAACAGGCTATCTTTTTTCCAGTGTATGTGTTTGGCCCCTCTATAAAAAATCAATTGGCTGTGTGTGGATTTGTTTCCGAGTTGTCTATTCTGCTCCATTGGTCTATATATCTGTTTTTGTGCCAGTACCATGCTGTTTTTATTATTATGTCTTTGTAATATGGTTTAAAGCCCGGTATTGTGATTTTTCCTGCATGGTTTTGTTGCTGAGAACTACTTTGGCTCTTTTTTTTAATAAAAATTAATTTAATGGGTATTGCATTGAATCTGTAGATCACTTTTGAAAGTATGGCCATTTTGATGATATTTATTCTGTTTATCTATGAACCTAAAAGATATTTTCATCTTCTAATGTCTTCCTCAATGTTTTTCAATATTTTATAATTTTCTTTGTAGAAGTCTTTTATCTCCTTGGTTAAGTTTATTTCTTTTTTTAAAATTTTTTATTGGTGTATTATATTCATACATCATATTGGGGTAAAAATCTTGTGTGTAAATACATGCACACATCACTGATTTAACTCCTATCCAATTCCCACCCCATTCCCTCCCTGTCCGTCCTCCCCTTGTTTGGCTTAGTGGTTGACTTCGATATGTTTAAGTACATTGTGTGTTTTAGAGATTTTCCTCTTTCCCCCTCCTTTCTCCTCCTTTAGATTGCCTTGTTTGCTCCTTTATAGGATTTCCTTTTTCATCTAGAGTTCCTATGACCCATTTCTCCCTAACTCTCTCATATTAGGGAAAGCATCCGATTTCTTATTTTTTGTGACTGACTAATCTCACTTAGCATAATGTCCTCCAGTTCCATCCATTTCCCTGAAAATAATGTAATTGAGGTTTTTTTTAATGGGTGAGTAAAATTCCATTTTGTACATATCCCACAGTTTTGTAATCCATTCATCTGTTAATGGACATCTTGGCTGATGAACTTCTGTATACCAACCATAAATCCACTGAAAAAGAAATCCAGAAAATACTTCCACTCAGGATATCCCACAAGAAATCAAATACTTAGAAATAAATTTAAAGAGCATATATTTGGATTATATTTTTTAATCCACATTGCCAGTCTGTGCCTTTTGATTGAAGAGTTAAGTCCTTTGACATTCAGTGTTATTATTGAAATATGTTGTTTATTTCCTGTCATTTTGTGTTCTATCTTCTTTTGGATATAGTATTATTTCTTCATACTTAGATGCCCTGCTGATCAACTTCATATCTTCTCTAGTTCTGGAGTCTGCTTCTTTTATCTTCTTTATGGTTTATTTCTTTAAGTATTTTCTCTAGTGTTGGCTTAGAATTCATAAATTTTTCGAGGTTCTGCTTATCCTGAAATACTTTTGTTTCTCCATCAATATTGATGGATATAGCAGTTTTGGTTGGAAGTTATTTTCTTCTAGAGTCTGTATCACATCATACCAGTCTCTCCTGGCATCCATGACCTGGGATGTGTAGTCTGGAGTGATTCTTATTGTTTTGCCTCTATATGTTACTCATCCTTTTGTTCCCACTGCTTTTAAGATTCTTTCCTTGACATCTATGTTGGTCATTTTGATTATTATATGACGTGGGGATGTTCTTCTTTGATCTTGTCTTAGTGGTGTTCTGTATGTCTCCTGAACATGAAGATCCAAGTCTCTTTCCATGTTTGGAAAATTCTCTTAAATTATTTCCTTGAAGAGATTACGGATGCCCTTGGTCTGTAATTCTATCCCTTCTTCAATGCCTTTTATCTGTAGGTTAGGAAGCTTAATATTGTCCCATAGTTGCTGGATACTGACTTCTGTATGCTGTTGACTATGTTTTCGGTTTTGAATGAACTGTCTTCTAACAGTGATATTCTACTTTCCATTTCATCTAATCTTCCAGAATTTCTTTCTATTGCTTTCTTCATTTTATTTATTGACTCTGTCATTTCATTCCAGACCTCTTTCTGATTCTTTCTTAGTGTTTCAATTTCCTCTTTCATTTCCTGTAGACTTGTTTTAAAGCCTTTCATCATATTGTAGATCAAGATTCTTAACTCCCCTTCTTGCATTTCTTGTAGGTCAGTATTCATGATTTCTGCCATCTCTTCATTATTCCTGGTTCTCATATTTTCAATGTTCCACCCCTTACTTCTTCTATGACCCATTCTTCATGCAGAAGTGAGATGTTCATTCTCCATGTGTTTATATGGTTTCTTTGGGTCTTCTTATAGCTGATTTCTAGTTTCATTCCATTATTGTTTGAAAATACACGGGAAGTATGTCACATTTTTGAATTTTCTAGTGCTCACTTTGTGGCCCAGGATGTGATCTATTTTGGAGAAGGTTCAATGAACAGCTGAAGAAAATGTGAAGTCTGCTGTAGTTGGGTGGAATGTTCTATATGTGTCTAATAGGTCCATTGGTTGATGGTATTCTTTAGGTTTGAGGTATCTTTACTGACCTTTTGTCTAGAAAATCAGTCTAATGGTGTGAAAGGGATGTTGAAGACTCCCAGTATTATTATATTGGGACTTATGTGTGACTTAATGTTGCAAGGAGTTTGTTTTATGAAAGTAGCTGCACCAGCTGGGCGTGGTGGCGCATGCTTGTAATCCCAGCATTCGGGAGGCTGAGACAGGAGGATCGCGGTTCGGGGACAGCCTCAGCTGCTTAGTGAGGCCCTTCGCAACTCAGTGAGACCCTGTTTCAAAATAAAGAATAAAAAATTGGGCAGGGGTATAGCTCGGAGGTTAAATACCTCTGGGTTCCATCCCCAGACCCGAAAAAAAAAAAAGTAGCTGCACCTGTGTTTGGGGCATAAGTATTAATTATCATTATTTCCTCTTGCTGAATTGTTCCTTTCACCAGTAAAAAAAAAAAATGACCTGCTTTATGTCTTCTGATAAGCTTGGGCTTGATGTCTAACTTGTCTAGTATCATAGTCACTATTCCAGTTTGTCTTTGAGTTTTGTTGGCATGGATTACCTTGCTCCAGCAATTTATCTTTAGTTTTTTACTATCTTTACTTGTAAGGTGTGTTTCTTGCAGACAGCACATAGATGGATTCTGGTTCTTAATTCATTTTGCCACCTATGTGTTTTAACTGGAGAGTTGAGGCCATTTATGTTCAGTGTGATTATTGAGAAATTATTTTTAATTTCTAACATTTTGAGGTTTAATTTCTGTTAGTGTTTGTTCTTTATTACTTTCTTGTTTGTTTGATGAAAATTCTTGTTTCTCTGGTTATAGTATGTATTACTTATTTCTTCTTTGCAGTTAATATCTTTGAGTATTTTCTTTAGTGCTGTTTTGGAAGACATAAATTTGTTCAACTTCTCTTTTTGTCGATGATTTTTATTTCCCTGTCTAATTTGAGAGATAATTTTGCTGGGTAGGAAACTTTGGGCTGCAAGTTGTTTTTACTCAGAGTTTGGAATATGCTACTCCAGGCCAGTATGGCTTTCAGAACTTGGTTTGGGAAGTTTGGAGTGATTCTAATTGGTTTGTCTCTGAATGTCACTTGGTTATTTGTTTTTGTTACCTTTAAGGTAAGTTTAAGGTAAGTTTGACTATTATGTGATGTGGTAAACCTTTTCTCTGATATTATCTAAAGGGCATTTTATAAGTTTCCTGTACCTGTGTAGCAGCTTCTTGTTCTATGTTTGGAAAATGTTCTGATATTACTTCTTTGAGAAGATTGTTAATTTCTTTGGTTTTACATTCTATTCCCTCTTCTATGCCTATCATTCATAGGTTAGTTCTTTTAAGATGGACCCATATCTCTTTAATGTCCAATTAATGCTGTTGAATTTTTTTTCTAAATTATATACTATACATTCATTTTTTGAGTGATCATCTTTTAAAGGCGAGATTCTATTCTCTATGTGGTCTAATTGCTTTATATTTTGGTTTGATACATTCACTTCAATGATTGCATCTTTTATTTCTTTTAGACTCTCTCATTTTTTTTGGAAATTCTGTATAATTTCAACTGTTGAATTTTTTATTTGTCCTTCTGGCAATCTCTGCTATTCTGTGTTGTCAGGTTCTATTATTCTGTGGTCTTGTGAGAGCTCATTGCTTCTTTGTTATTCCTCCTCATAATTTCAGAAGTTTGTATTTTTTGCTTTTGATATATTTCTCTCAGTCTTTAGGTGTCAGCTGGTATATTCAAGGGCAAGTTGTGTTGTATTCAAGAGTGAAGGTTGAGTGAGGAGGGAAGTGATGCTGCAAATGCAAGAATAGGGTAAAGCCACAGATAGGATTGAATAGAATGAGAGTATGTGCCACGGCCCCGCTTTCCTTGGAGTCTTCATGCCCCCACGCATGATGTGGCATTGAATCTCAAGGAAGATGAAGCCCTGAGGGAGCATGGTCTCTGGCCAGAGTACTTCTTGCTCTTAGGTATAAGCTATTATTCTTTTGGTAATGATTCTATACTAATGGTTCCTGTGATGTAAAACAGGGTCCCAAGATTAGGACTGTGGGAGAAACTGAGTCCGTGGAAGATAAATTTTCTAGTAATATGTCTGGGCCTTCAGACGCCCCTTTGCCTTGCTCCAAGCTCTAATAAAATCTAGTTAAAGTTTGAGTGCTGTGAAAGCCTTCAGCTGCAGCATTTACAAATGCAGAGTTCCTCCCTGTCTTTGACCTTCATTCTAATCATTAACCTATAGTAAAAGCCTTAAGAGTCAACTGAAGCCATTAGCCCTAAAAACTGCAAGGGAGGCAACTGGTGCCTCTGTTTACTCCCTCTACTTGTGATCCGGCCCAGATATAGAGAAGATAAACTTTGTGTGTGACTTCAAAGCAGCCTAGTTGATGAGCAGCCAATACTGCCCCATACAATAGAGCCGAAGGGTAGGAAGATTCTTGACCTTTGCACCTAGTATGTGTGCTGCTCGAGACAGGGAGGCACCACCTGGCTAAAAAGATGGATATGTCAGAATAATAAATGTGCAGGTATGAAGTTTTGATGGAGATAAAGAAAGGAAATCTTGTGAGAATAAGAAAGCATTTTGTATGAAGAAAAGTTTATCCTAAAATTGTCCCAAATGGGAAAGAAAAGAATCAGGGTAATAATCAGAAAGATTAAAAGGAAGTTGCAGAAGGATTGTGGTAGGAAAATGGATTATTAATAGAGGAATAGGCTTCTAATAAGCCTACCGCTTGAGGAAAAGTGCTCAGCAGCTAAGGAAGTACATCTGACAATTAAATTTAAAAACTTCATGTTACTTTTTGGTGTTTATCTGCTAAACTGTGTTGTGAGCTTGTTTAAGCTTTCAGACTTCAGATGGTGTTGCAGACAAAACCCAGCAGACCTCCATTGCAGCTCCTTGGATCATCATATCTCCCCATGCCAACTATATGGACTAAGCCCTAGGAATGGAAAGTTCCAAAAGGAGTTAAAGGAGATTCCATGAGAGGCCGAATTCTCCAAGCCCTGGGCGTGCCTGTCCCTTCTGAAATTTGCCCTCTGAAGCCACTCATCTGCAAGGGCAGGGGGCTGGACTTGATCACAGGATCCGGGGCTAATCTTGAATGCCAGACCAGTGTCTTTTTACTTTGTTTACATGTCCTTCACTGTAGTCCTTTGGTGTTTACACTCTTATACTATTAACTTCACTGGGAAAGAATATAAATAATCATGGTTTTGGAAAATAAATTGTCAATTGCACAAGAGGCAGTTGTCTGTGTCAGTCTTTTTCAGAGCCTCTGCTATGTCCAACAGCAGACTCTACCCCCATCTTTGCCAGGTTGAATCACAAAGTCTGAAACCCAGTGAGTTTATTGTGGCTGCATGAGTCCCTGTGGGGACTCATGATCTCTGGAGGGCATGTGAGCTCAGTCATCACTGATGCAAACTGTAGCGGCCTTTGGAGGTAGGCATATCCTTTTCTGCTCTCTGATTGACTTTCTAGCTTTTTCCTGATGTCTTTCACTTATCGTGCTCTTTTAAATTTATGGAGCTTTCTTTCTTTTGTCAGAATGCTATTTTTAAGACAAGACTGAATGTCAGCAGGATTGATATGTGCTGCTTTCCTTGGTCACCATCTTACCAGAAATCTATTGGTGAGTTTTTAAAAGTTAGTGTTTATCCTTGTTTCTATGGCTAAAATATTAGGATTGACTCTATATGTACATTTTTGTTTATATCTGCATGTTTATATATCTATAACTCAGAAATGCCTTTACCTCTCTCATTGTATGATTATATCATATTTTTCAATATATAAATGGAATTAATAAATTATTTTTAAATATTTTATTTTATTTATAATTTTTGGTGGTACTGGGGATGAAACCCAGAGGCTTTCTATCTCTGCACTATACTCCCAGACCTATTTTATATTTTATTTGGAAACAGGGTCTCACTAAGTTTCTGAGAGCCTCACTAAGTAGCTGACACTGGCATCGAACCTGCGCGATCCTCTTGTCTCAGCCTCCTAAGCATTGGGATTACAATCGTGCACAACCACACCTGGCTATTATTCAGTATTTTAAAGGAACTCTATTCTAATTGGATTAGAGTAAAATAATCACTTATATACACTGAATTTCCCCACAATTAAGAAAATTTAACTTCTAATACTTTTGGTGTGCCAAAAATCTCATATAACCAACTCAAATGATTTAAAAAATCAAGTTCATGTAATTTTGGAAAATTTTGTGAATTAAAATTAATTTAGGATTTGAGGTTTAATTTTTAAAAAGAAACTGTGTCTCATATGATTTATCAGTGGTATGAGATATACACAAATTTTATCCTACTTTGGTATGTTATTCCTAAACTTAAACATGCTTAGTGCTCAAATAATCCAGTATCACGTTTATTTCATGTAAAAGAGTATGTAAATGTAATTCTGTGTTTAATGAAATTGAATCAATGTTCTGACAAACTTTATTTCAGCAATAATTATGTTTTATAATATGTAGCTTGAAAATAATTTTTAAGATCTTTAGGTAATTTATAATTTTGGACTGATACTAAATTAAGTAATGGGTATTCATAATATAGTTAAATCATTTCTTAGAATATGGAATTAATTCTAAACATAATTAATTGATTCCTAAGCATACTTAAGCTTACACTTTCATTCTTAGGGGGTAAAGAGTGATGATATAAACATAAGTTCATTAATAAAAGTATTCCTTTTGCCAACTTGAGCTGATCTATAAGGGATGTATGTGAATACAGTAAGTAGCTGAAGGTTTGTGGAAAGAGAGGTTTGATGGGTTTATTTATACTATTACACAATGAGCTATAATAACAGATACTATATTGATGCAATTCTAGCATTTGGTTTTCTCTATTTTGCAGTGACCTAGAGTATTGGTCTTCTCTTGCCAAGAGATTTAAATATGTTATTCTTTAGCATTTGTTTGGTTTACCTACAGCTGAGTATTATTTCTGAGTAATTCATGATCCTGTCTCAATCAAGTTTATATCTTCTGATAATATTTGCTATTTTGCCTTTTCATAATTGAATTCTTTTTTTTTTTTTTTTTGCGCGTCTGGGGCTGGAACTCAGAGGCATTTGACCTCCGAGCTACAACCCCTGCCCAATTTTTTATTCTTTATTTTGAAACAGGGTCTCACTGAGTTGCAGAGGGCCTCACTAAGTAGCTGAGGCTGTCTGTGAACCACGATCCTCCAGTCTCAGCCTCCTGAATGCTGAGATTACAAGCGTGCACCACTACGCCCGGCCTTCAGAATTGAATTCTAACACATATTTTTTACACCTAAAATGTCTTGTGAAACTTTTTAGAAGGCTCCTTGAAAATTTACAAAGCATTTATTCTTTCAACTCATAAAAAAGAGGGGTGCTAAAAGTAACTAGGCTTGTTTGATATGTTACTATTGTGCATTTCTTGAAAATAGTTTTCAAATCAAGATAGAAGTTTAGACTTCTTTGGGTTTTTGTATGGAAAAATGTTATTAATATAGAAAATTGTGTTCAGTATCAAAGTTCCTAGAGATTTATCAATGTCCTCACACTACTTAATGTATCTCTCCTTTGCTTTCCTTGATATCAGACAACAACAATATGGTATTATCAGCCATGACTTAGGTTTCCTTTTATTGTGTGTGTGTGCTGAGGATTAAACCCAAGAGAATTCTACCTCTGAGCTACACCCCAGCACTTTTTATGATTTCGTTTCAAATCAGGGTCTGGCTAAAGTTGCTGAGGATCTTTCTAAGTTGATAAGGCTGGCCTTGAAATTATGATGCTCCTGTTTCCGTCTTCCTAAGACAGAAGGATTCCTGGGACTCCGTGCTTCCATAAAACAATGAAAATTAAAGAAAACAAGAATAGTTTTAAAAAACCAATGATAGTTAAAACATCTTTCACCTTTTTGTGTTTTTAGAGAAAGATGAACCTTAATCAGATAACAGCAAGACTGCCAGGTGCCAGCATATTCTAAGATAAGACCCACCTCCATCTTTCCTCAATGACTCAGGTAAGACCATGCCCCACAAGACTGGGTGCTATAAATGTAAAAGTATTTCTCAGAGTTCATGTGTTGTAGGTGGGGCCTAATGGAAGGGGTTAGGTCATAAGGGCTCCTCCTTCTTAAGTGGATTAATTCTGCTATAAAAAGAGCTTGTGGGAGTGAGAGCTTTCTCAGTCTTTTGACCTGTGAGGAGATAATGCTTGCATTCTCTTACCACTTCACTATCTACCATTTGAACACACAATAAGGTTTTCAGCAAGATGGTACCCTGATCTTGGACTTCTCAGACTCAAGAAATGTGAAAGAATAAGTTTCAATTTTTTTTAAGTTATCAGGTCTCAGGTAATCCATTCTAGCAGCATGGAACAGATTAATACACTCAGAAATGACTTTTTTAAAAAAATTTGGAAACAGGGTCTCCTAAATGAGCGAGGCTGGCTTTAAACCTGTGTGATCCTACTGTCTCTGCGTCCCAAGCGTGGGGATTATAAGTATGCGCCACCACGCCCAGGTAGAAATGACTTTTTTTTAACCTACCCGTATGGATACCTAGACCTCTTTCTTTTTCTTTGAGATGTTTCTCATTAATGAATATTGAATATTTTATTGCAATAATTTGAATAAAATCCTCTTCTTAATTACCTGGTTTTTTTATTTGACACCTGTTTAATTTTAACTCCTCTCTTTGTTTTAGAATGCTGAAAAGTGCACTTCTTTTTCTTTTCCAGTTCAGCTATATAATTTTTAGAAAATTAAATTTATATAACTTTTTATGTTTTTTAGCTGGAGAGGTGTCTTCAGTAACCCAGTTCTCTTTATGTAGGAAGCTGATGCCATCTCTTATTCTCTTTCCAGTCTTTTGTTGGTGGATTTATTTTGTGCTCAGCTCCTTTACAGCTTTGCCTTTGGATTTACAAAAACCTATTTTTTTTCCTTTTAAAATAAAAAGATTCAAACTTTGGCTTTTATAATTTTTGCCTCTGAAATGGACATCAAGAACCTTTCTTGGAACTCAAAATATGAACACCAATTCTCTTGGCATTTCTATTATAATTATATCAATCTTCCCCCAGCTATGAATTCCTCTGCATGAGTAAAGAGAAGGTTTTATATCAAGAAATACAAGAAAAAAGCACCTCGACTAATTTCAAAAAGTTATCTCAATACAATCTCAATTGTTAAAACCTGCTATCCTTCATAATATGTTCCTTGAAGCTGCAGTGCCTGTCTGCAGTTCTGTTCACAGAACCACACTCCATTCACAGTCCCCTCCCTTCAACGTGGCCTCACTTCAGACTGTTTCTCCTAATAGTTTGTCGACTGCTATTTTCATTAAGCCTTTGTCTAGTTCTTTGAATTAGAATCACTCTGTTGACTTTCTGTGTGATGATTTAGAGTTATCACTATTGTATCAATCTTTGTACAACTCAAATAAGATCCATCTTTGCTTGACCCATCCCTAGGATAAACCTACTCAAATGTTCCCACAAGATTCACTAATAGTGTCTGGATACAGGAACTAAAGTATCCTTTCCAGAAGGCAGATTTCGGTAGGCAGAAAATAAATGAAGCTAAGGGAGATGGTAGTGTGGGTTACAGCAGAAAGGAGAAGGGGCTTAGACAACAAATACAGTAGAAGAAGAAAATGAGCCATAATTTTAGCACTTGTTAAAACATCTTTACCATCTATTTTAAAATATTTTATACTTTTATTGCTGCATTGTCATTATACATCATAGTAAGATTCCAAATGATACTTTTATATATGAACGTATCACCTGTTTCTCCTTTTCTCTCTCTCCAATACCCCTCCACTCTCCCCGTCCATGTTGGTGAGATTTGTAGCCATTCCTTCATATATGAAGACAGCATTTATTGATCCGTTTTTTTCCCTCAAGACTATTTCCCCCCTTTTCTTCCCCTCCTCCAATTCCTTTCCACTATTTTACTGGTTTCTCTCCCTCTTCATTGGAAATTCCCTTTTCTCCCTATTTTCTCTCTACCTTCCACATATGAGTGAAAACATATGATCTTTGACTTTCTGAAATTGGCTGATTTCATATAGTATAATGTTTGCAAGTTCCATTCATTTTCCTGAAAATGACATAATTTTTATTTTTTTGGTACTGTGAATGGAACTCAGGGGCATTCTACCTCCGAGCTACACCCCCAGTCCTATTTTTTATTCTTTACTTTGAAGCAGGGTCTCACTGAGTTGCAAAGGACCTTACTAAGTAGCTGTGGCTGTGAATCGTGATTTTCATGTCTCAGCCTCCCAAATGCTGGGTTTACAAGCATGCACCACCATACCTGGCTCAAGTGACATAATTTTGTTCTTCTTTATGACTGAATAAAACACCATTGTGTATATATACCATTTTCTTTGCCCCTTTATCTTTTGACAGACATCTAGCATTGAAGTAATAGGTAATTATTGTAGAAAAATTAGAAAGGAAAAAGAAAATATTCTCTAGGGTTAACTCATATTAAGATAATTTTGTTTTCATGTACATCATCCTAAATTTTAATTATGTTTTAAAGTGTACATGTACACATATAATATGTTTGAAAAAACTCTAATATTGAACACTTGGGTTCTCCTTAATTGTTTCTATTATAAAAAATATAATCATGAACATTCTCTTAGCCAATTTTTTGGTATGTACATTTTGATGCTTTAGTTTTGTGCTTTTATATTATTCTACATAACTGCAAAGTAATTATTATGTTCATTTCTTGTTATAAAGAAAGCTATTATAGATGAGCAAATAAGGCAATCTAACTAAGGGAAATGGAAAGGGGTGAGGAGGGAAATTCCCTAATGTACATGATGTGCATTTACAAACATATTAAAGTCAATCACTAAGCCAAACATGAGAAGGAGGGAGGGGAGAGAATGAGGTGGAAAGTGGGGAAGGGCTAAATGAGTGCTGTGTGCATGTGTGCCTCTACCATCCTGTATCCCATTAAGATGTATGGCTACAATGCACCAATAAAAATTAAAAAAATAAAAAACCAAACATACAAAATATTAAAAAATAAAGCTATTGCCAAGATTCTTTTGAGAACTTACTAGGGGCCAAGTAATCTTCTAAATACTTTATTAGCTTGTTTTGGCTCATCTTCCACACTAATTCCATAACACAGAGGCAAATATTATCTCTATTTTACCAATGTAAAAGATGAAACTTAGAAAGATTAATAAAGTTGCCCAAAGTCATGCAACTAGTAAGTGGCAAAACCAGATGAAAACTGTCTTTTGAGTCCAGGGGGCTGAATTCTCAGCAGATGCATTCAGCCACATGTGAGTGGACAAAGGGCCTGTGTACCCAGAGTCCCACCAGCTCCACGAACTGTATGTGCATATGTATATAGAAGTAGAATTGATCTTTTTCTTTAAAAAACTAAATTTAAACTATGCCAACATTTTTGCCTAGAAGGAAAGAACATAGATGAGTCATTTAACACCTCACATATGTTTAAAAAATCTTACAATTGTGTAAAGTCAGCAAGACATATAATCAGGGCCAGCTTGATATATTTAAAATCACTAAATTCTTGAAGATTAAGATATTTATTTCTAGCCTGGGCGTGGTGGCACACACTTCTAATCATAGCACTTGGGAGGCTGAGACAGGAGGATCACACAGGTTCAAAACCAGCTGCAGCTACTTAGTGAGGCTCTCAGCAACTTAGTGAGACCCTGTTTCCAAATAAAGTATAAAAAAATAGGTCTGGGAGTATAGCCCAGAGGTTGAAAAGCCCCTGGGTTCTACCCCCAGTAACACACACACACACACACACACACACAAAGATATTTCTTCCTCTACATTCATGTGATCTTTAGTACAAAAAATTTTTATATAGCATTATAGATGTAACAAGTTTTGAATTTTCTCATAATTACTATATTGATGTTTCTTTGTTAAATCAAACATTTAAGTTTACATTTCTCTCGTGTTTTGAATGGCATAGAGACAGTCTTATTACTACTGTCTCAAGGACATGGGGTACTGAGTGGCCATAGTGTAGCCCTGCATCTGGCACAATTACTGTCATTACTTTTGAGGCATCAGACACTGCGAAAGATGCATCCCTTAGTCTGAGTTGCTCAGCTAGCAAGGGGTGAAGCTAAAACCAGATGCTGTACCAAATGTCACAGACTGACTCTGGTCCTCCAAGTACTTTTTTTTTGTGTGTGTGGCCATCAACATAATAGGTACAGAAATTGAATTTAAGTGTTTAGAAACTTTTATAATAATCTGACACTATCTTGCCACCCACAAATGTGACCAGCAGGCTGATCTCAATAAAGCTGATGTAGCGGGGTTATCTAGTTCAGTGGGGGATTGCCTGCAGTGTGAGCTTCTGCTGGTCACACACAGTCCTTCCAGCATTTTAGCCATTGTTCTGTGAGAGATTATAGAGGGAAGAGGGTTGCCACATAATTTACAGAATGCCCACTTAAACTTTGCAGATTTGCAGACAACAATGGCTATCACTGGGGACAACTATGTTGTAGATATTTTTAAATAAATTTTTATTGGTGCATTGTAGTCATACATCTCAATGGGATGAAAAATTTGTGGAGATATACATGCACAGATCACCCAATCAGCCCCTACCCAATCTCTAACCCCTTTCCTCCCGCTCCGTCCTACCCATGCTTGGCTTCCTGATTGACTTTGATATATTTAAGTACATCATGTGCTTTGAAGAGTTTCCCTCATCCTCCCTCTTATCCCCTTCATTGTCACCTTCATTGTTCCTCTATAGGGTCCCTTCTTCATCTAGAGTTCCTCCCTGTTACCCATTTCTCCCTAATGTTTTACACAGTAAGAAAAGCATATGATTTCTTTTTTTTGTAACATTTCACTGTAAATGCCATAATTTTGTTCTCCCTTATGACTGGGCAAAAAAATTCCATTGTGTACATATCCCATAGTTTTGAAATCTACTCATTTGTTGAAAGACATCTTGACTGGTTCCACAGTTTGGCAATGATGAACTGTGCAGCTATGAACATAGCTGTTCATTCATTAGTTTGGTAGATACCCAGAGGTGGTATTGCTGGATCATATGGTAAATTCATTTTCCTTCTTCTAAGGATCTTCTATACTGTTCTCCAAAGTGGTTGCACCAACTTGCAATCCCACCAACAATGTATTAGAGCTTCTATTTCCCCACCCTTATTCCCACTTACTGAAAACCTGAAAGCCAGAAGTGAGTAACTTTGACAGGGTGATCCACTCACAAACAATTTTTTTTTTTTTTTTAAATAGAGGTCACTTGGATCTGGAAATATGCTGAGAGATTAGGTGAGGCAGTGACAGCTTCTATCGGTTCCTGGCCACACAGTTGAAGAAACCCACTGGCCATTTGCTGTGAAGCAGGCCCTAGTTCCAGGCCACACAACAAGCTCCAGGCTTGGCCTCGCTGGCTCCAGACCCGGCCTCCCCCCACCCGACCCTCCCACCCCCTGTGGCTGGCTCTAGACTCGGCCTCACTGCGTGGCAGGCTCTGATTCCTGTCATTGTGGGCATGATGTTTACAGAGATTCTCATTTTTCCCTTCACATATATTTTAGTAGGAGAAAACAGTTCATGTCATTTGCAGAAGCTGAGAGCCCAATTCTCTAGCAGCGATGGGGTTTATCTCCCTACTGAAAGCAGAGGCTCACAGCCTCACCATGGAGAGCGAAATCCGCTGCTCCAAGCACACCCTGGTGCTCAGTGCAGCACAGAGGAGTGCAGAGACCATGAGCTGAGGTCTTGTGGGACACCCGGCTCAGCGAAATCAGTCCAGCAATATGGGCGGGGCTCCCTCTGACTTGCCCTGGACATTTTTATTTTACATAGTGTGTTGTCTAGAATTCCTGCACATGTGCGGCAAGAGCAGTCTACTTTTGGGGAGATATTTTCAAAAATTCAAGGGGGATTGGATTGGGTCTGTCTGCCTCTCTCACTTTCAAATACTGGCTGCTGCTGCTACCGCCATTTTGGTCTGTCTCTGCAAAACTTTTTCTTACATAGTATATTGTTTAGAGTTCCTGAACATGTGGGGCAGGAACAGTCTACGTTGGAGAGATTTATTTAAAAATTCAAGATGGATTTGGTTGGATCCATCTGCCTCTCCTGAATACTGGCCGCTGTGGCCGCCTTCTTGGTTTCTCCTAGAGTAGGTTGCTGTTAAGTATTCCTGTGCATGAATGGCAGGAGCAGTTTGCTTTCTGATCTGTTCTGGGATATCCCTCCAAAAATCATGTGGGGAAGGAGCAGTAATTTTTTGGCGAGATTTTTCCAACAGTTCAAGGGGTTGGATTAGTTTTATCTACCTCTCCTGAATACTGGCCACCGCTGCCACCATCTCCGCCATCTTGGTCCATCTCTTCTTTCTTACATTTTAATTAGGAAGTCATGGCTATAAATGTCTCTATATATTGTCCCAATCAGATATTAAACCAAAATCTGACATCCGGAGTTTCTCAGAGGAATATCTGTCCTATTTGGCCGCTGCCAGCCATTGTTGCTGTGGCCGCAGCCACCGCCATCTTCTCCAAAACCCTATTCTGTTGTAGATATTTTATGGGACCTATTTCTACTAAAATTACTTGAGATTTGAAATTTAAATTGAACTAGGTTATCTATATTTTTATTTGCTAAATCTAGAAACCCTAATAGGTAGTGAGTGCAGGCTAAGACTAGATCCTCCTCATCTTCTACTGTTTTGTTTGTCTACTGCCCAAGCGGATTAAACACATCCGTGTTGTCTTTTGCTAATGTACATTAGTTATTTTTGAAATGTAGGTGTTCACAGTAATATTGTTTCTTCTCAAGCTTTAGTAATTTCAGGAGCGTAGGTGTTTCTGAATGAGATTTCTACTCTATTTTGAGGATTAATGAGTTAGTGCTTAACTGCACTTTAAGGACTGCAAAAATGCTTTCTCCACAGTTCACCAAATAATAAAATTGTTTTTTGTGCACCTTATTGTCACTTAAATTGTTTTGCTGTGTTTCCCACTATTATTTAAATCTGT
Organism: Muscardinus avellanarius; assembly: GCF_963383645.1. Lineage (NCBI taxonomy): Eukaryota > Metazoa > Chordata > Mammalia > Rodentia > Gliridae > Muscardinus > Muscardinus avellanarius. Next base: position 80,258,266 of record NC_137790.1, on the reverse strand, counting down.
CTTGAAAAATCTCTGCTTAAAGATTTATGACAAATTACATACTGTACCTTGTCCAGAAATTTGTATGCAGGCAAAATGAACATGTTCTACTTAAAAATAACATTCGAGGCAGCTTATAAGGGTGAGTGACCTCAATTTCCTCATTTATAAAATTAGGTTGTTGGGCTAGGTGATCTCCAGGACTGTCAGGCAACTGGAATGTTCTGTGATTTAAAAAGTCACCACAGAAAAACCAGAGACTGCCTAGAAAGGAGGTTTGATCACCCACTTTCTTGTTGGTGGAAGAGAAGTCACAGGCTGGTAGTGCCCACAAACACCAGCTGGCAGAGATGCTTGCCTTGCCACCAACTCTGCAAATATACATCCCAGAATAAAGCTTTCCCAGAGAGCAGACTGCATTGGGTAGATGACTGGGGCAGGAGGCACTGGACTAGAAACCAGGAGGAATGGGTTTGAATGTCAGCTTTTTTTCACTATGACCAAATACCTGAGAGAAAGGAGGAAAGGTTTATTTTGGCTCATGGGTTCAGATGTTGTCGTTCATGGCCAGCAGGCTCTGTTGCTTTGGGCCTGAGGTGAGGCAGAACATCCTGGCAGAAGGGTGTGGTAGAGGAAGGCTCCTCAGCTCACCTTGGCTGGAAGCAGAGAGTGAGAGGAAGGGGCCAGGAACATGATATACCCTTTCAGGGCACACTGCCAGTGACCTGCTTCCTCCAACTAGATCCCATGTCTTACAGTTTCCACCACCTCCCAATAATGCCATCCCATCATTAGCCCATCAGTAGGTTAGTCCACTGATGAGGTTGAAGCCCTCATGATCCATCACCTCTCTGAGGGCCTCCTCTGAATACTGCCTCGTGGGGGACCACGCCTTTAACACATGAGTCTGTAGGGGACATTTCAGTTCCAAACCATAACACTTGATTTTGCCACTGAACAACCACATGATTTGGGAGCAATTATTAAACAGCCACAGTTACTTCTGCCCTCCAGAGGAAGGGCATAGTTCACATGGAGATGGGTAAACCCTGTGGAGGAAATATCCTTCATTATATCCATTTAATAGGCCTTTGTGGTTTTGAAAGGAATAGAGTCTGTGCAGGTGTAGGTAGCACAGGCTAGTCTCTAAGAGACTACCTTGCTCTATTCAGGCTGCTATAAAAAGTACCATGAAATGGGTAGCTGATAAACAAGAAAACTTTATTCTTCACTATTCTGGGGGCTGGGAAATTCAAAGTTAAGTCATCAGTAGATCTGGTGTCTGATCAGGGCCTAGTTTTGCTTCACAGATGGAACTTTCTTGCCATGTTTTTGTATGGTGGGGGGGGTCTAGCTCATGTCTTGAGTCTGTGTGTGTGTGTGTGTGTGTGTGTGTGTGTGTGTGTGTGTGTGTGTTACTAGGGAATTCTACCTCTGAGCTATGCCCCTAGCCCTATTGTTTATTCTTTATTTTGAAACAGGTTCTCACTAAGTTGCAGAGGGCCTCACTAAGTAGCTGAGGCTGGCTGGGAACCTGGTATCCTCCTGTCTCAGCTTCTCAAATACTGGAATTACAAGCATGCACCACCACACCTGGCTGTCTGGAGTATCTTCTATGAGGGTGCAAATATCACTAAGGTTTTGTACTCATGATCTAATCACCTCCTCAAGACCCTTGGCTCTTAACACTGTCACCTTGAAGTCAAGATTTCTACCTATGAATTCTGGAAGGACATAAACATTCAGATCATACCATACACAATGTTCTATGATATCAAAGACAGAAATGCTGGAATTGGCTCTTGATACTTAGAAAAAGGGATCACTTCCTTGAAGACAGAGAGAAGGAAACAGTGAAGAGAAAAATTGACATGCCTTGCAGAGCCTGTGATAACAAGGCAGCTAGCTCCATAGAGGAAAGGGTGCTGGTTCTGTAGAAGGCAGGGCATGGGAATGGGATAGTCACTGCCACCTATCCACTCACTGCTGTGTGTAACTGGATATCCAGCACTGTCATATATTTTCTTTTAAGAAAAGCCAAAAACCTGGAGAAAAAACTCATGTAAAATTTGGAAACTAATTAAAATTTTATTTAACTACTGTGCTGGCCAAACAAAATCTGTCTGTGGCTATATTTGGTGCATGAACTGCCATTTTAGAATATCTTATCTAGAGATAGAAGAGTCTGAGTGGGAGAACAAAAAAATTTTTAGTACAGTCAAGCTTTTTCTGAGCTGACCTATTTAATATTTGTTGTGCAAATCTTAGGATGCCTCCAATTTTTTAGTAAAAATGTAATAGACATAACAGCTTGAATTTGTGATGATTTAAGAGAATGAAAGAGGAACAGTGTTTCCAGGTGGGCAAAGTGGTATAAAAAGAAGACAGTAATTGCAAGAGGGAGAAAAGATTAAGAATTGGGGATTCAGCAGAAGATAAAAATAAAAAAGAGTGAAAAGTCAAACAAAATCTCCCCAAAATGTTGAGAGAAACACAAAACCCTCTTATCAGGAATGTTGTTGAGATGTCTTGGGCGTTTGCAGTAATTGGAATGAAGATTGAGCATTTCTATTTTAATATGAAAGGAAATGACACCAAAAGGCCAGAGAAGTTGTGTTACTGGAGGCCAAGAGGGACTACTGGAGTCTTGTGATCCTTGGTCCTTGTACACAGCTGCGTGAGGTTAGAGCAATTGCTCCATCACAGACAGAATAGTATTCAATGAAGCAGAGATAGTGAGTATTTAAGGGAGCTTTATTGTAAGGTTAGGGAAAGGCAAAAGAAAGTGAATTGCACCTCAGAAAAAGAAAAGAGAGAAAATCAACCAGAGACTAAAATGCACTGAGACCAAAGTACACTGAAATGATCAAGCCTTTTCCTTCTGTTAATATTAGGGTTGGGCATATAGCGGTCAGAAACCTTGGAGTGGCAGGTGACATGCCTCTTTGGGCCTAGTATCTTGTGTGTCTGTTACCCATTTGGAGGAAGCTACACACCTGTGCTGTGTTAAATCTGTATATACTTACATATTGGAGTTCTTTTTTCCTTTCTGATTGAAGGCCACCAGTGGAAAGTCATATAAGGGTCAACTAATACTTGGACTAGCTTGTAGGCATACACATGACCTTGGAAATATGATGCATGCCCAAGTCTACAGGAGTGTTGGACCTCTTTCATGTGGGAAGTAGAAGGAGACTGGTAGGCCAATTTCTGATTAGAGACTCTTTTATTGTTGCTCTTTTCTCCCAACCCCCTGTCTTCCTTTATTTCTTATACCTAGCTAATCTAGCTACCCTACAACTTGGAGATATTTAGTGGAAGATATGTAATTTCCAAAAATAATAGGATTTTCAAACCTTTCAAAGAATAATGTCATAGTCATATATGAGTAATATTTGCTGTTGGAATGTTCTGGGTGTGGTAGACTGGAAGCAAAAAGAAAAAAAGACTTCCTTTTGAGAGGACAGGGACAAGAGGAGAGCTCCAGTGACACTCTTTCCCCTAGTGTGGGCTGCCTGAGTGCAGTGACAGGTGAGAAGCAGGAAGACAATGGGCCACACTGCTACACTGAAGGCTGCTGAGCTATCCCAGGACTGCATGTCCACAAAGGCTCACATCAATTAAGGAAATTTATAATGATCATCAGAGAGGCTTGAAGAGCATGAGAAAGGGAATTAGGGAGGAGATATGGATCCTGGTGAAAACTCAGTCTTCATGATTTCAAAACTCTATTGTCTTTTTGGTTCTGATGCATGTATATGGATTTCACATTTGCATTTGTGACATTCTGGAGAAGTATGGCATGCAGCATATGGATATAATGAGAATTTATTTCTTTAGGCATGTTTTAGGTATTCTGCAGCCCCAAAGGCAAGCTGCTCCTCTCTGCTCTTTTCTTTCCTGAAGCACATGGGCTATAACATCATTAACACTCCCAAAGCCAACACAGAGTTTGCTTTTTATGCAGCATGCATTTCAGCCTCATCAAGCCGAAAAGTACTTTTGTGGTGAGCAACTTCAGAGATATCAGCATTCCTGTTCCCCACGGGAGGGTCAGAGCTCTAGACAAATGTTGCTTAGCACAACATTTATGAATAAAGGGATAAATGCTCTTGTATGAGACTGTCTCATACAAAAAGAGAGAAGACTATTGGCTGCAATGTCTCCTATGGTCATAATAATAATTCCCATGTATTCATTGACAACAGTGTGTTCTGCACCATGCAAAAAAGCTGGAAGAGTGCCCTGCCTAGTCAGTAGCCATCTTATAGCAAGGCAGAATACCAGAAGGAAGACAGACTGGGATCATAGGGAAGCTAGTGTTTAGGGCTAATATTTTTGGAATACTATGTGAACACTTTTACATGAAATATATCATTTTTCTCTTCTGAAGTCTTGATGATATAGATGATTATTTTCTATGGTGCTTGAACGTCCATATTTGGATTTCAGGATGAGCAGTGGAGTGAACAGAAGCAAGTGTATGTCTAATGCTAAATTCTATGCTCCTCCAACACAGCTTACACTGACCACTTAGAACCTTCAATCTCTCCAGCCATGTCCTAAGCTTTACTAAACACTCTCTGCTAAGAAAATAGATAGGAAACCCAGACATGCTGGTATTCAGGAACAAACTAAGCAACCTTTCTATAGGAGGCAAGTGATGGAATTTCTTCTTTAATATTTTATTTATCAAGTGGTCTGTCTGGCTCCTCTCATTTTGAAATTACTATTTTTAAATATTACTTTTCCTGGAGTGGTGGCACAAGCCTATGATATCAGTATTTAGGAGACTGAGACAGAAGGATCCCAGGTTCAAAGTCTTCCTCAGCAATTTAATGAGGTTCTTAATCATTTAGCAAAACCCAGTTACCAAATAAAAAGCAAAATAAAAATGGGGGTGTAGCTTGGCAGTAGAATGCCTTTGGGTTCAATCCCCAGCACCACAAAGTAAGTAAGTAAGTAAGTAAGTAAGTAAGTAAGTAAGTAAGTAAGTAAGTAATATTACTTTTAACATGCACTCAGTTAAAAATAAAATAATTACAACATACTTTTAATGAAACAAATAGTGGATTCTTAACCCAGAGCTCTGATACTCTCTAAAGGAACTAATTTTTATCATTTCCAGCAGATTCTTCTGATAGTTACCTTTATTTTTATATATATGCTGATATTGCTTATTTTTTATTATTTTTTCATTTTAAGTATTAACTCTCAACTTCATATTATTGTAGACAGGATTTTATACACCCTTTATATCCTCCCAGCTCTATTATCTTCTTTTTCTTCTTCATTTTTTTTTTTTTTTGCGCCACTGGGGATTGAACTCAGGGACATTGTACCTCCGAGCTACACCCCCAGCCCTATTTTTTTAGTCTTTTTAGTTTTGAAACCGGGTCTCACTGAGTTGCGAAGTGCCTCAGTAAGTAGCTGAGGCTTTCCACACATAGAGATCCTCCAGTCTCTGCCTCCTGAATGCTGTGCTGGGATTACAAGAGTGTGCCACCATGCCTGGCTTCTATCTTCATAATGTAGTTTTATCTTATGCTATGTTAAGAAAAAGTCATTATGACCCTTTAAATTTTGACATATACTTTAAAAAATGTTTGTAAGCCTTTCACCACATCTGACACTCTTCTTCCCTACTGCTCCCCCTCTATTCTTTCCCCTGGAGGTCATTGTTCCAGAGGTCTCCCCTTTCCCGCTCCAGGATGGCCTGTTGGTGCCCTGGGCCTGCTACATGACTGGCATCCTGAGATTTCCCCACTCAGCTCCTGACTATTTTTTAAGAACAGGAGGGTTGAATTTATTTTTAAACACTTTTTTCTTTTTTTCAGGTTTTTTAAATATTTTTAATTTTTAAAGCCTTTCTTTCTTTTCGAAACAGGGTCTCTGAAGCCAGCGCAGCTGGCTTTCAACCTGCGCGATCCTCCTGTCTCCGCCTCCCAAATGCTGGGAATATAAGCGTGTTCCACCACGCCCGGCCCCTTTCTTATTTTTATGTGGATCATAATGAAAATGGCATACATTCACATAGTGCTTGGTGCCCTTCCCCTCTTCCCACTTCCCCTCCCCCCCAACAATGAGTGTCCAGGTTGACCATGCTGCATTCACACTTATACACATATTTGAATGTAACTCCCCTAGTTAATCAACTTCAGCCTTCTTCCTCTCCTACCCTTCCTTTCTAGCTTTGCTGAGGTTTCCCCTCCATTATCTGGAGTGCCTCTGATATCTCTAATACTCTCTAGTTTGGGCATATTAGAGAAAACATATTTCCCTTTTCTTTCTGTACTTGGCTGATCTCACTTAACATAATGTTCTCCAGGTCTTTCCATCTTCTTGTGAATAACATGATTTCGTTCTTCTTTATTGCTGAGTAGAAAGGAAATTAAAGCAAGATTTAACAGGTGGGATGGCATCAAACTAAAAAGTTTCTACTCATCTAAGGAAAGCATCAAGAACCAAAGAGAAAGCCTACGGAATGGGAGAAGATCTTTACCAGCCACCACTCTGATAGAGGACTAATATCCAGAATATATACAGAGCTCAAAAGACTCTATAGTAGCAAAACAATTAATCCAGTCAAGAAATGGGCAACTGAATTGAATAGAGGCTTCATGAAAGAAGAGATACAAATGGCCAATAAATACACAAAAAAAATGTTTAACATCATTAGCCACCAGGAAAATGCTAATCAAAACTATGCTGAGATTCCATCTAAACCGATCAGAGTGAGAAGCATAAATAAGTCAAATAACAATAAATGCTGGGGAGGATGTGGGGAAAGAGGAACTCTCTTACACTGTTGGTGGGAGTGCAAACTAGTTCGGCTGCTATGGAGATGAGTATGGAGGTTCCTTAGAAAACTGGGAATAGATCCTCCATATGATCTGGTCATACCACTCCTGGGTATCTTTCCAAAGGGGTTTAAATCAGAGAACTACAGTAATATATGCATACCTATGTTCATAGCAGCAGAATTCATATTTTTAAACACTTTTATTGGTGCATTGTAATTATACACCATAATGAGATTCAAAGCAAGATAAACACATATGCATATAGCGTGTGGGTGGTATATATCCAGATTTTCATTTTTACCTTTCCAGAGCTCTCCGTTGTTTGGTTAGAACATCCTGAAGTTACTTAGTAGAGTCTTGAGAAGGAGAGCATATAGTCATTTTTTTTTTTAGCTCTAACTGAAACATCTCTAATGACGAAGACTAACTCAATTGTTGCTATAGTGACCTTTTGTCCAGTGCATCTAAATGGCACAATACTTTCTATTCATTCATAATACCATAGCCTTTTCAGCCAACTAATACGCACAATACTTTCTATTCATTCATAATACCATAGCCTTTTCAGCCAACTAATACGCAGGTATGTGTCCCTGTGTCCCTAAATATTCTAGTGTCTATTGTCAATTTTCACATAATATTTGAATTATGTGAAAAATTTAAATTAAAAAGCTTTGGTTTCCATCCAGCATGTTATGGCAAACTCCATGCATTTCTTGGCCACTGGAAACCTTAAAGTTCTGTACTGTCAGACTGAACTATTTCAGCTCTTGCTAATGAACTCCAGACTCTCTGCTGGCTGCTATGTCCCCAGTCCTGGGACAAAGTAGGGAATAGCTGACCTGTGTATCAACAACCTTCTTTGTATGGATTGGTGAACTGGAATTAATCCCAGCATGGCAGTCTAGAGGAAACCAAAATAGAAATCTTCCTCTTTTCCTCAAATTGCCATGCCTGTTCTAGTTTTCTAAATACCTGGGTTTTCCCCATTTTTTTCCCAAAGCACTGGGGTCTGTAAAGAAAGTATATCCTATATTTAGGCCAGATGTCAGGGCTTTTATTGAGACTTCATTACTGAGCCTGATCCTCATCTTTCTCATTCTCACAGTTAGAAGGAGTTCTGGAATGACTGTGTTATACCCTAACCTCTTTCCTTTGAATAGACCCCTCTAAATTCTTGCCTCATGCCTTTGAAGCAAACAGGATTCATGACCCACTTCTCTTTGGACATGATATCTGATCTCTTCTGTGAGACTTCTACTTCTGTTTTTATTTGTTCTAAGCTCTTACAATTCTTCCTTGCCTTTGGCCAGGACCAAGTGTTGGAATACTTTACCCACTAAACTGAACTGCAAGCTAATTCTCTTTTTAGAAACACCTGAGAAAGAAATCAGAAGGACTCCAATATTAAGCCTTATTTTTCCTTCTTTTCACTTTTTGAATTTTTAACACTTTCATTGGTGCATTGTAGTATCGCATCATAAGGTAGTTCACAATAATGGGGGCACACATGCACACAGCACTTGGTGGGCTTTTCCCAACCTCCCTCCTCTCTCCCCGCTTTCCTGTACATAATATTGAGATTGGCATTGGTATCATTACATATGTACATAATGTCAATGGAAGTGTTTCCTTCATTAATTCTTCTTCTTCCCTCCCTACACTTTCCCGTAGCCCATCTCCCTTCCTCCACTAGGATTTATCCTCCATTATCTGAATTCCCTCTTGTATCTAATTACTTTCTAGCTTCTGCCTATGAGAAAAAAATATGACCCTTTACTTTCTGTGACTGGCTAATCTCACTCAAGATAATGTTCTCCAGGTCCATCCATTTTCCAGAAAATGACATAATTTTTTCTTCTTTTTGCTGAGTAGAATTTCATTGTATGTTTATCCCATAATTTTGTAATCCATTCATTTGTTGATGGATATCTAGGTTGTTTCCATAATTTGGCCATTGTGAATTATGCTGCTATATACATGGATAGGCATACACTACCATAATAGTCTGATTTTGGTCCCTTTGGACATATACCCAGGATTGATGTAGTTGGATTATATGCTGGATCCATTCCCAGTTTTCTGAGGAATCTCCACATTGATAGCAGCTGCACTAATCTGCAATCTCACTAACTGTATAGAAGAGTTCCAAATTTCCCCATACCTTCACCAGAATTTATTGTTGCTCGACCTATTGATAATTGCCATTAAAATTGGGGTTAGATGGAAACTCAGTGTAGTTTTTATTTGCATCTCCCTGATTGCTAATGATGTTGAATGTTTTTTCATGTACTTATTGGCCATTTGTATTTCTTTTGTGAAGTGTCTATTTAGTTCAATTGCCTATTTCTTGATTGGGTTATTTATTTTTTTTTTTAGTGTTGAATCTTTTAAGTACTATGCACATTCTAGATATTAGTCCTCTATCATAGGAATAGCTTGCAAACATTTTCTATTCCATTCTGTTGGATCTTTAGAATCCTGGTGGTTTCCTTTGATGAGCAGAAACCTTTTAATTTTGTCCCATTTTTTAATTTTTGTTTTAACTTCCTGAGCTTTGGGAATCTTAATGAGGAAGTCTCTCCCTGTGCCTATATGTTGGACTGTAAGCCTATGCCCTCCTGTAGTAATTTTTAAATCTCTGGTCTTGTTTCCAGATCCTTGATCCATCTTGAGCTGACTCTTGTGTAGGGTGAGAGGTAGGGATTTAATTCCATTTTTCTACAAACGGATAACCAGTTTTCTTATCACATTTGCTAAAAAGGCTGTCTTTTCTCCAACTTATGTTTTTGATCCCTTTGTTGAAAATAAATTGGCTATGTCAATTTGTTTCTGTGTCTTCTATTCTATTTTATTGGTCTATGTATCTGTTTTTGTGCCAATATCATGCTCGTTTTATGATTAGACCTCTGTAGCACAATTAAAAGTCAGGTATTGTGATGCCTCCTGCATGGTTCTTACTTCTGAGAATTTCTTTGGCTATCCTGGGTCTTTTTTTCTTATAAAATTTAGTCTGAGGTACAGTGATATATATGTATGCATATATTTATAGTGTGCAATGGTTAAATCAGTGAAATTAACATTTCCATGTTCTTATCATTACTTTGCATTTGGAGACTTTGAGCTCCTTTCTTCTATTTATCTATAAAATATATAACAGGTTATTGCCCACTGTTTTGTATGACAGGAAAACTTATCATTTCTCCAACTTCTCACTATCTCATCCCCCTTTCCTTCAAAGCCTCTAGCAATCATTATTTTCCTCTAGATAAGCTTTTAAAAATCCATATATGAGAGAACACACAGATTTGCCTTTCTACATCTGACTTATTTTTCTTAACCTAATATGCTCCAGTTGCATTCATTGTACTGGTAATGATAGAATAGAATTATTCTTATGGATGCATAATATTCCACTTATATATACGTTACATTTTCTTTTTTCCATCCACCTATTGATGAAGATCAAGTCTGGTTCCTTATGTTATCTCTTGTGAATAGTATAGCAACAAACCTGAGTGGGTAGGTGTCTCTTTGATAGTAGGCTGACATTTCTTTTGGATCTATTCCCAGAAGTGGAAGAGCTAGATAAGATGGACTTCCAGGAAAACTCTTTTTTTCAGAATATCAGAAAAGTATGCAGTATAGATTTTGAAGTACAGAGAGCCTCGTCCAAGGAAGTGTTACCCACTCAATATTCATAGTTCTCCAAACCTCAAACAGCTTTAACCTGACAGTGGACCTTAAGTTTGGAGAAAGTTTCAAAACCCTGGAAAGGTTTTAAGCAAAGCCAATGCCCAGCTCTGCACCCTGAGTTTTGGATTTAATGAGTCATGATGGGACTTGGACATCAATATTTTTAGAAAGATTTCTAGGTGACTGTAATTCACAGTTAGGGCCATGAATCATTGCACTATAAGATGAGAGTAAGGCTTGTGGTGTAAATCTCTCTTGTAGAAAAAGCACATTGTTGACGATGCTACAGCAGAGGTGATTGATGTGTCTCCTCACTGGGGGCAGCAAGTCAGGTGGAGGAAAACAGAATGGAAAGTATCATCAACAATGTACTTTGCCAAGATGAATCCTAGTTTCTGTCTAGAAAACAAACATATTTCCTAACTATCATAACTTGTATGGTCTCTGCTAGTAGCTTGTTTAGCCTTCAGTAATGAATCAAGGGAGAAGAGAGTAAGTTGGGACTGGAATAGGGGTAAATATTGCCTTACTGCTGCTTGTTGAGGACCAGAGAATGTGGCCAGGATCTTACAAATAATATCCAGTTTGTGACAAACTTGTGAATGGTTGGGACTTGTTTGTTAACTAAAACATGGAATCCTTAGGTGATGTGCTTATGAAAGGGCTGGGGTGTTGATTTATAATTGCAAAGCATAGGACATTTTTGAAGTAGAATTCTTAGTTTGAAGTAGAATTCTTAGTTTGATTGGGAAGATGGAGTAGAGTTCTTCCCTGATCCTGCCCTGGGACCTATGGATGACGAAGACTGAGTAGATTCTTAGGGCTCCTGCCAAGTGGACTGAGATTCAGGGATAGAGTTGTTTCTTAGCATGGAAGCCAATATAAGTGATGCAGAGATCCCCATTGTCATACAGTTTGGCTGTACCCAGGGAGAGAGGCAAGTGATAACTCTGGATATAAGATGGTCTGATAAAAATAAATGATAGGACTTGGAATGGCAAGGCAAATCAGGTAATATTTCTATAAGCTATCTCCTCATTTAAGATTTTTAAGTATTTGAAGCCAGATGTGGTGGTGCATGCTTGTAATCCCAGTACTTGGGAGGCTGAGAAAGAAAGATTATAAGTTTTCAGCCAGTCTCAGCAATTTAGAATTGTCTTTGGATGAGGATGTATCTTAGAGGTAGAATTCCCCTGGGTTCAGTTCCCAGTACCACACACACACACACACACACACACACACACACACACACACACACAAACACACACACACTTTTTTTTTTTTTTGTGTGTGTGTGTGGTACTGGGGGTGGAACCCAGGGGATTTCTACCTCCAGGCTATACTCCCAGACCTATTTCTTACATTATTTGGAAACAGGGTCTCACTAAGTTGCTGAAAGCCTCACTAAGTAGCTGAGGCTGGCTTCAAATCTGTGTGATCCTCCTGTCTCAGCCTCCCAAGCACTGGGATTACAAGCGTGCGCCACCATGCCCAGCCACACATTTTTTAATATATACAGAATTATTCTTTTCTCCACAATTTGAAGTTTTAGTAGTTCTAGTACTTTTAGCAGTTCTGTTCTATATCTGCTGAGTTGCCTCAAAAAGGAATAATGACATTTCTAGATCATCTTTTAGCCTCCTTCAATGCAGCATTCATAGTCTGGGAATTAGCAAAACCTAAGACAAGTACAGAAAAGGCCACAGTGGCCATCCTTCCTGATTGTTCACAAGTCTCTCCCATCCAGTTGCTATTCATTGTTAATTTGAGCTATTTTTAGAGCTCTTGTCAGTCCTATTTAAAACCACATAATGGCCATATGAGGTGGCCTATGTCTATGATCCCAGTACTTGGGAAGATGAGAAAGGAGGATTGCAGGTTGGAGACCCGCCTGGGCAACTTAGTAAGACCCTATCTCAAAATGAAAAGGGTAGGAGATGAAGCTCATTGGTAGGCTACCCCTAGATCCAATCCTCTGTATCAAAACAAAACAATAACATCTCCCCACACATAATCCAATAAAAATACCCAAGTGTACACTTTGTTGAAGTATCAAGGACTTTGGCTTTCTAATTCAGGAGAGAAAGCTAAGCTATCAAAAGACCAATGAATCATAATTAATTGCAAATAAAACAAATTCTAAATCACAAAGTGATTTTTTTCCTTTAGGCAAAAGCCACAGGAATTCTGGGAAGCAGTTCAGGAAAGAAAGCAGGAGGAAAACAAGTTTAAGGGGAAGATTCTTTTTTTTCTCTCAAAGTGCAAGTGTGGAGGCGTGAGACCATGTCTTCTTTCCCCCCAAATCTCGGAGGATCCTAGAATCTGAGTGGCAGCTATTAATGTACTTAAGGAGATAAGGCAAAGCACAAATCACACTTTCCTGCCTCAACTGCAATGATTTTGTATAGGTTAAAGGATACAGTGGTGACAAAAAAGGTTGCAAGAGGTGGCAAGTCTGGGAATTATGAAGAGGATGCTGAATGGTGAGAGCCTAATGTCCTAGACTGTGTCCTCTTGCTGTATACCCAGTGCCACACACAGCAGGCATTCTGCGAATGAATGAATGCATGCATGCATGCATGAATGATCTCATGCAATTTGACTTAAGAAGGGAGAAAGTGAAGGAGAAAAGCTGCAGTGATAGAATGGGTGATAACTGAATGAGCCAGATTTTAGGATATAAACTTAGAGGTCACCTTCCATCTTGGTCACATTTGTGGGTTACCATCTATCGGTCACAGTGTGAATGGGAAACAAAGATGAAGAAGAAGTAAAGTTGTGACTTGGCCACTGTGAAAGCCCTTCAGCCTCTAGTCTTTGGCATTCACTAGTTCCTTTCCCAAAGCAACCTATCAAGCAAGTTGGACTTTGGGGAACATTGAATAATGATAAATATTCAATAGTAACTTCAATAGAATATTTGTCTTAAACACAAGCCAAGGTCCCTCAAAGATTTAGAATCACCTTCCAGATGGACTGCAATACTGGTGACACTTCCCATAGTAAGTAGGCTCCTGGGTTTACCCCTGGAAATTTATCTATTATGCTTATAAAATAGTTATATCATGATATATGGTTTTCCTTCTCTGTGCATTAATTTCTATTTTCACCTTTAACCCATGGGAAAATAAGCCTAGACTAGGATCCCCCCAAATTGGACTATAGATGTTTGTGTGTGTGTAGGTAAATTTCCAGTATCTCCAAATTTCCTAATTTGTGAAGCAAAGGGAAAAATTTACAGATTCATGTGGGGATTCAAAATATTAAAACCCACAAAGCTATCCCATGGTATTTAGAATATAATCCTAACAAGTGGAATAGAAGAGCACTTTTGTTCTATCCCTGGCTTATCTCTTTAGTTTCATCTATTTCTCTCCCCTGGCTCCTTTGCTCCCACATGGAGAATACAGTGATCGTCTTCCACATTCCCTGCTTGCTTGCTCTGTGTCATCTAGGTTTCCTCTCATCTAACTTTCTTAGTTTTTTTCAAAGATGTTTTCTGTAGCCATCTTATCAAACATTTCACACCTGTGTACTCCATCTCTACCACTAACTGGCCACAGTCTATCACATTATTCTCTTATTTTCTTGGTAGTAATTATCACCATTTGAATTTATTTTTACTAATTCATTCGTTTATTTGCTCATTATCTGTTTCTTTTCAACTAATAATATAAATGCTTATACAGACCTTATATCCCTTGTATTTAGAATAATGTCTGGCAGGCATATAGTAGATGGCTACTAAATACTGAGTTAAAGCAGTGAATTCAATAAATATTTGAATTGAAATAATTTAGTAGAATAAGTTTATAAACTGAAACATTATACACATGTAAAATTGCATTTAATTTTATTGATTTGATGCTATTGGGGAAAGAACAGAAGGTAATGCATGCGGAGTGCCGGATTTAGCCAGGCATGGTGGTACATGCCTATAATCCCTATACTTGAGAGGCTGAGGAAGGAGGATAAGAGCTTTGAGGCCAGCCTCAGCAACTTAGAAAAACCCTATTTCAAAATAAAAAGTTAATAAAAAATAAAAAGGACTGAGGGTGTCGCTTGGAGGTAAGAGGCCCTGGTTTCAATCCCCAATATCAAAAACCTCCCAAAACAAAACAAAACCCAAAAAGAATTTGGGATTTAAAGAGTAGTATAGCTGGGTCAGATAGTGGTTCCTAGCTTTCCAAAAGAATTAAAATTCAAATACTATAGTGATAAATCCATACCCATGTTTATTACCTCATAATTCATAATAGCCAATTGACAAAGCCAATCCCAGTATCTGTCAACAGATGAATGGAAAGAAAATAATTACCCCAGCCATAAAGAAGAACAAAATTATGTCATTTTCAGGAAAATAGATGGAACTAGAGAATATAATGCTAAGTGGAATCAGCCAGTCTCAGAAAGATAAGGGTTATATGTTTTCTCTTGCATGTGGAAGATAAGAGAAAAAATAGGAAACAAAAGGCACTTCAGTTAAATGTTAGAGACCAGTAGAATAGTGCAAGGGGATTGGGAGGAGGAGTTGGGGAGGAGAAAAAGGAGGATTGTTGAAAGAAACAGTTTAAATAATGTTATGACTATTTATGCAGGTATCACTACCAATCTCACTCTCCTCTACAAGGAAGGAGAAGGAGGCATGGGGAGGAATGCCGAGGGAGACGCACCGAGTGCTAATAATGTTAATTACAACACTAATAATGTACAAAAACAAATGCTGGATTTGAATTTTACATTTGCTGCCTTTCATCCTTTTGGAGTAGGACAGGTCCCTCCTTTGCTTCTCTGTACCTTGGCTTTCTTATCTGTAAAATGAGAAAAATGATGTTCATCTCAGAGAATTTTGTCGTTGTTACTGTTGGTGATGATACTGGGGGGTCTGAACTCAGGGATGTTCTACCTCTGAGATATACCCCTAGAAATTCTTATTTTTCAGTTTAAAACAGAGTCTCAGTAAATTGCTGAGTTCCGTGCTAAGTTGCTGTGGCTGACTTGAACTTGTGATCCTCCTGTCTCAGCCTCCCAAGTATAAAGATTACAAGACAGGTGCTACCATCCCTCATGTCATAGAACATTTTAAAGTTGAGATTTAGCATATAACTGTATACATTATAAATTGTTTATGTAAGCTTTTGTTCTTTTTCTACCTATGATCCTAAACTCAGGGAATGAGAAACTCTGTGTGTGTGTGTGTGTGTGTGTGTGTGTGTGTGTGTGTGTGTGTGTTACTGGAGATTGAACCCAGTGGCTTTCTACCTCTGAGCTACATCCCTAGCTCTATTTTATTTTTTATTTGAAACAGTTCTAAGTTGCACCACACCGCTGGCCTTGGACCTTCAATCTTCTGTCTTACTCTCTCAAATACTGATATTACAGGCCTGGGTCACTGTGCTCAACCAAGGAATGAAGAAATTCTCTTTAATTCAAAAGAGCAAGAATTTTGGGTGAAGCCAATACAAAATTGCAGAGGGAGTTTATTTTACCCAAACTCTTCTCCAAATCATTGAAATTCTGTGGTCTACGATTTCATTTGCATAAGTCTATTTGCATGTCCTAATTAGAACCATTGGCAAGACTCTTCAGGAAGGAATTTAGCCTTTCGCCCTCAAGAAAGAAGTTAATTCTTTCTAAAACAGCCACCTCATTGTTGATGCTGCAAGAGTTCGGTAGCGAGGGCAATAACTTTGCTTACAGAAATTAGACCGAGCAGCCGGATTAACATCAATTTACAATGAAGCAGCATGAGCAATTTAAAAATAAAGTACATTATATTTTACTTGACAGAAACTTGGCCATTCTTAGGTCTGTGCAATGACAATAACCTCCCTAATGTTTACATGAAGAAAACTGTTCAAAAGGGGGAAAGAGGGCGACTGCGCCCATACTCGGTTGGGTCAACACATCTATGCTCTTCTTCTCTGCTGTGGTCTAGCTGTTCCTCAGTGGCTGTGCTAATCCAGTCAAACTTTCAAGCTCCAGCCCTGACTGTAGGGGAAACACTGGGCTTGACTGCTAAGCAACTTTCCAGCCCAGGACTAAGAAGCCGTGAGTCTGCTTTGGTTGAGAGTTTGCCAGACATGACCCACATGAGTCCTTGGGCTAGCCATTTTCCATTTTCTTGGTCTATAATCCCTTTTCTGCAAAACAATGATAAAATTGACATCTTTTTATTCCCATAGGTAGGGATGAAAAGGATTAAATATGATAAATATGTGAAAAAAACACTTTATAAAGGACAAAGTCCTATATAAATGTCCCACATTTTAAATCCTATCCTCCTTTGCCCTTGAACCTTCTGACAGAGGGAATTATTAGGTCACTTATCTAAGAAGATGTGTTTGGGACACCTGTAGCCTTAGTGTTTATGGCAAAGGTGAACACAACACAGGTGAAACTTTCCTCATTCCCGAGCCCACAGTCAGCACTTCTAACCCATCACAACACTTGTTTCCCACCAAGTCTGAACCCAATCTCACAGTCCCCACTGTAACACTGCTGGAGCTGGGATTCCTGACAAAACTGATTGGCCATTCTTACCACCCATGACCAAAGTGTATCACATTCTCTTTTAGTCCAGGCTGAGGACTCATGGAATACAACACAGAACAGAGAGATGTCAGAAGCGCTTCAAAGTCAACACACACACACACATACAGGGACACACACACTGACACACACACTCAGACACACACATACACACACGCACACAGAGTTGGCTCAAGCATTTATTCCTTACATCTGACTTAATTTCACAGTGGAAAAAAAAAAAGGAAATGCTCAGGGAAATGTCGGCAACAGTACAATTTATGATAAATCAAATTGCCTGAAGAGATGTGTAAAAGGGTTTTGGAGAGAACAAAGGCTCTGAGACTGAGCAGTGAATGTCAAGTTAGCTCTCTAACTGGTAAGAGTGTGTACACCGTGTAACTGGATCAATCCCTTAATTGCTCTATGTTTTTCTATCAAACAGGATAATTAGAAGACATTTTGATTCTCAGTTGAATCAGTTCTTTTCTTTGGCTTTGAGAAATGTGTGTCTTATAGAGGGCTCAGACATTGATATTGAGATCTTAGTTTTTGAAAAGAGTTTAGTTCCATTTTGTAGGTGTGTTGCAGGCTTTCCCTGGTAGTACAGATGTCAGACAGCATTCATAAATGCATATGTCAGGCATATGTACTTGTAAATGGAAACCCCTGCTGCTTTTACGCAGTCCTGGTGTTGAATCTTTATTTTGGAAAAGGGAGATTATAGCTTCTTTTATTACCTGCTTACCTGCCACTAGCTGTCTTTTATTTGGGAAGTTAGTAATGCCCTTGTAGTTTATAAAGCAGTTAAAAATATTTGGTGTATCTCATTTGACTCTCACATGATAGCCTGAGCAAAATACACATCAGTTTTCAAGTTAAATATGAAAGTTAAAGTGGATTGTGGAAAAGAATTAGGACTTTGAACGCAGATAAGTAGATTTTAGGAATGACCTTCTTTTCAGTAACCCATGTATCTAAAGGGTGAATGAAGACAGGGATTTTGTGGTCTGTGAACTAGAACCTGGGATTCTTTACCTAAAGAAATGCCAGGGGCCAGGAGAATTGGCCACGACAGAATCAACATGAGAAATCTGAGAAGTAAATATTAGGAAAAACAAATCCAAAGGAGCCGAAGATGTCAAGTTTGCGGTTGAGTAGAGGTGATATCAAAACAAGAGCTGCCGGGAATAAATAAGCTGGCATTCTGAGCAATTGATTTGCATGTTGCTAGAAATCTGCAATGTGCCTTTATAACTAGAAATTTTGTGATGGCTGAGCTAATGGGTTGATTTAATAGGCCAGAAGCAAAGATAGCAACTTAAAATCTTCCAGTGCTGGTGAAGAGAGTGTGCCAGAACCCCTCCCAGGCTGGACTGCCACTGGTTCTCTGGCTTCGCTGTCGGAGGATAGATGGCATTGGTAAGAAGTTAGCTAGATCATGGGCTGCCATGGTGGCAGAGTGACGGGGATATCTCATTTAATTTTGTTTCCAATAATGCAGAATGCCATAACATTTAAATTCTACTGGACATATAGAGTAGAAACTGGCCATCTAGGAAGACTATGTATCATACTTAAGAACGAAAGGAGCATGTGGACTGGTAGTGAGGGACAGAACCAAGTAGTAGAGAGAAGTCACTGCCCAAACACAAAACATATGGAGTGACAGATCTATGCAGCTGACTCATGGAGGGAGACATCCAGAGGCCACCCTAAAAGATGGTGCTGCAGATCAGGGTCCAAGACTGCTGCCAATCATAATAGCCATTGTTGTAATGTAGTGTATACCTACTATATGTTAAGTGCGCACATGGTGACATGAACATTCTTTTACTAATCTTCAAGAACTATATACTTTTTTCCCCTAAACAAATATATTTATTGAGGCTTGTATTCTTCTACAGGACAGCTGCCCAGGGCTCTTCATGACTCCATACAGGCAGTAACAGCTCAGAGGAAGTTACATGTTTCTAAATACAAATCTAAATAATGCACCTTAAATGTTAGCTCAGAAGGTCTTTTGGAATATATAGTTTCAGAAAGTTTCTGCTTTCTAAAATAGTATGGATCCTCAAGGGTGGGCACAGGCAGATTTTATGTGTGAGGGCACTGGGCATGAGCGCCATTTTCAGACTAAACTTCAACTAAAGGTAGCAGAGAGCTCAACAGCCCTCTTATTCCACAAAACAGGACAGCAAAATTTTCTCCTAAAAGTCCCCCCCCCATTCAATAGGAAAAAAAAACCACATAGTGAGATTTACAGTTGGTAGCATCATCCATTACATTGTCCATCAGATGCTACTTTAAAGCTCAGTTTTATTGGTATAAAAAGCTTAAGATGGCATTAGGATTCTCAAGTGGAAAAAGGAAAAAATAAAAAATGACCTGCAAACTGAGAATGCCTGAACACTGACCTAGACCTAAAATACTGTTCAATACCCACAGCAGGTCAGATAGCTGGGCAGTGAGGGACCAGGCAGCCTGCTCAGTATGGGCAAGGCATTGTGAGGAATGGCTTTTCCTAGGACACCAATGTGGTTTTGCATTACGAAACCTAACATTTATCTGTCTAGTAGAAAAAATGGATTGATCAGTATCTTAGAGAAAATAGTAAAAATGACATGATCATCTGAACAGGGTGATCACTAACCTTTTGATTTTAGCATTACGAGATTTTAATAGTATAATATAAATGACAAAACAACTCATGGGTTTTCTATAAAGTGGTAAAGGGGGGAGGCCTATGAAGTCTTCTATGAATATATTACATGGCTGGTTATAAGAATAAAAACATAATTTCTGCCAAAAAGTAATCTTTGGCATGTACTAAGTTTTTTGTTTTATAATTTTTTTTTTGTGGTACCGGGGTTCCTGGAAGCCCTTCTACCTCGGGACTACACTCCCAGACCTATTTTATACTTTTTATTTGGAAACAGGGTCTCTTAAGCCAGTGCAGCTGGCTTTGAACCTGCTCAATCCTCCTGTCTCCGCCTCCCAAGTGCGGGGATTACAAGCGTGCACTGCCACGCCCGGCTGTTTTGTAATTTTAAAGGATACTTGTTTTTCTCATTAAGCCAGTCTGATAAGCTGACAAAAATACTTCTTTATTAGTGAGTTAACATTATGATACATAGAAAAATACAAATGATTGCAGATCCAGCTGGCAAAAATGAACTACCAAGAAGGTAAAGATGCAACCACTCAACCCCATACAAGCACAACACAGGAACTGACGCCAAAGACAGCACCAAGCATACAGTTTTTATTATTTATTATTTATTTATTTATTTATTTATTTATTCATTTATTTTGGGTCTGGGATGGAACCCAGGGTCATTCTACCTCCAAGTTACACCCCCAGCCCTACTTTTTATTCTTTATTTTGAAACAGGGGCTCACTGAGTTGCGAAGGGCCTCACTAAGCAGCTGAAGCTGTCAGATCCTGCAATCCTCCTGTCTCAGCCTTCCAAATGCTGGGATTACAAGTGTGCACCACCATGCCCCGCTACAGTTTTTAAATTCTGCTTTTAAAGTCAATCATGAACCACACAAAAGACTGGTCTGTGTTTATTGTTTGTTTCAATTGATTCTGCTCTTCCTTGTGTGCCATCTCCTCCTCTTCCTGGCATTTTTCATAGTGAGAAAAGTTGTTGAAGATGGATGTTGTGTGCTGATAGGGCAATGATTCTTAGCACTTGTTCAGCTTTTTCTAGGGGCACCTCCTGTGTGTCTAAGTTTGTGAAAATTTGTTGTCATTGTTCTCTAGTCTGATTGCCAGAACTGGCTATTAGGCACATCCTTGACAAAATCCACTTCATGTCAAATATCCCCTTCCACTTGTCCTAAGACCAGACCCCAGTACTGGTACCATAGTCCATGGGAGACTTTATCTTGGCCTCCCTGCAGAAATGCTCACTCTCATCGATGGTGAAGAGCATCATGATGGGGCCATTGCTGCTCACGGCATGGGCGGCGCTGTCTGGATGCTTATTGCTGTGCTCTGAGCTGTACAATATAAAGTACTTGATGGAGGAGTGGATGTCATCCTCAGAAGAGCTCTTTATGATGAACACTCATCCACTTTTAAGTTTCTAGTCCAACTCTCAGGGTTATAGCTATGGGCAGCCTTCATGTCTAGGGGTGAGATTCTACACTTGGGGCAGAATTAGACTAAATATTTTCAAAATACTTTCTATCACTGCTGGACCTTCCAATTTGCCCAAACCCATTTCTATTGCGAGGGACAATCTACTGGGTTTGGAATGACTGCTGCAGGCTCTGATACTGTGGCTGGGCAAATGGGGGGAGGCTAAGCTGGGAGAGCCTGGGCCACCTGTTGAGGTTGTAGAGCAGACTTAGGGGGAGGATACTATCTGTTTGGGGCTGAGGCCTTCAGCACAGGCCCCTTGTTATCCCAGGCACCAAAGTCCATGTTACAATTTATAGGTGGAGGAAGCAGTGTGCCCCCAATATAATCCCACTCTCTGTTTTCATTTTAGGTTGTGGTTTTGCAGGCTTGCTGGCAATGGTGGCCCATGAGATCAGCTTTGAAACTGGCATGTTTACAGTTGCCCCACCATTTCTGGAAAGGACACTCATTAGTGCCACCCTGTTGAAAACAGAGTCCACTGTATTGACTGCAGAGATGGTGATATCCCCAGTCTTCAGGCTAACCATTCCCCGGTCCTGGCTATTCATCCCAGGTGCCTTGTTGTGGGAGTCAATGTAAAACCTGTCTGCCCATCAACAACAGAGCCACCCAGGAGCTCCGTGGAGGCTGGTCGAGCAGCTTATGTAGGTGGGGCTCTGCATCTGCTGCCCCCGAAAACTACTTGTCCCTCTTTCCCCCACGCCGAGAATGCAGGACTTATTTGGAGAGAAAAAAAAACTAAATCTATGCTGATACATGTGATTCCCCAGGTCCCTGGCTGCCCCCAAAACAGCATCATGCATGAAATGATGGTCTCTTTTACTGAGCTGCCCATAGGTGGTAAGGTATGGCACTGGAGGTTCCCTGCAGTAGACCACAGTGCCTCATTAAGGGAGTAAAGGAGTCTGATGGATGGTGGTTAATAATTGGACAGGTAGGAACCATGCATTGAGTGGTACTCGAATTGGACTTTCCAGAAAGGTAGAGCTCAAAATCATCCCTATAAACTGTATCCTTTTTATGTAAAGAACCATTTTGTGTTCTATTATCTTGTCATTTTGTTCTCTGGGGGTCCACTCTGGTGGCAGAAATGCTTCATGAATAGAGTGGCACTGACCCTTCCTAGAGGCCAGACTGTCCGCCTAACCGCACTGCTCCAGCCTACCACCTTATGCTTGGGTGAGGCTGAGCACAGGGGAGGCTGCTGGGCTCTGGAGCCTGGAGTGGCAGCCTGAACTGGTTATTTTTATTTATTTATTTATTTACTTATTTATTTATTTATTTATTTATTTATTTATTTATTTTTTGGGTGGTACTGGGGTTCCTGGAAACCCTTCTACCTCCAGGCTATACTCCCAGACCTATTTTATTTTTGGAAACAGGGTCTCTTAAGCCAGCGGGGCTGGCTTCAAACCTGCGCGATCCTCCTGTCTCAGCCTCCCAAGCACGGGGATTACAAGCGTGTGCCACCACGCCCGGGCATGAACTGGTTATTTTTTATGGACATTTTTGTATTGGTGATTGAACCCACGGGTATTCTACCTCCAAGTCATACTCCCAACCCTTTTTAAAAATTTTTTTTTTTTTGAAACAGGGTCTACCTAGGTTCTTAGGAGTCTTGCTACTTTTTCAAAGCTGGTCTCAAACCTGTGGTCCTCCTGTTTCAGCCCTATAAGTACAGGGATTACAGGCATGTGCCAACCACACCTGGCTAAGGACATTTTTTTATAGATGAGAACATAAGTTTGGAGAGATTCAGTGCTTATTCAAGGACAGACAGCTAGTAGGAGGCAAGCCAGGATTGTGCTAGGTGTCTGGTTCCAAATCCTATATACTTAGCCAGTGTGCTCAACTTTATTGTCTTATGCATAGAGGTTGGACAAAAATTGATTATGGTGAGCCATATTTTAATTACTTTGCTCTTTTTCATTCATGTCAAGAACACACAGTAGACTTTTAAAGTGTTTTCTTTATTTTTGTACATTGCCTGTTGGCTTTGAGAGCCATTGGCAACAACTTCATACCTCCTCTGCTTTTCTCAGGAGCTTTAAGAGCCTCCATTTAGTAGCTGTCAACTCCCCGGGGAGCAGTGTCTAGCAAACTTGTATGCTTTTAGGAGGTTTTATGCCTACATAGGGTCCACTGAGCATCATTAGAGGAGGTAGCTGAATGTCTTAAGCATAGCTCTGAGGAGTAAACTTTCCTGAAGATTTGTGTAGGCTATGGTGTATATTATAACATCATTATATTCTTTTTCAAAGCATTCTACTCCTTCCAGTACAGTAAGCTACATCCTATGAAAAGCAATGGAGGACACAAATACAACCTAAATGAATGGCTTGGTGGAAAGTGGCTGTCTTTAGAGGTCTCATTTTGATCTGCAAGCATTCTTTTGGACAGCTGGTCTGATGTCCTAAATAAAGGCCTAGATGTAGCTCTGCCTGTTTCCCCATATTGGAACAGAAGGTGCTTTAGTTCACTAATATCCAGCAACTCTGGTGTTACAAATATGCTAAGGCACTTCCAACTATACTGGAGAATGTTATATTCTAAGACAAAAAGTGATTTTTTGTGTGTGGTACTAAGAATTGAACCCAGAGGCATTCTATCTCTGAGCTATACCTCCAGACAGATTTTTAAAATTTCTTATTTGGGAACAGTATTGCTAGTTTGATGAGAGTCTTACTGCTTGATGAGACTGTTCTTGAACCTGTGATATTTCTATTTCAGCCTCTTAAGTATTAGTATTACAAGTATACATCACCACTCCTGGCCAAAAAGAGTTCTTGTATCATAAATAAATACAGTTTTATATTGAAGAACAGAAGAAAGGGGAGTGTAGGCCAGACTGTACAAAGTTTTCTCTAAGTTCTCGTTCTTAGAAAGCTCCCTCTACTTCTTTTTCATTAATGCCAATTTTAATCAATGGGAATTTTGTGTGGTTTAACAGGGTGTTGTTAGTTGGGCATGGTGGTGCATACCTGTAATCCCAGTACTTAGGAGGTCAAGACAAGAGGATCCCAGGATTGAGGCCAACTATAGCAAGTTAGCGAGACCCTCAACAACTTGGGAAGATCCTCTTTCAAAACAAAGATAGAGAGATGGGAAGAGTGGGGTATAGCTCAAAGGCAGAATGCCCTTGGGTTCAATCCCCAGTATAAATAAATAAATAAACATTGTTAGAGTTTAATCAGTGTTTCAGGACTACTCAGTGTTTTTTATTTTTGTTTTAATCAAGATAAACTGAATCTGTCTGATCTCAGTAGGAAAGTAATTAATTCATTAAAAATGTGGAGATTTCACAGCATGTTTAGAGAGGCAGATTAAAAATCAAGATAAGAACTGGCTTGGACGGGATGCTGCTGCCATGATGGCAGTAGATGAAATGGGACCCCATCTTCCCATGCTTGGCCACTGCTTCTGGCAACATGGTTCTCCCCAGGACCTGTTTTCTTGTGTCATTGGCTTCTGAATCAAATTCCTTGTTGTGAGCATACAAAATATATGTTAAAAATGTTGTGAGTATATGAAATATATGTCCGGATATAGGTATAACATAGGGACAGGTGGACTGGCCAGATACACAAAGAAGATAAGGCAGAAGAAGGATGTAACTGACATGACCAAGACAAATTAATGGACACACTCCCTGGCACACATCTGCAGGATGAGATGACTGGAAGACAACATAAGGATGAAGTAATGGGCACACATCCTGGACATATGTCCATAAGATGAAACAGCTGAGAAAACAAGATGACGGTCGAAGCAATGAGCCTACGCAATTAGTGACATCAATTTAGGTGATATAAGACCTAGCAAATGGCTAGACTGGCGGCTCTGACCCAACTGTCTAAAAGGCTGAAAGTTTGCCTGGCCAGAAGGAAACATTCCTCTGGTAGCTGCTGGATAATTCCTCTAAATGACAGTTGGTCTCATCCCTGTCTGACTCCCTGGACATAGAGAATCTGCACCTCGACCATCAACGAGGGCTGTGACAGCGATCCTGAACCTTGGTGACCCGTGGAGACCTGTTTGCCTCAGGTAACCAAATGTTGTCTGGTCAGTGGCTTAGTTAGAGAAGGATGGGAGTGTCATGAGCATTGTAAAATAAACTGAGTATTTGTGATAGACATTGTTACCTGTCATTCTCGCCAATGCGTCAGCAAGACTCATAACATTCCTACACAGGAACAACATGAGTGGTCATTCAGGATTATATGTTCATACTCTAGGTGCCATGGAGGCTGGGAATTTACTATGTGGCATTTCTGGTATCTTCAGTCGAAGACTGGCTTCCTTCAAAATTCATAAGATAGGAAATTCCCCCAACAGAGATTTGGAGGGGTTAAGATGCTCACTGGCCAAAAAGAAGATATTTTTGTCTATGCTGTACTGCTAAGTTTTACAAATGATGTCATCTTTTTTAGACTCTAACATAGTGCTGTGTTTTAAAGACCATTACTTTTTTTTGCTTTAATTTTGGGGAGGTCTTAAATTTTTCTGAGGTTCAAAATTATTATTTTACAATCCTTAAAATCTGTTCAAAGACATCTCCCTGCACTGGCAGTCAGCATGCTAGATAAGTCAAGTTCTCAACCAATAAACTTTGTTTTAGTTTGTGAGTCAAAAGGACTTATTTATATTTAGCTAAATCACTCAGAAAAATCTATGCTTGATAAAAAAGAAGTAAAAACTCCAAGTAGATAAAATTTATGAGATACCAAGTACTTAACAAATGTTTACTAAATAGATACCCCTTTGTTTTAAATTGTAGCTGTCTCAAAATGAATGGTATAAGATTAAAAAATTCAATAGAAATTTCAGAGACATTCCTTAGAAGATCAAATACTCCATGCTTATAACCTCCAAAAGAATTAATCAGAGAATGCCACTATTTGTTCAATCCCATGAAATCTCGTTAAAATCAAGCTGATGATTAAACTGCTTCAAAAGAGACCCTGATTTTCTATGCCTGACTATATACAGTTTAGCAGAGAAATTTGTTTATTCTATGGAGTCAAGATGAAAATGTGTGTGTGTGTGTGTGTATGTGTGTGTGTGTTTGTGTGTACAAATAATTTTTTCAGCTGATAATGTCATAGACATGTTTATATGTTGGCCATGTATTGCTTATACAAATATACAGTTGAGCCGGGCGTGGTGGCGCACGCTTGTAATCCCCACGCTTGGGAGGCGGAGACAGGAGGATCGCGCAGGTTCGAAGCCAGCCATGCTGGCGTAAGAGACCCTGTTTCAAAAATATAAAATAGGTCTGGGAGTGTAGCCCGGAGAAAGAAGGGCTTCCAGGAACCCCGGTACCACCAAAAAAAAAAAAAAAAAAAACAAATATAGAGTTGAATTAAAATTTATTTGGTAAAATTTATTGCTCAAAACTTACAGTTTACCTGGATGCAGTTGAGCGTGTCCCATAATCCCAGTACCTGGGAGGCTGAGATAGGAGGATTGCAGATTCATGGCCAGCATATGTTAATTTAGTGAGACTCTCTTTTAATGGAAAACAAAATAAAAAGGCCCTGGTTGTAGCTTAGATGTAGAACATGCCTGGGTCCAATCCCCAGTAAATAACACACACACACACACACACACACACACACACACACACACACAACACACACACACACTTAGAGTTAAGGTAATAGATTAAACTCACCTGTGTATTTCTACTTTTCCTTAAAATTTAACTTAGAAGAGACAACATAGGAAGATTAAAATTATAAACCTAAAAAACAATTAGAATAGGAAAAAACAGCATAAATAAATGTGGATCATCTAGAAAGCATATAAGTGTGTTTTTTACTCAGAAAGGCAGAAGAAAAACCTGAAACTACCTGGCACGGAGGCACACGTCTATAATCTCAGGATTTAAGAGGCTGAGACAGGAGGGTTGTGGGTTTGAAGCCAGCCTCAGCAATTTAGTGAGTCCTTATTTAAAAATAAAAAATAAAAAAGGCTTGGGTGTAGCTTTAATGTAGACATCAACTGGGTTCAACCCCCATTACAAAAAAGAAAGAAAATAAGAAAGGCAGGCAGGCAGGCAGGAAGGGAGAAAGCTGAAACTCAAGTCAACAAGCCAAGGGAAAATGAACCAAGGCTGGTATAGATGTCCTGCAAAACTCTATCAAGTTTCAAGAATGATGATAATATAAAATTTTGAAGATAGAGTTGCAAATTTGGGGCTAAGAAAGAAGATTGGTTGAGAGTCTTTGTAAAGAACATAAAGAATTCTGAACATCCTTCCTGTTCCTTGACAAAAGACTGCAAGCACACTTCCTAGAGATGATTCATTACACACCACACAGCAAGGTACAAGAAAGAGCAAGCTATACCTAAAGCAAGGGAGTTAAGGGAAGTGAATACCCATCCCCTCCCTAGAAGAAGGGCAGGTAATCCGTGTAGACTGAAAGTACTAGTAACCAGTGCATCATGGTCACAGATGCTGGTAATGGAGCCTTAACAGGGTCCTAGTGAACCCAGTTCTATTTGCCATCGCTTGGTCCTCGGGGATATGAAGTCAGGGCATTTGGTATGAACAGTGTCTTAGAGTTCCCACTTCTCCACATCCTTGCCAGCATCTGTTGTTGTTTGTGTTTTGAATGATTGCCATTCTAGTTGGAGTTAGGTGAAATCTCAGTGTAGTTTTGATTTGCATCTCTCTGATTGCCAGTGATGTTGAGCATTTTTTCATGCATTTATTGGCCATTTGAATTTCTTCTTTTGTGAAGTGTCTATTTAGTTCATTTGCCCATTTTGTTATTGGATGCTTTGTTTTCTTAGCATTGAGTTTCTTGAGTTCTCTGTATATTCTAGATATTAGTCCTCTATCGGAGGTGCAGGTGGCAAAAATCTTCTCCCATTCTGTTGGCTCTCGATTGAGGTTCTTGATAGTTTCCTTTGCTGAACAGAAGCTCTTCAGTTTCATGCAATCCCATGTATTGATTCTCCTTTTAATTTGTTGTGCCTTTGGGGTCTTGTTGAGGAAATGTTTGTCTGAGCCTATGTGTTGTAGTGTTGGACCTATGCCCTCTTCAAGGAGCTTCAAAGTCTCTGGTTTAATTTCCAAGTCTTTGATCCATCGTGAGTTGACTTTTGTACAGGGTGAAAAAGTGGGATGAATATCCATTTTTCTGCATATGGTTAACGAGTTTTGCCAACACCATTTGTTGAAGAGGCTATCTTTTTTCCAGTGTATGTTTTTGGCCTCTTTGTCAAAAATCAATTGGCTGAAAGTGTGTGGACTTGTTTCTGGGTCTTCTATTCTGCTCCATTGGTCTATGTATCTAGTTTTGTGCCAGTACCATGCTGTTTTTTTTATTAAAATGGCTTTGTAGTATAGTTTAAAGTCAGGTATTGTGATTTCTCCTGCGTGGTTTTTGTTGCTGAGAACTACCTTGGCTATTCTGGGCTTTTTGTTATTCCAGATAAATTTAAGGACTGATTTTTCTATGTCTGTGAGGAATGATCTTGGTAATTTAATGGGAATTGCATTAAATCTGTAGATCACTTTTGGGAGGATGGCCATTTTAATGATATTTATTCTGCCAATCCATGAACATGGAAGATCTTTCCATCTTCTAAGATCTTCTTCGATTTCTTTTTTCAGTGTTTTATAATTTTCTTTGTAGAGATCTTTTACCTCCTTGGTCAAGTTTATTCCTAGGTATGAACAGGATTTTAAAATTGTTATAGTCGTATCACTGAATACATGCTGAATAGAAACCTTGCTTATACCTCCTGGCAGAGAAAGTATAAAATTACTTTGTGAGTTATTGGATTGGTTTAATAGAAAAGAGCACAGGTACTGACATTTAAGGGTTCGCAACAAGTGGCACCATCCCTGCCTGATCACCCTAAAGCCTACCAGGGCATAATAGCATAATAGCCTGTGATCCTCATTTCTCTCTCTCTCTCTCTCTCTCTCTCTCTCTCTCTCTCTCTCTCTCTCTCTCTCTCTCTCTGTCTCTGTCTCTCTCTCTTTTTCTGTTACTAAGGGACTTTTTATTTAGAAACAGAATCTCCCTAGATTGCTGGGAGTCTTGATAAATTGATGAGGCTGGTTTCCAGTCTGTGATCCTTCTGTCTTAGCCTCACAAGTACTAGGATTATAAGGTGTGCTACTGTGCATAGTTCCAATTTGTATTTTAAATTCGTATTTTTACCTGCACCACCAAAGATATCCAGGCATCAGGTAAAAATCCTCTATTCATCTTTAAATAATCAATAGAAAAAAGAACAGAGAGAAGCCAGAAAAAGTTTTTTAGAAGAGAATAAAATTTTAAAAAGATGAATTTTAACCTCAGAGATGTTTATTAATACAAAACTATTTATGAAGCATGCTGGAAAACATTCTTCTAGTTACTAGAATTATAATATGTAACAGACAAACACAATTCCCTTGTGGAACTTATACAATGTATAGTGTACTGTATTATACTACACTATAGGCAGTATAATCGAATTATATTGCATATGATACGAATAATGAAGGACCAGGCGTGGTGGCGCACGCTTGTAATCCCCACGCTTGGGAGATGGAGACAGGAGGATCACGCAGGTTCGAAGCCAGCTGTGCTGGCTTAAGAGACCCTGTTTCCAAATACAAAGTATAAAATAGATCTGGGAATGTAGCCCAGAGATAGAAGGGTTTCCAGGGACCCCAGTACCACCACCACCAAAAAAAAAGAAAAATGAAAGAAATACGGAAAACAGAGGAATAAAGAGAGACAGGGGTGTGTAAGAACCATTTTATACAGTGCATCTAGAAAGACTGGAGTTGCCAGCATAGAAATGGTGTTTAAAACTATGAAATAAATAAGAACACACAAGGAGAGAATGGAAATGGAAAAGAGAAGAGAGCTGATGGCTGAGTCCTGACTACACTGGCATTTAGATACTGAAGGGAGATAAAGAATAGGAGAGATTACATCATGGCAAAGAAGGGAATATAGAGGGCAGAGGATGGGACTTTAGTGAATTAAAAATTGATAGCAGAAATAAAAAATTCAACAGAGGACGTGGAGACAAAGTTGAAGAACTCTATAAGGAGAACATAAGCAGGGAATATATAATGGGGAGGAAAGATCAGAACCCTCGAAGATCAGAATAATGGTTTTATTGCTCAAATGTCAGGGATTTTAGAAAAAGAATATTAAGAGGAAGGGAAGAAGTAAATAAAGAGAGGATAAAATGAAATTTCTCAGAAGTGAGAAATTCAGACACAAGCTTCTAGACTGAACGGGTCTGCTGAGTTCTCAGCACAATGAAGACTATATAGAATATAGATGATGGATGGATGGATAGATAGATAGATAGATAGATAGATAGATAGATAGATGATAGATATTCACAGTGAATATAGATCTTCTGGTTCCTGTGACTTAGATATAAGATCTAATATAGCAATATTTTAAATCTCATATGGTAATATCTAGTATAGCTTAAGATATAAGATCTTACTATAGATTTCCAAGATCTATATTCATTGTGGATGTCTGTCTGTCTATCTATCATCTATCTATCCATCCATCCATATCTCATATATTGTGAAGGAGAATCCTGTTGAAGTTGCAGGAACCAGAACGGCGTTAGCCAGCTCAATAAGAAACTGGAAGATTGGAGAAAATGGGGCAGTGTCTTAGCTTCTCTTTGGGAAACCTAAAATACATATACAGTTTAACTACCCATAAAGAGTGAGAAAAATAAAGTATTTTCAGACACGTAAGACTTATATACTACTGAAAGTTTTGTTTCAGTTAAATGCTCACATATCTATTAAAGTGAAGACACTGGGTACCAGAAACAGGCAGTCATATATAGAAGAATCAAAGGATCAAAGGCCAGTTTCAACATCATGGTAAAAAGAGATCCTAGAACAACAGAGAAAAAGTCTAGAGAAAAACAAGTCAGAATTAAAGAAAAAGGACAAAGTACTCCACAGTAATATAAATGAGGAAGAAAATATGCCTAGTAGGAAACCTAAGAGACAGAGATTTACAATTCTGCCAGTGTAGTATGTTAATGATAGAATATATAAGAATAAGCAAATAAAAGTAAGAAAATAAGAAGGAAAATAATGTACAAAAGTATAATCTAGAGCAATATATGACTCCACTCTGAATATTATTTTCTTTCTTAAAATTTAGGAACCAATATTGATTATATTGGACCCAGTTTGTGTGCTCAGGATTTTTTTAGCCTCATTTGCTCCTCACCCACCAGGACTTGGCCTCTTTCAGTGGAGAGTACTGGTCACTAGGTTATCACCCCATCTTGGCCCCTTCTGGGTGGGAGCTGGGTGTCAGCACACCTTCACTGTGTCCCCCACAAAAGGTGCCCTGAGGGAATCAGTCCTCATAGGCTCCCTCCCTTTCCTGTGGATAGCCAGAGGACTGGCTAACACAGCCTACAAGTGTGGGATAATTAAGACTCCCTGGAGCAAAATTTATAACTAGTGAAAAACTGAAGATGGGAAGGAGTTATTAAATTATTTATCCTTTCCCTCAATAGTTTTAATCTTCCTTTTGGCCTTTTATGGCTGAGTGATTTGTTGAGTTTATTTTGAACCTATAGGTTCTCAATAATATACCACCTTTTACACTTTTTTTCCCTTTTTTCTGATATCTATTCACTCTCGTGTCTTGGGATGTCATGTAAACTTTACATTAGATACTATTTCTGCAGAATGCACAGGATAAAACATCACTTGAACAAAAAAAAGTCATATAACTATATTGGGAAGCTAAAGATAGATAAATATTAAAAATATAGAGAACTAGAGAAAGAAAGAGAAAGAAGATGAGATAAAGCATAAAATTTTCATCTTCGAAGAAATCAACATATAACAGGTGAAATAGAAAAATCAGGAAACAAAACTATGATCATATGATCATGATTTAAAAATGAAGATATGTGCCAAAAGAAATATCTAAAATTTAAGATATAGTTTCCTCTGGAGAGGAAAGTGTGATGGAGGTAGTCAGGAAGTCTATGGTTTTTGTTATAAGCCTAGTAATACTATTTGACTTTTAAAACTATGAATGCTAAAAAATTAAGCACAAAAAAGTCAAAGCATGTTGCAGTTATTCAATGTATTTTGAGTGTATTATGATGTAAATGTACTGAAATTCAACTATATCTTTATCTGTATTTGTATACAAAAACATAAAAGGTTATACCCAAAATTTCAAAAGTAACAGGGTGTTGAAATTTTCAGTGCTGTTTGTTCTCTTCTTTAGAGGGTTTTAAAATATTTTTAACAAGTCTAGGATTATATTTACACATAAAGTGAATAAGGAAGCTACTATCGAGTTTAAAAATATTAGTTATATGGCTCTGGTGTTTGTTATAGTTCATAACCTGACAAAGATACTAATTATATGCTTGAGATGATTTGTGAACTAAAATGTACTCTAAAGTAAAACTGTGAGACTCACCTAAAACAGGACATGCTACTGTTAAATTAGCTAACATTTAAGCTGCATGTGTCTTCTCAACTGCAAAGTAAGTTACTTTGGAGACAGTGCTACATATACACACATACAACATATGGCCAAGGACAATGTTAATAGATATGTTAAGTTGAAGAACTAACAATGAAAGGATTTCTTCTAAGGATGAAAGGAATAATGGAATCCTCCACGCCTCTAATGATTGATTTTATATGTCAAGTTGCTTGGGGCACAGGGAATGTAGTCAAATATTACTCTTGAGTGTGTCAGTGAGGATGTTTCTGGATGCAAGTAACATGTGAACTGAGTATAGCTGACTTCCCTCTCTAAAGTGGGTGGGCTCACAATTAGGTGAAAGCCTGAAAAGGAGGAAAATGTTGATCTGCTGCATAAAGGGGTTGAGGTGAGATACTGGTCTTTTCTATCATTGAGCTTGAATGGAATGTTAGCTCTTCTTTTTTCACAAGCCTGCCAGCTTGCAAACTGTAACTTAGAGCATCGGCCCTCCTGGGTCTCTGGCTTGCCAACTGCAGATCTGGAGGCATAGCTTGCAACTGTAAGCCATTTCCTTACAATTAACACTCTCTCGCTCCCTCCCCCCTCCCTCTGTATGTGTGTACATACAGATAGAAAAACCCCACATGCAGACATATAATTATAGGATCATGTGGTGGCTACTGTTGATGTAACTTAGTTTTTTTCTCAGGCACTATTTGGTTCGTATACGTAGAGGATAAAATAAATTTTAGTAAGTCTAATTAAAAAAACTCACAAAGCCGGGTGTGGTGGCGCAGGCTTGTAATCCCCGCGCTTGGGAGGTGGAGACAGGAGGATCGTGCAGGTTCGAAGTCAGCCTAGCTGGCTTGAGAGACCCTGTTTCCAAATAAAAAAGTATAAAAATAGGTCTGGGAGTGTAGCCCGGAGGTAGAAGGGTTTCCAGGAACTCCAGTGCCACCAAAAAAAAAAAAAAAAAAAGCAAACAAACAAAAACAAAAACCAAGCAAATAGAAGTGGGAAGAACAGCTGTGCACGGTGGCACACATCTGTAATTCTATTACTTGGGATGGAGAGAGAAGAAGGTTGCAGGTTCGAGGCCAGCCTCAGCAACTTAAGAAGAACCTCAGCAAGTCAAAAAACAGTCAACTTGAGGAAATAGTGATAAGCCTTGTAATAAAATAAAAGAGGAAAGTGAATCAGATTGGGGAATTTTCATTTTATTAGTGAAATTATTTCCACATCTACCTTTTTTTTGCAACCTAAATCTAGACCATCATTCCCCTATTGTAGACATAACAACCAATCTTGTTTCCTGAATTTTCACATGAATGTGCGTTTTATGTACATTCCCTGGTAATAATTACCTACCATATTAAAAAGTGGATAGCTTTTTTCTATAATTCTACCAAATTTTTTTTCTTTGATAAACAACATAATTCTTGACAGTGCATGGTTCTCATGTATTTAATCCATTAGCTTTAATATTTGTGTAAAACACACTCCATGCAGAAGGCACTCAATTTTCAATTGACTTGAACATGAACATCATTTGTTTATATATAACTACATATGAAAGTGTTCATATTTTTTTCGGTATTGGGGATGGAACCCAGGGGCATTCTACCTCCGAAGTACACCCCCAGCCATATTTTTTATTCTTCAATTTTGAAACAGGGTTTCACTGAGTTGCAAAGGGCCTCACTAAGTAGTAGCTCAGGCTGTCTATGAACCACAATCCTCCTATCTTAGCCTCCCAAATGCTGGGATTAAAAGCATGTGCCACCACACTCGGCCTGTGTTCTTCATATTTTAAAGTGCAAATCTGCATATTACTCATATTTACATCTATCTATCTATCTATCTATCTATCTATTTATCTATCTATCATCTATCTATGCATCCATCTAACATCTCCCTCCTTATGAGGGAGCTGAAATATGCCTGTCTTGATGCAGCTTTCCAATAGCTTAAGACTTTATTCACATTCTTAGGATATAGAGTAGCTCACAACAGCAATTAATTACAGGATTCCCCCAATCCTATTTGTTATATTTGAGACAAGCTCTATGCTAGGATTCTGGTTATTTCTTTTGATCTCCTCCACTAATGTCACAAATCTGAGGAAGCTGATTCTCTTTCTCATTGTGCTTGACTAATTATAGGTCCTATGCAGTGAAAATTGCGCTAGACTTGCACTCAAAATACTGTGTGATTCTGAAAGCGACCCTTTACATTTTTATTTCTTCCTTTACTTTTCAACTCCCAACTCCCTGTTTGTTATGAAGCTTGCATGAGTCCATGAGAGTTCTTTGTATAGCTCAAGCAAGTTCTAATACAGGAAGATATGTTAAAATTATCTTTAATGTTGGTTATACTGAACTATTTGTGACCAGTAATAGCACTTTGTAGGTTCCTTATTACTAAAATTGTCCTTATAAATAGCCTTGTGGGTGCTTACCTCTCTATTCTGTTTTGTATAGTGGAGAATATATAAGCAAGAGGTCAATCTTATTTAAAATCATAAAATTTACAAACAGAAGAGACCTAAAAGACTATTTTATCTTTAGTATTGGGAATAACAAGTATGTGATTTTGAGGGTTCGTTCCTACTTACAAATATGCTCTGTACCTAATATTAAAATGCAAATTTCTAGTCATTATTATAATATGGATGTACAGTTTTTTGAAAATATGATCATGACTTATTTCCATTTTCTTAAGTAAAACAGTGTTCTGAAGAAATAGCTGGGAGCTGAATCTCATGCAACTTTTCAGGATTATTCCATGATGGCATGTAATTTTGATTTGGAATGACAGGTGACTGGTCTAAATAGTGTCCTCCAAAGTCTGTGAGTAAAGGCTTCATCCCTGAACGGCAGTATTGTGAGGTAGTGGAACCTGGAGGAGCTGGAGCTTAGTGGGGGTCCTAAGGTCATTGCGGATTGTGCCCTCAATGGGGATTGTGCTGTGGGGTTTCACTCCTTTTTCATTCTCTTTGCTTTCTGGCCATGAGGTGAGCTGTTTATTCTGCTACTTTCTCTCTACCACGGCCATCCTGCAACCCACTGGAGCCCCAGAGGAGTGGGTCTGCCTAACCTTGGACCAGAATCTCTAAAACAGAACTAAATAACCTATTTCTTTTATAAGCTAATTATCCTAGGTATTTTGTTATAGTAAGGAAAAATCAGTATAATGGATGAGTAGAATTAATTTTCATTAGTAAAAACTTAGGTTAATTACAGGTAGAAGTTTTTCACACTATAGCTATAATATTGCACCAGTGAAATATTAAAAAACCACATTCTATCCATCGTGAAAAATAGGCATGTAGTAGAACTTGAGAACCTGGATTCAATTATGACTCTACCAACTCCTCGTTCTAAGACTACTTTGAACTTCCTAGCCAGTACCAGAACTGGTTTCGGCCCAACAGAACCTATGAGACAAAGTTGCCAATAGGACTAAGTGTGTTCATGCACGTCAAGCACTAAAAACACCTTCATAGTAAACATTAGGTCTTTATCATCAGCAGCAGCAGCATCCTTCTTTCTTTTGGAAGGAGAAATAATTTTTAATCCCCCACATAGACTAATAATCTCATTGAACATTCAACCAATGTTTGTCTCTACAAATTGAAGATTGAGTTCTAACCAAATAATATTTTATATAGATAAGTAACAGCTTTAAGCATAGTATCACAGTCTTTTGTCTCATTTTTCTATATTCCAGGACATCAAGAAAGCAGAGTCGTGGGCCTGCC
This sequence comes from Muscardinus avellanarius, assembly GCF_963383645.1. NCBI lineage: Eukaryota > Metazoa > Chordata > Mammalia > Rodentia > Gliridae > Muscardinus > Muscardinus avellanarius. Next base: position 80,221,879 of record NC_137790.1, on the reverse strand, counting down.
TCATTAATCTATGCTGTGGTTAAACAAAACAAAAAACTCCCAAGCACTATGCTAACTTGTTGTCAATGAAGAAAAACACTTATTTATCTAAAGGATTGAGCAAGGAATTGGGCCTAGCAAGTAAAAACTGAAGTACCAGGTGGGTTAAGAAATAAAACCCTAAGCCGGGTGTGGTGGTGCACACTTGTAATCCCAGCATTCGGGAGGCTGAGACGTGAGGATCACTATTCTTGGACAGCCTCGGCTACTTAGTGAGGCCCCCTGCAACTTAGTGAAACCCTGTTTCAAAATAAAGAATAAAAATAGGGTAGGGGAGGTAGCTTGGAGGTCAAATGCCCCTGGGTTCAACCCCTAAACCCGCAAAAAAAAAAAAGAAAGAAAGAAAGAAAGAAAGAAAGAAAGAAAGAAAGAAAGAAAGAAAGAAAACTCTAAATATAGTTCTTGTCCTATAGTGAAGCTTGCATTAGGATTTACAAGGAGAGTAGAAAGTGTGGAAACTGGGGAAGTGCATGGATGCCAGAGACCATTCCTGGGCGATGGATTTTGGGTCAGTCCCCATGGTGCTAAGCGGATGGGACCCTACACCAAATCTGACATGTCACTGCATGGCACTCGCTTGCTCTCTACACCTGGTAGTTCTGGGCTCTTAGCCAGCTCTGCTGGAGAAGTGGTTAGTGTTACACTTGATGATGATTCTACCTAGCATGGCAAGGTTTTAGTGACAGACATGCATCAAATACAGATTTTTGGCTGAATTTTAACAACAACAGGAAGTGCAATTCAATACTGAAGCTAAATAGAACACCATTCCTCAGGCAACTAACTGATTAACATTTTCCCAGGACAGTTCTGCTTTTAGAATATAATCCAATGAGGATACTTGGTCACTTTAACTGTCATAGAAGACTATCTGGCTACAAGAAAATCTGAAATGTTATAAAAATTTTAGGTAATAAAATGGTTAGTGATAAAAATTTGAAAGTTGGACCTGGTGGAAGAACAGTAATTTATCAGCACTCTTGACGTTCTGGTTGCACATATGGGCACCGCACTGCACATTTGGGATGGGAACAGATGTTTATCTTTCACTAAAGTTAGCTGAGAAGCAAGATTTTTTTTTGTTAACACTGCTAGCATAGGTAATTTGTTCTGAGCAGATTTAGGTCTTGGGGAAAAATGAAAACAATCACAGTCTGTTTCAATCAGGATTATTATTGCTGTGACCCAATGAAACTGACCACACTACTTAGAGGAAGGAAGATTTACTTGCTCACAGTTCTGGATATTTCAAAGGTTCAGTCTGTGTCAGGTCGGGGCTGTAGAGCTCAGGGCATGTTGGCAGAAAGCAAAGAGCAAGGCTCACATCATGGAGACTATAAGCAAGAAATAGAACAAGCAAAGTGATTCAAAGGTACAAGCAAAGTTCCTAAGGCCATAACCCCAGGGACTCACCTCCTCTAACCACACCCAACCTGTCTAGGTTACCACCCAGTAAACCTAAACAATGGCCTTATCCACTAATGAGATTGCAGTCCTAACGACTTAATTATATCAACTCTGAACATTAATATATAAGCTCTTCAGAGAACATTCTCTATTCAAGCCATGACACAGTCATTTTGAGTTTTATTGAAATTTTAACCAAGACAATTTCTTTATTATCAATACTTCATGCAAACTTTATACAATTTATGCTTTTTAGAGGAGAGGGAGAGGGAGAGGGAGGGAGAGGGAGAGGGAGAGAGAGAGAGAGAGAGAGAGCGAGAGAAAGAGAGAGAGAGAGAGAGAGAGAGAGAGAGAGAGAGAGAGAGAGAGAGAGAGAGAGAGAGAGATTAGTACAATCTTAGGCTGGGGAGTTCATTTACCATGAAACTCAGTGGCTGTATTTGGATCGGGTCAGTTGTGAGTCTGGTCCCGGTATTCAGGCCTGACCTTAACCAGTGCTCCACCAGAACCAAGGTGAAGACTTGCCTGACTGCTGCCAACATTGCTGCCAGGTCGGTGGTCAGAATGGCACAGCTCCTTGACATAAGAAGCTATGGGTTTTCAGTCTCAGGTGATGACAATTGTAGTTCTCAGATTGCTAGGGACTCCCGGTGGCTTTCAAAACATTACAGTTGAGTGGTGGGCACTGCACCTACACATTGCCTGTTAGGCCCAGGCTTTGCAGCTTGTGCCTGGTGTCTGGGTGTTGTCCCTGATAGCCTGAGTGTGTTGAGTCATGCCTGTGTGTGCTGTGAGTTACGCTGGTTGTTTGCACATCATGTGGAGTCACACCCAGGTGTGCTTTGGGAGCTGAGTCTCTCTTTGGTATTAATGGAACCCTTTTAAAAATATATGCTCTAGCCAGGCATGGTGGCACACACTTGTAATCCCAGCTTTCGGGAGGCTGAGACCTGAGTATCACGGTTCGCAGACAGCCTCAACTACTTAGTCAGGCCCTCTGCAACTCAGTGAGACCTGGATTCAAAGTAAAAAGAATAAAAAATAGGGCAGGGGGTGTAGCTTAGAGGTCGAATGCCCCCCTGGGTTCCATCCCCAGACCTGCCCTCCAATATATATATCTCCATATATAACTGCTCAAAGTATTAGTATCAAATGTATTATCAAAATACTTAATATTTGCAGTTCAAGTATTAAGCTTTCTATATTTTCTTATGGTAAGCACTGAGGTAAAGACTTAGTTCTCTTTAGCTCCTGGGCTTTAGTAACTTAATGATAATGGCATGATTTCTTTGAGATGATTCCCCAGATCAAATATTTGTATTATTTAAAAAATCTTAAATAATTTGTATGTGCAAGATTAATGGTTTACAGCCAATATTAATTATTGCAGCAGTTTACTCTAAAATTCATGAATATATATTTATTTCAACTGACAAAAATCTGAGAAACTAATGCACACAATTTTTAATCCTATCTACATCTAAAATTCTTTATTTTTTTGCACTGGATTTGAATCCAGTGTCATTCTACCATTGAACACCTTCAGCCCCTTTTTAAAAATTTTTTAAACAAAGTCTCACAATGTTGTTGAGGCTGGCCTCAAACTTGGGTTTCTCCTATCTTAGTCTCTCAAGCACTAAATTACAGTTTTACGCCACTATGCCCAGCTCTACATTTAAAATTTATATCCATATTTGAAAATGAATGTTGTGACAGTAAGGACACATCCAGATAACATGATGCATTGTTTAGATATGGTGGTAGTATTTGCAGTCTCCTGGTAATTTATTCCACATAATTTCAGGATTATGAGGCACGACACTGCAATTAGATATCTAGCTATCTGGCTTTCTAAAGAATAAAGTTGAAGCCAAAGGTGAAGGGCAGGTATTGGCAAAATTCTGGCAACCAAATCAGATGTTGGTACATGTCCATCTGAAAACCACTTGGCAGGAATTGAAAAAAAGCTTTTGAAGTCAAATCCCTATGGGCTTCCATAGTGCTGTCCACTTCTGATGGCCTCCAGAGCTTCTTTTCCACTCACTTATGTTGTATCTGAGGACATTCAGGAGGGGGTCATCAGGAAAAAGCATACAAGAGACAAGGGCCTACTGAGTGCAATTGCAATGGCCAAATTGACCTTAAGATTACACACGCATGCTGCTAAGGGGTGGATGTGGTTTGTCCCATAAGGTTCTTAGAGTGCTGAGGTGAGAGCTGGAGAGACAGTTAAGAGCTGGGCCTATTGTGAAGCCTTAGGTTATTAGGGGCCCTGTCCTTGACAGGGATTAAGATAGTGCACAGGAACTCTGAGTTCTGCCAAGAGAGCAATTATTCAAAGAGGAGGCCTGTCCAGCCCCCTCGCTTGGCTTTCTGTTTAGAAATGTGGTCTCCTCTCCTGTACATGATTCTGCTGCTGTGATGTTGTCTGCTGGTAGACCCTCACCAGTGTCCAAACCAGTGGGGTCTGCCTGATCTTGGACTTTGAACCTTCAGAACTATGATCTAAATAAGTCTCTGTTCTTTATAAAGTTAGCCTACTTTAGGTATTTGCTATCATAATAAAAAATGGACTCACATATGCCAAGAGCAGCATACATGTAAAGCCTTCATGCATATATGTGTTAATCATATGTGATGGTTTATCTTAAGTGTCAATTTGGCTGAATTAAGTGATATCCAGACAGCTGGTGAAACAACATTTCTGGGTTTTTCTGTGAAGGTGTTTCCAGAAAAGATTAGCATTTGAATCAGTAGACTGAGTGAAGAAAACTGGGATCACCAATTGGTAGGTATCAGATAGAACAAAAAGGTATACAATGGGCAAATTTACTTATGCTTCTGGAATTTGGTAATCCATCCTGCTCAGAACTTCTGGGTTTCAGGCCTTCAAATTCTGGGACTTACAACATCAACAACACACTCCATGTGTTTGTTTTCAGACTGAATTCTATACCTTGCCTCTGAAGGATTTCCTGGTTTGTCATCTTGAAGATTCTATCATGGGACTTCTTGGCCTCCATATTCATGTAAGCCATTTCCTCTGAATGTTTTCTGATGCGGCTTTATCTATATATATCCCTGGGTCTGTTTCTCTGGAGAATTCTGATGAATACTGCATGTTAGCAGACATTCGGAAATAGCATACAATTCTCTCCTCAGTGCAACAATTTTAGATTATGTGTAGAACCCATTCACCTACTGTTAGTCTGGGAATCAATATTTATAAGGAAGTGATCCATGCTCACCTCTCCATCACTCTGTTATCTTCCACCCCTCACCACTAGACTCAGTAATAGCTTCCATCCATACTCTAAGGATGATTCTTTCTTATGGGAAACAGGATGTTTGTTAACACCTCTGCCACTCCCTCCTCCCACACATTCACCCACCCCAACTCACGTTTTTGTTCTTTTAAATCATGGACAGAAAAAAAAGTGCACATAACATAAAAGTTACCATTTTAACCATTTTTATGTGTATAGTTCAGTGGTATTAAATTAGTCACAATGCTGCATAATTATCAAAACCATCCATCTCCAGAATCTTTTGTCTTTCCTAACACAAACTCTATATACATTATATACTAAATTTCCATTTTCCCTGCCCCAAGCTCCTGGAAACCAGAATCCTACTTCTCTCTCTCTCTCTCTCTCTCTCTCTCTCTCTCTCTCTCTCTCTCTCTCTCTCTCTCTCTCTCTCTTCTCTCTGTGTGTGTGAATTTGACTATAATAGATACATCATTTAAATGGATGCATATAGTATTTATCTTTTGGTGACTGATTTACTTTGGCATAATGCCTTCAAAGTTCATCCATGTGAGCTAAATAAGTCTCTGTTCTTTATAAAGTTAGCCTACTTTAGGTATTTGCTATAGTAATGAAAAATGGACTCACATATGCCATGTTAAAATCTCCAACCTTTTTAAGGTTGAATACTATTCTGTAATATGTATATACCACTTATAGTTTACATATTCTTCAATTGTTGAACATTTGGGTTGTTTCCACACTTTGACAACCTTGAATATGGGTATACAAATATCAATTCAATTCTGTGTTCCCAATGATTTGGGGTATATATTTATACTGGATCATTTGGTCTAACTTACTTTTTTTTTTATTGGTGCACTGTATTCATACATCATAGTAGGATACATACTTTTGTAGACATACATGCACACTTTTCCCAGTCAGCCCCCACCCAATCCCCACCCCATTCTCTCCCTATCCCTCCCTCCCATGTAGTTGACATCTAGTATTATGCCAATTTATCTAAAATTAAAAATGATAATCTCACATAACAGTTTCATTTGTCTGATACCAAGCGTTTGATGACTTAAAGATAACATTTCAATATTTCTTTTTGCTTTCTTTCTTACCAGAGAATATTTTTTCTATTTTTTAGGTGAAACTATCATATATTTATATATTTATTTTTCAGAAAAAAATCTATCCTAATATGGAATATGGACTCTAGGTACCCAAAAAGATCTTGAAAAAGAACAAAGCTAGAAGATATATATTTTCTGATTTCAAACCATATAAAGCTACAATAATTGAAACAGTGTAGTACTATTCTAAAGGCAGATATATAAACCATTGGAGTTAAATAAAAGCCTAGAGCTAAATTCTTCCCTATATTGTCAAGTTATTTTTGACAAGGTTTCCACGAACATTTGGTGGTGGAAATATTAATCTTTTAACTAAATATTGTTAAAAAATAATAATTACATGGAAAAGAATAAAATTGGACCCTTACCTAATCCCATATACAAATATTAACTCAAAATAGATAATAGACCTAAATATAAATCTTAAGACTATAAACTTTTAGGAGAAAATCTGGGTCATTAAACCTCACATCATTAAAATTGGCAGTGATTTTTTTGGATATGATTTCAATGGCACAGGCAACAGAAGAGTATACAAACTCCCTAAAAAATAAAAAAATATTGTATATCCAAAGACAATGTAAACAGAGTTAAAAGTTACTAATAGAATGGGATAAAATATTTCCAAATGCTATATCTGAAGGTATATTAATATTCCAACTAGAAATCCTAGAAATTAACAACAATAAAGGCAAACAATACTCTTTAGAGATAGGTAAAAGACTAACATAAATAATGAATCTCCACAGATAACCAATCTTAGTTGTCTGTTGGATGGAAAATCTTGTTTCTCTAGTTCTGGTGTGTGTTACCTATTTCTTCTTTGTAGTTAATCTCTTTGAGTATTTTCTCTAGTGCTGGTTTTGAAGACATAAATTCCTTCAGTTTCTGTTTGTCATGGAAGCTTCTTATTTCTCCATCTAATTTGATAGAAAGTCTTGCTGGGTAGGAAATTTTTGGCTGGAAGTTATTTTCTTTCAGAGTTTGGAATATGTTACTCCAAGCCCTTCTGGCTCTCATGACTTGGTTTGGGAAGTCTGGAGTGATTCTAATTGGTTTGCCTCTGAATGTCACTTGGCCCTTTGTTTTTGTTGCCTTTAAGATTCTCTGCTTGGTTTCCACATTGGTCATTTTGACAATTATGTGGCGTGGGGATCCTCTTCTCCGATCCTGTCTAAAGGGAGTTCTATAAGTTTCCTGGACCTGTGTATCGACCTCTTGCTCTATGTCTGGAAAATTTTCTGCTATTACTTCCTTGAAGAGATTGTTGATCCCTTTGGTTTCACTTTCTTTTCCCTCCTCTATTCCAATTATTCTTAGGTTAGCTCTCTTAAAATGGGCCCATATTTCTTCAATATCAGATTCCTGCTGTCGGATATATATTTTTTTCTAGATTAGAAACTATGCGTTCATTTTTGGATTGCTCATCTTCTAAGAGCGAGATTCTGTTCTCTATGTGGTTAATTGGTTGTTTGTGCTTTGAATTGAGGCCTTTACTTCATTAATTGCATCTTTTATCTCTTTTTGGCTCTCTCTGAGTTCTTTTCGAAGCACCTCTATTATTTCTACAGTTATTTTCCTGATTTGATCTTCTAGAAATCTCTGATTTTCAGTTTTATCGGGTTCTGATGTTGTGGGGTTGTGGGCATTTATTGCTCCAGTATTATTCCTCTTTCCCATGATTTCAGATGTTTGTGCCTTCTCTGGGTTCTTCCCTTGGGTCACTATGACTTCACTTAAGGTGTTCTGGATCTCGAGTCAGTAGTATCTCAGACCCCACTATTCCTTACTGGGTTTTATCACAGAGTCTCCGACCCAGAGAGTCGATAGAGGCTGCTTTAGACTGTGGGGGGTGCCAGGTTGCACGTTCTCCTATGGTGTGATATCTCTGCCACCACCCCTCCCCCACTGGGTCAAGTCCAAGGGAGTATAGTACTGGGATTTCTCCTCTGTGGCCCGCAATTTGACTCACTGTTCTTGAGTACGCAGATGTAGCTGTACTGGCCTCGCTGAATTCGGTGCTGCTGCCACCGGTGGCAATATGGCACCTCTGCTACACCCTCGGCTGTGGGGCTGGTGTTTTTCTTCTTGGTTTTGATTTCCACTCTGAATCCCTGCAGCGTGTGCTGAGCTCGGCTACTGGGAGCTTTAGATACTCTCTGCGCGGAGAAATCCCGCCTGGTTGTTCCACAGTGGCTCACCTCGGCTTGCTGTAGCCGTCCCGTGAATTTGCTGGTGCCGCCGGCAGTATGGCGCTGCTGCCACGTCTGCCGCGTCCTCGGGCATGAGGTCGGTTATCTCCTCTGTGGCTCTGTTCTCAGTCTGCTTTCTCTCTGGAGCCTGGTGATTTTTTGTTTCACTGGTGATGGTGTTTTCTGGCTATGAAAGGCACTGATTTTGTGGTAATGGAGATTTGTTGTTAGCGGGGCTCTTAAGCCCCGCTTTTCTCGGTCGCCATCTTCCCAGAAGTCCTCTAACTTACTTTTGATGGAACTTGAAATTGTCAGTCTTCTTAAATCTACTATTAGGACCCAGACAAGATTTGTGGACTTCTGTTTTTGTCTCTTTTATGGAAAAATCTGCTATTCTCAGAAACAACCCAAAGATGTCCTTTCATATTCCCATTTCAACTCCTTTTAGCTTCCCTATGAATATCCATCATTGACCTATAACTGGACCAAGCTTCTTTCAAGGTCTAATGTTTTTCAAGTCACTAAAGTTTTTGAAAACCTTCTTTTCTAAGAGTGAAGCTCCACTACTATGGAGCTAAATGTATGTGCCCCTCAAAAATTCAGATGTTGGCATTTAACCCCCAAAATGATAGTATTAAAAGGTGTGACCTTCTGAGAAGTGATTGAGTCATGAAGGCTCCATCCTCATGAATGCATGAATGCTTTTAAAAAAGAGAAGAATCTTGGTGTCTTTTGCCTGAAGTAGCAACAAGGTTCTATCTTGGGGTCAGAGAGCTAGTTCTCACCAGACAGGAATCTTCTGATGCCTTGATTTTAGACTTTGTAGATTTTAGAATGATAAGAAATTAATTTCTGTTCATTATAAATTGCCCAATCTAAGGTATTTTGTTATAGTAATAAAAATGGGCTAAGACTTTCCCCTTGCCCAGCTTGAATTGGTTCCCTTGTCTGATTCTTCAGGTGAAGTAGGCAGGGGTGATGAAGCTAAGGGTCTGGACTCATGTGTAGTCTTTAGAACTGTGTTGAATTGGGTGATGTGTTTACCTAAATTGACAGATACAAATTGCAATCAAGAAAAGAATCAGAACTTGGAGCAAGAGCAGAAAAATGCATCAGGATGGAGACATGCAGCAAAATCAAGTGCAAAAAAAAAATATTCAAGGTACCAGAAGCCAAGATAATCAGAAGCAGGGAGCCAATGGAGTAAGTGATGATTTGAAACCAACAGCTGACCAGTGTAGTGAGATGCAGTGTTAGGGGTCCATTTCCATCGAGTACTGACCCTAAGGCCCAGGGCAGGTTATGCATCTGTGTGCTGGAACTTGCTTCCAGCTCCCATCTCTACTGTTGGGGTAGGGGACTCTTAATACTATGAAAATAGAGGACTCCAGAATGACAACTGCTTCCTTCAGGAGGTAACTTTATCGTCTGATATTATTTTTTTCTTAGTCAAAATGTGAACCTGGTACAGTCTACCCAGAAGCTCAATGACAAGAAAGCTGGTGTGTTTCAGGTTTGGTTCTGGGTGGAAATAAGTCTTCCCTAAGCATTAGTATCCAGAGACTTGGGATTTATCTGGCTCATGTTTATGCTGTCTCTATAGTCTGGACACCATCAAACCAACAAATCAGATAAAAAATTAGGCCAGGCTCATAATACCTTAGGTCACTTTACGGAACTGTTACAATAAGCCTGGGCCATTCAGATATTCCCTTACCAATAGATGGCATCTGTTGAGGTGATGGCTGAGATAGCAGGAATTAATAAGAGGCATTTCACATTCACAATTAACAATACTATTTTTCATTGAGGTGCTAAATGGTTCACATACAATTTTTCTAAATGACTCTTAAATATAATCACCATTCTCAAACAAGAATGATTATATTAACCTTTTGTTTTGTTTCTGTCAAATTAACCCAAATTCCTTGATTAATTGAAGTTATTAGTTTATTAGTGCATACCAGATAACAGTAATATCTATTTGTTATGCTCTGTTCTTCATATGTATGTATAATTATGTAGTATGCATTATTTTCTATCCTATAAAATTTTGGAAAGATAAAGAAAATGAATAACTTAAAAAGGGGAATATCACAGTCAACATTCTCACTGCTATATCCAAAATGACTGGCCATACAACCTAGATGAAGGAAGATTCATTTGCTCAGTTTTTTGGAGATCTCAGAGTTTAGTTTATGTCATGAGAGTGAAAAACAGAGAGAGGGAGTGAGCAAGGCAGAAAGGGGACTCAAAGACACAAGCACAATCCCTAAAGCTATACCCCCAGGGGCCCACCTTCTTTAGCCACACCTCACCGACTTAGACTACCACCCAGATAAATTTGATAAGATTACAACCTTCATGACAACTATTTCAACCCTAAGCTTTTAAGGGGACATTTTATTTTTTTTAATTTAATTTTTATTTTTTATAAGTGGAACATTTTGAGAGTGGTGTACATTTACATTGTGCTTCATGCCCTTCCCCCTCCCTTTCCCTTTCCCCCCAATAGAGAGTGTCCAGGTTAATCATGTTGTATTTATGCTATTACACCTATTTGTATGTAGCTCCTCCATTGAACAACCTCGGCTTTCTTCCTCTCCTATCCTTCCATTCAAGCTTTGCTGAGATTTCCCCTCCATCATCTGGAGTCCCTCTGGTATTACCACTACTCCCTAGCTTGGACATATTAGAGAAAACATATGTCCCTTCTCTTTCTGTGCTTGACTAATCTCACTTAACATAATGCTCTCTAGTTCATTTCATCTTCTTGAAAATGCCATTATTTTATTTTTCTTTATAGCTGAATAGAATTCCATTCTGTGTATTTCCCATAATTTTGCAATCCACTCATCTGTTGATGGAGATCTAGGTTGGTTCCATATTTTGGCTATTACAAACTGTGCTGCTATGAACATGGGTATGCATATGTTAACGTAGTTCTCTGATTTCAACCCTTAAGGGGACATTTTATATCTGACCATAACAGGGAACATCTGAGTAGGATTAGTACTATTAATGTTTCTGTCCCTTCTCACATTTAAGGCCACGACTATTCCATGTCTGAGATTTGAAACATAGTCCTGGGCCTGGAGAGTCCTCAAGGTGTGGTTCCTACCAAGTATCCTAAAGTATCTTACTCTGATACCCCTTATTACCTCTTATCTTAGTGATGTCTCTTGCTTCTATTCTTAAAATTGATTCTTCAGTCGTATATTTTCTGTGTAGATTTTTGTATTGGTTTTAGATGTTCTTTTTCAGATAACTGTGAGATCTATTATTCAGTATTTCCTGCCTAACCTCAAAACACTGACTTTTGGGGTGTTTTCAAGCATCAAAATTATAAAAAAAATTGACAAAATGAATAGAAGACTGATATGCCTTCTTATTACATCTTTAAAAGTATTTAACATATGTGTAGAGTCACTATTTTGATTACCATGATCAAAGACAGCTGAAATGGCAAAGAATTTATGACTGTGCTACTGCAGCTATAGATGAACAAAACAGACTGCCCCACCATATAAGAAATGGCATCCCATTCCACTGTGGCTTTCTGCTTACTAAAGTCCTCAGAAAAAAAGTGGGTGCCATTGATGCCCACCCAATGGGAACAGTCTACATCACAGGGAAGGAAGAAGCAACACAACACCAGATGTTTGCTAATTATTTTCAAATGAAATTGACTAGACTGAGTTTTAAACAAAGATAGTCTGGAAGAGTAAAATAAAGCTTTATTTTTTCCCCTTGACTTATAAGTGCCAGTAATAAATTCGTCTAAAGTACCCATCCTTGTCTTGGTGTATGGTCTGACCTCTGGTTCTCAGACAAAGATCAGGCCCTTCTTGCAGCTGCAGGAATAGTACGAGGTGTCTCTAAAGGCACTGGCCAACTCTGGGCCTCTTGGGGCCACACTTTCCCCTTTTTTCCCCACATGTACCTGAGGCTCACCTTACTTCCCTTTCTTGGCCCACTTGTTTTGCATCTGGTATGAAAAGGCTTAGGACTCACACCAGTAGCCTACCACTTGACTGAGAGCACATCAAACCATGCCTTTGGAATGAGTTCACTGGAATCTGAAGGGACTTTTACAAAATGTTTGGACAAGAACCAGAGATATTTTATTTTTTGTGCTGGAGGTTGAACCCAGAGGCATTCTACCTCTGAGCTACACCCCCAGCCCTATTTTATTTTTTATTTTGAAACAGAGTCTTACCAGGTTTCTGAGGGCCTTGCCAAGTTGCTGAGACTGGCTTCGAGTCTGCCATCCTCCTGTCTTAGCCTCTCAGGTACTGGAATTATAGGAATGTGCCATCATGCCAGCTCAGAAATTTTGACAAAATGTACTTCTACTCTTCCTGAGATAGGAGGCAATTCTAGAAAAGCAGAGACTCTCTTCTTGATGGAGGGACAGTCAGTAAAAACAAAAAGCCTGGGAAAAATTAAATCTTCACTTAAAGGAAATGGACCATGCTGAAGAATGAGAATCACTCTCTTCCTAAAACAGATGGACTAGAGGAAACAGACATATGACGAAGTGACATTATTCATATTCTTATCAAAATTCAAAAGGATGCTCTACTTCTAAAGCTAAAACAAACAGCCCTACAAAGGGAACCATATGATGTCAGGTAGAATTTTATGGCGGTATAGAATGATTTCCAAATTTAAAACTGTGATAGAAATAGTAATACAAAATGGCTCTTTCTACACTTTGCATATCTGAAGTATTAAAAACACAAAAAAGAATAGTTTTTTTTCCTCATTATAGCATGACATGGCATAGAGTTTCAGGATGTACTATTTTCCTGTCAAAATCCTGTGACATTTTCCCAAAAGGTTAATATTCTTGACATGTAAAATCTTCATGGAAAACAAGGGAAAAAACTCAACAAAATAAAATAGTGTAACAAAAGACAGTTTCTGATGTTTCTTAATGCAGAGGCTGGAAAAGTGCATGAAACTACTTAAAGGGGGTGAACCCAGGGAGGCAGAATCAAGACACTGTTTGAATATTCAAATGGGGAAGAAGAAAGAGCCAGGAAGAGGGCGTGGTAGTGATGATCATGGGCAGCTGAGGCGTGCACTCAAGAAAAAGCTCAGATTTGTCCATTTTAACCCGAGAGTTAGAGTGTCTGGGGAGAAGTGTCTATTCACTTCCTTCTGTACTCTTTTGGCTGGAGCTCTTAGCTCCCCAGCATTTCGGAGGTGTTTGCAGAGTGAATTCCCCATACATCCCCTCACAGGAGTCAGGGTCAAGTGAGTCACCTGCCTGCGCTAGAATCAGGATAAAGCTGAGGCCTCTGGTCCAATGGAGATTGCAGGAGAAAAACACACCAGAGAAGCATTCACATTCATTGCTACAAAGGAATACAAATCAGAACACTGAATTCTCTTTTTCTGACAAAGCTAAGGTGCAATTTTAATGTGGCTTTTTTTTTAAGTGTTTTGGATTTGTAATAAGAGAGAACTACTCCTCCCTCCATACACACACTACTAATAGAAAGACGTTTATTAATTCAGTGAGACCAAATTAATGCTTTAAGTTGTTATGAACTAAAATGTTGAAGACCTTACCCCAGTTCTTCAGAACTTGACTATATTTGGAGCCAGGTATGGTGGTGCACACTTGTAATACCGGCATTTGGGAGGTTGAGACAGGAAGATCCTGGTTCACAGATAGCCTCAGCTACTTAGTGAGGCCCTTTGCAACTCAGGGAGATCCTGTTTCAAAATAAAGAATAAAAATAATAGGGATGGGGGTGTAGCTAGGAAGTAAAATGCCCTTGGGTTCCATCTCCAGTACTGCAAAAGATTTTGACTGTATTTGGAGAAAAGGTGTTTAAAGAGGTAATTCAGAGATAAAGTACAGCTGAAGCTGGCTTCAAACCTGTGATCCTCCTGTAATGGGATCAAGTAATAGGATTATGACATGTGCCACCATGCCTGGAGAGATCATTAATGTTAAGTATCTTCATGCACTGTGCCCACAATGGCTATACCCATTTCCCTTCTTTTTTTACTAACTAAACCCAGGATTTTTGGTTTGGGTTTGGGGAGACGACAGCACTGTTATTATAAGCCAGTTTTGAAAATTCTACTTCTTGCTTCCCCAGCATTTCTCAGTAGAGTTGACCACATGACCTACTTCTGGCTGGAGAGATCAAAGCCAAGTGTGTGTGAGGCTCCTGGGGAAGCTGTGCTTTGCTGGTGGAGGGTGGAGCTTGTGACACCCCTGTTCCTTCTCCTGCTTTATGCCTCCGGCACCAAGGCAAGGTGGTACCTCTTTTTGCAAAGTTTCAACCTTATGTAAGGTTTGTGATTTCATTTCATCAAAAGGCCTTTTGTCCAATAGTGTGCACGCATGCCCTGAAATCAGTCTCCCTAGTCTAGCTTAGGTAACATGTGCATAAAAAAGCCAGTCAGGTGGATCAGAGGGACCGAATACTCTGACCAGATATGGCCTAAGCTCTGACCCCTAGAGTGTGAGGTTGATGTCAGGCTTCATAGATAAAAATGGGGAAGCAGTAACTGCCCAAAGGGAAATTGGGGTACTAGTACAAGACTGAGGAATGAATGCTGATCAAACAAAAATAGCTAATGTCCCTGACAACCGACTAACTCTTTTCTTCAGGTCTCATCTTCACTATTATTTGTACTGTGAAGGTTTCTTGGCCATCCCACTGCCAGCAACACTGGACTAGTGCCCCTATTCATTTTGCCTAAGACCACCTGTCACCTGTACCTTCCCTGTCACAGCACTTTTACATTGTATGTAATTGCCTGTTTGCTTCTCTTTATTTCTGATTAGACTAAAAAAATCTGTTAAGGGAGGGATCCTGATTAGCTCATTCACCATTGCAACTCTAATGTCTACCAGAGTGCCTGCACATAGAAACACTTGATAAATATTTCCTGAAGAAATGAAGATCTACTGCTAAGTACGCATCTTGGAAGACAAGTGCAATTGAAAATGCTTTCAAACACGTGAGCATGACGGCTACCTTAGAGAGACAGCCGTGCCAGTCTCCTTCTTCCCTGCCCATTCCCTTATTAACTGCACACTCTCAAGGGGAGAAGCACTGATACATTGGTCAGAATATAGAGCATTTATGAAATACATTAACAACATTCCGTAAGGAACAGCAACAATAACTGTTGCATTGTTTTTCGGTGCATGTGCGTGCGAGCATGCATTCGAGTGTGTGTGTGTGTGTGTGTGTGTGTGTGTGTATTGAATCCAGAGGTATTTACCTCTAAACTATACCCTTAGCTTCATTTTGTTTTGAAACAGGCTCTCACTAAGTTGTTGAGGGCTTTGATATGTTGCTGAGGCTAGCCACGAACCTGTGATCCTCCTCTTTTAGCCTCCCAGGTACAGGGATTATAGGGATAATCCAACTCCTTGCAAATATTTGAAGAGCAACTCTAATCAAGTACTCTGTTAAGTCAAAACAAAGCTTTCATTCTCCAGTTTATCAATTAACTAATATTTATGTTTGTATCTTCCCCCCCTATGATTTTATATTCTCAAAGGACAGAAACTGTACCTAAATCACCACTGTAATCCCCAATTTGGCCAGCATTGTCTTTTTCATGTAGTAAAAGCTGGATATCTGTTGAATTGAAATAAACTTTCTTACATTAATCAGATTAATTCTCATGAAGTTCCCAAATATATGGTTTCTGTGTTGCAGAACAGAAAAGGAAATAGATGTAATACATTTTTAGTTAATGGTCTTAATCTTGGGTGAGAAATTATTTGCCTGGACTTGTGAAAAGAGTACTATTTCAATTTTAACATTATTACAGTAAATGTATGTTGTCTTCTTGGAAAATAAAAAAAACAAAGATTTTTAGACATTATTTGTCACTTGAAATTTATAAAAAGGATGGAGCAACATGCAAGTTGAAGTCAAGTTCATGAACAGAATATTTCTAGCAATTATTTGTTATTGATTGAATTTGGGGAAGGTTACATGGAAATTATAGTGTAGACAAGCAGGAATGTCAGAAATCAGTGTTCAGATGATAGAAAATAAATTTGCTGTCAGATAGGAATGAAGATCATACAGATTCAGGTTAGAAATACAGGAGTGAGCAAAAGCACACAAGAGATTTGACTGAATCCAGCACCAGACATAAAACATGACAGGAGCCATCACAGGTTCTTGGTAAGAGGCACAGTTGACTGAGCCTTAAGCTCATCTCTCTGAATTTCAGTCTAAAGTGAGGTTTAGCATGAGACAGCTTCATGAAGGATCCTGACTTAAAAAACACAAAACTCAAAATCAGTAGTTTAAAAAATAAAATAATAAGAAATGTGCTTCAGGAACTGATAAGACCTAATGTGCATTGGAAGAAAGAGATCGTGGAGAAAGAGTATCGAGTGAGAAATGCCTATATTTGTCCCAGGAAGAGGAAACAAAGTCAAAGACTAGATAGAAGGAAGAAGGGGAGAGAGGAAGCAAGACTCAAACAACAGAGTCTGCTCCATCTGCCAGGACATCAGGTTACCTCTGAAAGCTCTCACTTACCGATGGCTCATTCTGTTTTGAATTTTTTTGGCCTCGTTTTCTCATTTGTTATTACAGATTACAATAATAAAGGACTGATTTAGCACCCTCACCATATGTTAGGGCCTTGAAAATAAACATAAATGACAAAGATGTTTTGTCTTTGAAAATCCTTTGTGATTTTAATTTTACACACACGCATGAAATATGTCTGAAAGAGTTGGTGATTCAGATAATTTAGTGCTATTGTTCTTCACCATTCTCCTTACATTGCCAAGGAGGGTGCTATTCAGAGTCCTCAGGTGTGAAAGATTCCTTCAGTACACTGCTGTAGTTTCCACACAATGGCTGGAAAACATGTTCTTAAGAGTCTGAGACAAAGGCTTTTAATTTCGTCTGAAAAGTGAGTTTATGACATAAAATAGTACCTGAGAAACTGGGCACTACCTTCTAAAGAAAGAAAGCCAATAGAGACTTCAATTTTCTTGTAGTATTTTGTGAATTTCACTTTTTCTTAGCAGATGGAGTTTATTTGCTAGGAATTTCTGAACTAAAAAGTTCATTTGAGGTAAGATTTTGGAGTGTATTTCATTTTAGTTCATTTCTTAGTGTTTAGAAAACAAAAGATATTGAAATATATGAATAAAGAGAATAGTCAAGAAAATAAAACCACAACCAGCTGCATTCTCATTTGGAATTAGGATTTTTTAAAAGATAAGCAGTTAAAATCTGTTCCTCTAGTCTAACATATTGAAAAATAAAGTCTCTGGTTATGAAATGCAGAGTTTATTTTCAAAAACTTATTATTCCACAACTCAAAACCCATTGCAAACATGCTTAAAGCGTAACATGTCATTGGTAGCAGAAAGTGAAATGATAATATCCAACAAAATATGATCCTAGGAAGTATATAAAGAGATTATTTGCTTTGCCATTGATAAATACACATGTTGCAACAGTAAGTTTCATGCAGCAAAGTCTTTTGCCTGGGGTTACAGGATTCTGCCTGCCATTTTCCTTGAGTTGCCAGTGAGTCACCCGAAGTACACAAGCAGGTGTCACAAAATTGTGTTACTCAAGTAGGATGCATATTAGGCAAGCTGAGTGAGACCTTTTAAGCATCCACTGTCCATTATGATTTTGTTTGTATTTCATCTCCATTCCAAAGCCAGTAACATTTTTTTTCTTCTGCTGAGATGCAGGTTTGTTTTAAATTTGTCCTATAATCTATGGAAATTTGCCTTTCTGCAATCTGCTTTTGAAAATTGCCCAGAATATGCATTTTTTTCACTCATAAGCAGTTCTAGATCCCATTAACTTTGGTTTTAAGTCAAGCTTTTTCCCCCAAAATCTATAATTTCTCTAAAAATGGAAAACATGTTAACCAACTTTCTTAGAATTCTCTTGCCAGTTCTTTTAATTCCCCCATATTGAATATTCACATTTTTCCTAAAAGAACCAACTATTTTATTTCATCTTGGGATGCTAATATATTCCTTAGAAATCAAGGAGTTTAGCATTTTACATGTCAGGTATTGCAATCTGAAAGTCGTTATTTCTCCAACTCAGTTTGGTCTCATTTTCATTACATAGCCTAAGAGCAGGTACTCCATCCTGTCCACTCAAGCCATTTTCCAAGTTAAGATAGATTAAAATATTGCCAATTAAATCAGGTGTGACTTTGAACTTAAAGAAAATTTGCTTCTCAGCAATAGTCTGGAGGAATGAAAGCCAGAGCCAGTGGTCCTTGACACACAGTGTCTTCTGTTCACATTATATAGAGTCTCTCTCTCTTCTGCCCCTGGATTTTGCATGGTGACTACTCTGGCAAGGAAATACTGTGGTTTCCTTCCTTGACTCTAGCACAAGGGTGATACAGCAAAGATCTCAGTTCTACATTTCCCAAATGGTGACTGAAATGTCAATGTCATACCTTCTCCTTACAAGTTTCCTCTCAAAGAACTCTTTAGCAAATAATGGGGTTTGCCTTCAGGAAATGCTCACCTTCTATTCTAGGGCACACAGTTTTGGGTCACTTCTTCACCATTTCTGAGTACCCATTAAATCCAGGAAGGAGCTTCCCTCAGGCTTTTCCTCTCTATATTAATTGTTCTGTCATCTAGATGCTTCCTCTATGGCCAGGTAAGATGCCACATTTACTACTGTTCTAAAATACCTTCAGGAAGTGGAGACAGGTGGATGGTGGTTCGCGGAGAGCCTCAGCTACTTAGCGCAGCCCTTCACAACTCAGTGAGACCTTTTCAAAAATAAAAGACTACCCATGTTCATAGCAGCACAATTTGTAATAGCCAAATTATGGAACCAACCTAGGTCTCCATCAACATATGAATGGATTGCAAAATTATGGAAAATACACATAATGGAATTATATTCAGCTATAAAGAAGAACAAAATCATGACATTCACAAGAAGATGGAAAACCTGGAGAACATTATGTTAATTGAGATTAGCCAAATACAGAAAGAGAAAGGACATATGCTTTCTCTAATATGCCCAAACTAGGGACTACTAAGAGTATCAGAGGAACTCCAGATAATAGAGGGGAAACCTCAGCAAAGCTGAAATTGAAGAGTAGGAAAGGACAAAGACTGAGGTTGAGTAAAGGAGGAGCTATATCTGAATATGTGTAAAAGTATGAATGTAGCATGTTTAACCTAGACACTTATTGTTGGAAGGGGGGGAAGGGAAAGTAGGGGATAGAGAGGGCACCAAGCACAGTCTGAATGTATGCCATTCTCAATATGATCCACATTAAAATAAATAAAAGATTAAAAAATAGGGTTGGGGATTTAGCTCAAAGGTATAATGTCCCTGGATTCCATCCCCAGTACTGCTAAACAAACAAACAAATAAATAAATAAATAAATAAATAAATAAAATACCTTCAGTTGGAATCTGGTTCTAGGATTCTTCAACTTTCAAAAGATAGTTGCTCTGGTTGGATTTAGTGCACCCCAAGTGTTTATGTGTTAAGGGCTTGGTCACCAGCCTGTGGCACCATTTGCAGGTGGTAGAATCTTTATGATGCTGGATCTAGTGAAAGAAAGTTAAGTCACTGGGTGTTTTCCTGAGGGGATGTTGGGAACCCAGCCATTTCCCCTTCCTCTTTTTGCTTCCTGGTCACCAGAAGGGAATAGACCTTTTCCACCATGCCCTCTCACCATGATACTCTGTGCTGCTACAAGCCCAAAGCAAAGGGCCAAGTGACCATAGACCTCTTCTCCCTTTTAGTTTATTATCTCAAGTATTTTGTCTCAGTAATGGAAAACAGACTAACAGAGGAGTTTGTCCTATGTTGCCTGTTCACTATTTTGAATTCCAAATTATTTAAGCATACAATCTTCTCAAAGTTCTATCATTATTTTTTAAAAAAAATGGGAAAAAGTAAAATAAAAATATGGATGTACCCAAATGGCAGCTATTTTTGAATTTTCTACTATACACTGAAATCCTTGATTGTTGACAAAAAAAAATCCCTCCCTCTCAAAATTGATGCCTTTGTTCATTGACTTTTGGAACTTCTTTCCCATCAATCACAGGGACCCATATGCTTGAGGGTTCAAACAAGAGGGATCATGAAGAAATATAATAGTGTAATCAAATGTATACTCTGGCCCCAGCTGAGGTTTGTGATGGAGCCATGTAATATCAATGAAAGTATTGATTATAACAAAGAAGTCCACAGGATTTAGTTGCATGTCTAAATTGAAAAATTCTTCTTTAAATGGATAAAGAATTTCAGATTTACTTTGGTATGGTTAGGAGAAGATAAATGGTTTGGGGAGTAATTTTGTTTCATACTTAAAAATGTTAACACTATATAAGCTTTTGATTAAGGCACTAGGATATCATTTCTGTAAAATGCCAGAGTAGACTCCACCTATGGAATAGCGGCAAAGCTGTTTGTACGAGAAGACACCATAAATCCACTCGGTACTAATAGCATACAATGGAAACTCTTTTCAGATGAGAGATTTTGCGCACAAAAAGCCCCAAGGGAAGAGATGGCTATGGAAACATCCATCAAATGAGGAGAGGGTGTTTAGAAAATTGCTCTTCCGACTCCATCCATCATGCTATCAGAGACTGCTGTGTTAATCCATTTACCACCACTGAGCATAAGCCCAAAGACAAAATGCAAAAGTATGCCCTGGGGAGAACTTGCACAAAACTTCTGTAGAAGCAGTGTGGACACTGGGGATTTCCCCATATCACACCCAAGGAGTGTTGCGAGCAGCCGACACCCCAACATGCAACTCTAGCCTACGCCCTGACATGCAGCTTTTAGATCTAAATTATCTCTGAATTCTTTGTTCTATAGGGCATTCTTTTTTCTTCCCTTACAGCACAAGTTCTGAGTTGAGAATTCATACAGTACTTCATTCCTTCCTCTTCAATAGTATTTGAACTTCCTAGTATCCGAAAGGCTG
Source organism: Muscardinus avellanarius (assembly GCF_963383645.1). Taxonomy (NCBI): domain Eukaryota; kingdom Metazoa; phylum Chordata; class Mammalia; order Rodentia; family Gliridae; genus Muscardinus; species Muscardinus avellanarius. Next base: position 80,200,878 of record NC_137790.1, on the reverse strand, counting down.
TAAACAAAACAAAATTTTACTTCTCTGAATGTCACTGTGGTTTATAAGATCATTGTGAACTGGGCGTTGTGGCACATGCCTGTTCTCCTAGTACTTAGGAGGCTGAGAGAGGAGGATTCCAGGTGCAAGGCCAGCTTCAGCAGTGTAGTGAGGCCCTCTACAACTTCGTGAGACCCTGTTTTTATATAAAGAATAGGACTCAGAGTGTAGTTCTACCGCAATTGAAGTAAAACTGAGGCATTCTACCTCAATATTACACACACACAGACACACACCATAAGCTCACCATGAAAAAAGGAAAAGGTGTTAAGTAGAAATATTACAGTGATTAGAGAAACATCTTCATACTGTTACTTTCTTAGCTTTTATAATTGCCAAAGGATGAAAAGCAAATGTCAGATGCTTACTGTGCTGTTAAATGCTATCAATCACAATATCAATACTTTGGTGATAAAACTCTTTCTGTTTTCACAGTGCTTTTCTCTTTTATAGTTCTTTCACATACTTGATATTATTTGATTCACTTATATGCATGTTCTGAAAGTTAAACATTTGCCTACGCTATTGACGAGTTATTCTTTGAAATGACTGAATAAATCTTTTGAGGGGAAAGATGTATGAAATTACAAGCTGGGAACAGTTTTAGGCACTTTATACTCTGGCTGTTTCAATAGATGTAGTTGTGTGCGACACTGGGGAGAGAGCGAAGTATGCCTTGGGAAATGGTTCTGTGTGTAGCGGCTGCTTTGTGTAGAGCAAACTGCCCAGCCGTGCCACACAACTACGAAGGATCATTTTCTATGCAGAATAGTAGAGATAGGTCACTTGGTTAATTATGAGATAAAATCCCAGAAAGGAGATTTAGTTTTCAATCTCTTCAAGAAATCTGCAGACTAGTAATATTCACCTAAATGATCTGAACATGCTAATGTTAATGTTAGTGTTTACAACTTTCATGAGTAAGAACCGTTTCTAATATAAAGTATTACACAGATGTAATACTTGCAATTATATCATTTGATGATCAGAAGAATTATAAGGACCAGATGTTTTTAATCATTCATTGATAAATACATTTATACTAATACACACTTAAGTAGTTATATCAATATCTACATATGTTTTGGATAAAAGTACTTGTATCTATGATTATGATTGGCCATACAGATTTTTTTCTTGTGTGTGTGGTACTGGGAATTAAACCTAGGGTCATTCTACCTTAAGGTGTATCTTCAGCCTTTTGATTTGTTTTGTTTGAAACGGGGTCTAGTTAAGTTGCTAAGAGTCTTGCTAAATTGCTGAGGTTGGTCTCAAACCTGTGATCTTTCTGTCTCAGCTTCCTAAGTACTGGAGTAACAGGCATGTGCCACTACCCCTGGCTTGGCCATACGGATTCTCAGTTGTTCCCCAAGTCCCTTAAATGTTCTCAAGGCATCAGCTCAGAACCTCTATCACTTAATGTCAAATTTATATCCACAATTTTTTTTTTTTTTTTGGTGATGGTACTGAGATTCCTGGAAACCCTTTTACCTCCGGGCTACACTCCCAGACACCTATTTATTTATATTTTTATTTTGAAACAGGTCTCTTAAGCCAGTGAGTCTGGTTTCGAACCTGCCTGATCCTCCTGTCTCCACCTCCCAAGTGTGGGGATTACAAGCGTGCGCCACCATGCCTGGCTTCCACAAATTATTTATTATTTATTTATTTTCTTTATTTAATTTGTTAATTTCATTTTATTTTTATTATTAAAATTTGTTTATTTTATTTATTTATTTTGTTTATTTAATTTATTATTAGTAGTTTATATATTAATATTCTTTGAACAATTTTAAAGTATTTTTCTGGCATTATATAATATTGGTTTTGAGTTCTGTGGAGGAAAGAAATTGAATCAGATCTTCTTTAGAGCACTGGGAGTCTAATCACACAATTGAATCAGAATAATAGAGAGTTCAAATATCAAAGTTAATAGACTTACATAGATTAACATTATGCTTAATATTCATAAAAATAAATAGAAAAGGAAATTTTGACTAAGAAAAAAGAGACTGTACAATTGATAAAAAATAGATTTAGGATAAAACCAAAGAAACTTTTTGGAATAAAGAGAATTGATATGTAAGGGATAATTGGGTGATGTGTGCATGTATGTCTCCATCATCTTGTATCCCATTAAGATGTATGACTACAATGCACCAATAAAAAATTTAAAAGGAATAATTTATATTAAATTTTACATATTTAATATGTTATAAATAAGTATAAACATCTATGACATTGGATTAGGAAACAATTTTTTACATATAACACCTGAAGCAAAAATAGCCAAGGAAAAGAAGGTAGATTAAGTTTCTCAAAGTTAAAAAAACATTTGTGCATCAAGGATGCAATCAAGAAAACAAAGACAAACTACAGAATGGGAGGAAATATTTGCAAATCATTCATCTAATAAAGAACTAGTGTCCACAATACACATGCAGCTTACCCTGATAGAAGACTGAACAATCTAGTTTTAAAAGTGAGCAAAGCATTTGAGTGAATATTTTTCCAGAGGAGATGTAGGAGTGGCCAATATGCACATGCAAAGAGGTTCACATTACTAGTCATTGTGAAAGCACATCAAAACCAAAATGAAATACCACTTCATGACCAGTTGGATGGCTACAAAATTTTCTTAAAAAAAAAAAAAAGAGTGGGAAATAACACATGTTGGTAAGGATGTGGAGAAAATTTGAATCCTCGAACACTGCTGGTTGGAGTGTAAAATGGTGCAGCCACCATGGAAAACAATCAGATAGTTCTTCAAAAAGTTAAACAGAGCTACTGTATGAGCCATCAATTCCACTCCAGTTATGTTTCCAATATAATTAAGAATATGTCTTCACAAAAACTTGAACATGAATGCCCCCAAGCTGCATTACCCATAATAGCAACAAATTTGAAGCAACCTAAGTATCTATCAACTGATTATCTATAAACAAAATAGAATATTATTTGTCAATGTAAGGAACGAAATACTCATGCATATATTACCTCATGGTAAATCTCAAAGACATTATGCTAAGGGAAAGAAACCAGACACAGAAGGCCACATAGTTTATGATTCTATCCATATGTCAGGCCCAGTAGAGTCAAATACACAAAGACAGAAAATAGGCCAGTGATTGCCAGAGTCTAGAGAAAGGAAGAGGGAGAGTGACTGCTCATAGACATGAGTTTTCTTTTGGAAGTGACCAAATATTCTGGTTTTAAACAGTGGTGATGATTGTACAACTTTGTGCATATACTAGAAACCACTGAATTATGCAACTTAAGATGGGGAATTTTATGTTATGAGAATTATATTTCAATTTTAAGCATTTTAACATGTTACAGAAGAAATGGAGAAAGAAGAGTGAATAGGACAATAGAATTGCTCAAAATGCTCTCCAGAGAGAAAAAGTGATTGAATGTATGATAACAGGAATAAACATTATGGATAAGAAGGAGAAAGCTGGCAGGGTTCTAGTTGGCATTACCCTAGAGGAGCAGAGAGAAAATAGGGTTGGTATGCAAGAAGTTAGTGTTCAAAAACATTTCAGATGTACTGAGAAAAAGACTCTCACTTCAGGAAACTGAACAAATTCTGAATAGTATAAATGATTAAAAATCCACAAGCAGACACAGTAGAGTAGAACACAAAAATAAACAGAGAAGGTATATTTCTTATATGGAGAACAAAGACAGAGTTTTAAAAAAATAATGAATATGAAAATGATTGTTGGTTTCTTAAAGTAAAGTAAAATGAAAGCCAGGAAGGAATAGGAGAGTATCTTCAAGTTATTGAGAGAAAATAAATATCAATCCAGAATTTTATACTTGGTTAAACATATCTTCTAATAATTACAGTAAAATAAAACACTTCCAGAAATAACTAAGAGAATGTGGCAATAGCCGGTCACTCTAGGAGAATTTGTAAAACATAGAAAGTTTGTGGTACAAGAAGGAATAATGAGCAAAGAAAGAGATGAATTTATGAAAAATATTTTAAAACTCTGCAGTACAGAACAATAATTAATAGGAATAATGTCTCATTTGCTGAATTTTTATAGGATAGAACCAAAACTTGGTATGCAAATAGAACATAGGTTAGGATGAAGATGATCAGAGCTGAAGTTCTCTTGAGTCTTTAAAAGAAAAAGGTAATAATTAACTTTAGATTTTGTGCACTAAAATTTTTAGAATATACACTGAAAGAAAATAATCAGAAGGTAAAAAAGGATATTTTTTTTTTCTTTTTGTGGTCCTGGGGATTGGATTGATCTCAGGAGCATTTTACCTTCAAGCTACATCCCCAGCCCTTTTTATTTAATTATTTGGAAACAGGGTCACACTAAGTCACTGACTTCACTAAGTTGCTGAGGCTAGCTTGGAACCTGTGATCCTCCTGACTCAAGTACTAGAACTACAAGCATGCGCCACCACACCCGGCTAAAAGAGCATATAAAATTAAACTGGTAGAGAGAAAAATGAGATGAGTGAAAAAAGAAACTCAAACCTTTTTATTAGCTGCTCAATTAACTACCCTAAAACCTGTGCCATAAAACAGCGATTTACTTGTCATTGCTCATGAGCTCATGGTTAACTAGTAGTTCTGCTAATTGAATGGATTTAACTGTTCTTGGATGAAATGACTTATGTGATACTATCAGGCACTTGATCTCTGGGGCTAGTCCAAGATGGCTGTATCATCTTGGCTCCTGTAGCCTCTCACCCTCCAGCAATTTGCTCTTGTTCCCATGGCAACTGGACAAGGCTGAACAGAATGAGTGCAAGGCCTCTTGAGGTCTAGACTAGAGATTAGCAAACTTTTTCTATGAAGGTCTAGGAAACATTTTAGGCTTGGCAAACCATCAAGTTATGACTCCTAAATTCTGCTGTTTTGGCAAGGAAAGCATGAATGAGTCTGGCTGTATTCCAATAAATATTTATAAAAATAGACAGCTGTCCAGAATTGGCCTGTGGGCTCTATTTGTTGATTTTTGGCCTAGAATTAGAACTGGCATAGCTTTTTTTTTTTCTTTGCCTCCCGATAGAAGAAAAAGTAAAGGCTTATTACCAAAAAGATTCCTTTACAGGGAGTGAAATAATTGCACCTTACTTTTGAAAAAAAAGAAAAGGAAGTGAAGAAAAGAGAGAAAGTCCACAGGAAAGCAAAACAAGTAAAAAGTGATATAAATATAGCCAAACATACTATTCACAAATTCACAGTAAATGTGAAGGGAATTATTTTTTTAGTTTAAAGCTATAATGGCAAAACTGTTAGGTTGGCAAAGAGGAATTTTTAAATCTATCATCACTATGGGAGATTTTGGCTCCTCTCTGAATAATTGATTAATCCAGTGACATTAGTGAGAGGAGCTGAGTTCCTCATACAGCTCTGCAAAACTAGTCCTAGATACATATTCTCAATTTACTCTTATGCATATTAACCAGTATTCCTGAACAAGGCAATTGACAGAAGTATTGGATATGAAGTAAAAGACTAGAAGCAACCAAAATATCAGTCAAAAAGAGAATGAACAAAGAAAATGTAGATGAGGCTGGTAGTAGGGACCTACATAAAAAGAAACAAATGAACTCCAGCTACATGGATGCATCTCAGCAATAGAGCATGCCATGTACAGAGCATTGCAGAAGAGCATGTACAATCTGATTTCATTTACCTCATGTTCAAAACATGTAGAACTAGTGATATGATTTTAGGTATAAGTACATGTATGGTAAAACTCAGAAGACTTTCCTTACCTTTATAGATTAGAAATAGAAATGGGAAGGAAAAGGTAGAAGGGGGCTTTGGAGTCATCTTATAAGAAGGGTGCCCAACCAGCCAGGCATGGTAGTGCTCACCTGTAATCCTGGTATTTTGGAGACTGGAACAGGAAGATTGCAGATTTGAAACCAGCCTCAGGGACTTCCAGTAAGATGGCGACCGAGAAAAGCAGCGTTTACGAGTCCTGCTAACACTCAATCTCTATTGCCACAAAATCAGCACTTTTCATAGCCAGAAAACACTATCAGCAGAGAGATAATGTAAACACAAAGGACAGAGAAAAAGAAGAATAGAAGAACAACCAGAGACCAGAAAAGAAACCAGCCCATATTGCAGAGCCGCACCAGTACTATCATGCCTCACAGCACCAGGATCCAGAAAGGGAAGGTAACCAAGGAGCTGAAGTGAGCAGCTGTGGGTCATTCAGGTATAATTCAGCAGTTCTTTCATCGCAAAGAATGTCTAAAACTCCCAGTGACCAAGCTCATCATGCCTTCCAGGGACTCAGAATGGAGCTCAAAACCAGAAAAGAAATACACCAGCCTCACAGCTGAGGGTGTGGCAGCAGCACCATATTGCCAGCAGCAGCCACCCACAACAGCTCCTGATCAGCTCACACAATAACTGTAAGTGTAATTGCTGCCTCTGCAGGAGAAATCCCAGCACTGCACCCCCAGAGACTTGCTCAGCTTTGATAATCTCCCTGGGTCTGAGATTTTGCAGTCCAACCCAGTGAAGGAGTAGTTGTGGCAAAGATACCACACCCTAGTCACAGCTCCCCATGGGAAAGAACCCAGCTCAGCACCCCCATGGTCTCGTGCTGCCTCAATTAACTCCTTGGGTCTGAGACTTTACAATACAACCCAGTAAAGGAGTAGTGGTAGCTGAGATTACCACAAACTCAAGATCCAGAGCACCGTAAGTGAAGTCGTGGTGACCGGGGAAGAACCCAGAGAAGGCACAAACTTCTGAAATCATGGGAAAGAGGAACAACAACAGAGTAATGAACGCCCACAACCCCATAATATCAGAACCTGATAACACAAAAATTCAGAGATCTCTAGAAGATCAAGTCAGGAACATAACTGTAGAAATAATACAGGGCCTTCAAAAAGAATTTAGAGAGAGTTTAAAGAAATAAAGAATGCAATCATTGAAGTAAGGGCATCAATTCAAACTATAAACAATTGATTAAACCACATGGAGAATAGAATCTCACTCCTAGAAGATGATCACTCCAAAAATGAATGCATAATTTCTAACTTAGAAAAATATCTGAAAGCAGGAATCTGACATTGAAGCGATATGGGCCCATTTTAAGAAAGCTAACCTAAGAATAATCAAAATAGAGGAGGGTAAAGAAGGTGAAGCCAAAGGGATCAATAATATCTTCAAAGAAATAATAGCAAAAAATTTTCCAAACATAGAGCAAGAGGTTGTTACACAGGTCCAGGAAACTTATAGAACTCCCTTTAGACAAGATCAGATAAACGGTTCCCCATGCCACATAATTGTCAAAATGACCAATGTAGAAGCCAAGGAGAGAATCTTAAAGACAACAAAAACAAAAGGCTAAGTGACATTCAGAGGCAAACGAATTAAAATCACTTCAGACTTCCCAAACCAAATCATGAAAGCCAAAAGGGCTTGGAGTAACATATTCCAAACTCTGAAAGAAAACAACTTCTAGCCAAAAAATTTCTACCCAGCAAAACTATCTATCAAATTAGATGGGGAAATAAGAAGCTTCCATGACAAACAGAAACTGAAGCAATTTATGTTTTCAAAACCAGCGCTAGAGAAAATACTCAAAGAGATTAACTACAAAGAAGAAATAAGTAATACACACCAGAACCAGAGAAATAAGATTTTCCATCCAGCAGACAACTAAGCAAAGAAGAATGAACAGTATTTCAAACAGAAATAAAATCTTAACATGTTAGGAATTAAAAGTTATCTCTCAATAATCACACTGAATGTAAGTGGTCTCAATTCCCCAGTAAAAAGACATAAATTGACAAAATGGATTAAAAAACAAAATCCATCCATCTGCTGCTTACAAGAAACACACTTTTCAAGTAAAGATAGTAACAAACTGAAGGTAAAGGGCTGGAGCAAGGTAATTCATTGTAAGTAGCCATCCTAACAAATGTGAAGTAGTATTTCACTAGAGTTTTTATTTGTATTTCCTTAATGATTAGTTATATTATGATAATGATGAGTGATATTCATGTGTTTATTGGTCATATAAAAATCTTTGGAGATTATCTATTTTAGTCTTTTACCTATTTCTAAATTGTATTGTTTGCTTTTATTGTTGCTAATTTTTAGGATTTCTATTTGGAATATTAATATACCTTCAGATATAAAATTTGGAAATAAATTATCCCATTGTATCAGTAACTTTTAATTCTGTTTACATTGTCTTTGGATGTACAATATTCTTTTATTTTTTCTGAAGTTTGTTTGTTTATTCTTTTGTTGCCTGTGCCTTTGGAATCATATTCAAGAAATCACTGCCAATTTCAATGTTGTGAAGTTTTATGACCCTGGTTTTCTTCTAAAAGTTTATAATCTTAAGATTTACATTTAGGTCTTTTATCTATTTTGAGTTAATATTTGTATATTGTGTTAGGTTAGGGCCCAATTTTATTCTTTTTCATGTAGTTATTATTTTTCAACAATATTTAGTGAAAAGATTATTATTTCCTTCACCAAATGTTCTTGGAAACCTTGTCAAAAATAACTTGACCATATATGGAAGAAAAAAAAAACCCAAACATATCAAAGTTAATCAGGAAACCAAGCATGGGTAGGAGGGAGGGGGAGGGAAAGGTTAGGGATTGAGTAGGAGCTGATTGGGTGATGTGTTTGTGTGTATCTCCACAAGTTTTTTTTTTTTATCCCATTAAGGTGTATGACTACAATGTACCAATAAAAATTTATTTAAAAATAAACAAACAAACAAATAAATAAATAAATAAAAGAAACCGGCCTCAGCAACTTAGTGAGGTTCTCAGCAAACTAGCAAGAGCTCATTTACAAATGAAAAGTAAAAAAAGCCTTGGGGTGTAGCTCAGAGGTAGAATGCTCCTAGGTTCAGTCTCAGTAACACACACACACACACACACACACACACACACACACACACACACACAGTACCCATTATAGTATGTCTTTCCAAGTATAAATGAAGCAGACTTCTCTGAGTTTCCTCTTTCCATACACTTTATTTGCATAATATATACCTTGGTGAGGCTGAACTCATTTTAGTGGAGGGAAGAGAAGGCAGTTACAGAGCCTGTGGCTATAAATTCTCATATATAAAAATTTTCCTTTCACCTTGCAACTCTATACAGAAAGCAGAAATTGTACTTTATTTTACTAAGCAGAAAAATGTTGCCATTTTTCCAATTCTTATTATAAATGATATTTATGCTCAGTAGGACATAATTAGATTTTTATTCTTTATTGATTCTGGCCTTTCAATAAATGTGCACTTAGGAATTTTTGGATCACTCAAAACTTCTGAATTATCATGAAACCTAAAAACCTGCAAACCTTGAATGATTATTTAATCCACCAAATAGAGTATGTTGTTTCAAAATATACTCTGGTGTAGATGTTTTTCCTAACTTGATTTCATTAAACCAGGTGATTCACCTATGAAATCTTATAAATTTCTATGAAGGATACTATGACTCCTTCAATAAAAAAGGGGGGACAAGGCACAAGCACTCTGGCCTATTGGTATAATATAATTATACATCAAAATGAGATTCAAAGTGATACAAACATACATGGACACATCACTTGGTGTATATCTCAGAATATTTATTCCCTTTTCCCCCTCCCTATACATGCTAACGAGACTGGCAGAGAAACCTTGAATGGACATAACCTTATTTGAACTGTTCCCTTCTTGGATCCTCTCTTCTCCTCCACCTCCCTCTCTCAATCCTCCTTCACAATTTTATTGTTTTCTCTCCTCATTTAACTGAAGGTCTTTTTGCTTCCTACTTTTGTTCTATCTTCCACAAAGGAGAGAAAACGTGTGACCCTTGGCTTTCTGGGACTGGGTAATTGCCTGGGAAATTCTAATTCAGTGATCTGGATTACATGGGGAAGGAGTGATGGAAAGAACATTTTTCTATTTCAGCCAAGGCTTCCCCTGGAGCTGTGGCCTTCAGGGAGTGGGGTCCTCCTTTGAGAATGAGCAGGGCAGGGAGCAGGGAGCCACCAAGCTGAGAGGTGACTCATGTCTCAGGGGGAATAGGACAAGTGGCCACATGGCTTTGGACTCTGTGGCCTTGATCCTTCCCCCAGTCCATGCTTGTCTGTGGGACCTGATGATACACTTGACTTTCGAAGGCTGGATGCCCAGCACTCCTGGCCTACACTTTACCTGCCCTTACCTCTTCCTACCACATGATCATTGGGCCATCACTCCATCTGAACTGGATCTACCAGCCAGGTGGACCTGCTGGGATCCCCGGCAAGGAAGATTTACATTGTGTTAAGACTAAGTCTTTATTTGCTCACACGTGTTAAATTACAGCTGATGGTCAAGAATGTTGTCTGTGGAGCAACCCTGCAGAAATCCCAACTCTACTGATGATTAGCTGTGTACACCCAGGCAAGTTTTAACATCCCCATTCTTTGATTTCCTTGTAAAATGGATATAATAAAGTAAATCACTTCATAGATTTGTTTGAGAAGACTAAATTAGTTAAAATATGTGAAGCACTTAGGTTTTAGTTAAAATATATGAAGCACTTAGGACATGCTTAGAATGCAGAAAACCTTAGTAAATGTTAGCAATTCTTTCTATTGTTTTAAAAATAAACTTTTAAGTACAAAAGGGAATTTTGTGCCTAGAAACCAAGCATGAAGTTTGAGAGCACTTTGACATTAATGCCAAAGCAGCAGTTCCAAAGCCTTCATATACTAGTTTTTACTTTGTTTTTATGGGCTATGCAGATTAATGTTTACTTTATTCAAAATCAATGCTGAGAAAATAAAAATAGGTATTAGTACATTTAAGACAGCATAATAGCCATTTCTCATATTAATATAAATGAAATATGGCATGAAAAATATTTCTTAGCTGCAAGTGATGGTACAGGCCTATAATCCCAACACTTGGGAGGCTGAGACCAGATGACTGCAGATTTAAAGCCAGACTCAGGAATTTAAGAGATACCTTCAGGAATTTAGCAAGCCCCTGTTTTAAAACAAAAAATTAAAGGTTGGGAGGGTAACTCAAGTAGAATACCCCTGGGTTCAATCCCAGCCCACCCCCCATATACACACTTATTTTATAAAATGATTCAGTGAGAAGAGTGGCTGACCTTGCTGCTTTACCTTTTTCACATTTATTTAATGCCTGTCTCAACAAAAGTGAGCTGGATTCTCCAGCTTGCTCGGCCTTCAATCTGTCATGATATGCATCCTGCAGCCTTTGGACATCATGGTGTACTCTAGAGCAAGAATTCATATGGAAAATGGCACTTCCTGAAAGGGTCTTTTGAAACTCTGGTCCAAAGCTTGCTCCTGGAAAACCATTGTACTGGAGCCATGTAAGAACTGGAGAAGTGGGCATTTTGATTATACATCATATGTTTGTTGAATGATTGAATAAATGAAGAGGTCATCTAAATTTTAGGAAACCCAGCTTCTTCTTTTAGATATTGAGAAAAATTGCAGCTATCTTGTAGTAATGTTGTAGAATTAGAATGACAGAGAAGCCATTTTTCTGACCTTAAGGTCTGAGTTGAGATTCCTCCTACATTCTTCTCTAACACATTGATATTATCTTGATGGTGATATTTATTACACAATGTGAAAAGAGCTTAATTATTTGTCTCCTTAACTAAGGAATATGTCTTATTCAATCTCAGATTCTAGTGCCTATCCAATGCCTCACCACATAGTACTCAATCGAAGTTTGCTAAATGAATTTAAGAAAGATAATGAATAAGTGATATTGAAATTGAGGTTTTAGAACAGTGATTTTTGAGCCAGGTGTGGTGGTTTACACTTGTAATCCCAGTAGTTGGGAGGCTGAGCCAGGAGGATTACAAGTTTGAGGCCAGCCTCAGCAACTTAGTGAGAATTTGTCTAAAAAACTTAGAGCTGAGGGTATGGCTTGGAGTTAGAATGCCTTTGGTTTCATCCTCCAGAAACCCCAAACTTTAAAAAACAAACAAAAACAAAAGCAGCAATTTATGGTTCTGTGCATATGTAAGTTGGTATATGAAGAAAGGAGAGTTGTTATCTTTTTTTCAAATTGAATCTAAACTGGAGAAAGAGGATAAACAGAGAACATGCCTAATTGCAGCAATAGCATGTCAATTAATGAGCTGGAGTAGGAAAAATATACACTTGTTAGCTTCCTTATATTTGATCCCATCTACTCAGGTGACTTGAAAAATCTCTGTTAAACTATGGAGATATTTATATAGGATAGCAGGGTAGTTCTTTTAGTTTTTACTTGTTAAAAATAAATTCTTGGCTTGGCATGGTGGCGCACGCCTGTAATCCTAGCGCCTGGGAAGCCGAGACAGGAGGATCGAGGCCAGCAAAGATACTTCAGCAACTTAGTGAGACTCTTGCCAGGTGAGGTGGCACATGCTTGTAATCCCCGCGCTTGGGAGGCAGAGACAGGAGGATCGCGCAGGTTCGAAGCCAGCCGTGCTGGCTTAAGAGACCCTGTTTCCAAAAATAAAGAACAGGTCTGGGAGTGTAGCCCAGAGGTAAAAGGGCTTCCAGGAACCCCAGTACCACAAATAATTAAATAAATAAATAAATAATAAATAAATTAATTAATTCTTACAAATTAAACCCCACAACCAAGATGGCTTGCTCTCAGTGATAAATCTTCTTTCCTAATTGACTGAACCGGCTATATGACTCTTCCACTCCAGCCTGTGGAAACCCGTGCTGTGAACATACAGTGGTGAGAAAGTCTTCTTGATCTCCAGTGATCTCTACCATTTGTCTGGGAAGAAATGATGTAAGTTCTTTAGCCAACAGTTCCCATCCATCCAAGTATAAATCCATTTTAGGGAAACACCTGTCAAATTTTCCTTTATATTGACCCAGTGGGGGAGTGGCAGAGCAGAGATATCACACCATAGGAGAATGTGCAACCTGACACCCCCCATAGTTTAAAGCAGCCTCTATCGACTCCCTGGGTCGGAGACTCTGTGATACAACCCAGTAAAGGAGTAGTGGGGTCTGAGATACTACTGACTTGAGATCCAGAGCACCTTAAGTGAAGTCATAGTGACCCAAGGGAAGAACCCAGAAAAGGCACAAACTTCCGAAATCATGGGAAAGAGGAATAACACTGGAGCAATGAATGTCCACAACCCCACAACATCAGAACCCAATAAAACAGAAAATCGGAGATTTCTAGAAGATCAAATCAGGAAAATAACTGTAGAAATAATAGAGGTGCTTCGAAAAGAACTCAGAGAGAGCCAAAAAGAGATAAAGGATGCAATTAATGAAGTAAAGGCCTCAATTCAAAGCACAAACAACTGATTAACCACATGGAGAACAGAATCTCACTCTTAGAGGATGATCATTCCAAAAATGAATGCATAGTTTCTCATCTAGGAAAAAATAACCAACAGCAGGAATCTGACATTGAAGAAATATGGGCCCATTTTAAGAGAGCTAACCAAAGAATAATTGGAATAGAGGAGGGAAAAGAAAGTGATACCAAAGGGATCAACAATCTCTTCAAGGAAGTAATAGCAGAAAATTTTTCAAACATAGAGCAAGAGGTTGATACACAGATCCAGGAAACTTATAGAACTCCCTTTAGACAGGATCGGAGAAGAGGATCCCCACGCCACATAATTGTCAAAATGACCACTGTGGAAGCCAAGCAGAGAATCTTAAAGGCAACAAAAGCAAAGGGCCAAGTGACATTCAGAGGCAAGCCAATTAGAATCACTACAGACTTCCCAAACCAAGTCATGAGAGCCAGAAGGGCTTGGAGTAACATATTCCAAACTCTGAAAGAAAACAACTTCCAGCCAAAAATTTCCTACCCAGCAAAACTTTCCATCAAATTAGATGAAGAAATAAGAAGCTTCCATGACAAACAGCAACTGAAGGAATTTATGTCTTCAAAACCAGCGCTAGAGAAAATACTCAAAGAGATTAACTACAAAGAAGAAATAGGTAACACACACCAGAACCAGAGAAACAAGATTTTCCATCCAACAGACAACTAAGATTGGTTATCTGTGGAGATTCATTATTTATGTTAGTCTTTTACCTATCTCTAAATGGTATTGTTTGCCTTTATTGTTGTTAATTTCTAGGATTTCTAGTTGGAATATTAATATACCTTCAGATATAGCATTTGGAAATATTTTATCCAATTCTATTAGTAACTTTTAACTCTGTTTACATTGTCTTTGGATATACAATATTTTTTTTTAGGGAGTTTGTATACTCTTCTGTTGCCTGTGCCATTGAAATCATATCCAAGAAATCACTGCCAATTTCAATGTTGTGAGGTTTTATGACCCAGATTTTCTTCTAAAAGTTTATAGTCTTAGGATTTATATTTAGGTCTTTTATCTATTTTGAGTTAATACTTGTATATGGGATTAGGTAAGGGTCCAATTTTATTCTTTTCCATGTAATTATTATTTTTCAATAATATTTAGTTAAAAGATTATTATTTCCACCACCAAATGTTCGTGGAAACCTTGTCAAAAATAACTTGACAATATAGGGAAGAATTTATCTCTAGGCTTTTATTTAACTCCAATGGTTTATATATCTGCCTTTAGAACAGTACTACACTGTTTCAATTATTGTAGCTTTATATGGTTTGAAATCAGAAAATATATATCTTCTAGCTTTGTTCTTTTTCAAGATCGTTTTGGGTATCTAGAATCCTTATTCCATATTAGGATAGATTTTTTTCTGAAAAATAAATATATAGGTCGCGGGACTCTGGGCCCCGGCCGAACTGCGTGTAGCACGCCAGGCCCCTGGAGAAACCGGGCCCAGTAAGACGCTGGGTTCTGGGTGGGGGTCGCACCCGGCGCAAAAAAGCCGGGGCCCGGGTCGCGGGACCCTGGGCCCCGGGCCAAACTGCGCGTAGCACGCCAGACCCCTGGAGAAACCAGGCCCAGTAAGACGCTGGGTTCTGGGCGGGGGTCGAGCACAGGGCACGCCAGCTGGGGCCCGGGTCGCGGGACTCTGGGTCCCGGCCGAACTGTGCATAGCACGCCAGACCCCTGGAGAAACCAGGCCCAGTAAGATCCTGGGTTCTGGACAGGGGTCGCGCGCGGGGCACGCCAGATGGGGCCCGGGTCGCGGGACTCTGGGCCCCGGGCCGAACTGCGAGTAGCACGCCAGACCCCTGGAGAAACCGGGCCCAGAACAGAAAAAGATAAAGAAAAATATCGGAGAGGAGGTAAGAAAGCCGTTATGGATGCCAGGACACTGGAGATGCAGACAAAACTTATCTAAATGTACTGGAACGTATGGAAAAATTTGCCGTGAAAGAGGACTGCTATTTCTCTATATTGTTAAGAATCTCAGACATCACATATAAGGAGAGAGTTTAGCGGAGACCAAGGAGAAATGCGGTGTTGAAAGAGTTCTCCGCGATGGTGGTGGAGACTTGTATTCAGGAGAAGCAGAAACCGGATCTTACCAACTTTATTTTTTTGGAGAAATTACACCAAATGTCGAATGCTACCATCACGCATGCTTAGGAACACTGGACAACATTCAGAGTGGAAAAAGAGCCTGGGAAGGATTTGAAACGGTGGAGGCAGTGGTAATGCCAGTGGCCAATATTTGGGAGAGGCAGAGATCTGATACATTACAACTGGAACCTTTGAAATAATAACCACAGAGACAGTGATCGGAACCTGCTGAGGGGTTAGGCGGGCGCCGGGGCCAGTGGCCAACATCGGAGCTTGCTGTGAGGCAAGGCCACTACTGAGGCCTCCGTGGCCGGGATTGGAACCTGCAGAGGGGTTAGACCGATGCTGGGGCCAGCGAGGCCGGCATTGGAGCCTGCCATGAGGCAAGGCTTGGGCTAGGGCCTCCGAGGTCAGGTCCGGAACTTGCTGAGGGGTTATGCCAGTCCTGGGATCAGCGAGGCCGTCATCGGAGCCTGCCGTGAGGCAAGGCCAGTGTTGGGGCCCCCGAGGACGGGACCGGAGCCTGCTGAGGGGTTAGGCCGGTGCTGGGGCCAGCGAGGCTGGCATCAGAGCCTGCCATGAGGCAAGGCCGGTACTGGGGCCTCCGAGGCCAGGATAAGAGCCTGCCGAGGGGTTAGGCCGGTGCTGGGGCCGGTGAGGCCGGCATCGGAGCCTGCCTTGAGGCATGACCAGTGCTGGGGCCTCCGAGGCCAGGATCGGAGCCTGCCGAGGGGTTAGGCTGGTGCTGGGGCCAGTGAGGCCGGCATCGGAGCCTGCCTTGAGGCAAGGCCAGTACTGGGGCCTCTGAGGCCAGGATAAGAGCCTGCCGAGGGGTTAGGCCGGTGCTGGGGCCAGCGAGGCCGGCATCGAAGCCTGCCTTGAGGCATGACCAGTGCCGGGGCCTCCGAGGCCAGGATCAGAGCCTGCCGAGGGGTTAGGCCGGTGCTGGGGCCAGTGAGGCCGGCATCGGAGCCTGCCTTGAGGCAAGGCCGGTACTGGGGCCTCCGAGGCCAGGATAAGAGCCTGCCGAGGGGTTAGGCCGGTGCTGGGGCCAGTGAGGCCGGCATCGGAGCCTGCCTTGAGGCAAGGCCGGTACTGGGGCTTCCGAGGCCAGGATAAGAGCCTGCCGAGGGGTTAGGCCGAGGCTGGAGCCAGCGAGGCCGGCATCGGAGCCTGCCTTGAGGCATGACCAGTGCTGGGGCCTCCGAGGCCGGGATCGGAGCCTGCCAAGGGGTTAGGCCGGTGCTGGGGCCAGCAAGGCCGGCATCGGAGCCTGCCTTGAGGCAAGGCCGGTACTGGGGCCTCCGAGGCCAGGATAAGAGCCTGCCGAGGGGTTAGGCTGGTGCTGGGGCCAATGAGGCCGGCATCAGAGCCTGCCTTGAGGCAAGGTCGGTACTGGGGCCTCGAGGCCAGGATAAGAGCCTGCCGAGGGGTTAGGCCGGTGCTGGGGCCAGCGAGGCCGGCATCGGATTCTGCCGTGAGGCATGACCAGTGCTGGGGTCTCCGAGGCCGGAATCGGAGCCTGCCGAGGGGTTAGGCCAGTGCTGGGGCCAGTGAGGCCGGCATCGGAGCCTGCCGTGAAGCAAGGCCGGTACTGGGGCCTCCGAGGCCAGGATAAGAGCCTGCCGAGGGGTTAGGCCGGTGCTGGGGCCAGCGAGGCCGGCATAGGAGCCTGCCTTGATGCATGACCAGTGCTGGGGCCTCCAAATCCGGGATCGGAGCCTGCCGAGGGGTTAGGCCGGTGCTGGGGCCAGTGAGGCCGGCATCGGAGCCTGCCGTGAGGCAAGGCCGGTACTGGGGCCTCCGAGGCCAGGATAAGAGCCTGCTGAGGGGTTAGGCTGGTGCTGGGGCCAACGAGGCCGGCATTGGAGCCTGCCATGAGGCTAGGCCGGTGCTGGGGCCTCCGAGGCCGGGACTGGAATCCTGCCAAGGGGTTAGACTGGTGCAGGGGCCAATGGCCAGCATCGGAGCCTGGCGTGAGGCAAGTTCACTCCTGCGGCCTTCAAGGCCGGGACCAAAGCCAGCTTAGGGGTTAGACCATTTCAGGGGCCAGCGAGACCAGAACTGGGGCCTCCCATGAAGCAAGGCCGCTGCTTGAGCCAGCGAGGTCTGGATCAGTCCACTGAGTAGCCAGACCACTACTGGGACCATCAAGAGTGGGATTGGTACTTGCAACGCAGCATGCACAGAGAAATATCGCAGAAAATATAAATCAGACGCTTCTCTTAATCAGCAATAACTAGGAGGAAAAGGGCAACAGGAAGAGGTTGAGCTATAGAATGGGCCCTATAGTGAAGCAACTAATGTGACCAATCAGAGGGTATGTAATACTGGAGGACCTAGCCTCTTTAAAACACAGGAGGTACATAAACAAATGTATCAAAGTAAATCACCAAAGAAGTGTGGGATGGAGGGAGGGGGAGGGAATGGGATGGGGGCTGGAGGAGGGCTAAATGGATGATATGTGCTTGTATATCCTCTCAAGTCTTGTACTCCAATGTGATTGATATATGACTACAATGCACCAATTTAAAAAATAAATTAATTAAAAAAAGCACTAAGAAAAATAAATAAATAAATAAATAAATATATAAATATATGATAGTTTCACCTAAAAAAATAGAAAAAATATTCTCTGGTAAGAAAGAAAGCAAAAAGAAATATTGAAATGTTATCTTTAAGTCATCAAAAGCTTGGTATCAGACAAATGAAACTGTTATGTGAGATTATCATTTTTAATTTTGGATAAATTGCTATAATACTAGATGTCAACCACTAAGCCAAGCATGGGAAGGAGGGATGGGAAGGGAATGGGGTGGGGATCGGGTGGGTCTGACTGGGCGATATGTGCATATATGTGTACAAAAGTTTGTATCCCACTATGATGTATGAATACAGTGCACCAATAAAAAATTTTTTTTTCTTTTATTACCATGAAAGAAACATTTTTATTTTTTGGTCCTGGAAAGAAAGTTTATGTACTGATTTGGGCAATTTACTTGCCACATAACTTGGTTAAATTTCATAATCTCTCGGTACTGTCATTTCTGCATTGAAAAAACGAGAGGTTGTAAGAGCTCTCCAGAGCATGCACAGGAATTTTTTTTAATTGGTGCATTGTAATCATACATTAAAATGAAATTCAGAGTGGTCGAGACATACATACTCACAATACTAGGTGAGCCTCCCCCAGTCCCACTCTGTTCACTCGCCCTCACCTTGCATCATATTGAGATTGGCATTGATAATTGTGTGTACATCATGCTCATTGAAGTGTTAACTTTATTGACTCTCCCTCTCCCCACCACCTCCTTTCTTCACTCCACTAGGGTTTCTCCTCCTTTCTCTAGTTTCTTTTGTATCAGTTTCTCCCGAGCTTCCACATATAAGGCAAACATCTGGTCTTTGATTTTTTATGATTGACTAACCTCATTTAGCATAACATTTTCTTTTGCTGAGGTCATACAGACTCCGCCTGATTTATATCTGCAAGTTGACAGCCATCAATATTGAGACTCTCCTTGCATTTGTAAGAGATAAGGCACCATGGGTTGCCTGTCTCTTTCCCCAGCACCTGGAAAAGTACCTCGTACACGGAGGGTGTTGTTCAGAACATTGTGAAACAAGTTGCTGAGAAACTATGTTCTTCTCTGATTTTTATTTTATAGAATATCAGCTCCAAGCTCAATACATACTTACTAAACACAAAATTATTTTTATAGAAAAAGTTTAATATCTAACAAAATATTAAAGCAATTCAAATTGTGGACAAGTAAATTATTTATTCATTTAAAAATGAATAACTAACCATAATAAAATTTGCAACCCTGATTTCATCTTTTCCAGTCTTCCCTGAAAGTGCAGCTATGTGGATCCTTGTTAGTTGTTTTCATAAAAGGGTTTTTCACATAGCCTGACAGCACAGAGGAGCAACCTATGAGAGTTCCAATGCGAAGATCTCAGGATATGGCTTTCATCACAGAACATGGGGAGGAAGTGAGGTCCTGGACCACTCATTGCCTTCAGGTCAGTAATACAAATGTCAAGTCAATAAGGAAGCACTCACAATAATACAAAAAAGACAACATTTGTGATGCACTGTTTGATTCTAGACAGACTCTTTGTGAGAATCTTCTATACATATGAGCCAGAGGACTTGTTCACTTCAAGCACTGCCTACAGGGTTCAATCTGAATCACTAATAGGCAACAGCTCTGTGGACATGTAATTTTCTCAGTGTGTCTTAATTTCTCAATATGACATATGAAAGATCTGTTGATGTCAATCTGCCTGTGTTAGAGAAACACAGTTTCCCTAATGACAGCCTCTACTTGCAGGTATAAATCAGGTGAAATCTGTCCAGAACTCAGAAAAATCCATTAATCTAGCTGGAAAAAGAATTCACTGTTCATGCTCAGTGGATGCAGCATGTCATCCCCATGAGTGACTAGCACATGTTTAAACAATAAACTCTACCTGTGTATCTAACTACTGCTTGTCATTCAAGGTCCAACTTTTTGGTCACCTCTTCCTCCCATGGAGCCAGTGTTGATCTCTCAACTGAATGTGAGTTTTCTGCCCTCATACAGCTGTATCTGTTTTTCTCCTGTGACCTTGAGAGCTTCTTTCTTCCATTAGTCACTGGAACCTGTATTTTTGTTATTCCACTAGACGGGAGCAAGCACCACTATGACTATCGCTGCCACCCTGGCAGAGCCCATTGCCTGCCAAGCAGATGTCTGTCAAGTAGTAAGTGGTAAAAAAATGAAAGTGTTTGTAGAAAAAAATAAATGAAGGAAGCATTAATCTAATATTTCAGAATTAAACATCACCTTTTCATTTGAATAAACCATATGTGATTCAGCTTTGGGAACTAATTTATACAGAAGCCTTATGGCTCAGTAGATGGAGTTAGGTCTGGGAGTTGGAAGATAATTCTTCCTACTCGTTTACTAAGACCTTTAGGCAAAAGAGCTCATTTGTCATCTCTCTCCTGGAATAGCAAAACTGAGAGTCCAAAAGTTCATTGAGTCCATTTCCTGAGACACACAGAAGCAGAGGGACCTATGTAGATTGGCATAGTACTGTTCATGGTCGGAGCAGACCGAAACCTGCTTCCTGGCCCTCACCTATGTGATATCAGATACAAATTGGACCAGTGGTTACCTCAGTGGGTGATTGGCTAGGAAGAGGGGCAAAGAAACAGTCTTCTATAGTAGAGCTGTTCTCTATCTTGAGCCAGACGGGGTTGCTGGGGTATATACATGTAAAAATTATATGATTATGTTTTGTACATTCTACTGAATGTAATATTATACCACAGGAAGAAAAAATAAAGGCAGTATTTTAATAAAATTACCTGGTTCTTCATCTACTATTGTAACATTCTTATTTCTTCTGTGTTGGCAATTTTTCTGATTACAAAATAATACATATTTAATAAGTCCCACCACTTTTGAAATGTAAAACCTTAGAAAATGAATATCTTTCAAAATGTCATTCCCCAGAGAGAAAACATTGCTAAAATTTATTATACCCAGGTTGTATTTTTATATGAAAAATGAGCTCCTTTGAGAACACAGAAGTGCTAAGTGGTATCACCTGGCACCTAATCTTTAAGAAACAGCATGCACCCTGGAAAAGTTGCTCAGTGCTTCCAACTGAGATGCGACTGCACCTTACTTCTTCAGCCATGGGTCTTGGGCAAGGTCTGGTTTCCTTCATGTTTTACTCTCCTTCACAATCCAGAGATTTGGGATTTTTAAAAATCTTCCTCTCACATAGAAAATAAAAATTATTCTATATCCATCCCCTGAAATGACTAAGCGAGTATTAGAATTTCAGCAGGGAATGGTGGTACTTGGGAGGCTGAGACAGGAGAATGACATGTTGGAGGACAGTCTCAGCAGTGCAGTGAGACTCTCAGCAAACTAATGAGACCCCGTTTCATTACAAAATAAATAAAAATAGGAATGGGGGTGTAGCTCTGAGATAGAATATCCTTGAGCTCAATCCCCAGTAACACACACACACACACACACACACACACACACACACACACACGATTTCACCAGTTCTTCCATCATAGAAGATTCTGAAGCAGGTAAATATTTCTGTCTGTTTCAAAGATTTGTTATTGCCGGGCGTGGTGGCGCCGCTCTTAATCCCCGCGCTTGGGAGGCAGAGATAGGTGGATCGCACAGGTTTGAAGCCAGCTGCGCTGGTTTAAGAGACCCTGTTTCCAAAAAAAAAAGAGTATAAAAATATGTACTGGGAGTGTAGCCCAGAGGTAGAAGGGTTTCCAGGAACCCCAGTACCACCAAAAAAAAAAAAAAAAAAGATTTGGACTTTCGGGAAGATGGCGACAGAGGAAAGCAGCACTTACAAATCCCGCTAACAATCCAACTCTACTACCACAAAACCAGCGCCTTTCAGAGCCAGAAAACACCACCAGCAAAGAAATAAAAATGGTAAATACAAGGGACAGAGAAAAAGGGCTGGAAAAACAAGACACAAGAAAAAAACCAGCCCGAAGTGCCGCGCCGGCGTGGTGCGGAGCGGTCGGAGCAGCCGGAGCGACCAGAGCTGCAGCACGGATTGGGGGGAGCTGCGGAGCGGAGTGGCCTGAGCAGCCGGAGCAGCCAGAGCCACATCGCAGAACGGCCGGAGTGGTCGGAGTGGCCAGACCCGCAGTGCAGAGCAGCCGGAGCCATGTTCAGAGCAGCCAAGCAGAGCGGCCAGAGCAGCCGAGTGGAGCAGCCAGAACAGCTGGAGCAGCCAGAGCCGCAGCGCGGATTGGGGGGAGCTGCAGAGCGGAGTGGCCTGAGCAGCCAGAGCGGCCGGAGTGGCCAGACCCACGGTGCAGAGCAGCCGGAGCCACGGTTCAGAGCAGCCGAGCAGAGCAGCCAGAGCAGCAGGAGCGGAGTGGCCAGACCCGCAGTGCGGAGCAGCCAGAGCCGCGGCGCAGAGCGGCCGGAGGGGCACGGCCTACATCTCCCCTAGCAGCACCAGGCTCCACAGAGGAGGGAGACTCAAAACAGAGCTCAAATCCAGAGAGGAGGTACTCTGGCCTCGCCGCCTAGGATGCAGAAGCAGCGTCTTACTGCTGGTGGCAGCGGCGAGTTCACCAGACAGCCCTAGACCAACCTACTCAACCAGCCACCAGGCGCCTGAGAGGAGGGGTGGACAGCGAGCTGAGGTGAGCAGGTGCTGAACAGCCGGGCGGCAGTCAGCAGTTTTGTTGGTGCAGGGAACATCTAAAGCTCCCAAGGACCGGGCATGGCACAACTGGCAAGGACTCAGAGCAGAGTTCAAAACCAGAGAAGAAATACACCGAATCACGGCCGAGGGCGTGGCAGTGGTGCCATATTGCCAGTGGCGGCAGCAGCGAATCCACCGAGTTCACTACAGCTCCATCACCGCACTCAACAACCCTGAGTCAAATTGCGGTCCCTAGGGGAGAAATCCCAGTACTGCACTCCCAGAGACTTGCGCAGATAGTCTCCCTGGGTCGGAGATTTTAGCAGTGCAGCCCAGTGGGGGAGTGGCAGTGGCAGAGATATCATACCATAGTCACAACTCCCCACTGGAGAACACCCAACTTGGCACCCCCCCACGGTCTAAGCAGCCTTGATTGACTCCCTGGGTCTGAGACTTTGTGATACAACCCAGTAAAGGAGTAGTGGTGACTGAGATACCACAGACTCGAGATCCAGAGCATCTTAAGTGAACTCGTAGGGACTCAGGGAAGTAACCAGAGAAGGGACAAACTTCCAAAATCATGGGAAAGAGAAATAACAATGGAGCAGTGAATGCCAACAACCCCACAACATCAGAATCTGATAACACAGAAATCCAAAGATCTCTAGAAGATCAAATTAGGAAAATAACTTTAGAAATAATAGAGGACTTTCGAAAAGAATTTAGAGTCAAAAAGAGATAAAGGATGCAATTAATGAAGTAAAGGCCTCAATTCAAAGTATAAAAAACAGATTAGACCACATGGAGAATAGAATCTCACTTCTTGAAGATGATCATTCTAAAAATGAATGCATAGTTTCTAATTTAGAAAAAAAAAACCCGACAGCAGGAATCTGACATTGAAGAAATATGGGCCCATTTCAAGAGAGCTAACCTAAGAATAATTGGAATAGAGGAGGGAAAAGAAGGTGAAACCAAAGGGATCAACAATCTCTTCAAGGAAGTAATAGCAGAAAATTTTCCAAACATAGAGCAAGAGGTCGATACACAGGTCCAGGAAACTTATAGAACTCCCTTTAGAAAGGATCAGAGAAGAGGATCCCCACGCCACATAATTGTCAAAATGACCACTGTGGAAGCCAAGCAGAGAATCTTAAAGGCAATAAAAACAAAAGGCCACGTGACATACAGAGGCAAACCAATTAGAATCACTCCAGACTTCCCAAACCAAGTTATGAAAGCCAGAAGGGCTTGGAGTAACATATTCCAAACTCTGAAAGAAAACAACTTCCAGCCAAAAATTCCCTACCCAGCAAAACTATCCATCAAATTAGATGGGAAAATAAGAAACTTCCATACAAACAGCAACTGAAGGAATTTATGTCTTCAAAACCAGCGCTAGAGAAAATACTCAAGGAGATTAACTGCAAAGAGGAAATGGGTAATACACGCCAGAACCAAAGAAACAAGATTTTACCTCCAGCAGACAACTAAGCAAAGAAGAATAAACAGTATCTCAAACAGAAATAACATCTTAACATGTTGGGAATTAAAAATTATCTCTCTATAATCACACTGAATGTAAACGGCCTCAACTCCCCAATAAAAAGACATAAAGTGGCAAAATGGATTAAAAGCCAGAATCCATCTATCTGCTGCTTACAAGAAACACACTTTACAAGTAAAGATAGGAACAAACTCATGGTAACGGGCTGGAGCAAGGTAATCCATGCTAATGGTACTCGAAGACAAGCAGGAGTAGTAACTATGATATCAGACAAGTTAGACTTCAAACCCAAACTTATTAGAAGAGACAAAGGAGGTCACATTTTACTGGTAAAAGGAATAGTCCAGCAAGAGGAAATAACAATAATCAACATCTATGCCCCAAACATAGGGGCAGCTACTTTCATAAATCAAACTCTTTGTGACATGAAGTCACACATAAATCCCAACACAATAATACTGGGAGACTTCAACACACCTCTCACAATACTAGACTGATCTTCCAGACAAAGGGTCAGTAAAGATGTCTCAGAACTAAAGAACACCATTAACCAAATGGACCTGTTGGACACATATAGAATATTTCACCCAACTACAGCAGAGTTTACATTTTTCTCAGCTGCTCATGGAACCTTCTCCAAAATAGGTCACATCCTGGGACACAAAATGAGCACTAGCAAATTTAAAAAATGTTACATACTTCCCTGTGTCATTTCAGACCATAATGGAATGAAACTAGAAATCAACTATAAGAAGACCCAGAGAAACAACATAAACATGTGGAGACTGAACACCACACATCTGAATGAAGAATGGGTCATAGAAGATGTAAGAGGTAAAATCAAGAAATTTCTAGAAACAAATGAAAATAAAGATACAACATATCAAAACCTCTGGGACACTTTGAAGGCAGTATTAAGAGGAAATTTTATAGCACTGAGTTCTCACATAAGAAAAACAGAAAATCTTCAAATAAATAGCCTTATGACACACCTCAAAGCCCTTGAAAATCAGGAACAATTGAACCCCAAAGCCAGCAGAAGATGGGAAATTATTAAAATTAGAGCAGAAATTAACAAAATAGAGAATAAAAAACAGTACAGAAAAATCAACAAAACCAAAAGCTGGTTTCTTGAAAAAATAAACAAGATTGATAAACCACTAGCCAACCTAACTAAAAAAAAGAGAGAATCAACCCAAATTATGAAGATAAGGGATGAAAAAGGAGACATTACTACTGACAGCGTAGAAATCCAGAGGATTATCAGAAACTACTTTGAAAAACTATACTCCAACAAAATGTAAAATCTGGAGGAAATCGACAACTTCCTAGATAAATACAACCTTCCTAAACTGAGTCAAGAAGATATAGAACACTTAAACCAACCAATAACAATCAAAGAGATTGAAATAGCAATAAAGAGCTTACCATCAAAGAAAAGCCCAGGACCAGATGGTTTCCAAAGTGAATTCTATAAAACCTTTATAGGAGAACTAATCCCAATACTACTCAAAGTATTTCGGGAAATAGAAAAAACCGGGACTCTCCCAAATACATTCTATGAAGCCAACATCACACTAATACCCAAACTGAATAAAGACAGTTCAAGGAAGGAAAACTACAGGCCTATATCTCTGATGAACTTGGATGCAAAACTATTAAACAAAATACTAGCAACACGCATTCAAAACCACATCAAGAAAATCATTCACCATGACCAGGTAGGGTTCATCCCAGGGATGCAAGGCTGGTTCAATATACGAAAATCAATCCATGTAATTCATCGTATAAACAGAATCAAAGACAAAAACCACATGATCATCTCAATAGACGCTGAAAAAGCATTTGATAAAATTCAACATCCATTTATGATAAAAACACTGCAGAAAATTGGAATAGAAGGAACATATCTCAACATCATTAAGGCAATCTACAATAAGCCCACTGCCAACATCATATTAAATGGGGAAAAACTTCAAGAATTTCCCCTAAAAACTGGAACGAGACAAGGATGTCCACTATCACCACTTCTCTTCAATATAGTACTAGAGACTCTAGCCAGAGCAATAAGGCAAGAAAAGGAAATCAAAGGAGTACAAATAGGAAAAGAAGAACTTAAGCTTTCACTATTTGCAGATGACATGATACTATATTTAGAAAACCCAACAAACTCAACCAAAAGGCTTATAGAACTGATCAACAAATTCAGCAAGGTATCTGGATACAAAATCAATCTTAAAAAATCAGAAGCTTTCCTGTACACCAACCATAAGTCCACTGAAAAAGAAATTCAGAAAACACTTCCACTCAGGATCTCCCACAAGAAAATTAAATACCTAGGAATAAACTTGACCAAGGAGGTAAAAGATCTCTACAAAGAAAATTATGAAACACTGAAAAAAGAAATTTAAGAAGATCTTAGAAGATGGAAAGACCTTCCATGTTCATCGATTGGCAGAATAAATATCATTAAAATGGCCATCCTCCCAAAAGTGATCTACAGATTTAATGCAATGCCCATTAAACTACCAAGATCATTCCTCACAGACATAGAAAAATCAGTCCTTAAATTTATCTGGAATAACAAAAAGCCCAGAATAGCCAAGGTAGTTCTCAGCAACAAAAACCATGTAGGAGGAATCACAATACCTGACTTTAAACTATACTACAAAGCCATTGTAATAAAAACAGCATGGTACTGGCAAAAGAACAGATATATAGACCAATGGAACAGAATAGAAGACCCAGAAACAAGTCCACACACTTTCAGCCAATTGATTTTTGACAAAGAGGCCAAAAACATACACTGGAAAAAAGATAGCCTCTTCAACAAATGGTGTTGGCATAACTGGTTAACCATATGCAGAAAATTGGATGCTAATCCCACTTTTTCACCCTGTACAAAAGTCAACTCAACGATGGATCAAAGACTTGGAAATTAAACCAGAGACTTTGAAGCTCCTTGAAGAGGGCATAGGTCCAACACTGCAACACATAGGCACAGATAAACACTTTCTCAACAAGACCCCAAAGGCACAACAAATTAAAAGGCAAATCAATACATGGGCTTGCATGAAACTGAAGAGCTTCTGTTCAGCAAAGGAAACTATCAAGAATCTCAATCGAGAGCCAACAGAATGGGAGAAGATTTTTGCCACCTAACCCTCCAATAGAGGACTGATATCTAGAATATACAGAGAACTCAAGAAACTCAACACTAAGAAAACAAAGCATCCAATAACAAAATGGGCAAATGAACTAAATAGATACTTCACAAAAGAAGAAATTCAAATGGCCAATAAATGCATGAAAAAATGCTCAACATCACTGGCAATCAGAGAGATGCAAATCAAAACTACGCTGAGATTACACCTAACTCCAACTAGAATGGCAATCATTCAAAACACAAACACCAACAGATGCTGGCGAGGATGTGGAGAAGTGGGAACTCTAAGACATTGTTGGTGGGATTGCAAATTACTGCAACCACTTTGGAAAACAGTATGGAGAATCCTCAGAAGAATGGGAACAAATCTACCATTTGATCCAGCAATACCACTGTTGGGTATGTACCCAAAAGAAAAGAAACCAAACTACCAAACTAATACATGTATATCTATGTTCATAGCTGCACAATTCACCATAGCCAAACTATGGAACCAGCCAAGATTCCCATCAACAGATGAATGGATTATAAAACTGTGGGATATGTACACAATGGAATTTTACTCAGCCATCAAAAAAAACTCAATTACATCATTTTCATGGAAATGGATGGAACTGGAGGACATTATGCTAAGTGAGATTAGTCAGGCACAAAAAATAAGAAATCAGATCCTTTCCCTAATATGTGAGAGTTAGGGAGAAAAGAGGAGCAAACAAGACAATCTAAAGGAGGAGAAATTAGGGGGGAAGAGGAAAATCTCTAAAGCTCACAATGTACTTAAACATATCGAAGTCAATCACTAAGCCAAGCAAGGGAGGGAGGGGCAGGAAGGGAATGGGGTGGGATTTGGGTAGGGGTTAAATCAGCGATGAGTACATGTTTGTACACACAAGTTTTTTACCCCAATAAGTTGTATGAATATAATGCACCAATAAAAAAAATTAAAAAAAAGATTTGTTTAAAAATTTTTTTTTTTAAATTAAACATTCTAAGGAATGAAAAAAAGTGGAAAGTGAGTGACCAACTCAGGGAACCAACAAAGTTTCAGGGAATTGGAAACACAGATATCCTAACACTTCTTCATAATAAAGATGTAGCAACAGTGCTTCCCGCAGGCTTCTAACACTAGGAAGTGGGCCTGCTTCATAATGGTGACATGTGTTACTGCAGCCCACAGGACGGTGTCTAGCAAGGAAAGAGGTCACCTGGAGGGAACTGAGGAGCCGGACAGCTGGCCAGGATCAATACCAGGGCACCCTTTGATGGGAGCTCCTCACACATCAGTCGCCCTCAACACTGGAAAGGCTCTGCTGACTAGCCAATACCCCTAAACTCCTAATATTAAGATTTGACTAAGCACATTACTCACGAACGATGGGTAGAAATCAGAAAAACAGGACAGAGAACGCTATAAATATGAGAACCAGGAATTATGAAGAGACAGCAGAAATCACGAATACTGACCTACTAGAAATGCAAGAAGGGGAGTTCAGAATCTTGATGTTCAATATGATGAAAGGATTTAAAACAAGTATAGAGGAGGTTAAAGTTGAATTAGAAACACTAAAAAAGAATCAGAAAGAGGTCTGGAATGAAATGAAAGAGGCAATAAGTGAAATGAAGACAGCAATAGAAAGAAATTCTGGAAGATTAGATGAAATGGAAAACAGAATATCAATATTAGAAGACAGTACATCCCAAACCGAAAACACAGTCAGCGATACACAGAAATCTTTACAGCAACAAAACCTAAACATCCAGCAATTATGGGATAATATGAAGCACCCTAATTTACGGATAATAGGCATCGAGGAAGGGATAGAGGTACAGACCAAGGGCATCCATAATCTCTTCAAAGAAATAATCTCAGAGAATTTTCCAAATATGGAAAGAGACTTGAATCTTCAAGTCCAGGAGGCATACAGAACTCCACTGAGACAGGACCAAAGAAAAACCACTCCATGCCACATAATAACCAAATTGACCAGCATAGAGGCCAAGAAAGGAATCTTAAAAGCAGTGAGAACAAAAGGACGAGTGACATATAGAGGCAAAAAAATAAGAATCACCCCAGACTATACAACCCAGGTCAGGAATGCTAGGAGAGACTGGTACGTGATTCAGACCCTGGAAGAAAATAACTTCCAACAAAGGCTCATCTATCCAGCAAAACTACTATTCAAGATCAATGGGGAAACCAAAGTCTTTCAGGATAAACAGAATCTCAAAAAATTCATGAATTCAAAGCCAACACTAGAGAAAATTCTTAAAGAAATAAACAATAAGGAAGAAAAAAGAAGCAGACTTCAGAATCAGAGAAGAG
This sequence comes from Muscardinus avellanarius, assembly GCF_963383645.1. Lineage (NCBI taxonomy): Eukaryota > Metazoa > Chordata > Mammalia > Rodentia > Gliridae > Muscardinus > Muscardinus avellanarius. The sequence goes on along the minus strand of NC_137790.1, from coordinate 80,171,181 downwards.
AGGAAGTTAATAAGTGGGCCATTTAAGTAAAGAAGAAAGATCACACCACCCAAGAGTAGACGGAACACAAAATGGCAGAAAACAAAAATCATATTTCAATAATATCTCTTAATGTCAAAGGACTTAACTCACCAATCAAAATACATAGACTGGCAATGTGGATTAGGAAACATAATCCAAATATATGCTGTCTGCAGGAAACTCACCTTACAGCCAAAGATATTCACAGGCTGAACATGAAAGGATGGAAAAAGATATACCATGCCACCAGTGACCAAAAAAGAGCAGGGGTAGCAACCCTGATATCCAACAAAACAGACTTTAAACTAAAACACATCAAAAGAGACAAATCAGGGCACTTCCTTTTATTAAAAGGAACAATACACCAAGAAGATATAATGATAGTAAATATTTATGCCCCAAATGTGGGTGCACCCACATTTGTAAAACAAACCCTTCTGGACATAAGATCCCAAGTAGACCCAAATACAATAATTCTGGGAGACTTTAATATGCCTCTCACACCACTGGATCGATCTTCAAGGCAAAAGATGAGTAAAGACTCTTTAGAACTAAAGGAAACCATAAACCAAATGGACCTAATAGATGTTTTCAGAGTATTTCAACCAGGAACTCCTGAATACACTTTCTTCTCAGCAGCCCATGGAACCTTCTCCAAAATAGATCACATCCTGGGACACAAAGAAAATACCAGCAAATTCAAAAAATGTAATATAATTCCATGCATCTTTTCAGACCACAATGGAATAAAAGTAGAAATCAACAACAGGAAACGCGAAAGAAAGTATTCAAATTCATGGAGATTGAATGATACACTATTGAATGACGAATGGGTAAGAGCAGAAATTAGGGAAGAAATAAAGAAATTTATGGAAACAAATGAAAACAGAGACACAACCTACCACAACCTATGGGACACCATGAAGGCAGTACTAAGAGGAAAGTTTATTGCATTGAGTGCCCACATAAAAAGGACAGAGAACCACCAAGTAAAGAACCTAATGACACAACTCAAGGATCTAGAAATTCTGCAACAGTCTATTCCCAAAGCCAGCAGAAGACAAGAAATCATCAAAATTAGAGCAGAAATAAATGAAATAGAGAACAAAAAAACAATTCAAAGAATCAATAAAACAAGAAGTTGGTTCTTTGAAAAGATTAATAGAATTGATAAACCCCTGGCCAACCTAACCAAAAGAAAAAGAGAATCAACTCAAATTATCAAAATTAGAAATGAAAAAGGAGATATCACCACAGATAGTGAAGAAATTAAACAGATTATCAGAAACTACTTTAAAAATTTATACTTCAATAGATTTGAAAACCTGGATGAAATTGACAGATTTCTAAGCACAGTTAACCTACCTACACTCAACCAAGAGGACATAGCAAGCCTAAACCAACCAATAACAACCAAAGAAATAGAAATGGCAATAAAAATTTTTTCCACCAAAGAAAAGCCCAGGCCCAGATGGGTTCCCAGCTGAATTCTACAAAACCTTCAGTGAACAACTAATACCAATATTTCATAACATGTTCCGGGAAATTGAAAGAGATGGAACTCTTCCAAATTCCTTCTATGAGGCCAGTATCACATTAATCACCAAACCAAATAAAGATACCTCAAGAAAGGAAAACTACAGACCAATATCCTTAATGAACATAGATGCAAAAATTCTAAACAAAATACTAGCTATATGCATTCAAAACTATATCAAGAGAATAATACACCATGACCAAGTCAGTTTCATCCCAGAAAAACAAGGCTGGTTCAACATACGCAAATCAATACATATTATTCACCACATAAATAGAACCAAGAACAAAAACCACATCATCATAGCTATAGATGCTGAAAAAGCATTCGACAAAATCCAACACCTATTTATGTTAAAAACACTGCAAAAAATTGGGATAGAAGGAAAGTACTTCAACATCATCAAGGCAATATACTGCAAACCCAAAGCCAACATTATATTGAATGGGGAAAAACTGCAAGAATTTCCGCTACAGTCAGGAACAAGACAAGGATGTCCACTATCACCACTCCTTTTCAATATAGTCTGTGAGACTCTTGATGCAGCAATCAGACAAGAGAAGGAAATCAAAGGAATCCACATAGGAAGAGAGGAAGTATAATTACCCTTATTCACAGATGACATGATCCTTTATCTGGAAGACCCAAAAAACTCAACCAAAAGACTTCTGGAGCTGATTGACAAATCCAGCAAAGTTGCAGGTTATAAAATCAACCTAAAGAAATCAGTGGCCTTTCTTTATGCCAACAACGAATCCACAATGAAAGAAACAAAAACAACAATTCCATTCACTATAACCTCAAAACCAATAAAATACCTAGGAATAAACCTAACCCAAGATGTAAAAGACCTCTACAACAAAAACTATAAAACATTAAAGAAAGAAATAGAAGAAGACCTTGGAAGATGGAAAGATCTCCCGTGCTCATGGATAGGCAGAATAAATATCATCAAAATGGCCATTCTGCCAAAACTGATCTATAGGTTCAATGCAATTCCCATTAAAATACCAGTGACATTCTTCAGAGACCTAGAAAAATCAATCATGAACTTCATATGGAGAAAGAAAAGACCTAGAATAGCCAAAGCAATTCTCAATAACAAGAAACACGCAGGAGGCATTGCAATCCCAGACTTCAAACTATACTATAGAGCAATAGTAGTAAAAACAGCATGGTACTGGCACAAAAACAGATATACTGACCAGTGGATTAGAATAGGAGATACAGAAACAAACCCACACATCTTTAGTCAATTAATCTTTGACAAAGGGGCCAAACACATACGCTGGAGAAAAGACAGCCTTTTCAACAAGTGGTGCTGGGAGAACTGGCTATCCATTTGTAAAAAGATGAATCTAAACCCCTATATCTCACCTAACACAGGAATCGACTCAAGATGGATCAAAGACTTAGAAATTAGACCTGAGACTGTGAAGTTAGTAGAGGAGACCATAGGTTCAACACTACAACATATTGGCACAGGCAGTAACTTTCTCAACAAAACCTCCAAAGCTCAGGAAATTAAAGCAAGAATAAACAAGTGGGATAACATCAAGCTAAAAAGTTTCTTCTCATCAAAGGAAACTATCAATAACCTAAAGAGGAAGCCTACAGAATGGGAAAGGATATTTACCAGCCACCATTCTGATAGGGGGCTAATATCCAGAGTATACAAAGAGCTCAAAAGACTCTACACTAGCAAAACAAACAACCCAATCAAGAAATGGGCAAATGAACTAAATAGACACTTCACAAAAGAAGAGATACAAAGGGCTAATAGATACATGAAAAGACGTTCTTCATCACTGGCCATCAGGGAGATGCAAATCAAAACTACACTGAGATTCCATCTAACCCCAGTCAGAGTAGCAAGCATAAAGAAATCAAACAACAACAAATGCTGGCGAGGATGTGGGGAAAGAGGAACTCTTTTACACTGTTGGTGGGAGTGCAAACTAGTTCAGCCACTATGGAGATCTGTGTGGAGATTCCTAAGAAAGGTGGGAATAGATCCACCATATGATCCAGCTATACCACTCCTGGGTATCTTTCCAAAGGGGTTGAATTCAGAGAAATATAGCAACATATGCATACCTATGTTCATAGCAGCACAATTTGTAATAGCCAAAATATGGAACCAACCCAGATCACCATCAACAGATGAATGGATAGCAAAACTCTGGGAAATACACACAATGGAATTCTATTCAGCCATAAAGAAGAACAAAATTATATCATTTGCAAGAAGATGGAAAGCCCTGGAGAGCATCATGTTAAGTGAGATCAGCCAAGCACAGAAGGAGAAGATACACATGTTTCCTCTAATATGCCCAAACTAGAAAACACAAAGGATACCAGCGGGACTCCAGATATTAGAGGGGAAATACTAGCTAAGTTTTAATGGAAAGATAGGAGAGGAGAAAGGCTGATCTTGATTAATGAGGGTCTACACCTGAACATGTGTAAAATTATGAATAAGGCATGGTTAACCTGGACAACCATTGGTGGGAGGGGGGGAAGAGAAAACGGGGGTGGGGGGGAGAGGGCACCAAATACAGTGTAAATGTATACTATTTATGTTCAATAAAAAATTGTTTAAAAAAAGATGTAGCAAGCTTTTAAATTCCCATATACTACCATTCAAAGTCATAGAGGATAAGCAGTTTATTTTGTTTCTTTTTGAGTCTCATGCATTGGGTCGAGAGGTCATTAATTAACTTGTCTGCTTGGGCTTAAAACTTTGTTAGTGTTTCCTCTTTGCTTCTCTTTCTTCTTAAATCATGGAGTGCCAAATCCATTAGGTGGGATTAATCACGATAGGTCAGAGCCTGGAGCACCTGGTTGTGGCAGAAATTTCAAGAAGTTCTCAGAGAATGGAAGGTACCTGGAGAGGACACAGCATCCACATGAAAAATGACAGCACAGGCTTATAACCCACTAAAAAACAGGAAGCTATGAGTCACAGATGAATAAACTGAATACATGAAAAACAGAATAAGTACATAGTTTCAAAGTACCTCCCCAAGACATACCTGTTAATAAAAAAGGTGAAAAGAGCAACTTTACAATGGATAGGTCTGGCAGGCTTTAATAAAAAAGTGAACATCAAAAGTAATTGTTATAGGTAGATATAAAATGTCCCTTTAACAGCTCATTCATTAATACTCAGGGTTGATATAGTGGAGTCAAGAGGGTTGTAATCCCAGCAGTGGATAAACCCATTGTAATGGATTTATTTGGGTGGAAACAGAGGCCAGTATGGTGTAACTGGAGGTGGGTCCTTGGGGATTCAGACTTGGGGCTTATATAAAGGGTTCCTCCTTTCCTGGACAGTCTCTCTCTCTCTCTCTCTCTCTCTCTCTCTCTCTCTCTCTCTCTCTCTCTCTCTCTCTCTCTCTCTCTCTCTCTCATATTCTGGCCTCCTAGATGTAAAACGCACAGCCCATGTGCTTTCCCTCCATCTCCTGCCACCAAGCCCTGAGATTCACAGTCTCCAGCCTTACATGGACTGAGTCCCAAACCATAAGAAAATAAAACTGTTTTTTTTTTGTTTGTGTGTAGTACTGAGGATGGAATCCAGGGGCATTCTACCTCCAAGCAACACCCCCAGCCATATATTTTATTCTTTTTAAAAATTTTTTTATTGGTGCATTATATTCATACATCATATTGGGGGTAAAAACCTTATGTGGACATACATGTACACATCACCCATTTAGCCCCTACCCATTTCCCACCCCATTCGCTCCCCATCTCTCCTTCCCATGCTTGGCTTAGTGGATAACTTTGATATGTTTAAGTACATTGTGTGTTTTAGATAAATTCCTTCTTCCCCCCTCCTATCCCCTCATTTAGGTTGTCTTGTTTGCTCCTCTATAGGATTTCCTTTTTAATCTAGAGTTCCTCCTATGGCCCATTTCTCCTTAGCTTTCACATATTAGGGAAAGCATCCAATTTCTTATTTTTGGTGATTGACTAATCTTTCTTAGCATAATGTCCTCCAGTTTCATCCATTTCCCTGAAAATAATGTAATTGAGTTTTTTAAATGACTGAGTAAAATTCCATTGTGTACATGTCCCACAGTTTTGTAATCCATTCATCTGTTGATGCACATCTTGGCTGGTTCCATAGTTTGGCTATGGTGAATTGTACAGCTATGAATATAGATACACATGCATTAGTTTGGTAGTTTGGTTTCCTTTATTTTGGGTAGATACCCAGAAGTGGTATTACTGGATCAAATGGTAGATTTGTTCCCATTCTTCTGAGGATTCTCCATACTGTTTTCCAAAATAGTTGCACTAATTTGCAATCACACCAACAATGTCTTAGAGTTCCCACTTCTCCACATCCTCGCCAGCATCTGTTGGTGTTTGTGTTTTGAATGATGGCCATTCTAGTTGGAGTTAGGTGAAATCTCAGCGTAGTTTTGATTTCCATCTCTCTGATTGCCAGTAATGTTGAGCGTTTTTTCATGCATTTATTGGCCATTTGAATTTCTTCTTTTGTGAAGTGTCTATTTAGTTCTCTTGCCCATTTTGTAATTGGATACTTTGTTTTCTTAGTGTTGAGTTTCTTGAGTTCTCCTTATATTCCAAATATTAGTCCTTTATTGGAGGTGTAGGTAGCAAAAATCTTCTCCCATTCTATTGGTTCTCAGTTGAGGTTCTTGACAGTTTCCTTTGCTGAACAGAAGCTCTTCAGTTTCATGCAATCCCATGTATTGATTTGCCTTTTAATTTGTTGTGCCTTTGGGGTATTGTTGAGAAAGTGTTTATCTGTGCCTATGTGTTGCAGTGTTGGACCTATGCCCTCTTCAAGGAGCTTCAAGGTCTCTGATCTAATTTCCAAGTCTTTGATCCATCTTGAATTGATTCTTGTGCAGGTTGAGAAAGTGGGAATAATTTCCAATTTTCTGCATGTGGTTAACCAGCATGGTGTTTGCCAACACCATTTGTTGAAGGGGCTATATTTTCTCCAGTGTATGTTTTTGGCCCCTTTGTCAAAAATCAATTGGCTGAAAGTGTGTGGACTTGTTTCTGGGTCTTCTGTTCTGTTCCATTGGTCTATGTATCTAGTTTTGTGCCAGTACCATGCTGTTTTTTATTACAATGGCTTTGTATAGTTTAAAGTCAGGTATTGTGATTCCTCCTGCATGGTTTTTGTTTCTGAGAACTACTTTGGCTATTCTGGGCTTTTTGTTATTCCAAACATATTTAAGGACTGATTTTTCTATGTCTATGAGGAATCATCTTGGTAGATTATTGGCCATTGCATTGAATCTGTAGATCACTTTTGGGAGGATGGCCATTTTAATGATATTTATTCTGCCAGTTCATGAACATGGAAGATCTTTCCATCTTCTAAGATCTTCTTCAATTTCTTTTTTCAGTGTTTTATAATTTTCTTTGTAGAGATCTTTTACCTCCTTGGTTAAGTTTATTACTAAGTATTTTATTTTTTTCTGGGAGATCCTGAGTGGAAGTGTTTTCTGAATTTCTTTTTCAGTGCATTTATGGTTGGTGTACTGAAAAGCTTCTAATGTTTTAAGATTGATTTTGTATCCAGACACTTTGGTGAATTTGTTGATCAGTTCTATAAGCCTTTTGGTTGAGTTTGTTGGGTTTTCTAAATAGTATCATGTCATCTGCAAATAGTGAAAGTTGGAGTTCTTCTTTTCCTATGTGTACTCCTCTGATTTCCTTTTTTGCCTTATTGCTCTGGCTAGAGTCTCAAGTACTATATTAAAGAGAAGTGGTTATAATCGACATCTTTGTCTTGTTCCTGTTTTTAGGAGGAATTTTTGAAGTTTTCCCCCTCTTAATATGATGTTGGCTGTGGGCTTTTTGTAGATTGCCTTTATGATGTTGAGATATGTTCCTTCTATTTCAATTCTCGGCAGTTTTCTTTTATCATTAATGGATGTTGCATTTTATCAAATGCTTTTTCAGCATCTATTGAAATGACCATGTGACTTTTGTCTTTGGTTCTGTTTATATGGTGAATTACATGGATTGATTTTCATATGTTGAACCAGCCTTGCATCCCTGGGATGAACCATACCTGGTCATGGTGTATGATTTTCTCGATGTGGTTTTGAATGTGTGTTGCTAGTATTTTGTTTAATAATTTTGCATCCAAGTTCATCAGAGATATAGGCCTGTAGTTTTCCTTCCTTGAACTGTCTTTATTCAGTTTGGGTATTAGTGTGATGTTGGCTTCATAGAATGTATTTGAGAGAGTCCCACTTATTTCTATTTCACAAAATTGTTTGAGGATTATTGGAGTTAGGTCTTCTATAAAGGTTTTATAGAATTCACTTGGAAAACCATCTGATCCTGGGCTTTTCTTTGATGGTAAGCTTTTTATTGCTGTTTCAATCTCTTTGATTGCTATTGGTTGGTTTAAATTTTCTATATCTTCTTAACTCAGTTTAGGAAGCTTGTATTTATCTAGAAAGTTATCAATTTCCTCCAGATTTTCCATTTTGTTGGAATATAGTTTTTCAAAGTAGTTTCTGACAATCCTCCGGATTTCTACACTGTCAGTAGTAATATCTCCTTTTTCAATTCTTATCTTCATAATTTGGGTTGATTCTTTTTTTTTTTTTTTTAGTTAGATTGGTTAGTGGTTTATCTATCTTGTTAATTTTTTTTTTCAAAAAACCAGCTTTTGGTTTTGTTGATTTTCTGTATTGCTTTTTCTTATTCTCTACTTCATTAATTTCTGCTCTAATTTTAATAATTTTCTATCTTCTACTGGCTTTGGGGTTAGCTTGTTCCATTTTTTCAAGGGCTTTGAGGTGTGTTGTTAGGTTATTTTATAATGTGAGCACTCAGTGCTATAAACTTTCCTCTTAATATTGCCTTCAAAGTGTCACAGAGGTTTTGATATGTTGTATCTTGATTTTCATTTGTTTCTAGAAATTCCTTGATTTTACCTCTTAAGTCTTCTATGACCCATTCTTCATTCAGAAGTGTGGCGTTTAGTCTCCACATGTTTATGTTGTTTCTCTGGGTCTTCTTATAGTTGATTTCTAGTTTCATTCCATTATGGTATGAAATGACACAGGGAAGTATGTAACATTTTTTGAATCTGCTAGTGCTAATTTTATGTCCCAGGATGTGATCTGTTTTGGAGAAGGTTCCATGAGCAGCTGAGAAAAATGTAAACTCTGCTGTAGTTGGGTGAAATATTCTATATGTGTCCAACAGGTCCATTTGATTAATGGTGTTCTTTAGTTCTAAAGCATCTTTACTGACCTTTTGTCTGAAAGATCAGTCTAATGTTGTGAGAGATATGTTGAAGTCTCTCAGTATTATTGTATTGGGACTTATGTGGGGTTATGGGTATTCATCACTCCATTGTTGTTCCTCTTTTGCATGATTTCATAAGTTTGGGTTCTTCCCCAGGTCATGATGACTTCACTTAGGGTGCTCTGGATCTCGAGTTTGTGGTAATCTCAGCCGCCACTACTCCTTTACTGAGTTGTATCACAAAGTCTTAGACTCAGGGAGTTAATTAAGGCTGCAGGAAACTGTGGGGGTGGTGGCCTGGGTGTTTTCCCACAGGGAACTGAAACTAGGGTGTGGTATCTCTGCCACTGCTACTCCTTCACTGGGTTGGACTGCAAAATCTCAGACCCAGGGAGATTATCAAAGCTGTGCAAGTCCCTGCGGATGCAGTGCTGGGATTTCTCCTTTAGGGGCTGCAGTTTCACTTAACATTGTTTTACCTGCTGATCTGGAGCTGTCATGGGCATGGTGAACTTGCCACTGCTGCTCACAATATGGCGCCACTGCTATGCTCTCAGCCATGAGGCTGGTGTATTTCTCTTCTGGTTTTGAGCTCCGTTCTGAGTCCCTGGAGGGTGTGATGAGCTGGGCCACTGGGAGTGTTAGATGTTCTTTGAGCTGAAAGAACTGCTGAATTATACTGTAATGATTTGCAGCTGCTAACTTCAGCTCCTTGTTTACCTTTCCTTTCTGGAGCCTGGTCCTGTGAGGCAAGATGGCGCTGGCGCGGCTCTGCCACCTCAATAAGGGCTGTTTTCTTTTCTGGTCTCTGGTTGTTCTTCTAGTCTTCTTTTTCTCTGTCCCTTGTATTTACAGTTTTTATTTCTCTGCCAATAGTGTTTACTGGCTATGAAAAGCGCTGATTTTGTGGCAATAAAGATCAAGTGTTAGCAGGACTCATAAACGCTGCTTTTCTCAGTCGCCATCTTCCCAGAAGTTATTATTCTTTATTTTGAAACAGGGTCTTTCTGAGTTGCAAATGGACTCACTAAGTAGCTAAGGCTGGCTTTGAACCTGTGTTATCCTCCTGTCTCATCCCCCAAAATGCTGGGATTAAAAGTGTGCACCACCATGCCCGGCTAAATCTTTTTTTCTCTAAATTATATGGTCAGATATTTAGATTATGGTTGCAAGGATTCTGACAGATACAATATAAATCCTCGCTGAACTCGGTGGTGCACACCTGTAATCCCAGCTCTGGAAAGGCTGAAACAGGAAGATTGCAGATTCAAGGCCAATCTCAGCAATTTAGTGATATGCTCAGCAACTTAACAAGACCCTGTTTTTAAAAAATGGGAATGGGGATGTAGCACAGAAATAGAATGCCACTAAGTTCAATCCACAGTACCAAAAAAAAATAAATAATAATAGACTACATTGAAAATCACAGCCTACTGGATTAAATACAATTGAAAAGCACACAATGATGAAAAGTCAAAACACTCTGTGACCGTCCTGCATGCCTGAGATAAATAACCTAGACGGTATTGTGAGAAAACACCAGAAAATCTAAGCTGAGGGGTACTTCTATAAAAGAACTACCCAAAATCTTCAAGATTCAAGGGTATGAAGCTGTCTCAAAAAGCAGGGTGCAGTGGCGCACACTTGTAATCCCAGTACTTGAGAGGCTGAGACAGGAGGATCACAGGTTTGCGGCCAGCCTCAGCTACTTAGTTAGGCCTTCTGCAACTTAGTGAGACCCTGTTTCACAATAAAGAATAGGGCTGGGGGTGTAACTTGAAAGTAGATGACCCTCCGAGGTTCACTCCCCAGTATCACAAAATTGTCTCAAAAAGAACATAAAAAGACATGTATTGTGTGACTTTGACCATATTCTTGGCAACTGGTGGAATTTCAATGGAGCCAGAGAATGAAATAGTAGCAAATTGTGAAAGCTAATTTCCTGTTTTAATAGTCATGGAGGAGAATTTTTTTTTTGTTTTTTTGGAAATATGACATACAAAAGTATCTGGGCATTAAAAGGGACAATTGTTTCAGCAAGTCACTCTCAAGTGGCTCTAAGGGTATACAGTTTTTATATTGTACATGCAACTTTTCTTTAAATTTGTAATTATTTCAAAATTTAAAAAATCCTACTCTAAGGCAATGATTTCAACAGTTCCTTCAGACAGTGTTCTACTTTAAATAAAAAAATAGCCAGGTGTAGTGGCGCAGGCTCATAATCCCCACACTTGGGAGGCGGAGACAGGAGGATCACGCACATTCAAAGCCAGCCTTGCTGGCTTAAGGGACCCTGTTTCAAAAAAAAAAAAAGTATAAAATGGGTCTGGCAGGGTAGCCCAGAGCTAGAAGGGCTTCCAGGAACCCCAGTACCACCAAAAAAATTTTTTTTTAATTTAAAAAATTTAAAAAATTAAAAATAAGTAAAAAAATAATCTATTTGACTTTCCCTTCTGCTCCTAAAATTATTTGAGAGTAAGTGATTGTGAGTAGAAGGAAGGGGATTATGTAATGTCACAATTTTGAGGAAGACGGGCGATTACCAGAACCATTGTGCTTCCATGTAACATCTGCTAATGTTATTGAATCAGTCCCAATTTGCCTGCCACACACACAGCATGCCAATCACTGAAACCAGTTTTGCAAAAGAGAAGTTTAAGCTGGGTATGGTGGTGCACATTTATAATACAAGTATTTGGGAGGCACAGATTCCAGGCCAATATCAGCAAATTTGCAAGACCATTTCAAAATAAAATAAAATAGGACTGAGGGTTTAGCTCAGGGGTAGAATGCCTCTGAGTTAAATTCAAGAAGAAGAAGAGGAGAAGGAGGAGGAGGAGGAGGAGGAGAAGGAGGAGGAAGAGGAGAAGGAGAAGAGGAGGAGGAGGAGGAGGAGGAGGAGGAAGAGGAGGAGGAGGAAGTTTTTTTTACTGTCAAGGTGGCTAAGTATGAATCTTGGAGACCCAAGTCTCAAATCTGCCTTCCCAAGGACAGGGTTTAAATGTATTTATGGGCTAAAGTAACAAAGTGCAAGGTGATTGGAGGTGGAATAATCAATAGTTTGCACATATATAATCAGTCTTCATGGCTCTTCATTGGATGCATGTTTGGAAAATGGCACGGTTAACAAGATTTGGCACCCAAAGGTCACTCACTGGACATTTGCACGGTCCCAAGTTAAGGGTCAATGGCTTCAACAAAAGCAGCCTTCAAGTCTCTGACAAGTCACCCAGGCAACCATTGTCATCATGACCCACGCCAGAGGTGCTATTTACAGCAGTGCTATTAAAGACTGGTCAAATATTGCTCAGCTATGTGACTTCTGTATCACATCCTCCCACCTTCGCACTACTGCCACAGGCTAAGCCACATCCATGTGTGAGATGCTCCCAGGCTCAGTTGGCTGCAACTTCTGGTCCTGTAGCAATAACTTGCTGGCTGGCCTAAAAGGTGAAAGATAGCAAAGGAAAGACCAGCAGATGCAGTTTTATTTTACAATGTTCATTGTATAATTCTCTTATTGCTGGGTATAAAGTTCTCTTTCAGTGGGACTTATCCAAATAAACTGACCTGTTAAAGTGCAGAACGCAGGTTGGCCAGGGATGATGTGAAGGACCTATATTCTGTTCCCTACGCTGTCACTGAACCATCTACCTCCTTCCTGAGCTTTGATTTTTCCTGTTGGTTGAATGGGAAAATCAAAGAAAAAAATAAAAATTTACAAAATGCCTTTTTTGGGGGGATATTACTAAGGATTAAACTCAGGGAATTTCTATCTCTCTGCTACATTCCCAGCCATTTTTGTTTTTATTTTGAAACAGGGTCTTGCAAAGTTGTTGACACTAGTCTTGAATCTGTAATCTTTCTGTCTCAGTCTTCCAAGTACTGGGATTAGAGGTGTGCACCACCATGTCTAGCTAGCAAGATACCTTTCTTGATAGTCTTTTAGTAAAAGTCATAATTCACTTGAATAGACACATAAATGATGCAGCACAATTCATTTAAAAGAAAATAAGAGTAGGGCATGAAGGAATGGGGCCCAGTTCTCTTGTTTTCCCTAATGAACTTTGCTACTTTAGACAACTCACTTTCTGGGTCCTAGTTTCATTATGTCAAGTATAAATGATAATATCTATCTGTATATATGTAAGTATATAATAGCACCAGGGAATTTAAATGAAACTTTAATTTAAAAAGTTACTTAGTTGCTATGCAAAATTAATTTAATTAAATTTACCAGATTTAAAAATAATAATATCATCCTTAAATTTCATTTGTGGAAGCATTTTTATGTTGAGGATAATTAAAAATGGAACCATATAATACTTATTTTTAATAGTGGCTACAGATCCTGGGATAAACTCAGTTCCTTAATGAAATCTGTTGTGGAGCAAAGAGTGTAAGGGCATTATTACAACTGACTATTTAATGCCTGGTTAAATAGAGGATGACCTATGAAAATATGGAGGGAAATGTTCAGGCAGTATTCAGAGGAGATTGGATCATGGAATTCTTTCTTCAACAAATAATTTAAAGATAATATTAAAACCAACCAGCAGTTGATTTTTTTTATCACTATGGGCTGGTGACTATAAACCAGATCAGCGATAAGACACAGTATCCTTCAGGATGGACCACAGCTCTTCCCTCCCCTTCTTATTCCCCTGTATTCAGGAATAGAGACAGCATTTTATTCCTGCAAGGCGAATTTGCAGACTATAGCATACAACTCCTCTTTATGCCCATCTACCCCATTAAGCAATACCTATTTGACATTCTTGACCCTACATCCAGAGGTGCATATAAGATTACCCACAGAAGCTATGAGGTTCTGCTATGCTGACTTCAGTACAGTTTCCAAAGATAAAATCAAGGGAGGCAAGTGTCTCCTGAAAATGTAAAAAACTGGCTTTGATTGAGTATGAAATGATATAAAACTCTTTTATGTGGGTGACCATATTTATCTATGGCTTGCTTTTGCTTCACATTTTAATGTTGAAATATTTTCTTTCATTTCTTTTCACTCGGAAAACTATTCTTTTTGACTCCTCACAGTGGAACCAGCTAATGAATCATTTATAACTTGCTATGAACAGCCACGTTCTAATTTTTACATCTAGATATAACCTCTATGTCTTTTTTAGCCACAAAGTATAGGAAATTTTCCTGCTCTCTGGTTTCTTTTATAACTTATGAATCTCAAAAATTTAAGAACAGAATTTAAACACAAAGCTCAAAACTTTATTATAGAAGGTAATTAATAACTAGATGTTTTAAAAGTATTTGTTGAAATAATAATACCTATTTTCAAGCCCATTGGCTTTTTAGTTTTAATTTTAAGTATCATATATTTCATTTTGAGGACTCAGTTCAGACATTTCATTTTAAGAACTTAGTTGCTCATTATGTTCATATTTCCTTTAAAATGTGTGTGTGTGTGTGTGTGTGTGTGTGTGTGTGTGTGTTTAAATTCTTGTTTTCTAATTACAGCACATTGGTCTTCTTTAGGGTCTGTTTTTTGTTTGTTTGTTTGTTTGTTTGTTTTTGTTTTTTGTTTTTTGTTTTTTCGGTGGTACTGGGGTTTCTTGAAAACTTAAGCCAGCGAGACTGGCTACCAACCTGCGCTACCCTCCTGTCTCCGCCTCCCAAGCGTGGGGATTACAAGCATGTGCCACCACGCCTGGCTAGGGTCTGTTTTTATTGACTTCCAACACCACCCCCCACTTTCTGTTTTGAGATCCTATCTTTTGAATCTTTTTCTTAGAGACAAATATCTAGTAATTTTTAAATTGTACATCAGACATTCAGTATGCTTTATATTTCAAAAATGTTGAGAGAGGGTCTCACTAAGTTGCCCAGACTGGTACTGAACTTGCAATTTCTTTGCCTCAGCCTCCCAAATAACTGGTATTGCAGGTGTGCACCACTGTGCCTCCCACCATGCTCCATTTTTGAGAGTCTGGCTATTTTTCTTACAGGAAGGCATGTTAAATTTGTCACAGCAAACAATAATTTACTGGATCTACTGGATCTCTTTGGGACTTGTTTGCAAGCTTTGTTAGATGGAGTCAGATGTAGCCCTTAGTCCAGGGCTAGAATGTTCCTTGGCTCCCAGCAGAAAGCCTTTGGTATTCAGGACGGTCTCCTCACTTTGGTCAGATCACTGTGTCTCCCTGGGATGGTGTGACCTCCTGAGCCTTTCTTGAGAAGTCTGCTTGGTTGGGCTCACAGTAACACCATGCTCCTTTCTGCAGGGTCTGGGTATCTCCTGTGCTTAAGCACCACTGTACTTGGCCAAAGACAAGAGGACTTATGAGTGAGTTTCTGAAGCCCCTTTTCTGTGCGACTTTATCATTCTGGGACCCTGTCTCTGAAGTTCAGGTTGTCTCCCAGACTCTTACCTCTGCTTTTCAGCAGAAACTGTTTTCTCAAGCCCCAAACCCCATTAGATGGGGCCTCTGGCTACAGGTCACTTTTACTTAATGTACTTTATTTCCCTTAAAGACTGTACCTGTTGTCCAACATCTTACAGTTGAACAATAGATACTATATGTATACTTTTATTTTTTTAGAGTATTAGTCTAGACCTTTCAATACCAAAAGCCCAAGATTCCTTTTCCTACTTATACGCCACTGTCTTCAATGTACACACACACACACACACACACACACACACACACACACACACACACTTGAACCCAGGTGCATTCTACCTGTGAGCTACACCCCTAGCCATTTTTATTTCTTAAACAGGTTCACACTAAGTTGAAGAGGGCCTTGCTAAATTTCTGAGGCTGAGCTGGGCATGGTGGCACACGCTTGTAATCCCTGTGCTTGGGAGGCTGAGACAGAAGGATCACACAGGTTCAAAGCTAGCCTCAGCTACTTAGTGAGGCTCTCAGCAACTTAGTGAGACCCTGTTTCCAAATAAAGTATAAAAGTTCTGGGAGTATAGCCCACAGGTAGAAAAGCCTCTGGGTTCCACCCCCAGTACCACAAACAAACAAACAAACAAACAAACAAACAAATAAATAAATAAATTTCTGAGGCTGACTTGAAACTGCAATCCTCCTGTCTCAGCCTCCCCAGTACCCAAGTACTGGGATTACAGGCATGTACCACCACATCTGGTTATGTATTCATAACTTAAAAGAATATTTTTATTGATTTTAAAAAATTGTTATCTGTAGCACTGTTTTCCAAAACATGTTTCAGGAAAAAGTCAAATGGGTCTATGGCAAAATAGACTGGGAAATACATTTTTTTGTTGTTGTTGTTGATACTGGCGATTGAACCCAGGAGTATTCTACCTCTCAGCTATATCCCAGCCCTAGTTTTTATTCTTTATTTCGAAACAGAGTCTCATTGAGTTGCAAAGGACCTCACTAACTAGCTGAGACTATCCTCGAATTGCAATTCTCCTGTCTCAGCCTCCCAAATGCTGGGATTTCAAGTGTGCACCACCACACCAGTCTTGGGAAAATGTACTTTTCTTGACAGCAGGACAACTCGTAGTCTTAAAAAGCTGACATGAATTGCATATTTTCAAGGGTCCACATTATCTGCATTTTTTAGGGGAGTGGTACTGGGGTTCATGGAAGCCCTTTTACCTCTGGGTTACACTCCCAGACCTATTTTTATATTTTTTTTATTTGGAAACAGGGTCTCTTAGGCCAGCATGGCTGGCTTCGAACCTGCGCGATCCTCCTGTCTCCAAGCATGGGGATTACAAGCGTGTGCCACCATGCCCGGCTTATCAGCATTTTTTAAAACTCACTTGGCCCCAGAATTCATTATAAATATTAGGTCTTATGGGAGTAGTTTAGACCATGGACCACTTTTTTGGAAATGGCACTCTATGGCTGCTATTTTTTAATTTTATTAAAAATGTATATGCTTAATAAAAGTAAGCATGTTTAAAATTATCTTCTAAATTAATTTTAGATGAAAAGTAAACATAGCTTCTCTTTCCTCTTTCTAATACCCTTATATGCCAAATTATCCCCAAAGTCCTTTAAAAATATATGGAGATTCATGCAGACATACATATATACATATATATACTCAATGGTATTTGTCATTGGCCCATTAAACTTTTTGTTTGTTATGAAAAAAAGAAGAATTTTAAAAGAAGTGCAATTTTACATTATGAAAGCATGTATTTCATTTTGACATTGTTTTCCAAAAGAAAAAGGCATTTTAGACATTATAACATAAAGCCAGCATTTTTCATTCTGTAAAGTTATCATCTTATCACGCTGTTTGATAAATGAAATGTCAGGACGGACGTGAGAATGACGACCTTCTGCGGCGGCGGCGGCAGCTGGATCTCTTCTTCACCATTAATAATTAAATCGTTTTAAGTGTTTCTTATAGAGCAACCTTCCTCTTTCAACACCCTCACACGAAGTTCTGGGTACCGCTGACTGGGGGCAGCTCCTTGCTGTCACATGACTGAGAAAGATAGAGAAAGAGCAGAGATGTAGCAGACAGGAGGACGCTTGACTGAGATTCAAGACCCAGGCACAATTTGGCTCTTTGCGAAACCTCTGCCAAGCAGCTCTCCTCCCTGGACCTGTTTCTCAAACAGGAAAATTAGTTCTTTGGACTGGATGGTTTTAGAGTTCCCTTCAAGTTCTTTCATTCTACAAATCTTTTTGAAAAATGCTGTATTGACTACAAAGTGGTAAGAATGTCATTTCTATAAAGCATTGCTTCTCCAGCTAGAAGTAGGAGAAAAGTGTTCTAAAAATAATTTGAAAATATGGCTGTCAAGCAATTTGTGGTCTCATTTTACCTTTACACCTGTAAACAGAGAAAGTTCTTACTTGTCAAGTTTGGCCTTGAGGACTTAAATAATTCCCCTAATCACAATCAATTTGTCATCTGTCAAAACCACACATTTTAGTTCTTGCCGAGTGACAAAGGTGATGGTCTTTCTTCTGCAACTTTATTTTGACACAGCTTCCTGCTGGTGGCAGAGGATTAGAAAGCAGGAGAGACTTTGTCCCCAAAGACACATGGATTTTGCAGAGAACCAGAACAAAAGGTTTCTGAATCCCTAAATGAAGCCAGGAAGGAAAAAAAAAAAGTCATTCTGATTTCAGTTGCTAACAAAGACAGTGAAAGAAAAATCCAGTTGCTATGTTACTTCTCCATAAGCCAAGCTCAGCACAAAGTAAAAAAGGATTTCCTGATATAGCTCCACATTATCTTCCACTGCATTATTGGTTTAGATTATAGCAAAAGGAAAGAATCAAAGATCAAAGCTGTGGTTTTCCCCGGAGCTTCAAATGCATCCTGACTACATCTATCTGAGTATGTATTACATACAGGCACTCTTAGGGATGCTCTGTGCTCCTGACCTGCCTGGGGCCAGTGAACCTGGATCATTGCCAGGTGTAGCTCATGGGGCTTTGCTGTCTTAGGCGATGTGTTTACCTAAAGCTGCAGAGAGCAGCAGCAAGGAATGGTCCAGACTGCAGTGAAACCCTCAGTTGGAGGTGCAAAAGGAGGACAAGGCCGGCAGAGTTAGAAGACTCAAGGACTAAAGCAAGGAAGATGAGGAACAGATCTAAGAGTGGAAATAAAGAAGGTGTGGGAAAGTGGCTCACAAAGAAAACCAGGAGGAAGATGGAGGGCCTGGTGCACACACACACACACACACACATGCGCGCGCGCGCGCGCGCGTGTGTGTGTGTGTGTGTGTGTGTGTGTGTAATTATATCTATATATTACCCTGGCTGACTGGTCAGGGGGCTTAGGTGAATCCTGCCCACCATTTCTTCCAATATATATTACAGTGCTGGGAATTGAACCCCGGAGCACTGTACCATGAAGCCACATCCTAGCCCTTTTTCCTTTTTTATTTTGGGAAAAGGTATTGGGAAGTAGACCAGGCTG
Organism: Muscardinus avellanarius; assembly: GCF_963383645.1. Lineage (NCBI taxonomy): Eukaryota > Metazoa > Chordata > Mammalia > Rodentia > Gliridae > Muscardinus > Muscardinus avellanarius. The sequence continues at coordinate 80,152,460 of NC_137790.1, read as the reverse complement.
GCCTTGAACCTGGGATTCTTCAGTCTCATTCTCCAGAGCAGCTGGGATCACTGGCATGTGCCACTGCCCCTGGTTTCTTGCAGTTCTTGCCCACATACTTAACCTTAGAAGGTGAAGCAGAGATGTGTCTCCCCCTCTTGCTGGTTGATTGACTTCAGCTTGCTCATTTTGGGATCTTCTCAGCATAGTTGCTAAACACAGGGACTTTGGCAAAGACTGACACTCACTAGCTACATCATCTGGGCCAAGATGTTTAATTCCTCTGTACTTATTTCTCTCTGAGTAAAATTAGGAAAATAAATATAACAAATATAAAATAGATGAGAATAATATCCTCCACCATAAGGTGGAGATAGGTATTGAATGAATTAATACAAATAACACACTTAGTACCTGGCACATCAAAGGTAACATTAGAGGTGCTATGATTACATCTTAGTGGCCTCTAGTTTTGCCTGCTCTCAGTACTCATCTTAGTAACTACTGGTAAGCTTAGTAGCTCCAGGAAGACATAATCATGCCCTTTAGGTTCATGGTATATCTCATAGTAAAGAACCTGGCATATAGTAGGGATTGACAGATATTTGTTGAATGAATAAATAAATTAAAGAAACTGATCAACAGTCTTGAACAGCTGTCTCAGTATCTGTGGGGAAGCCATCACAAGTGTTATACAACCATCAAAGCCCCCAAGGTGAGAGGCTCTGACTGCCTGGTTGGCCAGGGACATTGACACATGCCTGAGCATTCATTTTATATGGGTCTGCTTATATAGGCAAATGTATTTGCTTTTCCTTACTGTTTCCAGTACTTTGGACCAACTCTTTTTATATATGTGTGGGAGTGTAACATGTGTCCCTTTTTAGTATTTTCACACAAACATTTTTAAAATCATGGTGCTGGGCCAGTAGAGTAGTAATATCACTGTCCCATCTCCCAAATTATTCGCCAAAGAGAGCAATTACGACAGACATTTCACTTCATCTGCTCTTCTACAAAGGACAGTATGTGTACACAGATGACTCATTATCCCAACACACATTTTCCACACTAAGTTCAGCCACTCAAAATCTTGTTTAAATCTCTTCTCATAGAATGCTTGACATATTTTTATGTACCTCATGGGGCTTCATTTCATATGCAAGGAGAAGAAAGGAGAGATGGGAACCCAGGAGGAGGCACTTCAGAAGTGGTGCAGCCATCAGGCTGGCGCAGAAGAGGGGGAGTGTGCTGTAAGAGGAAGCGGCAGATGACAGAGAGGAGTCCTGGAGAGGAAGGAGGTAGGAGGGACAGCAGCTCATCACCATCACGCGCCCACAACAGGCTGTCCATATTCCTCATTATAGCATGCACCACTTTTTTTCATGAATTTTTCAATTTCTAAAAGTTGCTCTCACTGGGCATGGTGGCACATGCCTGTAATCCCAGTACTTGGGAAGCCGAGACAGAAGGATAACAGGTCCAAGACCAGCCTAAGCAGCTTAGTGAGACTCTCAGCAACTGAGTGAGACCCTGTTTCAAAAGCAGAAAATAGCTCAGAGAGAGAATTCCTCTGGGTTCAATTTCCAATAGAACACACACACACACACACGCACACACACACACCACATTGTTTACTCCCATTGCATTGTAGACAAGACTATGATAAGGACCTGTTTGATATCCAAGAGTCTAACAGAGCCTTAAGCACATAGTAAGTTCTTAACAATCTTTACTGGATGGTTGAGTAAGGGGACGGATGATGGATAGAGGATGGATAGATGGTTAGAATATCAAAAAAGAGAGGAGGGCAGAGGTTATTAAATTAGAGCTATCAAAGTACTCAATTTTCCTTGAACCTCCCAAAACTAACCCCAAGTGCAGTCTGCTGGAATACTTGGGCTCAGGAAGGCTTTCCCTAAGAAGGAAAGAATGGCTGAGGCAGAGCATTCAATCAGATGACCGAGTTTAGTATAGACATGGAAGTCCAAATGTATCACCAACTGGGAGCCAGAATCTATACCTACATCTGGACATCATAGCTTGAAAAATAGTAGACATCCAAAAAAAGTAAATCTATCCATATATACAGTCATCTTGTTAGTTCTGTTCCTGGAGAACCCTGACAAATATAACGGCCCTGGAGTGACTAGAAGGTAGATAATGGTCTGCAGTGTTAGTACTCCATCTATAAAGTAGGTGGTTGAGAGTGGGCTCTGGGTTGGTTGGCTTGCATTTGAAAGACATGTTCCTGGGCAAATTGTGTATAGTCTCTAGAAACTGGCTAACCATGAGTGCTATAGTCCCTCCAGAGTCAGCAAGGACCCAGATGTCAAATAATCAAAATACAGAAAATACATGGTTAATACAAATAAGAAAGAGTGGAAGCTATGAAGACTGACTGGAGCCACTCATGTCTCCAAACAAAAATACTTTAGTAAGCTATGAATGAGGACCCTCTATGATGTACCAGGACAAAAATTCCTTACTCTCATTGCTCTTGTATAAGAATAAAATGAATGCTTGGAAATGAGCAATGAGCATTTTCAAGTAAAAAATTTGGAAAAAAAATAATGCATGTGACCATGAGCTGAAGTTGATAATTAAAACTAGGAGAATGTAAGGGGTAGAAAACTCAGAGCAGACCCATTTAGAACAGGCAGAATCTAGGGCAATCTTTTTTTTTTTTTTTTTTTTTTTTTTTTAGGTACTGGGGATGAAACCCAGGGGCATTCTATCTCTTAATGACACCTACAGCTCTATTTCTCTTGTATTCTTAATTTTGAAACAAGGTCTCAATGAGTTGCAAAGGGCCTCACTAAGTAGCCGAGGATGTCCTTGAACTGCGATCCTTCTGTCTCAGCCTTTCAAATGCTGGGATTATAAGGGCAATCTCTTTTTATTTGTTTATTTTTATTTTTCTATATTTAATTTTTTTCTTTATTGAACATAAGTGGTATACATTTAAATTATACTTAGTGCCCTCCTCCCCCCCCGCCCCTGTTTTCCCTTCCCCCCTCCCACCAATGATTGACCAAGGGTAACCATGCCATATTCATAATTTTACACATATTTGAATGTAGACTCTCATTAATCAAGTTCAGTCTTCCTCCTCCCCTATCTTTCCATTCAAGCTTTGCTGGTATTTTCCCTCCATTACCTGGAGTACCACTGGTATCCTCTACATTCCCTAGTTTGGGCATACTAGAGGGAACATATGTACCTTTTCCTTCTGTGTTTGGCTGATCTCACTTAATATAATGCTCTCCAGGACTTTCCATCTTTTTGCAAATGACATGATTTTGTTCTTTTTTATGGCTGAGTAGAATTCCATTGTGTGTATTTCCCAGAGTTTTGCAATCCATTCATCTGTTGATGGAGACCTAGGTTGGTTCCATATTTTGGCTATTACAAATTGTGCTGCTATGAACATAGGTATGCATATGTTGCTATAGTTCTCTGAATTCAACCCTTTTGGAAAAATACCCAGGAGTGGTAAGGCTGGATTATATGGTGGATCTATTCCTAGCTTTATTAGGAATCTCCACACAGATCTCCATAGTGGCTGAACTAGTTTGCATTCCCACCAACAGTGTAAAAGAGTTCCTCTTTCCCCACATCCTCGCCAGCATTTGTTGTTGTTTGATTTCTTTATGCTTGCCATTCTGACTGGGATTAGATGGAATCTCAGTGTAGTTTTGATTTGAATCTCCCTGATGGCCAGTGATGAAGAACATCTTTTCATGTATCTATTGGCCCTTTGTATCTCTTCTTTTGTGAAGTGTCTATTTAGTTCATTTGCCCATTTCTTGATTGGGTTGTTTGTTTTGCTAGTGTAGAGTTTTTTGAGCTCTTTATATATTTTGGGTTAAGTTTATTCCTAGGTATTTTATTGGTTTTGAGGTTATAGTGAATGGAATTGTCATCTTTGTTTTTTTTTATTGTGGATTCATTGTTGGCATAAAGAAAAGCCACTGATTTCTTTAGGTTGATTTTGTATCCTACAACTTTGCTGAATTTGTCAATCAGCTCCAGAAGTCTTTTGGTTGAGTTCTTTGGGTCTTCCAGATAAAGGATCATGTCATCTGCAAATAAGGATAATTTTAATTCCTCTCTTCCTATGTGAATTCCTTTGATTTCCTTCTCTTGTCTTATTGCTGCAGCAAGAGTTTCAAGGACTATGTTGAAAAGGAGTGGTAATAGTGGGCATCCTTTTCTTGTTCCTGACTTTAGAGGAAATTCTTGCAGTTTTTCCCCATTCGATATGATGTTGGCTTTGGGTTTACAGTACATTGCCTTAATGATGTTGAAGTACGTTCCTTCTATCCCAATTTTCTGCAGTGTTTTTAACATAAATGGGTGTTGGATTTTGTCGAATGCTTTTTCAGCATCTATAACTATGATGATGTGGTTTTTGTTCTTGGTTCTATTTATGTGGTGAATAATATGTATTGATTTGTGTATGTTGAACCAGCCTTGTTTTTCTGGGATGAACCCAACTTGGTCATGATGTATTATTCTCTTGATATAGTTTTGAATGCGTATAGCTAGTATTTTGTTTAGAATTTTTGCATCTATGTTCATTAAGGATATTGGTCTGTAGTTTTCCTTTCTTAAGGTATCTTTATTTGGTTTGGGGATTAATGTGATACTGGCCTCATAGAAGGAATTTGGGAGAGTTCCATATCTTTCAATTTCCCGGAACAAGTTATGAAGTATTGGTATTAGTTGTTCACTGAATGTTTTGTAGAATTCAGCTGAAAACCCATCTGGGCCTGGGCTTTTCTTTAGTGGAAGAATTTTTATTGCCATTTCTATTTCTTTGGTTGCTATTGGTTGGTTTAGGCTTGCTATATCCTCTTGGCTGAGTGTAGGTAGGTTAACTGTGCTTAGAAATCTGTCAATTTCTTCCATGTTTTCAAGTCTATTAGAATATAATTTTTTTATTTTTTTATTTTTTATTTTTATTTTTTTAATTGAACGTAAATAGTATACATTTACACTATATTTGATGCCCTCCGCCCCCGCCCCCATTTTCCTTTCCCCCCTCCCACCAATGGCTGTCCCAGCACAATATGTAATAGCCAAAATATGGAACCAACCCAGATCACCATCAACAGATGAATGGATAGCAAAACTGTGGGAAATACACACAATGGAATTATATTCAGCCATAAAGAAGAACAAAATTATGTCATTTGCAAGGAGATGGAAAACCCTGGAGAACATTATGTTAAGTGAGATCAGCCAAGCACAAAAGAAGAAGATACATATGTTTCCTCTAATATGCCCAACCTAGGAAACACAAAGGAATATAAATTTTTAAAGTAGTTTCTGATAATCTGTTTAATTTCTTCACTATCTGTGGTGATATCTCCTTTTTCATTTCTAATTTTGATAATTTGAGTTGATTCTCTTTTTCTTTTGGTTAGGTTTGCCAGGGGTTTATCAATTCTATTAATCTTTTCAAAGAATCAACTTTTTGTTTTATTGATTCTTTGAATTGTTTTTTTGTTGTTGTTGTTCTCTATTTCTTTATTTCTGCTCTAATTTTAGTGATTTCTCACCTTCTGCTGGCTTTGGGAATAGACTGTTGCAGACTTTCTAGGTCCTTGAGTTGTGTCATTAGGTTCTTTACTTGGTGGTTCTCTGTCCTTATTATGTGGGCACTCAATGCAATAAATTTTCCTCTTATACTGCCTTCATAGTATCACATAGATTTTGGTAGGCTGTGTCTCTGTTTTCATTCATTTCCATAAATTTCTTTATTTCTTCCCTAATTTCTGCTCTTACCCATTCATCATTCAATAGTGTATCATTCAATCTCCATGTATTTGAACAATTTCTTTTGAGTTTCCTGTTGTTGATTTCTACCTTTATTCCATTGTGGTCTGAAAAGATGCAAGGAATTATATTACATCTTTTGAATTTGCTGGTGCTTTCTTTGTGTCCCAGGACATGGTCTATTTTAGAGAAGGTTCCATGGGCTGCTGAGAAGAATGTATAGTCTGTAGTCCCTGGTTGAAATATTCTGAAAATGTCTGTTAGGTTCTTTAAGTTTATGGTTTCCTTTAGTTCTAAAGAGTCTTTACTCATCTTTTGCCTTGAAGATGGATCCAGTGGTGTGAGAGGCATATTAAAGTGTCCCAGAATTATTGTATTTGGGTCTATTTGGGATCTGATGTCCAGAACGGTTTGTTTTACAAATGTGGTTGCACCCACATTTGGGGCATAAATATTTACTATCATTATGTCTTCTTGGTGTATTGTTCCTTTCAATAAAAAGAAGTGCCCTGTTTTGTCTCTTTTGATGTGTTTTAAAGTCTGTTTTGTTGGATATCAGGATTGCTACCCCTGCTCATTTTTGGTCACCAATAGCATGGTATATCTTTTTCCATCCTTTCACTTTCAGTCTGTGAATGTCTTTGGCTGTAAGGTGAGTTTCTTGCAGACAGCACATATTTGGATTATGTTTCTTAATCCACATTGCCAGTCTATGTCTTTTGATTGGTGAGTTAAGTCCTTTGACGTTAAGAGATATTATTGAAATATGATTTTTGTTTTCTGCCATTTTGTGTTCTGTCTACTCTTGAGTGGTGTGATCTTTCTTCTTTACTTAAATGGCCTACTTATTAACTTCCTCTCTTCTCTGATTCTGAAGTCTGATTTTTTTTTCTTCCTTATGGTTTATTTCTTTAAGAATTTTCTCTAGTGTAGGGTTTGAATTCATGATTTTTTTAAGATTCTGTTTATCCTGAAGCACTTTTGTTTCCCCATTGATTTTGAATAGTAAATTTGCTGGATAGATTAATTTTGGTTGGAAGTTATTTTCTTCCAGGGTCTGAATCACGTCGTACCAGTCTCTCCTAGCATTCCTGACCTGGGTTGTATAGTCTGGGGTGATTCTTATTGTTTTGCCTCTATATGTCACTCGTCCTTTTGTTCTCACTGCTTTTAAGATTCCTTCCTTGGCCTCTATGTTGGTAATTTTGGTTATTATGTGGTGTGGGGTGGTCCTTCTTCAGTCCTGTCTCAGTGGAGTTCTGTATGTTCTCCTGGACAAGAAGATCCAAGTCTCTTTCCATGTTTGGAAAATTCTGAGATTATTTCTTTGAAGAGATTATGGATGCCCTTGGTCTGTACCTCTATCCCTTCTTCAATGCCTATTATTCCTAAGTTAGGACGCTTCATATTATCCCATATTTGCTGGATGTTTAGGTTTTGTTGCTGTAAAGATTTCTGTATATCACTGACCATGTTTTCAGTTTTGAATGTACTGTCTTCTAACAGTGATATTATGTTTTCCATTTCATCTAATATTCTAAAATTTCTTTCTATTGCTGTCTTCATTTCACTTATTGACTCTTTCATTTCATTCCAGACCTCTTTCTGATTCTTTCTTAGTGTTTCCATCTCATCTTTCATCTCCTCTAGACTTGTTCTAAATCCTTTCATCATATTGTAAATTAAGATTCTGAACTCCCCTTCTTGCATTTCTAGTAGGTCAGTATTCGTGATTTCTGTTGTCTCTTCATTATTCCTGGTTCTCATGTTTATAGTGTTCTCTGTCCTGTTTTTCTGATCTCTACCCATTGTTTGTGAGTATTATGTTTAGACAAATCTTAGTATTAGGAATTTAGAGGTCTTGGCCAGTCAGCAGAGCTTTTCCAATGTTGAGGGTGGGTGATGGGGGAGGAGCTGGGGTGATGGATAAAGGCATCAGATTAGGTAGAGGATATGTTTAGGTTGATAAAGACTTTAAGTATGATAAGGTAATATCTTGCTGAGAATGAGAGAGAGTTAATTAGTAGGACTCTTGTAGTTAGTACAGTAAGTATGGAGATATGAAATACTTTGAGTATTAAACATGGAGGTATATTATAGGGAAAAGTTTCGGGGGAAAAGAGTAGATAGGTTGGTGTGGGGAAGTTTGTAAGAGGGGTGAGGGAAGGAGCAAACAAACATAAAAAAATCAACACAAGATACCAAGACTAACTATTATGTAATAAAAGAAAAATAAAAAGGAAAAACAAACCAAAAGAGGAAAAAGAAAAAAGAAAAGAAAGAGAAAGAAAGAGGAAAAAAGAACAAGAATAAAATAAAAGGAACTAGTGGCTGTGTGAAACCAGAGAACAAAGCAAACTATCAAATATATATAAAGAAACAACAAGTAGAAGTAACAGAAGGATGTGGAAAAAATAAAACATCAACAACCATAACAAAACAAAAGCAATATAAAAACAAAACAAAACATCAGCAGTAAAAGAAAAAAAAACAGTCTTACTTATTTACGAATATGGGATCAGGTCCATATAATATTTGAGTGTTTGATTGCTTTGGTAGCTTTCAGAATATAATCCAATGTCTCTTAATTTTCTTTGTACTCTATTTTCATCTTCTTAAGTCACACTCTCTGGGTGTTTGGACACCTTTTTTTCCTTTGACTGCTTTAGGTTTAGGTGTCAGGATGTCTGGTGTCACTGTTAATAGATTCTGTACAATCCCCAGGTTCTGTGTAATTCCAACCTGTAGTCAACACCTCTGCACTCACTACTCTAGATTCAGTCCTGTGCTTCCCTACACCAGGGGTGGAGGGTGTCCAAAGTAGATTTGGGACCTCCCCCTGAGGTCCCGTGCAGATATTGCATCTCGATGATTTTTCCTGTGTCTCTAGAAATTCTAACTGGGCTAGTCTGTGTGGTCCCAAGATGTACCCTGGGCAAAGGGTTGTTGGTCCCTGGACAAACACACTTACTGCCAGAGCACTGCCAGTTTCGAGAGTGCAGGTTGGGTGTACTGCTATTACTTGGCCCCAGTGTGAGTGGGTGCAGATGCCTAGTGCCTGCTGCTAGGCTCCACCAGGGTGCACTGGGCTGTGCTCTAGACTAGAGCTGAGTCTCAGGTTGCCAGGTGGGCAGAAACTCCCGGTGGTGGGCCAGGGATGTGGCATAGGCACACACAGGTCCGGGGCACAGGAGCTGTGCAGTGTCCAGCAATGGTCTCTGCCTCCAGTGGGGCGTACAAGCTGGGGGCCCGAGGAGATCACATGGGTACACAGAGTTTTTGCCGCCTGGGAAGCAGGCCGCCGGCAAGGTAAATGCCCGGGCTCCAGCCGCCAGGCTCCAGCAGGGTGCAGGGACTAGGCGCACAAGGTGAGCACCGAGTTTAGGGGTGGGGGGGTGCGGGCACAGGCAACTAGTGGGGTTCCTGGGGTGCAGACAGGGTGCACGAGGACAGTGCTGGGTTCTGTGGTGTGGGACAGAAGCCCAGGGCCAGTGCCGAACCTGGGGTGCACGCTAGAACCCGCAGCTTCCCTGGATGCACTCAGGTACCTGGCTTCCTTGGTCCCAGCATCCATGGGAGTCCCTGTGTCGCTGTGGTCCAGTCTTTGTTGGGTGCACAGGATTCTGTCATGGGCGCCACTCGCTGCTTAAGATGAAGCTCTATGACCGTTTTCAGTCTCTGGCTATTTCGCCGTTGTGGTATCAATCAGGACTAGGGGATGCAGTTTGGGCGGGCAGCCCGCGTACTCCGCGCTGACACCGGCAGGCTGCCTGGTTGTATCTGCAGCAGGTCTGATGCCCGATCTTTGTTCTTCTTCTTAGAGTTCAGGGTTTCCACTGAGGTACCTGGATCTGTTTTGGTTCCTGGGATGTATTTATTTTGTTGATTAAGATGCTGCTTTCTAAGTAGTTGAACTTTATTTGTTTCAGCTACTGAGAAGTGCTGTGTCCCTCAGTCACCATTTTGAATCTCCTCTCTTTTAAAAAAATGTGTGCCAATTGAAGCATTTATTAGCTGGCCAGTGGTGGTACCCTCAGTCTGGAAATCTGACTGGAGGGGTGTGCCAACTCACTAGGGCCAGGGGTTTATAAGGGAAAAAATCATGAGCAGGTGAAGCAGCTCCCTCAGCATCAAGGCTTATTCAGTCAGAGGCTGACTTCTAAATGAGCAAGAGGAACTCAGCACAAAATGTACTGTCCCATGGTTCTACCAGAAGTATTTCTGGGTTGTACTTCTAGTAGGAGTGAACCAAGTGGTTGAAAGGCTGATTTTCTCAGTTACCATTCTCACTCCTATAATCCCCAAATGACTGGCCACACAAATTAAAGGAAGGAAGATTTGCTCACAGTTTGCTTGGATATTTTCTTTTCAGTCCATGTAAGCCTGGCAACCACAGATCTCAGAGCATGGCAGTGGGAAGGAGAGGGGAGGGGAGCACGCACAGGCTTTGCTCTCACATCATAGAGACTGGAAACAAGAGAGCAAGCAAGCAAGGGACTTCAGAGACAAAAGCACAGTCTCTACGGCCACACATCAGGATTCACCTTCTCTAGCCACACCCCACTGGCCTAGGTTACCATCTAGATAGATCCGTTATAAGGTAATAAATCAATTCAAATGGTTTATCTACTGATGAGATTACAATCCCCATGACTTAACTCTGTCAACCTTGACTTTAACACAGAAGCTCTTCAGGGCACCCTATCTTACCATAACACTGCTCCAGCAACTGGAAAACCGCACCCTTCTAAAAGGCACTTTTCATTAACTGTTCTACAGGTCCTATGACCTTGCCTTCATACAACTTTGTCTAATTTTATATAGTAAACATGTATATCTGTTTACCAAATTAATCTCCTTTGGCAATTAATTTTTCTCATCAAAATTAGACCACATTCTTCAGACTCTCTGAGGGTAAGTGTGGCCCTAGGGCTGAGTCAATCAGATGTGAGCACCATTTCTAAAAGGCTCTTCAGAGAGCTCCCTCCTATGCATTTCCCCCCCTCTATTGGGGTGGTAACCCCCAAGAAGATCTTGTAAATCACAGATAGAAGATGGCAGACTGACTGCCAACAGAGGCACCTGAATGACTATAGAAAAAAGAAATAGACTAAGAAATTCCTCTCAGAAACCAAGTCCGAACATTATTAGGATTTTTCCTCCACTGATAATCATGTTGAGCAAAGTAAGTCAGACTCAAAGAGGCAGTTATCATATGCTTTCTTTCTTAGGTGGAATGTAGGAGGAAAAAATACAAAATAGAAGAAAAGCTGGAACCTGGCATGGTGGTGCACGCTTGTAATCCCAGCATTCGGGAGGCTGAGACTGGAGGATTGCGGTTAGCAGACAGCCTCAGATACTTAGTGAGGCCCTCTGCAACTTAGTGAGATCCCGTTTCAAAATAAAGAATAAAAAATAGGTCAGGGGGTGTAGCTTGGAGGTTGAATGCCTCTGGGTTCCATCCTCAGATCAGCAAAAAAAAAAAAAAAAAAAAAAAAAAAGAGAAGAAGAAGGAGAAGGAGGAGGAGGACAGGAGGAGGAGGACGACGACGAGGAAGAGTAGGAGGAGGAGGATGACGAGGAAGGCGAGGAAGAGGAGGATGAAGAAGAGTAGTAGTAGGAGGAGGACAAGGAAGAGGAGGAGGAGGAGGAGGACAAGGAAGAGGAGGAGGAGGAGGAGGAGGAGGAAGAGGAGGAGGAAGAGGAGGAGGAGGAGGAGGAAGAGGAGGAGAAGGAGGAAAACGAGGAGGAGGAGGAAGAGGACGAGGAGGAGGAGGAAGAAGAAGAAATTAGTGAGACCCTGTTTCTGAGTATGGTGAGTGCACAATTATAATCCCAGTACTTGGGAGGCTGAGATAGAAGAATCACAGGTTCAAGGACAGCCTCAGCAACCTAGTAAGATTTTAAAAATTCAGTGAGATTTTATTTCAGAACAACAAAAAAATTTTTTAAAAACAGGGGTGGATGTGGCTTGGAAATAGAATGTCCCTGAATTTAATTCCTCTGTCTGTCTGTCTGTCTGTCCTATTTTATGCATGTACAAATATGTCACAATGAAGCCCATAATTCTATATAATTAATATGCAGTAATAAAAATATTTTTCTGTACTATTGAACAAAAGTTCTTCAAAAGATTCATCTGTTGGTATTAAATCCTTATCATGGGCCAATGACTCCTGAATTTTCCCTCCTTCCCTATCATGAGAGAGCACTTTTGTTTGGATGTCTTGTTCTGGACCTGGGGTGAAAAGAACCTTTATTTTATATGCAGCTACCTCTCTGTACCTGCAGGTTCTATTTCTGAAGATTCGCTCAACCATGAATCAAAAATATTGTGTCATATTACATCTGAAAAGAGCATATGTAGGTATTTTTCTTGTCACTATTCTGTAAACAATACAATATAACAATTTACCAAGAATTTACATTGTATTAGGTGGAATAAGTAATCTAGAGACCATTGAAAATGTATGAGATAATATATACAGATTATATGCAAATACTATATTATATTATTATTATTATTGTTGTTGTTGTTGTTGTTGTTGTTGTTATGTGGTACTGGAAATTGAACCCATGGGTATTCTACCTCTAAACTACACCTCCAACCCTTTTTATTTTTATTTTTTTTATTTTTTATTTTGAAGCAGGATCTGGCTAAGTTGCTGAGGCTGAATTCAAACCTATGATCCTCCTGCCTCAGCCTCCCAAGTGCTGGTATTAAAGGCATGTACCACCACACCTGGGTCTCCATCATTTTATATAAGGGATTTGAGCATCCAAGGTTTTTGGTGTCCCAGAGTCCTGAAACCAATCCCCCTTGGATGCTGAGGGCGAATTCTATTGCCAAACTGTAAAGTGCCACATCCAGAGTGGATGGAAAGGACTACATATAACCAAGAGATCTTATTTTGGAGATGGTACAAAAACTAGATTGTGTTACTAGGGGAAATAGCTTCCACACGGGGCAATAGGTCGGGCTCTGCCACCTGCCTGCTCCTCAGAGGCTGGAAGGAAAATTGGCAGGAAAAGAGATTTTATTCAAAGCCAACTTTGAAGAAAGACAGAGGAAAAGTTCTTGTTTCAAATCATCTAGAGAACTCAAGGGCTTTCATAGGAGGAGAGATGATAGCAAGTAGATAAAGGAAATATATACGTGCAGATTTAGTTAGCAAGAGGACCTGTGGGTCTCCCCTGGGCCCCAGCTTCCTTGGTACTTAAGGGGTAGGCAGCCCTCCAGTCTTTACTCTCACTTTGAGGAAATGCAGAAAAACAAGCTATAATGAACTTGTCAGTTTTAGAGAGAGTCTTACAATTTTAGGGGGAGTCTATTTCAACAGGAAATTTGGGCAGTACTTGGGAGCATGACACAGGAGGATCATAGTTTTGAGCCTAGCCTCAGTAATTTAGTGAGGCTCTGTTTCAATTTTTTTTTTCTTTTGTGGTGCTGGGGTTCCTGGAAACCCTTCTACCTCCAGGCTACACTCCCAGACCTATTTTATATTTTTATTTTTTAATTGGAAACAGGGTCTCTTAAGCCCACACGGCTGGTTTCGAACCTGCGTGATCCTCCTGTCTCTGCCTCCCAAGCATGGGGATTACAAGCGTGTGCCACCACGCCCAGCTCTGTTTCAAAATTTTAAAAAAGGGCCATGGGTGTAGCTGTAGCTTTTAGGTAGAATGTTACTGGGTTCAATAATTTCTCATATATATATACATATATGTATATATATATATATATATATATATACACACAGAGAGAGAGAGAGAGAGAGAGAGAGAGAGAGAGAGAGAGAGAGAGAGAGAGAGAGAGAGAGACTGGGTTTCTTTTGGGAAAAAAGAAGTAGAGTTCTAGGGAATGGATGGACAGAAAAAAATTATACTTTTTTATTAATGCATTGCAATTATAAATCATAATGAAGTTTAATGTGATACAAACATACATGCACACAAACAGAGAGCTCTTGGTGTACTTCCCTTTGCGTCCCACACCTGTACCCCTCATCCCTTTCTGTACATTCTAGCAAAACTGATAGTAATGCCATTATATTTTGTAAAGCATTATTTAAACTTTTTTTCTCAATCTTCTTTTTTTCCTCCTTGCTTCCTCCCTCTAAACTATTTCCAGTACTCTACTGGTCTAGACAGAAAAAAAATTAGAAAATTTTACTTTATATTATATCAAACTATATTAAATTATTTTTTACTCTTTAGGAGGCTTCAGAAAATACTTGAAATATCTTTCAGGACTTTCAGAAATAAATTTTTCCCCCAGAAGAGATAGGCTTTAAGGTTGAAGGAAAAGCTTGAGATATAATGGGGCTATACACATATCACATTTATTTGGCTAAAAAAAAAAAAAGCACATCATGGGGAAGACGCCACTAGTAAAACAATCTATAAAATGGCCATTGTGCTGCCATTTCTTACAAATGAGTTTTGACCCTCGGTTCTGATAGTAATACATTTGCTTCACTTTCTGCTTCCATGAAGAAGTCTAGTTTACTCAGCATATAAACAAATGATTATTATTTATTTTTAACTACAGGATTTTTATGTCTTGAACTATCAGGCCAAAGAAAGCCACAGTGTCCTCACAGAAAATGTGTGCTTTGCTTCTGACATTATGGGGGCTGCCCACAGTTGCAATCATGCCTGCTCCTGGCAATCAATCACTCCTCTGGAGACAGCATCCCATTAGGCATCAGCACAAGAAGGACTTTTGCCAGCTAGAAGCAGGAGCAGAAAATGCAACTCTGCTCTCTGACAGTGACTGAGCATAGATTTTGCCAAATCTTTGCCCTGGTGTCTCTGGGTATGAAACATGCACAGTAAAGTTGCCGAATGAGTGGCCCAGGCTTCCATTAGATCAAAACTACCACGCTCCTTTCCTTACACCGTTTACCAAAACAAATGCACTCAAATAAGGGTCTGCATTTCCTGGAAAAGGTGTAGTGTGATATGAAAGGCATACTCCAGGTGCACGGTTCATTGATAAAGAACTGGTTCCTGAATCCCCCCAATTATATATTAGACTTTTTTTTTTTTTTTGTGGGTCTGGGGATCGAACCCAGGGGCATTTGACCTCTGAGCTACACTCCCTGCCCTATTTTTTATTCTTTATTTTGAAACCAGGTCTCACTGAATTGCAAAGGGCCTCACTAAGTAGCTGAGGCTGTCCGGGAACTGCGATCCTCTGGTCTCAGTCTCCCAAATGCTGGAATTACAAGCGTGCACCACCACGCCTGGCTTGTATTAGACTTTTCTAAGAGTAGAAGTACTATGCAAATGTAACCCTCTTCCCCTCCACTTACCTCTCAACTGCCCATCTGATTTTGTCCCTTTCTCAACAGTACATTAAAACCCTGATGCAGGCTAAATAAATCCTTCTTGGAATCACAAAATCATAGAGTGCTGGCATAGAAAAGCTCCACAAGCAATTTTGTTTTATCCCTTGTTTTAACTGGATAACTGAGCCCAACCACAAAGAAGTAATTTTTTCCAGGTTCAAATAGTCAGTAAACAACAGATTCTGGATTAGAACACCAGGCTCCCATCTTCTGTCCAAAGCTTCTCTCTTATATACAGGTCCTTTACCATTTACACTGAGATTCCTGAATGCTGGCAGGCACTTTATCAACTGAATCCAGTAGGCATTGGCCTACAATCCCAAAATGTAATGCCACCGAAAAGATACAGAGGAGGCTACCTCACTGCTCTGTTTGAAGAGAAACAAATAATTCCCCTTAGTTTTTTTTTATTTCTTGTTGTTTTTGTTTTTTGAATTGCATACTTTGCAGTCGTAGATTTTCTTCACACAAAGATTTGGTGCTTGATAATCTGGAGGAAGATATATTGTTTTGTCAAAAGAAAAATGTTATCCTGGAGAGAAGTAAGTTAACAATTGTGGAACTACACATAAATCCCAGGGTGAAGACTGTTAACATGGATAATTATTCAATTAATTTTAATATGTTAATCCATTCTTCACTCATTTCATAGGTAGGTATTTGGTTCCCTCGATGCCGAGTCTTCTCGATGCCCGGCTCCTAGTCTTCTAGGAACTAACTAAGTAATGGATCTAAAACAGGGCTCTTAGATGGGGATTAAAAATTGTAGTTATTAACACACATTAATTGTACAAATTACTGGTTTCTTTGTGACATTTCCATACACGTATATATTGTGCTTTGATCATGCCCACACTCCTGTGTATTCCCTTTGTCATCCTCCCAGCCCTCTTACCCTTTCCCTTCTCTAGTACAATCAGTCCTCTCTCTCTCCCTCTCTCCATTCCTCTCTCTCTCTCTCTCTCTCTCTCTCTCTCTCTCTCTCTCTCTCTCTCTCTCTCTCTCTCTTCTACATATGAGAGAAAACATGTGAAACTTCTCTTTTTGCCTACTGGGGATGGAACCCAGGAGCATTCTACCTCTGAGTGACACCCCCAGCCCTAATGTTTTATTCTTTAATTTTTGAAACAGGGACTCACTGAGTTGCAAGGGGCCTCACTAAGTAGCTGAGGCTGTCCTCAAACTGAGATCCTCCGGTGTCTGCCTCCTGAATGCTGAAATTACAAGCGTGTGTCACCACACACGGCCTGACACTTGTCTCTTTTTTCCTTCGATTATTTATTTATTTATTTATTTATTTATTTATTTATTTATTTATTTATTTGGTGGTACTGGGGTTCCTGGAAGCCCTTCTACCTCCGGGCTACACTCCCAGACCTATTTTTATACTTTTAAACTTTTGGAAACAGGGTCTCTTAAGCCAGCGAGGCTGGCTTCAAACCTGCAAGATCCTCCTATCTCCCAAGCATGGGGATTACAAGCGTGCACCACCACGCCCAGCTTGATACTTGTCTTTTTATGTATGACTTTTTTTTTAATTAACCTGATAATCTCTAGCTCCATCCATTTCCCCCTCAAATGACATCACTGCAGTCTTCTCTATGTCTGAATAGTACTTACTTATGTGTACATACATTTCCTTTACCTGTTTGTCATCGACAGGTACCTTGGCTGATTTCACATCTGGGCTGCTGGGAACAGTGGTGAAGTGAACATGGGTGTGCTGTGCCTCCTCTGTGTTCTGGACTCATCCCCTTTGGATACATACCCAGGAATGGTAGAGCTGGGTCATATGACAGTTCTATTTCTAGTTTTTGAGGAGGCTCCATAGTGTTTCCCAGAGTGGCTATACTAATTTACACTCCCACCAACAGTGTATAAGGGCTCCAGTTTCTCCACATCCTCTCCAGCATTTGTTACTTTTTGCTTTTTTTTTTTTTTTTGCAATAGGCATTGTGACTGAGGTTGAAAGCAAATGTCAATTCAGTTTTGCTTTGCATTTCCCTCGTGCCTGAAGACATTAAGCATTTCTCACATATTTATTGGCCATTTATACTACTTTTTTGAAATGGTCTATTCAGATCAGTTGTCTATTTTTCATTGAATTACTTGTTCTTTTGATGTTATTTGAGTTATTCCCATATTCTGTGTTTTAATCCTCTGTCAGATAAATGGGGCAAATAGTTTCTCTTATTCGTACAGAATAGTTGTCTATTCTGTTGACTGTTTCCTATGCTCTGCAGGAACCTTTTAATTTGATGTCATTCCATTTGTCAATTCTTGCATTTGTTTCCTGGGCTATTAGAGTCCTATTAGGAAATCATTACCTGTGCCAATATCTTGAAGTATTTGCCCTATATTTCCTTCTAGAAGTTTCAAAGTTTGGGGTCTTAATTAAGGTCTTTGATCCATTTTGATTTTTTTGCACAGGGTAAGAGGGTATCTTCCATATGTGAATATTCAAGTTTTCTATTACTGTTTGTTGAAAAGTCTGTCTTTTTTCCAAAATATGTTTTTGGCACATTTATCAAGAATTACTTGGCTGCAGATGTGCAGGTTTATTTCTGGGTCCTATATTCTATTTCGCTGGTCTTTGTGTCTGGTTTTTTGTTTTCTTTTTTTGTTGGTCAGTACCCTGCTGTTTTTGTTACTCTGGCTCTAGTATATTTTGGAATAAGATATTATGACATCTTCAGCATTGTTATTTTGCTCAGGATTGATTTATTGAGAGTCTTCTGTGCTTCCATATAAATTTTGGGATCCCCACCCTAATTCTGTGAAGAATGATATTGGTATTTTGACAAGAACTGTGTTAAACAGGATATTTTTATTTGGTCGCCAGGGGCAGTACTTGGATAATTTTGGAGTTAGGTGGCAAATTTTCTCTTTGTGTCCACTTTGCAAAACAGTTTTCCTGAAATGTTACTAACATACAATAAGCCACAGATATTTAAAGGGAACAATGTGATAATCTTGACATCCATAGATGCTCACAAACCTATCACCACAGTCAAGATGATGAAGTTACCCACCAACCTGCACAACTATTGTCCTTCGTGATCCTTCCTTCCCTCTTTCCCCTCCTGTTCCTTACTCCACAACCCCCAGGAAAACAGTGGCTTGCTTTCTACCACTAGGCTACAGTGTATCATTTTATGTAAATTGGTCATACTCAATTTACTACTTTTGTCAGGTTTTTTTTCCACTTACAATTATTTTGCAGTTAAACTACATTGTTTTGTAGTCTGTTTCTTTCCTGGCTAAATAATATTCTGTGGAATAGATATATACCACAGTTTTGTTATTCATATATCTCTTGTATATTTGAGGTATTTCCAGTTTTTTTCTATTAAAAAACAGGCTATGAAAATTTGTGTATAAGTCTTTATTTATATGAGCGTATGCTTTTGTTTATGTTGAGTAAATACCAGGGAGTGTACTGGCTGAGTAATAGGATAGGTATATTGTTTAACATGTTAAGACACTGCCAAAGTGTTTTCTAAGATGGTTGACCTATTATGTATTCTCACCAGCCGTGTACGAGTTCTAGTTGGTCTATGTCCTTCCAAACATTTGGTGTGTCAGTCTTTTCAGTTTGGTTCTTCCATTAAGTGTTCATTTGCATCTATTTCTACCCACTACTTTACGGAGAAGCTGATAGCTTACTTGGAATATAGTCTTGGACTTCATCTACCATTTGTGTTCAGACATATGTACCTGACACTCTGCATTGAGACACAAAATGAAAAGAATTAATCATAAAGGAAAAGGAGTCTCACAAGGACAGACAGCACCAGAATCAAAGGAGAACGGCTGTTCTGGAAACCATTTGGCAATGGGAACAGGCCTCATCTTGCTCTTGTTTTGCGCATGTGCCCAGGGGTGACAAATATCCCACCGTATAAGCACTCAGCATGTGCTGACAACCTTTTGGGCTCTCTTCTCAGCCCAAGTGCCACAGGGAAGGTGTGCTGTCACTGTCGCCTCATGGGGGCAGCTGGGTCTCTGGTCAAGATGTTGCACCCACAGTGGGTGTGGTAGCTTCCTGTCTCTACTTGGTCCCTGGTGGTGGAAATGACGTTGGTAGCTGCACAATCCCAACTCCAAGCGAGAGCACTGAGGCACTGTTGGAGCTCAGGCTGATTGAAGGGATGATTTTAATCAGGACTTGATTATAAAAATATGAAAAAAGAACCTTGAAGATAATTGAGAAGGGACTGTGATTTCCCTTTTGTATTTTTAAAACAATCAGGAAGAGGGTCACAGCCATTGCTGTTTGGCAGAGGAGATGAGACTTCCCCTATACCCACTGTGTGCTGAAGGCTGATACATTCAGGTAACACACGCATAGCCACAATACCAGGAATAATTTAAAAGGGCCATAAGAGATGGATAATGATAGCAGACATTTACTGAAAACTTAACGATGTGGCAAGCTATTTACAGAGTGCTTAAATGAACGAATTCATTTAGTCTCATAACACATAGCATTTTATGTCATGAGTTGCACCCTTCCCCCCCAGAAAAAAATCCTCAGAGAGAATGTGTGTTTTCTTTTTAAACTATTGTGTTATAGTGACACACAGATGAATTTGCTTTATCATGGCTGTATCTATGATCTACTGTCAAAAGTAATCTGTATTTTTTTCAGCTGAGGAAATAGGCTCAGTGAACTTCAATGAATTGCTCAAGGTCACATTATTAGGAAGTGCAGGAGCCCAGGCCAGAAGCAAGGTGGTCAGGCTCCAGAGCATATGCTAATATATATATATATATATATATATATATATATATATATATATATAATGTGTGTGTGTACATATATATATTTCTGGTGGATATAGATATCAGCTTTATAACACAGTTTCATATATATGTTGTGTGTGTGTGTGTGTGTGAGAGAGAGAGAGAGAGAGAGAGAGAAAGAGAGAGAGAGAGAGAGAGAGAGAGAGAGAGAGAGAGAGAGAGATGATTGAACTCAGGGTCACTCCCAGTCCTATTTTATTTTTGAAACAGGGTCTCACTAAGATGCTGAGGGCCTTGTTAAGTTGCTGAGGCCAGCCTTGAACCTGAGATTCTCCTGTCTCAGCCTCCCAAGTACTGGGATCATAGTTATGTACCACCATGCCTGGGTTCTATCTGGTATACTAATTATGCTAATAGTTTTGGGTACATTATTATTTACTCCAAAATTGACTATAATTGCAATGGAGACAGCATATATCAAATATAGCTAGACTGACTTATTAAAGGATACATTTTAAAAAGTCTTTTATGTAGTATAACACACACTTGAACGTTATATTCCCTTGTTCTAGCAGCTTAGAGATGCAGTTCCTATTAATATAGCATGGTGGTTAGAGGTGAGGAATACATAAACTATGGAATTTAACTACCTCAGCTGGTCCAATTCATGACTCTACTACTCTGATATATTGACTGTGGGCACATTCCTTAACCTCTTGCCAGAACTGCAAGAATTCTGAGATTTTACCCTACTTGCAAGTTCAGTCAGCTAACACAGTTTCATAGACACTGGCAGAAGATATGAGACACCTGATTTGGAGACAAAAGACTCTGTTACTCATAGCAACAGCAATGGCCAAAATGTGAACATTTGTGCCAGTTCCTGGAGTGTGATGCAAAGAGGGAGGGAGATGTCACACAGGAAGTTGGCTCTGTGACAGGAGGGGAACCTTGAGTGCAGGGAACCCAAATCTTTTATAAGAGGCCATAAGCCTTTCTACACTTTGCCTTAAAGAGGGGCATTATCTTTACTATATAAAATAACAATTATAAAAAAACTCAATTACATCATTTTCATGGAAATGGATGGAACTGGAGGACATTATGCTAAGTGAGATTAGTCAGTCACAAAAAATAAGAAATCAGATGCTTTCCCTAATATGTGAAAGCTAAGGAGAAATGGGTCATAGCAGGAACTCTAGTGAAAAAGGAAATCCTATAGAGGAGCAAACATGACAACCTAAAGGAGAAGAAAGGAGGGGGGAAAAAAGAAATTCTCTAAAGCACACAATGTACTTAAACATATCGAAGCCAACCACTAAGCCAAGCAAGGGAAGGAGGGATGGGGAGGGAATGGGGTGGGAATTGGGTAGGGGTTAAATAGGTGATATGTACAGGTATGTCCACACAAATCTTTTACCCCAATATGATGTATGAATATAATGCACCAATAAAAAATAAAAATAAAAAATAGCAATCATAACCTGCCCTTATACTCAAGAGAAACACTATTTAATTTTCCAAGTCTGTTTGTTATATAAATATCTTGAGAAAATAGTCCAAAAACAAAAAAGGCAAACAGTGATTTTGCTTACAAGATATATAAAAACATGAGAGACCTATGGAAAATTATCTCCTAACACCACTATGTGCACAGTGTATTCCCTATGATATAAAAGCAGCATTGCTGTGAAAACTGAATGAGATAATATTTGAAAACAATTTGGAAACATATCTGCCACATTTCAATTAAAGTCGGAATATTATATTGATAAATGGGTAAAAGTATATCCATGTTTACAGCAGCACAATTCACAATAGCCAAATTATGGTAACCAACCCAGGTGTCTGTCAAAAGATGAATGAATAAAGAAAATGTTGTGTATATATACACACACACAATAGAATTACATTCAGCCATAAAGAAGAATAAAACTGTCATTTGCAAAAGAATGGATGAAACTAGAGAATATTATACTGAGATGAACTAGTCGCAGACAGTTAAGAATCAGATGTTTTCTCTCATATGCAAAAGCTAGAGAGAAAATCAGAAACATACGGGACTTTGAATGGTGTGGTTAGAGAACTATAGAGTAAAGGAAGGGGATGGAGGAGGGACCTAAGGAGGGGAAGAGAAAGGACTGAAGAAAGAAATGGTTTGAACAATACTATGGCAATATGTGAAGATACTACTACCAATTTCCCTAATGTGTGTGGGGAAGGAGGAAGAGAGAGAGGGGTGGTATATGCAAAGAAATACACCAAGATCTGTGTGCATGTATATTTTATAACATTGAATCTAGATATATAATTGCAATGCACTAATAAGATAAATTTTAAGAATAAAGGTATCTGCCACATTGCAAGTACTCAGTAAATGTTAGTTTCTACATATCTTTTTTTTTTTTTTTTTTGGTGGTACTGGGGTTCCTGGAAGCCCTTCTACCTCCAGGTTACACTCATAGACCTATTTTTATACTTTTTAATTTAAAAACAGGGTCTCTTAAGCTAGCGTGGCTGGCTTCAAACCTGCGCGATCCTCCTGTCTCTGCCTCCCAAGTGTGGGGATTACAAGCCTGCGCCACCACGCCCGGCTCTACAGTATCTTTTTTTACAAAATGTGGTAAAATACTCTTACGGCGTTGTGCAACCATCACACTCATCTATCCATAGTACTTTCCTTCTTAATCTGGCAAAGCTAAAATCCATTAAAATAAATTTATCTTATTCTCTCCCTCAGCCTTGGCAACTACTATCCTACTTTCTGTCTCCCTGAATTTGACTACTCTAGGTATCTCAAATAAGCAAATCATTTGATATTTGTCTTTTGTGACTGGTTTATTGCACTAAGCATAATGTCCTTAAGGTTCACTTATAATATGTACCAGAACTTCTTGCCTTTTTAAGTTTGAACAATATTGTATTGAATGCTAGTAGGTTTCCATGTGTGCAAGTTTAATTCCTCAATGCAGCAGTGTTAGGAAGTGGGGAAGTGGAAGGTGTTTGGGTCATGATGGTGCAGCCCTCATGAATGGATTAATGCCTTTTTCATGTGAGTGAGTTCTTGCTCCCCACTGACGAGGTTAATTGCTGAGAGTGGATCATTACACAGCAAACTGCCCCTCAGGTTTGGCCTTTCTTGCACATGTCCACCACTTACTTCCTCTTTTTTCCAGTGGAAACCACACAAAAGCCTTACCAGGGATTGAGTGTACATTGATGCCCTTCTCTAGAATAGTGGATTCTGATATCTATCTATCTATCTATCTATCTATCTATCTATCTATCCATCTCCCTATCTATCTATCTATCTATCTATCTATCATCTATCTATCATATTCAAGTTTCAAGTATACTACAAAATAAAATAAAAGTAAAAGAAAATGGAATATGTATAAACTATATTTTGGTTTTCCATTCATCTGTTCATGGACAATTTGGTTGATTTTACTTTGTGTGTGTGTGTGTGGTACTGGGGATGGAACCCAGAGGTTTTCTACCCCCGGGCTATACTTCCAAGACCTATTTTTTATACTTTATTTGGAAACAGAGTCTCACTAAGTTGCTGAGAGCCTCACTAAGTAGCTGAGGCTGGCTTCAAATCTGCATGATCCTCCTGTCTCAGCCTCCCAAGCACTGGGATTACAAGAGTGCGCCACCACGCCCAGCTTGATTTTACAGTTTGGCCATGGTGAATAGTACTGTTATAAACATGGATAAACAAATATCTGTTTAAGTCCGTGCTTTTAAATTCTTTTGAATATATATCCAGAAATGGATTTGCTGAATTGTATGGTTATATTATTTTTAATATTTTGAGGAACCACGACAATTATTGTAGTTTGTTTTATTGCTATTATTTTTTATTATTTCTTTTGACTTCATGCAGAGGATTCTTCTAAGGTTTATTACTTATTACTCCTAACTCCAATTCCTAATTAAATTCACTATGCCTCAGTGTTCATGATTCTGGCCTTCTGTGGCCTCTTTTTCTCCAAATGTGACTATAGTCCTTGCTTCATTTGCCAAAAAACAATGAATGGAATATTATTCTGTGTAACCAATTTCTATTGAAGGTTTGGCTACCATAGTTCCTTGTGGAAACTTGATTGTTGGTCAGCGTTTTTCTGAAGTGCTTCAGTTCTGCCGGCCAACAGGAGACCTCTTTTTCCTACTACCCCTCTCGCCACCACCACCACGGCTACCACTGGGAAAACTTTGCCGTCCTTTATTTTATTACGAAGAATAATTTACTGCCAACATTTTTTCCCAAGACTAGCCTGGGGCGTTCCTTTTTGTAACTAACGGCCCATTAAAGTGTTTTTCATAGGTGAAAGAGCAATTTTCCCCTAAGATAAATTCTGCAATTTCCCCAGAATACAGAAATGGCTGAGGTCAAATTTTGGGGAAAAAAATTTACATTGTTTTCTTCTAGGTCCAAAAGAAACTCCTTAGAAGTGCTAGTGATTTTTAAAAGAATCTCTAGATATTCTATAACATTTTTATTCTTAGATTTTTAAGGGTAAATCCAGGGTATATATCATTTGATGGATTTTCAAGAAAAAGCAGCAAATGCATGGCCAAATTATAAAATGACAATACCTGGAGAGTTCATAACTTAGCACTTTGACTCTTCCGAATAATAAAGTACATAACTTCTAGTTCCATAGTTCAGTAAGAAACCCAAATAAGTTATAATAATGTCATCTTTCCCTCTTCCTACAGTATAATTTAAGAAAACACTAATAACATTGGCAAAAAATAAAAGAAGTAAAAATTACCATTTATATGTGAGATATTTCTTTGCTATAGTGTGTGTGTGTGTGTGTGTGTGTGTGTGTGTGTGTGTGTGTGTGTGTGTGTGTGTGCTAGTTACTGGGGGATTGAATCCAGGAGCATTCTACTTCTTAGCTATACCCCAAGTCCTATTCTACCTTTTATTTTGAATCAGGGTCTCACCAAGTTGTAAAGGGCCTCACCAAATTGTTGAGGCTGAAATTCTCCTCTCCCAGCCTCCCAAGACTGAGATTACAAGTGTGCAACACCTTGTCTGGCTGCTATCATTCTTTATCACAACTAACTGCTATTGCTCTTTAGCATTTACACTTTTAAGACAGAACATTCATTTCTCTCACAATAGAATGATTTCCATGTGTTGTAAAATATTATAATATTTACAAAACAAAGATATCTAGTTTGGCACATTATGGTCAGTTGACTTTCTGTAAACATATTTTCATATTGCCTTCTCTCTCTCTCTCTCTCTCTCTATATATATATATATATATATATATATATATAGTCAAATAATTTAAAATTTTCCTACTGTTCAAAAGCAGTCAAAATATTACATGTTTTAAATAATCATTTTAGTAAGCTTTGTTTTAATGACTGATTCACTTAGTAGGGTTACAAAAGTACAAAATAATTATTCAGATACCTGGGTTAGGGGAACAGTGTTAGCAGCATTCTGTTGAACCAAACGCATCTAACAGAAACTTCCAACTCAGGTTTCTTTTCTTTTGGACAATCAGAGGGATGTGGAGGAAAGAAAGTCATCATATCAGCTGACATGAAAAAAATAATGTAAACCTTTATCTTTTATTCTGAGATACTATGAGCTTTCCTCAACTAGTGGTTTTAAAAGACATTCTTTGATATTTTAAGTAAAGCATGAATAATCTCACTGGTGCCATATTCTGAAATGGACAATCCTGTGGTTTGTAAAGAAATTCTTTAATATTTTAAGTAAAGCATGAATAATCTCATTGGTGCCATATTCTGAAATGGACAATCCTGTGGTTTGTAAAGAAATTATTTGATATTTTAAATAAAGCATGAATAAATAATCTCACTGGTGCCATATTCTGAAATGGACAATCCTAACTTAAGTTACATATCTGATAGGAGGAAATGCACATTCTCCACCTTTATCCTCCTCCCAGGAAGCTGCAACTCACTGCAAGACCAGAGAGTGACACAATTATCTGGGAATAAAAGAAGCAGAAAGCTGGACACCCACGGCTCATATATTTGATAGCTAAATGGGGTGAGAAACAACTGAGCTTCTTAGTGAAGTTGTTAGTAACTAGTATTCCTCAGTAAGTTTAATTCTTATTCAACTACTTTCATAAGGAGAGTTCTGTGTGTATGGGTGTGGTTTTTAAATTTTTTATTGGTGCACTATATTAGTATATCTTCATGTAGTACAAGATGGTAGAGGCATACATGCACACATCACCTGATTAGCTCTTAACTAATTCCCACTCCATTCCCTTCTCCCTCCCTCCTTCTCATGTTTGACTTAGTGATTGATTTTAATATGTTTGTTAATGTAAATAAAGGTATATTTCAGAAAAAGTAAGAAACTAAAACTAAAAAAAGAAAGTTTTCAACTTATACACACACACACACACACACACACACACACACACACATATAAATACAAATACAAACATGAACATGTAAATGTACAGATTCCATGGGCAACTAAAAATAAATTTAGATGAAGTATAAGAAAACAAGCAGCAGAGGGGTATAGAGAAAATGTTAGGGACAAGAGATGGTCTTGGGGGCCATGACAGTGGTGGTACTGATGATGGTGGTAGCAGCTGTTGTTTATATGTTGTTTACTGCCACTAGATCCAGTGCCCGGGACTTGCTGAGGGACTCACTGGGTTTTAACACTACATTCACTTAACATTCTTAGTCAATTGGAGATTCAGAGTCAATGGAGAAAATGGAGTCAATGGAGAAAATGTAAGAGGTGAAAGGCAAACATAACTTAGGAATTTAGCAGAATTGGGATATTTGGCAGAAACAATCTGCCTAAAATAAGCATTTTCCACAATAATATTATATTACACATAGATAAGTGGTAGTTGACTGTGTTATCAGAATCTCTATCTTGAAGGAAAACAGAAAATTAGAGAAATAATTCAAAAAATATTTGAAAAGCTATATTGAAATATAATTTTGAATACACAGTTCACTCATTTAAAATATATAGTTCAATGGTTTCTTAGATATGTGTAGCCATCACAGTCAAATTTAGAACACCCAGTTTCTTAAAAAGAAATTTCATTCTCTTTAGTCATCACCCCCTAGTGTCCCATCTGTCTCATTGCCTCTTGGCCCTAAGCAACCTTTAATCTACTTTCTGTAAATATCCTTATTCTAAACATTAATATCAATTGAATTATATAATTTGTAGTGTTTTATAACTGGTCACTTAGTAATTTCAAGGTTTATACATGTCATATTATTTAATTTCTTTTTACGGATAAATAATATTTCATTGTATAGATTTATCACTTTTGTTAATCTATTTCTGATGGATGAACATTTTTATTATTTACACCTTTGAATATCATAAATAATGCTACTATTAACATTCATATAGAAGTTTTTCTTTGGATATGTGTTTTTATTTCTCTTGGGTATATACCTAAGGATAGAATTATTGTATTATCTGGTAATTTCAGGTTTAATCATTTGAGAAACTTTCATTTTGTTCTCTAAAGCAGCAGGACCATTTTATATTCCCATCAAGTGTATATAAGAGTTCTGTGTTTTGTACATTCTTTTCAACACTTGTTTGATTTTTGACTCGAACTATCTTAGGGTTGTGAGGTGGTATTTTATTGTGGTTTTGATTTGAATATTGACATGTCATTTTAATAAAATCATCATTAAGGATTTCTAATCCTTATTATTTTTTTCATTCTGCTTGTTTTAGAGGTTTATCTTGATCTTACTTTTTCAGTGTTTTAAGGTGGAAAATTAAGTAACAATTTGCAGTATTTCTTCTTTCTTAAAATAGGCATTGACATTTATAAATTTATAGCTGCATCCTATAAATTTTGGTATATTTTAATTTTAATTCACCTCAAAGTATTCTCTGATTTCTCCTTTAATTTCTTCTTTGACCCATTAGTTACTTAGGAGTATATTGAGATTCAGTGCAGTAAGAGAACATACTTTCTCTTATTCTTTATACCCTTTTAAACCTATTGAGACTTTATTTCATGGATTTAGTATATGATTGGTCTTAGAGAATACTCCATGTGCACTTGAGAAAATAAATATCCTGTCACTGGGTGAAACGTTTAGTGGATGCCTGTTAGGTATATATATATATATATATATATATATATATATATATATATATATATATTCTTCTATTTCCTTGTTAATTTTCTATTTTTATTTAGTATTGAAAACAGGGTGTTGAAATCTCTAACTCTTCTTATTGAACCTTTTCCTTTCCCCCAGGTTCTATCAGTTTTTTGCTTTGTGTACGTTTGTGCTCTGTTATTAGGTGCATACCTATAATATATCCTGTGGCCTGACCCTTTCAACATTTTCAAATGCTCCTCTTTAGTAACCTTGTTGGTTTTCTTTCAAATATACTTGATCTGACATTAGTAGAGCCTCTCTAGCTTTCTTGAGATTATTGTTTGCATGATGTAGCTTTCCTTTTCCTTTCAGGTTCAATTGTTTTGTGTCTTTGAAACAAAAGTATGTCATTCTATATACCTCATGTAGTTGAATTATGCCTTTTATTTAGTCTGACAATATCTGTTTTTTGATGGATTGCTTATCCATTCATATTTAATTCTCAGCATTCTAAGCTCAAGGCAAGTCCCAGTTTCTTGGGTGGGATGAGGGAAGGGAGCCTTCACTTTGAATCACACTCAGTTGGGATTTAGCCTCAGCAACTGGCAGGGATGGGGCAGAATGATAAATTCTAGGAATTCCATTAGTCCCAAGGTGAAAGACCTCCAGCTGAGAGCTGGGGGAGAGGGAGCCCTCTACCGCATTCTGGAGTAAACCCTTTTCCAGGCTTAGTGGGAGGAGGAAGAAAGGAGTACTATTGATTTTAGTACCATAAATTCTCACCTTAATCACCATAGATTTTCTTGATGACATTTCTCTTCATTTGCTGTTTGGTTTTATGACCATTTCCAGAGGCTTTACAAGTGTGTGTGTGTGTGTGTGTGTGTGTGTGTGTGTGTGTGTGTGAAATCATTTTACAAGTTCCTTTAGGAAGCTGTGTACACTATCATACCAGAAGTCAGTCTCCTCAAAGCAATTTTTGATGGATATCTTTCACATCGTTCTGAAACAAAAGTTGGTTAATACTTCAGAAATGTACTTGTATTTTATAAATTTCATAATATATCCTAGACCCATACAAGTTCCAGCTAGATTTTTTGGCTGGTAGCAGTTGAGTTACATGTGAGTGATACACCCAGTGTGGGTGGTTTGTGGAATTTATTACAGTTGTACAGCAAATGGATTTGACCTATGATCTATGAAAAAAAAAACTTTCTACCATGTGCACATCTTGGAGAATACTGAAGATTAAAAGGAACTGCATTTCTTTTCAAATCCAATTAATTTTTGACTAATTTTAATTAGAGCTAGAAAATAATTGAACCTCTAGATTTCATTTTACTCAATAAACTCAGCTTTTTTCTAACAAAACTTTTTCAGTTTTATTAAAAGGCAAATAAAGTGAATGAAATCAATTATATGATTTTTTGGTGTAATTTAAGAGCTAATCCACAGTGAAATGTCTATGAAACAGATGCAAAAATGGAAGATTTCCAGGTACTTCTCTTAGCAATCAGAATTAGTTTTGGTATATGAAGTGTCACTATCAATCTCACTAAATGTACTCGGTAGTAGTGTGTGGAGAAAAACATTCCAGGTGAAATGTGTGTCTATGTTTGTATCACTTTGAACCTCACTATGATAGATAATTAAAATGCACCAATAATAGTACAAAAATATGCCGAGCCTGGTGTTGCACACTTGTAATCCCCGTGCTTGGGATGCAGAGACAGGAGGATCATGCAGGTTCGAAGCCAGCCTCACTGGCTTAAGAGATCCTGTTTCCAAATTTTAAAAAAGTATAAAATAGGTCTGGGAGTGTAGCCCGGAGGTAGAAGGGTTTTCAGGGACCCCAGTACCACCAAAAAAAAAAAAAAAAAAAAAGGAACAAAAATATTAGTGTGGGTTATATATAATAGGAAAATCAAAATAGCATCTACTTTAAAACTCACAATTTCTTCTTCTAATATAAAAGAAGATAGGGTGAGCTGTTCAGTACAGAGATGGATGTTCAAAAAAAGCTCTAGCCACCATGTCTGCATCCCACATAACAGAAGCAAGGAAACAGTAGGGAAGAGGGTACCCTTTAATGCTGTGTCAACTCTGGAAATAACACAAAATTATTCTATGGTGGTAATCTATTTGCTTAAAACATAGACATATAGCCACACCTAGCATTAGGGGAGACAGGTTAATACAAATTTTAGCTGGGAATATTGCCAGTTCAAATTAAAGTGAAATTTTTTAAAGGGAAGGAGGAGAGAGAAAGAGACAGAGACAGGGGAAGGGAGAGAGAAAGCGAGAGAGCAAGAGAGCGAGAGAGTGAAAGAGCGAGAGAGAAAGAGAGAGAGAGGGAAGGAAGAATAAAACTTTTTAGACATTCAGTTGGTCACTGTATGATAATCTAATCTGAAAAACAATCATTCATATATCTGTTTCTTTCCACCTCAATTTACTAAGGTTGTGTTTTGGTCAACATTTTCACTGCCATGATCCAAAACAACTTACCACACAACATAGAGGGAGGAATATTTATTTGCTCAAGTTATGAAGATTTAGAAGTTCCGTTCATGTCAGGCTGGGTCTGTGGAGCTCAAGGCATTGCAGTGGGGAGCGAGAGCACAAGCCTCTCCTTCACAACCTCAAACAGGAGGCTGGAAGCAGAGGGGACATGAGGCGGAGGAGCTGTATAATCCCAAGGTCACACCCCCAGAGCCCCTTCCTTAATAATCAAGCCCACTTCCAACATTGCTACCTTGTTTCTGTGAGAGCTAGGGGGACATTCTAAATCTAAACCACTACAGGTTGACAGAAACCACACAGAAAATATACACATGGCACTTTTTAACTGAGTAACTCTACAATCCTCAAGGAAATGTTACCTGCTAGTGGACCTTGAATAGTTCAGAACTTAACAAAGATATAAGTATCTAGGCTGTGGAATCAAGCATATTTGAGTCCCAATCCTTGTTCTGCACACTTAGGCTGTGTGACTTTATTTTCCTTGACTAGAAGAGCAATCAAGAGAACCTCCCTCATGGGACTACCATTGGCTAAGAGAAGGTAGGACCATCCCTGATGACTAATCCTAGTACATAGTGCTCATTATAAGAATTAATGATTAGCCAGGCATGGTGGTGCACGCTTGTAATCCCTGCGTTTGGGAGGCAGAGACAGGAGGATCACCGCTCAGGTTCAAAGCCACCTGCGCTGGCTTAAGAGGCCCTGTTTCCAAATAAAAATATAAAAATAGGTCTGGGAGTGTAGCCCGGAGGTAGTAGGGTTTCCAGGAACCCCAGTACCACCAATTAGTGTTCTTCATAGCAGTTTTCCTTGTCGTTTATATCATAAAACCTTTAATCAAAATTGACTATTTATCCTTTTGCAAGTCCAAAGACACAGAGCACCCATTGCTTATGGGATATAATCAGGAATACCCGTGAATTGTTTAGTCACCTCTCAGACAGATGCACAGATATTTCTAGACTTGGCTTTTATTTGACTGATAGTCCATGCTGAACAAGTCTCATGTGGCTAAATTGAGTCTGGACTCATGGATTTACCTATCAACGGTACCAATGTTGACAACTGGTTAATGCCTTCTGAATGAAAACTACATAGAAAAGGTCTCAGGTTACGAGGGGAGAGATTGGTCTTCCAGCTGGATAATAAAATATGCCTCAGACATTGCATTTAACTTAATCTTTCTGAAGAAAGGTGTGTATGTCAGGCATTGCATTGAAGTAGATCTTTCTGATGAAAACAGTGGTGGAAAACTTCAGACAGCCGGGGCTAAGGCATAAATAAAGCTACATTACAACTTTCTCTCCCCCTGGTGAACTTTCTATGTTATAATATGATTTCAAATTCTTCACAGCCACTGAATTTCACACTAACCCAGTAAGGTCAGGAAAGCTGGAGGAAGAATTGTTTCCCTTATTTTGCACACAAGAAAACAGACTCATCCTTGAAATCATAGGAATTTCAAGCTGCAGAGCCAAGACCAGAATTCGGGCCTTCTCACTGTATGCATGCACTGTTTCAGCTCTGCCAGAAAGCAAATCAGCAGGGAGCTGCTGAACAGCTTCTGAGTTGTCAGAAAGGCGAATTTGCAAGCAGCTCCTGGAACAGGGCTGATGACAGCAGGTGAAGCAGGGCAGCTGTTTTTATCAGCTTATAATTTTGTGCTCGGACCTTCCATAGATCATCCTTCATTTACCCTCAAGGAGTCGGTAAGATGCACTCTACTTTCATTCCTATCTGAGGTCTTGCAGGGATGAGGTATCAGAGCAGTGCAAACTGGCACTTGTAATTAGCAAAATGACTCCCTGGTGGGAACGATAGTAAAGGGAGACAGAAAAGAAAGGTGAGCTTGTTCATTTTTTTTCATTCCTCTGCCATGTATTGAACCTCCCTGCACCTGCAGCCTGGAGTTAATTATTAGGGGAAAATGTGAATAGTATCGAGTCTCACTGCTGAGGGGACCTTCACAATCTATTGGAGGAAAATGAATGCACATGGGATAAACATTATTTTAACACATTATGCAAGAAGAGCAATGAGAGGAAAGAAGAGGAAAACGCTGCTTTATTTTTTATGTGGTTTGAACTGGGCCCTGAAATATAAGAGGCTTTTTACTACTGAAACAGGTGGTACAAGGGTATGACGGACATGGAGACAAGATGCCATCTGTCATGGTCAGGGAATTTTAAGTAGTTCAATGTGGCTAGAACATATGGTATAGGGACAGGGAATGGTTGGGTCAGAGAGGATGGTGGAAGTGGGAAATAAAGTCTGAAAGGAAAAATATGATCTGATGTCGAGATCAATGGAATTTACACTTTATCTTGCAGGTGGTAGGAAAGGGTTTAATCAAGGGAGTGACATGGTCACATCAGCCTCAAAACTGGTGATGGCACGCTCTATTGGAGATTAAACCAGGATGGTTTACCCAGGATGCAGGGTAGGCAGAAAATGGTAATAGGAAATATGTATACTTTGCTAGTAGTGGACCCCTTTTTTATTTCATTTCATTTCCCTTAAATTTGCTTCTGTTCTTTTATGTATTTATTTTAGTACTTTCCAGGCACTCTGGAGATTATTAGTGCAATTTCCATGCAGACCAGATCTGCCGGGGTCCAGCCTCAGCCAGTCCAGGGGTCTTGAAGGAAGTGTAGGGTTGGCGGAATTGAAGAATGAGAGATGCTGTGCTTAGTATCAGGGGGAAGGCATCTCTGCCTGTGCCCTAGAATATACTTTATTTATACATGAATCTGTATTCAGCAAATTACAACAAGCCAAATCATATGTATTTTGTTTTTCATTTTGTTTTTCAAAACCACATTATACATACATTGTTTTTCATCTAGTTTTTCATTAACCTGAATCCCATGTAGCAGGCACACCTTGAAGCCACCTGTTTTTCCTGGTTTTTATTTTTTATTAATTTGTAATGAATTGACCTACAAAACTTATTACTACTCTACATCACACATAATAAACTTTAACTGAACTTATCCTATCCTTTATCTTAGCTACTAAATATTAGACTTACTGTATCTACTTCTAAAATTAACTGCTAATTTTATCTGCTATTTTGGCCACTAGGTATTCTATTAACTTATTTTGACCCCACCACCAAACCCCCACTAAATTTATTCTATTTTTCTAGTATCCAATACCTACACCTAATTTTCTATAATACCTATTAAGTTGTTTATCAAGAGAACTCTTTTGCCTTAGTGAGCAGGCACCAAGGTCCCTGCCTGCCCAACCTGCTGTAGGAATGACAGAGTCCTGGCATCAAGCCATTTTCCAGTAATATTAACTCTGTGCTGCCATACATCATACACTCCTGTATAGGGAAGGGGAGAATTGGTTGGAGATGGAAAAGTATTCTGATTAGCGCTAGCCCCCTAAGGGGGACACCACAGTTGACCCCCTAACTTATAAGCAACATATGAAGGGCCTTGTACTGTAGGTATAATTTGCCTAAAGTTAACTTTTTCCTTTAATGGCTAAAACCTTAAGTGAGTTAGGTGTTGTAAGCAAAGGATCAAAGAGCTCTTTTCTATGTAGCTTTTTGAAAGTTATCCCATAGCAATATATATATGCTATTCCCAGCAGAGGGCATCCAGTCATATTCATATCAACTTCCAGATTATTACAAAACAGCAATCCTCAATCAAAGTAATATTCAAATTTCATTAATATTATCATTATTAAAACTAAAATCAAGAGGGATAATGGCTTCAGTTTTGCCAGTCTTCCAGCCCTGCAGAATTCTCTTCCTAGCTGTGACCCTGTTATACAGCAGGAATGGCGCTACCTCCGCCACAGATCGACATGGATATGCATGAGAGACCATGACAATACCTGTAAGAGCCATGTTTCACCATGAGTCCCAAGAGTGTTGGAGCGTGTACAGCAAAGTCCCTCAGGCAAACACTGGAAGGTGCTGAGCTTCAGCTGTGCCTGGCAGCGGTGCACTTTCAGGAATGTCTTTGCCACTGGGGCCATCGCAGGCTGGTTTGGCTTAGAGGACCTCCCAGTACTGAAGCAAAATCCCAGCTCCAGCCTCTAAGCTGTTAAGACGGATAACTTGGATAAGACCGATACTGAGAATCAGTAGCCCAAGGATCCTTGACATTCTGAGAGCAATAACCCACAGAGAATCACTATTCAATGTTTAACATTAAGAAGCTGAGCTTTAGGCAGCCCTGGGAAGAGTAAAGATTAGTTATCTTCTTAAAAAACAAGAGAGGCAGCCTAAAAGACGCCTGTTTTACTGGTCCTGTGGCCCTAGTAGATTCAGTCAGACAGTTTGGGTGGTGAAAAAAGGTCACTCTCTAAAAATGTAGTTTTCCTGATGATGTTCCCTGAATGGAATGGTTTATTCCTAACTCAATTTTCCAGCCAGTTCAGTGAAGAGTTAAGTTTTATGTATTCAGTTGTCTACAGCAGAAAGACTTGGGCAACTGTGATTCATTTTACACAGGGTAATGTCTCTAATATATTTTGAAATAAATATCATGGTAATTTCTTGCTAATGGATTTTATAATTCTTTTCACTTGAAAGTGAAATATGTATTTTCCTTATTTCCTAAAGTCTATTTTGTCAAAGACCCATTTCTGCCATATGCTTCTAGATCTACTCTGGGTAGCAACAAAAATAACTAACACTTACTACAATTTACCAGGCATTATTCTAAGCATTTTGTTTATTATTTAACCATCACATTAACCCCCAAATAGTAAGTCTTCATAGGAGATAGGAGCACTGAGAAGCAAAGAGGTTAAGTAACCTGCCATATTTGCCCTGCTATGCTGGACCAAGCTAAACTTAAAAATTAGGTAATTGATCCTTCTTACCTCTAAAGACACAGTTTGGTCAAGAGCTTCTCCATGACAGTACAACAATTTATTTGAAAATCAAATGATCTCAAGGGCAACATGTACATTTCACATGGCCAATCTCTTCTTATTTTATCTTTTGATAAATTAACAAAAAGAATTGAAAGCCATGAAAGCCATACTCTGATAGACTGGTGAACCTGCCAGTTTGATCCTGACATGCGCTGTATGTGAACTGTGGCAATAGACCTGTGTTCTCATCCCAGATGCCAGTTTTAACAAAAGATAGCCATTATCAGTGGCCATTTGAAGGAGTTCTAGTTCGCTTGTTTCTCATTGTGCTTTATTGGTAAAAGATACCTTAATGTCTGGGCACTCAAATTTAATGTGTGTGTACACACAGGCAGTACTAGGGATTGAGCCCAGGGGTATTCTACCTCCAAGCTACATCCCAAGCTCTTTTTATTTTTTATTTTGAAACAAGATCTAGCTAAATTGCTGAGGCTGACCTCAAATCTGTGATCTTTCTGTCTCAGCCTCCTAAGTACTGGGATTACAGACATGGGCCACCATGCCCAGCAATGTCACTTACTTAAAAATGTCTGTCCTACATATCATATCCTCTATGTGCAAAGGGCTCCTTTGACTTTCAGTGATCACAGGAGAAAACAGTCAGGCCGCCATGCCTGTGCTGTCTGGTAGTTCAGGACTGAACTTGAGGTCCTGGCTTTCACCCTCCTGATTCCAGGGCTCTGGAATTGTGGAGCACTGTTTTCTTTATTGGAAGGATGAGACATGGCCTGCTTGAGAATAAAAGGTAAGGAGGGTCTAGTTGCTTCCTCTCCCCCTGTTCTGCAGTCCTATGCAGGTAACTTTCTTTCCTACTGCCCCACATTCCAGGCCTAAAATATATGTCTTCCCTCTGGTTGTTCTATGAATACATTGATAGTTCATGATACATGGAGATGGGAGTCCACCTGGGGCATCTGACTTCTAGTGTCTTTTCTAGACTCTCTTAGAACCTAAAAGACATTGTCATGGGCCACAACATAGATTTGCTAAGAACTGAGCTTGTATAAATTGTTCAAAAGGAAAAACTAAATTGCTATGTTAACATTCTTAGTGCTTGATTTACAAATATTACATAAAAAGCTAGTCTTTATTCTTCTGCAAATCATAAGTAAGGATCTGAAATAAAGTAGCAAAGTACAGCCTCTGGCTCCTGCTGTCCTCCCTGAAGCCCACTGCTAGCACACTAGCACGCCTGCACTTCTCCGGCCTTCCTTGGGTCACTCGCTGAGGGGATGCGTGCCTTTGCCCATTTATCCTTCGTCTGTCTAAGCAGTTCTCTCCTTTAATATACTCTTCTGTTATAGAATTACATAAGCCATTTTCCCATCTAATTATTTGAAAGCTTTCACTTAGTAAAAGCAGTTATTAAATTGGAAAAATAAGTCATACAAATGGCTCTATTTTCAAGATGTGAATGGTAGAAAAACACCAGGAGCATTACAGGGGAACAGCCCTCGACTGAGTGCTCATCATCTCCTGGTTTACCAGATCTCTAACCAGCTGTGTGCTACATCTAATGGCAGTATACTAATCATGGCATTTGATTGAGGTGGTGATTCTATTAATCATACTATTTTCCTTTGCATGTCTTCCTTTCAAAAGGTGAACTAAATAATTTCCAAGCCTCTCTTGCAGATATGAGTAGCCCTTGACCCAGTTCTAGTCAATAAAAATGTAAAGGGAAGTCCCTGGTGGATCCTAGGAGAGGTATTTGTCACCCAGTTAAGAGAAAAGCACAGAAATAAAAAGGCCTACTGCTTCTCATTGCTGAAAGTGGTTGTACGAGGACATGATAGTTGTTGCTCTGGCAGCTACCTTGTGTTAAGAAGTCCAAGGCAATTGCAGTGGAACTGACAGAGGGACCTGGTGTCGTCAGGTGCTGAAGTATCCATTCAACAACTATTTGTTGGATGCTTATTACATACCAGACTCTGTACTAGTACTTGAGATTCATATATAAGAAATATAGGCCAGCCGGGGTGGTGCACGCTTGTAATCCCAGCATTCGGGAGGCTGAGACTAGAAGATCGCAGTTGTCAGACAGCCTCAGGCCCTTCGCAACTCAGTGAGACCCTGTTTCAAAATGAAAAGGACTCAAAAAAAAAAAAAAAAAAAAGAGAGGGCTTGGGGATTAGCTCAGAGGTAAAATGTCCCTGGCTTCAATCCCTAGTAATCCCAGTACTTGGGAGACTGAGACAGGAGGATTGCAGATTCAAAGTCAGCTTCAGCAACTTAGCGAGGCTTTTGGCAACTTAGGAAGACCCTGTTTCCAAATAGATATAAAATTGGTCTGAAGGTGTTGCTTGGCGGTAGAATGCCCCTGGGTTCAATCCCCAGTACCAAAAACAAAAATAAATACATAGATCAGAGTATTTGGAAAGCCAGAGAGGCCAGACTGAGTCTGGGTGAACCATGGGGGATGGGGGGGAGAGAAAAGATATCTCGGAGGCCCAGACCTTTTAGAGGCTTGGTGGCTATGATAGGATTTTAGATTTTATTCTGAAGGCATAAAAAATCATTAGAGGATTTTGAGCAGGAGAGTAACATGTTATGCACAATTTAACAGAAGTTTCTGGCTGCTAGATATAGAAAACATTAAAGGAGGAAACAAGGAAAGAAATTAGAAAAATATTACAAGAAATAACAGTGGCTAGATAAAGGGGGAATAACTGAGATAGGAGGATTAGATTCTAGATTTATTTTGAGGGTAAAATCACCAGAATTTGTTGATGGTCTTGATATGGGGTATTAATCCAGCAAAGATCTATCTTTATATTTCTTGATATATGACAAAATAAGCCCTGATTTTCTATGCCACTATTAATGTGTTCTTTTCCTACTTGTAGCTGAAAGTACTTTTCATACAACCAGAAGCAAAACTGTTACTTCTTCATGTTTTCTTTTTTCTCCCAGTCTTACAAGTTCATACTGAACTCCTGGATGGTCACAAAGGTTTATCTGTGAAATTTACTTCATTATTACATTTTATTAGAATGAAATAATAATAATAAATAAAACAAAATTTCATAAAATACAAAGTAGAATAAAAAGAACATTGAGGCCCAGCAAATAAAACTATTTGACAAAAGTCAGTCTATTAATGAGGATGGAGACTATGACTCAGGCTGTAGTCTGAGTTCAGATGGTAATAATGGTAAAACACAACACAGTCTCAGCTACTTTCCCACTCCAGTTGGAAGTGGCTGAGCCGACTCCATGCAGGGCAGCGCCTCCTTCTTAGGTGCTTGTCTCTCCCTGGCTAGCATCCAGGGTGCTTTCCCTGGCAAGCCCCGGGTCCTGTGTGGGCGGGGCTCGGTGGATTTCCCAGGGGAAGGCACTCATTGGCTCTGAGAAAAGAAAAGAAACCTGGTCCACAAAAAGAAGGGTAACTTAAAGCACTTTTTTTAGGTGGAAAGATCTATACCATATCACTAGAGAAGAGTTGTCTTATAGAAGCACAATAGTATCCTCATATATATTTTAAAACATTTTAGTAAGCACATTAATAAATTTTTAAACAGATAAGGTTAAAGTAGTATGTTTTCTTTAACTTGATATATCCAAATATTATTTTATATGTGACATAACACTGCTACATTTGAAGTGCTTAGTAGCCGCCTGCAGCTAATGGCTACCATAATGGATATCACATTTTTTGAAGATGAAACATGAAAAAAATGCAAAGAGAAAAATTCTGTAAGAATAAAACACAAAGTATTTTAAGGACTCATTAATAGCTAATAATGGTGGCATACACTTGTAATCTCAGTGTTTGAGGGTTGAAACAGGCGAATTGCAGGTTTGTGGTCAGCCTCAGCAACTGTGAGGCCCTCTGAGACTTAGTGAGACTCTGTTTTGAAATAAAAATAAAATCTAGCTGGGGTTTAGCTTAGAACTCGAATGCCCCTGAACTCAGTTCTCAGTACCACACACAAAAAAGGAACTCATTCATAATATTACCTCTATTTTGAAGTGTAGCTCATTTCCAGGTTATTCTATAAAATATAGGATAATATTTGAGAAAGAATTCAGGATTTGAGAAGGGAAGGAAAATGATAATAATGGTATTCATCAGATGGATGCAAGAATTAAATGATGTTTTAAAATATCAAATGTTGCCGGGTGTGGTGGCACACACTTGTAATCCCAGCGCTTGGGAGGCTAGGACGGGAGGATCACACAGGTTTGAAGCCAGCCTCAGCTACCTAGTGAGGCTTTCAGCAACTTAGTGAGACCCTGTTTCCAAATAAAGTATAAATTAGGTCTGGGAGTAGATCCTGGAGGTAGAAAAGCCACTGGGTTCCACCCCCAGTACCACCAAAAAAAAATTATATATATATAATATGTATATTATATATATAAAAGAACATATATAAATATTATATATAAGAACATATATATAAATATATATATATAATATATTATATATATAAAAGAACATATATATAAATATATATATATATTTATATATATGTCAAATGTTATGTGGATATCTCTTTATAAATAGTATTACTTCTTTATTTTACTAGAGTATTGCTTTTAGTTATATGAACAGATATAAGATATTTGTGATTCTCTCCCAAAATATGTTTACAACCTTTGTTTTTATAGCAATTATACATTATAAAACACTGACTAGGAACATATTTAAATTCCCAGGACTAATAAATTTGATAAAACTTGTGTCATTTTCTCCTGTCATCCAATAAATATATCCATCTGCAAACATGAAAAACCTAGAGATGATTTGGATGCAGCTATAAATGTGTGGAAAAGAGAATTGTTAATGACTTATCAAGTGTTTTTAATTAAAAAATCTGATTTAAGGACGCTGAATTTAGAGATATATGTAAATAAACATTTTTTTTTCTTTCTCAGTAATGTGTGAGATTTCTGACTTTCTCTGTAATTACATTTAGCAGAGGAAAACCTGGTCCATGCCTGTGTGGAGTAGCTCCCAGCAATCTGTCAGCTTTTCACAGCATAGTAACCCACTGATCACCACCTCAGTCCTTCGATAAATACTGTAGGCTGTGTGCGTGTGCGCTTATGGAACTTCACAGGTTTCCATGGATACATGAATTTTAGTGCTAAAGCACATTTACTATTGCTTTTCTTGTCACCAAGAGTCCTTTAAACACTTGTGCTTTAAGATATTGGGAAGAAATTTTGCATTTTACAGAGGACAAATCAGAATTACTTTTTTTCAAATGCTGTATGATTTTCCCGTAGGGTTAAGTTCCTGAAATCATTTATATTTGTGGTCTTCTTTAATGATGTGCTTTTATTTATTAGACAAATAAAAGACAATAAAGGCTTAACTACATTGTCAGTATCGCTTCTAAGTGACATGTTTATAATATAAAATACTACAATTAATAATATGACACCTTGCCTAAATTTAAAAATGGAAAGAAGTAAATAGGGAAAGCAGAAATAGGAATGCTATGTATTTATTAAGCCATTTTTCTTTTAAAATATGGTGAAACTTAAGTATCATTTTCTAAAATTACCTCATGTTATATCTAAAAACAGATCGTAATTTAAATTTATTCATTTTAACTAGTAGAATAGTGGAAGGGAAATAGGGGAGGAAAGGGGCAGGGAGAAAGGAGTCTTGAGGAAGGAAACAGTTCAAATAAGGTTTTGTCCATACATGAAGGGATCACTACCAATCTAATTGACACATACGGAAAGTGAGGAAGGGGAAATGAGGTGGGATATGGAGGAAAATGCAAGTGATGTGTGCATGTATTAGTGTATCACGTTGGATCTCACTATGATGTAAAATTATAATTCATCAATGAATGTATAAAATTTATTTTCATACATATATATGCGAGCCTTTATATATATGTAAAAGAACACTCACACTGCCGTGAAGATGGCAGCTATGTTGTTATTTTTCCCATTTTATACATGTACAAGCGGAGGCTTAGAAAGTGTATAAGGAGCACCCAAGGCCCATACAGCCAGCAAGTGCTATGCTTGCAGCGGTAACGTGAGCCTCCCGTGTGTTCCACATCCACCTGTCTCACTGCCTAGTCCTTGGCCTTTGTCCTCTTTCCAGAGAGGAATACAGGCTACACACCAGGTCCTTCCTTGCCATATACTGATAGGTTTCTAAATTTTTACCTTGGACGCCATTAAATCTTTACGTATTTAGCCTCTTGACTTCCCCATAGACTTGGCTCAGCCTAACTTACCAACTTACTCATTTCTAAAGAACACAGTCATTGGGAAGCAGAGGTCACAGAGACATCTCTTAACTTGGATGTAAGACACTGAGGATCTGCAAGGAAACAGATTTTTAGTTCCAACCCTGTTGACCAAGAATATACAAAGCACATGCTTGTAATCCCAGCATTTGGGAGGCTGAGACCAGAGGATCGCAGTTCAAGGATAGCCTCAGCTACTACTTAGTGAGGCCCTTTGCGACTAAATGAAATCCTGTTTCAAAATAAAGAATAAAAATTAGGGCTAGGGTTGCAGTTTGGAGGTAGAATGCCCCAGGGTTCCATCCCAAGTACCACAAAAAAAAAAAAAAAAAAAGAATATACAAAGCAGGGGCTGGGGATGTAGCTCATTGGTAGAGCATTTGGTAGGCATGCCAGAGGCCCTGGGTTCATCACTAGCACTACAAAAATGAAAGAAGAAGAAAGAAAGGAAGAAAGGAAGAAAGGAAGAAGAATAAAGGAAAAGGTAGAGGAATTTGAACAACAACAACAAATCCAGTCTGAGTGCAGAATTGTTGCCTGGCCATTAAGGTCAAGGAAAAAACATTTTCTTTAACAGCATGGATTTTTGAGGGGAAGAATTTTAACTATATGAATAACTGTCTCTTCACAGATATGTGAGTTAAGGCCATAGGGTTACACACGAAGCCACTGAGGTTACGAAGACCATGCTTGCATTGGCTTTCATTTACCTTGTATTTATGCAGGTCGTTATTTTTTTCACAGCATGTAGACAATGTATATTCAGTTTAACAGTGATTATAGAGATATTTTTAGTTTAAATCTATTTCTTATTTTTAGTTTTATTTTGAATTGACAGGCAATAATTGTACATATTTATAGGGCACAATGTGAAGTTTTCTACCTCCAAGCTACACCTCAAGCCCTAACTTTCAGTCTTTTTATTGATTTTTATTATGTATTTATTTATTTATTGTGGTACTGGGGGTGGAACCCAGGGGCTTTTCTACCTTCAGGCTATACTCCCAGACCTATTTTTTAACATATATTTTATTTAGAAACAGCATCTCACTAAGTTGCTGAGAGCCTCACTAAGTAGCTGAGGCTGGCTTCGAACCTGTGTGATCCTCCTGTATCAGCATCCCAAGTGCTGGGATTACAATCGTGAGCCACCACGCCCCACTTCTTTTTATTTTTGAAACAGGGCCTCTGAGTTGTGAAGGGCCTCACTAAGTAGCTGAGGCTGTTCGAGAACCAAGATCCTCAGGTCTCCACCTCCCAAATGCTTGGATTACAAGTGTGCACCACCACTCCCAGCACTGTGAAGTTTTAATAGATGAATACACTGTGTGTTAATAGAATAAGTGTATTTACTATATCCATTACCTCTGATATTTATTGTTTCTTTGTGGTGAGAACTCCAAAATCTTCTCTTTTAGCTATTTTGGAACATCCAATACACTATTGTTTACCTGTGTTGTTGTTATTACTATTACTATTATTTAGTCTAAAACAATGTCTTTGGGGCTGAGTGTATAGATGAGTAGTATAGTATATACTTAGCATTCACAAGGTGCTGGGTTCCATCCCATCCCTAGCACTATAAAATTAATGAATGCAATACTTTGCTTTTGCTGTCTGGTGCAAGAGGGTGTCTGGTGTTAGAGGAAGGCTCTGCACCAAGAGGCCTGGCCTAAGTTTTATCCAGGAGACCCTGAGTGCAG
Organism: Muscardinus avellanarius; assembly: GCF_963383645.1. Lineage (NCBI taxonomy): Eukaryota > Metazoa > Chordata > Mammalia > Rodentia > Gliridae > Muscardinus > Muscardinus avellanarius. The sequence continues at coordinate 80,109,137 of NC_137790.1, read as the reverse complement.
AGCTCCTCGTTCCAGTACTTAAGCAACTATCAGGACCTGAATAGTTACAGGCTTGTTCTGAATTGCCACGGGTTTGTTGGGAAGATCAAACACACAAAAGCTATGAAAGTACTTTTCTAATATAAGATGTCCACACACAGAAGAATATAGGGTAGGGTTTGTGTGTGTGTGTGTGTGTGTGGTATTGGGGATGGAACCCAGGGGCCTTCTACCTCTGGGCTATACCCTCAGACCTGTTTTATATTTTATTTGGAAACAAGGTCTCACTAAGTTGCTGAGAGCCTCACTAAGTTGCTGAGGCTGGCTTTGAACCTGCAGTCCTCCTGTCTCAGCTTTCCAAGTACTGGAATTATAAGTGTACACCATCATGCCAGCTTATTGGGTGATTTTGAGGCCTCTATCTAATATCACAAAGTGCCAACAATGACAGTTGGTTTTAGTTTCCATATATTAAAAATACAATCAGCCAGGTATGGCGGCACATGTCTATAATCCCAGTAGTCAGGAGGCTAAAACAGAGAATCTCAGGTTCAAAGCCAGCCTAACTTAGTGAGGCCCTGTTTCAAAAAAAAAAAAAAAAAACTAAGCCAGGCATGGTGGTGCATGCCTGTAATCCCAGTACTTGGGAGGCTGAGACAGGAGGGTCACAGGTTGGAGACCAACTTCAGCAACGTAGCAAGATCCTGTTTGAAAATAAGAAAACTAGAAATGGCTGAGGACATAGCTCAAAATTAGAATGCCCTTGGGTTTAATCCATAGTTAACACACACACACACACACACACACACACACACACACACACACACACGGTGAATAATCACACTGATCTCTCACAGAGCTTTAGCTAGAATGTGGACTTTTACTTATTGAATCACAAATATGAGTAAATCATCTCCATTATGGTTACTTCAATACGTTTCAACCCTGAGAGCCCAAGCAGGCAGCAACTAAGAGTGCTAGCCACATGGTGCTTCACTTACTCCAATAGCCAAAATAATGGGAACTGGTTATTTGGTTGTAATCTAACATCTGCTCCAACTAGGAATCATTCACAGAGTCCTCTAGATCCCAGCATTACAGCTCTAGGCTCTGACAAACTTTGCTCATTACTGACTACTGCCCAAGGCTAACTCCTCGTTCTTTCTAAATGGAAATGTTAATTTTGTGCAACCCATCCATAGAGTAACACAGAGTGATCAACCATTTCCTCCACTTACAGAAATGAAGGGGAAACTGGGCTCTCCTGCATAAAGAGCTTTGTAGCTCTCCAGGTTCCTCCTATAAATTCTACTCGTGCATCCAGTTGAATTTGCTCTTAACTGAGTCCATTTTATCTATACCTGGCAGGGATCTGGAGCTAAAATAACAAGATTTATTTCATTTTAATTCTATTATGAGGCATTTAATCACAAATACCCCCAAAATGGAAAGATAATTTATCATCTGGCTCTGACTGAGCAACTCTCCCAGTTCACATTCATGAATCCATAATGCAGGGAGGAGACTGGATGATTAAGTGTCCGATTAGAGAAAACAGATTAACCTGGCAAACATAATAAATTTAGCTCATATGCGAGATGGCTTTATAAATGCTCACAACAACTCTCCTGTATAAAATCATGAACCCCTTCCTTCAGTGATGACTCATTTGAAATAGGTGAGGGACATCAAGGAAATGCATGTTTATGGAGTTCTCTTTGAAACATTAAAAAGGTATTGAAAGACATGCCTGATTCAGTTCAGAACGCTAAATACCTAAGTATTTATAAAATAGGGAACGTGAAAGAAAAATACTGTCATCCAAAAGCAAAGTTACAACCTCTCAAATGTTCTAGTTTCCACAGCGCCAATAATTACACCTAGATTCTAAACTTTCTATGCCTTTTCTTTCAAAGATGCCAAAGCCAGACCTCAAGTTTCAGATCATGCAAATTCACTCATAACCTGTTCCTAACAGAGCCAACTCCTTTATTAAAAGAGCTGTATATTTAGGTAGTTCTTATCCCATTGTGCCCAGCACTTAAAAATTAGCTAGCTGCATTCTCCTTTGAATCAGGAGAGAGAGAGAGAGAGAGAGAGAGAGAGAGAGAGAGAGAGAGAGAGAGAGAGAGAGAGAAAGAAACCTTTCTTTGAGATTCCATTTACAAAAGAACATAAATCTAGGTTACGTCTAGTTTGAAGGAAGTCCTCTGCCGTGCTCCAAAAAGTTCACATAATAGTCTGCCAAGCCTTCTTTCCTTAGCTGGTTCGCATTCCTGCCTCCCCTTTTTTTAGCCACGAGAAAAGGGACAGTGTCCACGCCCAGCTCTATTTTTAAACTCACAAGGCTGTATTCCTGGAGACCTCTGCTGGCCTCCAGAGCCTAAGAGAATCAGGTAGGTCTCAGGAATCAGGGACTTGCTCTGCTAGTCTGCAGGGCCTGGGCAGGACAGAGTAGGTGGGAGGGAGGAATGAGCTGCCTGAGAGAGTTTTGCCTTTAATGGAAGTCTCATCCCATTCTGAGCCAGGTAAATTTCCACTGGGTGCAACCAGTACCCTGAAGTCCGGGGAATGGTGGTGACCCTTCATTTGTCAGTTTTCCTTCTCCCTTCGCTTCTCCCCACTCTGAACTTAGTCTTGGAGGGGGGGGGGGTGGTGACAGGGAGGAATCTTAAAGGAGCTGGCCCGTGTGTGTCCTCGCTGCCCCCGGGCGCTGGACCAGGCAGGTTCACAAGGTGTGTGTGTGTGTGTGTGTGTGTGTGTGTGTGTGTGTAATGAGGTTTTTTCAAGGCCACTCCGTCCTCCTACTCTTTGCTGTGTCAAAGACCAGGAAATACTTTTTAGGAGTGCCGGGACAAGAATCCTTTTCTCCTTAAAGGAATTTGTGTAGAGCTAGGGCAGGGTGTGATATGCATGTCTGAAGACAGTGCCAGAACATTTCAGAGCTCAACAAGATGGGTCTTCTTTAGAGCCACAGCGCCTAGCAGTGCCTGGTATTCTGAAAGTTGCAAGGAGGTCCGAGGGAGGGATGCTACCATTCGGAGACCGCACTGGGGCTGCGCTCAGATCAGGTTCGAGCTCCAGTGCAGGCGTGCGTGCGCACAGGTGGGCGTGTAAGGGGTGAGCGCGCCGGGGGGGGGGGGGGGGGCGGGGCCGGAGCGCAGAACGTGCTCGGCAGCGTCGGGGCGCCGTCCTGGCTCGCGGCCTAGCTGGCGTTGGCGCTGGAGGCGGCCCGAGTGGAGGTCCACCGCGGCCCTGGCCTCTTCCCGGCGCTGATGGAGTCATCTCCCGCCCGCTAGCTGGAGGGTCTGCAGCTATGATGCCAGAGAGAACCCTGGACACCCGCAGCCGCCGCCTGGTGAGGGGCTAGGACCACAGATACAGAGAGAGGGGTGCTGGTTAGGGGAAGGAGTGCCTCCAGGCCCCCGGGAACCTGTTTGAACCAACTGTCAAAGAGAAAAGGTTAAGAGGGTTAGAGGGGTAGTTTTAATTCTTTTTTCTTTTCTTTTCTTTTTTTTCAAATGGGGGAGCAAGTCCACAAGGAAAAAAAAAATCTTGCTTCTCCAAGTCACACAGCTATTAAGTGACAGAACTGGGACTGCAAGTCCCAGCCTGCTTTTCAAGACTCTTACACCTAGCATCTTCTCTGAAGTGAGTAAGAACAACAGTGTAGGTAGGTGATTAGCATTATCTTCAATTTTGGAAATATTGACAGTGCTCTTCCTTTGGCGTCCAGGATTATGAATATAGCCCACAGGCTGGAAAACTCGATTACTCGTGTCCTCCCTGAGCCTGAGTTTCTAATTCCTTAAACATTTGCTTGGCAGTCATTTGTGCCAGGCACTGTCCTAGAAACGGAAGGTCTAGAGACAAACAAGAACCAGCCCTCCGTATGGGGCAAAAAAGAGAATTCTCCAGACACCAGTTACTGACCCAGGTGTAGGAAGTGGGATGGGCCATTAGAGAGAACCAGCCATGGGAACTCACAAGAAGACTCATCCTGGCCGCCTGGAGGAAGAGCTAGAGGAAGAAGGGGGATCTGACCCGGGTCTGAGGCGAGAGCCATTTGAAAGTGGGCGTATCAAGTAGGTTTAATAGTAGCAAGAAACAGCAGCAACAACAACTTCCAGATGAGGGTGAAAACCAATGAGTAGTTCGGTTTGCCAATAAGGAAGGGATGGATAGAGGCTGAGATTCAGGGAGAGCTAGATGGTAGTGGGGAGCCTTGGAAGATTCAAAGCAGAGCAGGATAGTGCTGAGGCAGGAGATGGTTACTTTGGCCCAGAGTGGAACTCTTAGCTGTAGAGTGAGATTGCTGGATCCCTTGGTCCATGCGGTTGCCAGGGTCTGAGGATTAGCCACTTTGGGTGCACAGGGCTTTATGGAAGCTTTTTCAGATTCCCAGTACTGTGGATAACAATGATGCAGGATGGGAAAGGGTGCTAATTAAATTGAGAGGCTTGTGGACAAGGGGTGGCCTGTGATCACCTGTGATGGTATTTCTGACTTCTAATAGCATTCTTGGGAGTAGTTTGTGAAAAAGTGCATGGAGACACCTGTGACTCAGGTGGCCTTTGGACAGAAGCAGCAGTTAATCAGCCTGTCTGTATCTGTGTTTGAAGCACTTATATATGTTTTGATGCATCCCCAGAGGCCAAGAAGAGCTCCAAACAGAGCAGCCTGTGTTGGCAATTGAATTGGGGGAGTTTCTGGTCTAAAGAGTAAAGGCATATACTCATACCACTTTATTATAAACAACTCATACAATTCTCAGCAGATGAACTGTTAAAAGGAAGTATCTTACCTTAAAAGTGATGCACAGAGATTGTATTAGAGTACATTATAAATGTATCTTTAATTGGTTTGTGTAATTCTTGTGAAGAACCACATTCCACAATCTGTGCCTGAATGAAATTGGTAGATGTGGTCCAGGTAATTCACATTAGCCAAGAAGAGAGGTTACAGCCATTTACCTCAGGTCAGTGCCCTGACACTCTATCAATGCTTCTCTCCCCACCGTGCCCCTGCTGGAGAGAAGCAAGGCTCCCCAGCAAGGACCCACTTCCAGGTACTTACTAGTTCTGCACATGAATGTGTATATGAAATACATATTTATGTGCTTCTGTAGCCTCTCCATCCAAGGGATGTGTGATAGGAGAAAGACAAAATGCTACTTAATAGCAGTCCTTTTGCTTAATGATGTTAGTCAGTGGTATGAAGAAGGGGCAAGAAATCTGAAGTTAGCAGACCTCAGGCTGAACTCGTTTTGTCACTTACTACCAGGTGACTTTAGATCTGGCACTTAATTCACCTGAGCTTCCATTTGTATCTGCATCTGTAAAACAGTGACCATAATAATCTGTTCACAATTGGGGATGAAATCCAGGGGCCTTCTATTTTTGGGCTACACTCCCAGACCTGTTTTTTTTATATTTTATTTGGAAACAGGATCTCACTAAGTTGCTGAGAGCCTCACTAAGTAGCCGAGGCTGTCTTCGAATCTGTGTGAACCTCCTGTCCCAGCCTCCCAAGCGTGGGGATTACAAGCGTGCGCCACCACGCCGGGCTTCATGTTGTCTTTAATATAGTCACACCCATGCTCTCCCGCCACTTCTTAACTCCTGACAACCACTGTTTTATATTTTTATAACTTTGACAGTTTGAGAATTTTATATAGTGGAATCATAAAGTATGCAACCTTTTGATATATATATTTTTTTCTCAGTCAGCATACTTTTCTGAAAATTCATTCAGGTTTTGTATGTATCAATAATTTCTTTCAGCCTGGGGATGTGGTTCAGTGGTAGAGCATTTGCTTAGCATGCGTTAGGCCTGGGTTTGATTCCCCAACACTTAAATAAAATTCGCTTCTTTTTATTATTTAGTAGTATTCCATGGTATACCTTCAACACAGTTTTATTTCCCTGTTTTTGTATTAGTATATACTGATTGCATATATCAGTGGAATTCAGTATAATATTTTCATACATTCTTATAGTATGAAACTATTCAACTGCTCTTTTCTACCCTCCTCGCCTCCTTTCCAATAGCTTAGTAATCACCATTTTTCAGATAGATTTTTTTTAGCTACTACCTATGAGATACAGCATGTGGTACTTGTCTTCCTGTGTCTGGTTTATTTCACTTATTTGTTTTGTTTTTTATTTCATTTCAGATATATATATATATATATATATATATATTCTTATATATTTTAGATATCAACCTTTTGTCAGAGGTACTTCTCCAAATATTTTTTCACATTCTGTACTGTTGTTTCTCTGCTGTGTTCTTTCCTTTGCTGTGCTGAAACTTTTTAGTTTATGAAATCTCATTTTTCTGTATAGTTTTTTTATTTCTGTGCTTTTGGGAACCTTTCCAGAAAATCAATGTCTCAAAAATCAGTGTCTCAAAGTGTTTTCCTATGTTTTTTTCTAGTAGGTTCAGAATTTTAGATCTTATATTTAGGTCTTTGGTCCATTTGTATAGGGTGAGAGATATATGTTACGTTTCAATCATCTACATGTGGATATCCAGTTTTCTTATTTTTTTTATTGAAGAGGCTGTCCTTTGTCTAGTGTACATTTATCTTTTATTCAGCGTATGTTTTGGCAGTTTTGTCTAGAACCAGTTGACTGCAGGTGTATGGCTCTTTTTTTTTTTTTTTCCAAGTCTGGGGATGGAATCCAGGGGCATTTGACCTCCAGGCTACACACCTACCCTATTTTTCTACTCTGTTTTGAAACACCAGGTCTCACTGAGTTGCTTAGGACCTCACTGAGTAGCTGAGGCTTTCCACGAAACACGATCCTCTATTCTTGGCCTCCCAAATGCTGGGATTACAAGCGTGCACCACCACACCTGGCTAGATGTATGGCTTTACTTTTGGGATCTCTATTCTGGTCCACTGGTCTACATGTCTGTTTTTATGTTGGTAGCATATTGACATAAAACATGGTGATTTTTATTACCATGGCTCTATAGTGTGTTTTGTGTGGTATATATTTGTGTGTAGTACTAGAAATTGAACCCAGAAGAATTCTACTTCTGAGATAAACCCCAGCCCTTTTTGTTATTTATTTATTTTATTTTGAATCATTTTGACTAATTTTGAATCATTTGATTAATCATTTTGAATATTATGACTAAGTTGCTGAGACTGGTTTTATTTTATTTATTTATTTATTTATTTATTTATTTACTTATTTATTTATTTTGCGGGTTTGGTGATAGAACCCAGGAGCATTCAACCTCCAAGCTACATACCCTGCCCTATTTGTGTGTGTGTGTGTGTGTGTGTGTGTGTGTGTGTGTGGTACTGGGGTTGGAACCCAGAGGCTTTCTACCTCCAGGCTATACTCCCAGACCTATTTTCTATTTTATTTGGAAATAGGGTCTCACTAAGTTGCTGAGAGCCTCACTAAGTAGCCGAGGCTGGCTTCTAACCTGTGCAATCCTCCTGTCTCATCCTCTCAAGCGCTGGGATTACAAGCGTGCGTCACCATGCCCAGCTCCCCTGCCCTATTTTTTATTCTTTATTTTGAAACAGAGTCTCACTAAGTTGTGGAGGCTGTCTGTGAACCACGATCCTCTGGTCTCAGCCTCCTGAATTCTGGGATTACAAATGTGCACCACAACATCCGACTCTGAGACTGGTTTTAAACCTGCAATCATCCAGTCTCAGCCTCCCAGTTACTGGGATTACTGGCTTTCATCACCACACCCAGCTTGTAGTGTGTCTTGAAATCAAGTACTGTGATGCCCCCACCATATATATATATATATATATATATATATATATATATGAGTATCAGTGGGTGTTTCCCAAAAGTTGGCATTTGCTATGCAAGCTTTTTTATCTATAAAATGGGATGGGGATAGTAATATAATACAGTTAAATAGTTGTGGGGTTTTTTTCCAGTTAATTAGGGTTAATTGAGATTGTGCATTTGAAAAAAATAGCTATATTATAAAGCACTCCCTCTTCAAGTGGTGGTTATTATTATAAGCTTGACTATAATAGGTCTTGAATCTGAATAGGCAGCTGTGTATGCTTATTGATTCCTATTCATGGAAAATGTGTTTGTTTATATCACATTTTCTATTTTTCCTTTTATTACCCACGTGGCCAAATTGTGAACTGCCATATTAATAAGACTCAAGCATATTTGTGAGGGTAGTTAGACTTAATGGTTTCCATCAAGTTGCTTTAATAGTTAGTTTTCAACAGATGGACAACTTACATTTGGCCATGTTCCTGTGATAGTTGTGATGATTGAAGTTTTCAACAGATGGCAGGCAAATACTTGGGAAAATACCCTTCCACTATTAATTGTTGTAAAAAAGACTTTTAGAGTACCAGAAAAATTAAAGTCTGTATTCCCAAGCCCTTAGCCTGTGCTGTTATAATCATAGCTTAGATGATTTGGAAGTTTCCATTTCTGGCACTCGAGTTTATTTTTAAATGAATGTACATATCTCCATTCAGATGAGATGATGAAGGACACTCTATTGTCAATTAGAAATTCAACATGCACACAGCATTAAATCTCCCTTTGATTGTGAATAGACATATGCAACTTCTTCTTGCTGAGTTATCTGCTTCTGAGCCATACATAGAAAATGTGACCTCTGTAAAAATCAACTGTCAGTGACTTATATTTTTTTTCTGAAGAGTATTGATTTAGAAGAAAAAGAAACTTCACCAATTTAGAATTTTCAGGCACATTTGTCAAAATGATGAACTCCCCAACCTTCCAAATTGTCCTCCTTCTGTTGACTGCCTTGCACTGTTTCTAGAATCAGTAAATGGGGAATCAAAGGAATCAGACAGTAAGTCAGGTAGGAAGGGGAATGGTGGAAATCGATGGTGGCATTTGTGATGGCAAAGGGCATCTGCTGATACTTAGTGGGTGGAAGCCAGAGTGTATACATGCGCTACAACACATGACACATTTCTGAACAAAAAGAAACGCCCAATATTCTATAGTACACTGAATATCTATTACACGTCCATTCAAATTTGGAACATATCTCTCCTTAAATTAAAGACAGAGTAAGTTTTGTAGTACCAGTTTTTTGCAGTTTTTTTTTTTTTTGGTTTTTGTTCTTAGTTCTATTTTTTAAACTTTTTATTGGTGCATTGTATTTATACCTCATAATGAAGCAAAAAACTTGTGTAGGCATAAATGCACACATCACCCAGCCAGGCCCCACCCAGCTCCCACCGCACTCCCTCCCCATCCCTCCCTCTTATGGTTGGCTTAGTGGTTGACTATGATATGAATAAGTACATCGTGTGCTTTAAAGAGTTTCCTTCTCCCCCCATCCTATCCCCATAGTTTCCTTATTTGCTCCTCTATAGGATATCCTTTTTCACCTGGAGTTCCTCCTATGACCC